>NC_073229.2:169820000-170435000 GCF_029281585.2 Gorilla gorilla gorilla
CACAATTGCTTCAAAGAGAATAAAATACCCAGGAATACGACTTACAAGGGATGTGAAGGACCTCTTTAAGGAGAACTACAAACCACTGCTCAACAAAATAAAAGGGGACACAAACAAATGGAAGACCATTCCATGCTCATGGATAGGAAGAATCAATATTGTGAAAATGGCCATATGGCCTCAGGTAATTTATAGATTAAATGCCATCCCCATAAAGCTACCAATGACTTTCTTCACAGAATTGGAAAAAACTACTTTGAAGTTCATATGGAACCAAAAAAGAGCCTGCATTGCCGCGACAATCATAAGCAAAAAGACCAAAGCTGGAGGCATCATGCTACCTGACTTCAAACTATACTACAAGGCTACAGTAACCAAAACAGCATGGTACTGGTACCAAAACAGATTTATAGACTAATGGAACACAACAGAGCCCTCAGAAATAACACCGCACTTCTACAACCATCTGATCATTGACAAACCTGACAAAAACAAGAAATGGGGGAAGGATTCCCTATTTAATAAATGGTGCTGGGAAAACTGGCTAGCCATATGTAGAAAGCTGAAACTGGATCCCATCCTTACACATTGACTTAAATGTTAGACCTAAAACCATAAAAACCCTGGAAGAAAACCTAGGCAATACCATTCAGGACATAGGCATGGGCAAGGACTTCATGATGAAAACACCAAAAGCAATGGCAACAAAAGCCAAAATTGACAAATGGGATCTAATTAAACTAAAGAGCTTCTGCACAGCAAAAGAAACTCCATCAGAGTGAACAGGCAACCTACAGAATGGGAGAAAATTTTTGCAATCTACCCATGTGGCAAAGGTCTAATATCCAGAATCTACAAAGAACTTAAACAAATATACAAGAAAAAAATGAACAACCCCATCAAAAAGTGGGCAAAGGATATGAACACACACTTCTCAAAAGAAGACATTTATGCAGCCAACAGACACGTGAAAAAATGTTCATCATCCCTGGTCATCAGAGAAATACAAATCAAAACCACAATGAGATACCATCTCACGCCAGTTAGAATAGTGATCATTAAAAAGTCAGGAAACAACAGATGCTGGAGAGGATGTGGGGAAATAGGAATGCTTTTACACTGTTGGTGGGAGTGTACATTAGTTCAACCATTGTGGAAGACAGTGTGGCGATTCCTCAAGGATCTAGAACTAGAAATACCATTTGACCCAGTGATCCTATTACTGGGTATATACCCAAAGGATTATACATCATGCTACTATAAAGACACATGCACACGTATATTTATTGCGGCATTATTCACAATAGCAAAGACTTGGAACCAACCCAAATGTCCATCAATGATAGACTGGATTAAGAAAATGTGGCACATATACATCATGGAATACCATGCAGCCATAAAAAAGGATGAGTTCATGTCCTTTGCAGGGACATGGATGAATCTGGAAACCATCATTCTCAGCAAACTATCACAAGGACAGAAAACCATGTTTTCTGTGAACTGCATGTTCACATTCATAGGTGGGAACTGCACAATGAGAACACTTGGACACAGGGTGGGGAACATCACACACTGGGGCCTGTCAGGGGGTGGGGTACTGGGGGCAGGATGGCATTAGAAGAAATACCTAATGTAAATGACGAGTTGATGGGTGCAGCAAACCAACATGGCACATGTATACCTATGTAACAAACCTGCATGTTGTGCACATGTACCCTAGAACTTAAAGTATAATAATAAAAAACAAAAAAGGAGAAGAAAAATATATTTAAAAAGAAATGCAAAATATCAAAGACAAGAAAATTGAAAACTCAGGCCAGAGATCCAATAATTCAGTAATAGGAATTCCAGAAATAAAGGGGAGGAAATTATCAAAGAAATAATTGAAGAAATTTACTTCCAAAGAAGTAAGTTTTACTTCTTTGCAGAATTAAAGTCTTCTGCACTGAGAGCTTAGCAAAATGGATAAAATGGACCCATACCAAGACACTCATCATGGAATTTCACACTATTGGAAATGCAAAGATTCTGCAGGCTTCTTCGTTTATGGAAGTAAAAACAAAAACAAAAACATTTGAACATAAAAGATTGGAAAGCATAATCGCTTTGACTTCTCAATAGCAACCTTGAGAGCTGTAAGTTCTTCAAAGGAGCTTTAAACATCTGCGAACTGTTTGGTTGTTAAATAGCATTTACATAGGCATATGAATATACACGTGGAATACTGATCTCATGAAAAATAACGCATTACTTTATTGGGAAGACTGAACAATAGGATGGATGTGGGAGAAGGAGAAGAAAAGAGAGCTAGATATTCATATTTCAAGTTGTAAAGTCAATAGATAATACCTAGATCTAAAACCAAACAGTAGTAATATAATCATATTATTTATCATTTACCTGAAGTTAAGTAGCAAATTATCAACTTAAAGACATGAAAGTGGCTGCCTGTGGAAAGACAAAATTGGGGGAGGTTGGGTGGGGGAAAGAAGAGGGAGAAAGATTTCTTTTTCTCATAATAAAACTTGTAGATCTGATAAATTCTTTAAACACATGTTTAAAGAATGGGCATGTATACCTTGGCTAAAAATCAAAAACTAAAATGTAACACATAAAACTCTCTAGATAAATCATAACGTGGAATGGGTGCTAATTTCTTTTTTTTTCTGCATAAGTTTCATTTATTTATTGATTTATTTTATTATTATTATTATACTTTAAGTTTTAGGGTACATGTGCACAATGTGCAGGTTAGTTACACATGTATACATGTGCCATGCTGGTGTGCTGCACCCATTAACTCGTCATTTAGCATTAGGTGTATCTCCTAAAGCTATCCCTCCCCACTCCCCCCACCCCACAACAGTCCCCAGAGTGTGATGTTCCCCTTCCTGTGTCCATGTGTTCTCATTGTTCAATTCCCACCTATGAGTGAGAACATGCGGTGTTTGGTTTTTGGTCCTTGCAATACTTTGCTCAGAATGATGGTTTCCAGCTTCATCCATGTCCCTACAAAGGACATGAACTCATCATTTTTTATGGCTGCATAGTATTTCATGGTGCATATGTGCCACATTTTCTTAATCCAGTCTATCATTGTTGGACATTTGGGTTGGTTTCAAGTCTTTGCTATTGTGAATAGTGCCGCTATAAACATACGTGTGCATGTGTCTTTATAGCAGCATGATTTATAGTCCTTTGGGTATATACCCAGTAATGGGATGGCTGGGTCAAATGGTATTTCTAGTTCTAGATCCCTGAGGAATTGCCACACTGACTTCCACAAGGGTTGAACTAGTTTACAGTCCCACCAACAGTGTAAAAGTGTTTCTATTTCTCTACATCCTCTCCAGCACCTGTTGTTTCCTGACTTTTGAATGATTGCCATTCTAACTGGTGTGAGATGGTATCTCATTGTGGTTTTGATTTGCATTTCTCTGATGGCCGGTGATGACGAGCATTTTTTCATGTGTTTCTTGGCTGCATAAATGTCTTCTTTTGAGAAGTGTCTGTTCATGTCCTTCACCCACTTTTTGATGGGGTTGTTTGTTTTTTTCTTGTAAATTTGTTTGAGTTCATTGTAGATTCTGGATATTAGCCCTTTGTCAGATGAGTAGGTTGCAAAAATTTTCTCCCATCTTGTAGGTTGCCTGTTCACTCTGATGGTAGTTTCTTTTGCTGTGCAGAAGCTCTTTAGTTTAATTAGATCCCATTTGTCAATTTTGGCTTTTGTTGCCATTGCTTTTGGTGTTTTAGACACGAAGTCCTTGCCCATGCCTATGTCCTGAATGGCAACGCCTAGGTTTTCTTCTAGGGTTTTTATGGTTTTAGGTCTAATGTTTAAGTCTTTAATCCATCTTGAATTAATTTTTGTATAAGGTGTAAGGAAGGGATCCAGTTTCAGCTTTCTACATATGGCTAGCCAGTTTTCCCAGCACCATTTATTAAATAGGGAATCCTTTCCCCATTGCTTGTTTTTCTCAGGTTTGTCAAAGATCAGATAGTTGTAGATATGTGGCGTTATTTCTGAGGGCTCTGTTCTGTTCCATTGATCTATCAAAGGATAACCGTAGTCTCTCTATGGAGACAGGTGCTTGTCAGCTTATATATGCATCTGAATATTGAGAAGTACCAGAATGTTCTCTTTTACATGACATGTTCTCTAGGTTGCCATATGTCCTGGCATTCCCAGTAAAGTCCTATTTTTATACCCCATGTTCAGGCTAATTATGTAAAGTACCTCTTTTTACTCTCAAAGCATCCTGGTTGGAGAAAATTAGGTGGCTACCCTAATATTGCTCTCTCACACCTCTCTATATGTACACTTGCTATTTGCATTAGTCCATTTTCACTCTGCTAATAAAGACATACCCAAGACTGGGTAACGTTTACAGGAAGGAGGTTTAATGGACTCACAGTTCCACGTGGCTCGGAAGGCCTCACAATCATGGTTGAAGGCAAGGAAGAGCAAGTCACATCTTACATGGACGGCAGCAGACAAAGAGAGAGCATGTGCAGGGAAACTCCTCCTTATAAAACCATCAGATCTCATGAGACTTATTCACTATCATGAGAACAGTATGGGAAAGACTCGCCCCCATGATTCAATTACTTCCCACTAGTCTCTCCTACAACACATGAGAATTGTGGAAGCTACAATTCAAGATGAGATTTGGGTGGGGACACAGCCAAACCATATCGCTATTCTTCTTACCTTGAATTCCCTTTCCCAAATGTCCTGAGAAAAAGAAAGCTTCACATTTCTGTTCAAGTTCTACGTCCTCATAAAGATTTCCTTGAATTAAAGATTTTTCCTGTCCCTTTTTACACTACATATATAACTTCATTACAGCAAATATTTAACTGTATTGCAGCTGTTTACATGTTGTCTTCCACTACAGCATAAGTTCCATGAGAGCAAGGATCATGTCTCTCCATTGTTGATGGTCCAGCACTCAACATGGGCTGCACAGAGTAATCCACACAATTCTTACTGAATAAATGAAGTTACCATTTATCTTATTATATAACATTTGATTTTTAGATATATATGTTCTAAAAAGCCTTGTCCTTATAAAGGATACTGGCAATTCCATTCTGATATGATTTATCCCAACCATAAAAAAATTCTACGCATAATTCCATTCCTATATTCAAACTAAAGAGTGAGAGTCTGTAATTACAAATTCTTAGTTGAGTTTGAATACCTCCATTGTATAAATGCTCAAACATATAATCTACCTGTCTGTATCTATTTCAGCAGCTAAGATAAATTCACAAATAATCTTAGCATTATACATTGTCAGATGAACATGGCAAACAGATAGAATTCGATGTTTTCAATTTAATAATGAAATATAAAATGCCTTTCTGACTCTTTTCTTTTAAACTGAATTCAGATTTTCATCTTACCCAGTTTCATGTGAAGGTGAATTATGCTGGAATTTTTAAGGGGAGTTAGACTAAAATAACTGAAGGTGCATTAAAATATTCCTTTTCTATTCTAAACTACTGTCCTTTCACACATGTAAAAATCACATGGAGATGTTGAAAAATAAAGATTCCCAGGACTTGGTGTGTGTGTGTGTGTGTGTGTGTGTGTGTGTGTGTGTGTGAGTGTGTATATATTAGATTATATATTATACTCCAGGTATACATACACATATATTATTTATTATATTAATATATAATGTGTTATATAGTATACATACATTTTAATATATTACTATTGATAAGCATAGATATATTTACACCTTGCAGTGGATAACAGGTTGAATTACCTGAGAATTCAGTAGGATAGAGATTTGGATGTAAAACTAGGTTGCTTTAAAGAAAATAAAGAAACGTAAGCTTTCTTGCACAGTTGAGTATATGAACTAAGGTTCACTCTCACCTGCACATACAGCTTTGATACTGTAAGTGAAGCTGAAGAAATACTTTATTTAAAAATTAAAACATCAACTCAGAGAGCAAATTTTCTCAGAGTGAGAGGTGTACCCCACAACAGACCCTGCCTGTCTTTTCATTCAGGGTGGGGCAGAGGAAGTATGCAGGTGGGTTGTCTGATTTGAGTCTGCTGAGAAAGATAGGATCTGCCCACCTGAGCACAGCTTGCCCCCAACACCTCTCACAGGTACAGAGGCCAGTAATAGCAGAGGAAAATTATGACAGCCATATACAATAATCAACCTAATCTTTCACATAGTAAATATGAACAACTAATAATCATGTTACCTAAAACAATAATAACACAAAAAAGAAAGATCAAAATGAATGAAAAACAATTGATTCAGGAGGAAAAAGTATAGTTCCAGTAAGAGAAGAGAACTTAAAAATAACTCTCATTAGTATTCTAAGAAAGATTCATGAATATACTCATTCATAAACAAGAACAAACTAATATGCAAAAAGTGAATAACAGAATAAGTAAAAATCCATGAAAATTAAGAATACAATTACCAAAATTAAGAAAAAAATAATCGATAGTTGAATTGGAAAAAAAGAAGCCTCTCAAAATTTAAAGCAATAAAAAAGATGACAAATATAAAATGTAAATCCAAGAGGTCCAACAACCATCTAAGGAGAGTCTCTAATGACAAAGAGCAAAGGCAATCAAGGAGAAGAAATAATCATACAGTGGAAAAAAATCTCCAGAGCCCAAGACATGACTCTTCAGAAAAAAGGGTTCATTCAGGAAATGTGGTTCAGGATCATTTAAAAGAACCCATTAACATATCCTCATTAAATGTCAGACCATCTCAAGAAGTGTTGCTTCTCATTCCTTTCTCTGGATCTTCTGCTTCTCTTTGACTTCTAAATTGTGTGAACCAGGGCTCAATATTTATGCTTCTTCTCTTTCTCTCTTCTATACTTCACTCATTTACTATTGTCTCATCTAGACTCAACATTTTGAATGCTATCTATGTCTTGATAACTGCCAATTTTATATCTTTATTTCCAAGCTCTCCATAAAATTTCTGACATCAAATCAATTTCCTTCCTGTAATCTAAGAGACATTTCAAAAAATGACTAAAGTAGAACTTTTACCTCAATCCCTACTTCAAATTGCTCATCTCCTAGTCTTCCCCATCTCAGTAAGTGGCAACACCATTAATTCAGTAGCTCAGGCCATAAAACCACGAGACATGCTTAACTCTTGTCTTCCTCATTCTATGCATACAACCCATCAGCAAAGTCAACATCTACCAGAAGTTTGAAAGAAAAATGTGTTCAAGAGGACTATTAATTCCCTAAAACTATTGTGAAATTGCATTTTCTCTCTCTTTTACCCTTCACAACTCTGTTTATATTAATTGTATCTCTCATTCAAAATAACACATTCTTTAAGAATATGAGAATGCATCTCCTTGTGTATGGTACAAACACTGTACGTTCTACAATAAATAACACTTACATAATATTTTAAATGTTTGCAATTGCTTTCAAATTTTAAATAATCGAAGTGTGAAAGACATTTATATTTACTAAGTTTAATGTAAATTCTATAAGCCTTGAAATTATAAAAGTAATTTAAAAGCAGGAGTTAGTAGGTGGAAATAGATGTGGAAAAAAATACAGGAACAAAAAAAACTCTACTCTTACAATGTAGGAAACTAGGAGACACTGTGAAAAATTGATGGGTCAAGACATAGAATTTGTAAGATGGTAAGTAACAATGGAACTTCTCAAAAAATGCCTGGTAGGGACTGGAGTGGGGAGAGAGGACAAGTATGAGAGATGTCAATTTCTTATGTGTAATAGAGGGGAATCAACAGCTATTTTTACACTGGTACATTAACAAGCAACACATATGCATACTGTGTAAGATTTAGATTTAATCTCAAGAAAAACTAACCATAAAGTGATTAAAAATAATCACTTCTGATGAGTGGGAAAGGAGAAAAAGATAATGAGCCTTATGTTTTATTTAGCAACCTCCTGGTTTAGGAATTAAATGAACAAATAAATCAAAATATTAACAAATAATAAAACAGATAATCACATTCAATCTAGTTCTGTGTCTGTATTTTCACACATATTTATTTGAATAAGATTTTATAAGGAAATACCAATTTTTGTTTCACTGGTAGTCAGTAGCATAAAGGACACAAATATTAATTAGTCTATTTTAGTGTAGTTCTTATTTTTAATCCACTACATAAGTACAGAGATTGGTCAGCTACTATCTGGTCAAAATATATTGAAGCTAGGGTATGCATTTATTAAAGAATTCTATTTTTAAAATCCTCCACATCTAGACCCAGAAAATCTCACACACTGATGCACTGTAATTTTCTCCTCAAAGTACTACAGGCCTATAGACCCCTCCAAAGTGAGACACTGCAGTTTCGAACACAGTAAATATTTCCATTGTGCTAATGCTACCTCTTGTCCTACTTCTATGCCTATAAATATAGCACTATTTTTACCTTGAATAATGCATGGCTTGGTGGCCTGCAATATTAAAATAGAAGTCTGTTGTGTGCTTCATTTCATTGGTGTGCCCAGTGGCCTCAATCCAGTGTCCTATTGGGAGACAATACACACCATCCACCAAGTTGTTTTCATTGTAAGTACAGCAACGGTCATGATGAGGTCCATTGCCTAGAACAAGAAAAAATGATAAACAGAGCAATTAAATCAGTGTTTTGTTTAAACATCCTCAAAGCAGCTGATACAAAATTAATAGCAAGAAAAAAATAAACACAAAGCTACTTAATCTACACATTTCAGTATAAACAAAAAAGACTAGAGTGAAAAACACAACGGTAGGAATTTGTAAAGAGCTACTTAGGAAAATCAGAGTTTTTTACTCCCTTTGAGTACATGGGTTATCAAAAGCATGTTAACTCTTTCAGAGCTTCATGGTACCTCTCAGTGCTCTAAGAGGCCATTATGAATCACTTTGCAGCCTGAGAAGCTCCTAAAAAAAGTTTTTAAAGCTATTAATGCCCCTGTATTACACACTTCTATCTTTCCGGTATGCAAATTTACTAATAAAATCAGGAATAAAGTGTTTTAGTATCAGCTCAACAAAAAAATGCATAATTATAAATAAATGCATTAATAAGTAATAAATGACCACATCAAATCTACTTTACAGGTAAAACAGTTATTATTATTGTTTTCAAATGAGGAAAACAAGTCTCACAGAGATTAACTAGCTTGCCCAAGGTCACAAAACCAGTAGTGCGGAGCTAGTAGCACCTGCCTCTCCTAGTCCCCCACCTTTCTGGCGTCTGATGCCTTTGTGATGCTCCCTGCTGATGTCACATGCACAAAGACACACCATCTTCCTTCCAGGGCCATGGATCAAAGGAAGCAGAAACACATCTCTAAAAATATTATTTGCCTATTTCACGATTCTGCCCAGTATCAACTACACTAGTTGCTATGGTATGAATGTTTTTGTCCCCCAAAAATTTATATGTTGAAATCCTAACACCCAAGGTGTTGGTATTACGAGCTGGGGCCTTTAGGAGATGATTAGGTCATGAAGAAGAACCCTCACAAATGTGATTAGCTCCCTTATAAAAGAGGGGTGAAAGAAACCCCTTGCTCTGTTCCACCATGTGAGAACACAGCAAGTCGTCACCGTCTATGAACCAGTAAGTGAGCCCTCACCAATCACTGAATCTGGTATGCCTCAATCCTAGACCCCCCAGCCTCCAGAATTGTAAGCAATAAATTTCTATTCTTCATAAGCTAACCAATATATGGTGTTTTGTTTACAGCAGCTCAAATGGTCTTACATACTAGTAAACCTTGATTTCTACAAAAATTATAATTCATACATTATTTTTACTACCTTTTTATCATCCCATTTCAAATCATGCCTTTCTTTATACTACCTAAGTATAATGTACTGTAAGAAAGACATGTAAGCAAACTAAATGCATGAGTGGTTTACAGAAATAAATCACATTTGTTATGAATACAAAAATGTGATTCATTTGTTCTTTTCTCCTTGTTCTGTCTTACAAAATATTTAACCTAAATTTGCTTGGCGTAAGCTCTCAAAAAATCCTTAAATTATTTGATGTTTCTTTGAGATATAACTCCTTCCATCAGACAGAAGGTACAGGATGACTCTCTTAATAAACCATTACTGATCTTCCTAGATCAGTCTCCTCTTTTTTCTCTTAATGGATTTTTTTCTCGACGACTACAAGGCGGTGCACCACATCTCTATTAACCTTCATTTTTAATAGATAAAAACCAAACTACACTAGCAACTTCACTTCTAGAAACATATCCAACAGAAATATTACTAAGAAAAAAGAATTTCTGATGCATACAGAGATACATGCGTACAGTAATACTATTTTAATAGAAAATACTGTAAACCATGTAAGTTTTTTTCATTCTTCTACAGATATTTATTGAGACAGGTACTGTGCTAGGTGATGTTAAGAACTCAGATATTTATCATAAGAGCAACTAAAAATTTGAAATATTCTAAGCAGACATGTAACATAACCAGATTTTATTTTAAGGATACCTCTCTGGCTACAGAGTAAAAAAATAATTCAAGAACAATCAGATAGAAGCAGAGAGTCCATTTAAGAAACTACTATATTGGCCTAGGTAGTTTATGATGAAGCTTGGTCACAGACTTTGAAAGGATTATGCAGATTCAAGAGGGAAAGGCCACAGGACTTGGTGATTAATTGGAAAAGGAAGGTGAAGATGAAAGGGGATTAACAATGCCTCTTAAGCTTCTAGTGAAAATAATTCAATATACAGTGGCACTATTCACTGAGATGCAAAATCTGTAAGAGGCTGTAAGGAAAGATCATCTATCTAGTTCTGGCAATGTTGGGTTTGGAGTGCTCTTTAGATATCCAAAAGGAGTCCTCAAAAGAGAGCTGGAGTTACTCATTTGACATTAAGACCAGAAATCTGAACTTAAAAAATAAATATATGAGTAATTTGAGTGTAAATGGTAATTGAAATAGGAACATAGAAGAGTCACAAAGAAAAACAATATTAATAAGGAAAAAAGTTCTAGAACAAAATCTGAAAGTTTTTCAATGTTTAACAGCCAGAGAGAGAAGGATAAACTTACAAAAGATGAATAGAGAGAGGAGCTGAAAAGGAAAAGTAGGAGTGACTAAGTGAAGCAGCAGAGCATGACTGAAAGTGTAAACATAGACTACAAACTGGATATGGTTACTTCCAGGAAATGGAATTGGATGGAGGGGAACTGTCATAGTCAACTGTTTTGAATTGATTGGATTAGTTACAAGAAGCGGGTGTTACTTTTTTAGTTAAATAAAACAATATCTGTGGCTCCCATTGGTCAGTATAATTGACTTACAACAATTGAATTATTACCTATTAAAAATATAATTGTTGAAGAGATCAAATATTCATAAATTACAATGGTCAAGAAGAATTATTTATGTATCATCATCTTCATAAGAATTCTTCATTCCTAGAGTGATTTCTTTAATTACTCATTTTTACACATTTATGTTTTAGGCAACATTTTTAAAAGTCTTTCATGGATAGTAACCTGAGTTATTCAAAATATATTCTAATAGTTAAAATGTCTTTTAGAGGATGGGTTATTGTCTTTTTAATTTCACCTAATGAAATGGCAAAAATGAATAGTAAAATAATTTTGGTTTTGGAGATTTCTGCATGGAGAACTATGGAATAAATGTACTTTTCCCTAGTCCTCCCACTAAGTATAATTTAAAACCCTGAAAATTATAAATAAACAAACATAAGATAACTTTGAAAGACAAAGAGAAGAAGACAGACTATCCAGGGACACCGAGACCTAAGGAAAGACCTAAGTATTGAGTTCCCTGCATTTTCTCTTTGCCTTATATATCCCAGACTTAGATCTGAAGAAGCCAGCAACCTGGTAACAAAAGGACAGAAAAAGAAAACATGACAAAAGTCCATTCTCTCTAGCCAAATGAAAAGACAAGCCTAGCCAGACAGAAATCTGTTTGATAATAACTACACTACTCCAGTCAAACCCATGAAAAAATGTGGCCCCACACCCACTCAGGCCAGCAAAGACCAAGCATGGGTACACTTCCACTTTTGTTTGCCAAGCTGTATTGCAGTGCCGCAACCCACTCACTATCATGGTGTCAGAGACGGATGAGTAGGGGTCTGAACTTTCAGCATCATCCTTGGCAATATAGTGGAGTCCAAGTGGAAAGGTGGACTTCCACCTCCATTTGGCAGTAACGAGGTGCCCCTTGTTTCCACTGAGATTGTGTCAAAGGTGACCAAGTGGAAAGTCAAGATTTCCACCTCCTTCCCACCCGACCATCAGTGGATGCCATGTAGGAAGCAGTAACAAGGCACTCCTCCCTGTCTCAGCCAGGGAGCTATCAATGGAGGCCTAATGGAGAGTTAGAACTACCACCCCACTCAGGGAGGAGTCTGTTTGGTTTGGTTATGAATGGAAACAGTGTGAGGAACCTGGGTAATAAGGTGGGACCTCCATTCTTCTGCTGGAGTGGTGTCAGAAGAATTCAGTTAAAATCAAAGGTTTGCATAAGAGCTAACCTCATTACATAATACCCAAAATGTCTAGGTTTCAATAGAATGTCACCCATTATACCAATAACCACTAAGATCTCAAACTAAATGGAAAAAAAAAAGATGCCTGATAAAGGCCAACACCAAGAGAACAACGATGTTAGAATTATGTGATAATTATGTGATAAAGATTTTAAGGCCTCAGTAACCCATTAGAACACATTTCAAACAAATGAAGAATCGGAATGTCTCAGCAATGGAATAGAAGATGAAAAGAGGAACTAAATACTAATTTTAGAACTGAAAAACAATATTTGAAATTTTCAAAACTCAATAGATGGGTTTCAGAGCAATATGGAAGGGACAGAGGAAAGAATTCACAGACTTCAAGATAGAACCATGGAAATTACCCAATCTAAACAGCAAACAACAGAAAAGTAGGCTGAATTTAAAAAAAAAAAACAGACACTTAGGGACTTGTGGTACTATTAACAGAAGATCTAAATTTATGTCATTGGAGTCTTGGAAGAAGAGGGAAAAGATAGTAGGGCTTAAAAGTACTTAAGAAAACAATGCCGGAAAACTTTTCAAATTTGGCAAGAGGCAAAACCTACAAATTCAAGAAGGTGAGCAAAGTCCAAACAACATAAACCCAAAGAAATCAATACTGAGACATGACATATTTAAACTTCTGAAAACTAACGACAGAGAAAATCATAAAAGTAGCCAGAGAAAAACAGCAATGTAAAGGAAAAAATATTCTAATATGAGCAGATTTCTCATCAGAAGTCACCAAAGGAAGTGTCATTTTTCAAGTGCTGTAAAAAAAGAACAACTGTCAACCAAGAATCTTACTTTGTGACTATTTCCTTCAGGAAAAAAGGTGAAAATCAAAACATGCTCAATGAAGGAAAACTAAGAAAATTTTGCCTCTGAATTATCTTAAAAATGACTAACAGAAGATGTCTAAACAAAAAGAAACTCTTTAAAAACAGGAAGAATGAGCACAGCAAACAAAATTATAAGTAAATAAGCAAACATTCTAACATTGTCTGATGCTATTCTACATGTATGTAAAGGAAATATTTAAGGCAATTATATTGCAAATGAGGAAGGACAAAGGAATGAAAAAGGAGGTAAGTTTTCTAAAATTCACTCAAACTCGTAAAAGGTTGATACCAGTCAATTATGATGTTAGGTATATAATATACATAATATATATAGAAATTCTATGTGTAAATCAAAACAAAATTCTAAAAAACTGTTCAATTATGAACCAGACATGCCATACAATCACAGAAAAAGGAGGAAGAGAAAACAACCAGAAACAAAAAATAAAATGGCAAACTTAGGCTCTAACATACCAATAATTATGTTAAATAGTCTAAATACACCAATGAAAATACAAAAGTTGGCAGAATAATTTTTAAGTGAATCAATTATATGCTGTCTAGAAGCAATTCACTTCAAATTATATATGCAGGTGGGAAGTAAAAGCATAGAAAAAGACATACTATGCAAACATTAATCAAAAAGCAGGAGTAGTTATATTACTATTATATAAAGTATACTTCAGAGAAAAGAAAATTACTAGAGAGGGGAAATTATACAATGTTTAAAGTATCAATCTAACAAGAAGACACAGCAACTTTAACTGTGTATATATCAAACAGTAAGGTGGTTAAATACGTAAAGCAAAAAACTGAGAGAACTGAAAGAATTTTAAAAATCCAGAATTATAGTTTGAGACCTCAACACCTCACCCAAAACAATTGTTAGAACAATTAGACAGAAAATCAGCAAGGATATTAGAAACCTCAAGAACACCATCAACCAACATTATCTAGCTGACATTTATACAGCACCCAATATAGCAGAATGCACATGTTCACAGTACATAAACCAAGATAGAACATATCCTGTACCATAAAACAACTTCAAATTTTTAGAAAATTTAAATCATACAAATTGTGTTTTCTGACATTAACAGAATTGAACTAGAAATCAATAATAAATAGTTTTAGGTTTTATATTTAGGTTTTTAATCTGTTTTGTGTTAATTTTTGTATATGGTATATGGAAGGGGTCCAGTTTCAATCTTCTGCATATGGCTAGCCAGTTATCCCAGCACTATTTATTGAATAGGGTCCTTTCCCCATTGCTTATTTTTGTTAACTTTGTCAAAGATCAGATGGTTTTAGGTGTCTGGCATTATTTCTGGGCTCTCTATTCTGTTCCATTGGTCTATGTGTCCATTTTGGTACAAGTACCATACTGTTTTGGTTACAATAGCCTTGTAGTATAGTTTGAAGTCAAGTAATGTGATGTCTCCAGCTTTGTTCTTTTTGCTTAAGATTGCTTTGGCTATTCGAGCTCTTTTTTGATTCCATATGAATTTTAAAAGTTTTTTCTAATTCTGTGAAGAATTTTATTGGTAGGCTGATAGGAATAGGGTTGAATCTATAAATTTATTTGGGTAGTATGGCCATTTGAGCAATATTAATTCTTCTTATCCAGGAGCATAGAATGTTTTTCTATGTGTTTGTGTCATCCCTGACTCCTTTGATCAGTATTTTACAATTCTTGTTGCAGAATTCTTTCATGTCTCTGGTTAGCTGTATTCCTAGGTATTTTATTCTATTTGTGGCTATTGTAAATGGGATTTCATTCTTGATTTGGCTCTCAGCTTGGATGCTGTTGGTATATAGAAATGCTATGATTTTCATATGTTGATTTTGTATCCTAAAACTTTGCTCAAGTTGTTTATCAGAACAAGGAGCTTTTGGGTAGAGACTGTGAAGTTTTCTAGGTATAGAATCATATCATCTGCAAATAGGGATAGTTTGACTTCGTGTCTTCCTATTTGGATGTGGAGGCAATCATTCTAAGAGAAATAACTTAGAAAGTCTAATACCACATACTCTCACTTATAAATGGAAGCTAAGCATTGGATATACATGAACATACAGAGTGAAATAATAGACATTAGAGACTTCAAAATGTGGGGAGGTAGGAAGAGGTGAGGGATGAAAAATTACCTACTGGGTACAATGTACACTATTCAGGTGACAGACACACTAAAAGCCTAGACTTCACCACTGTGCAATATGTCCATGTAACAAAACTGTGCTTGTACCCCTAAATCTGTAAAAGTTAAAATTAAAAAATAAATTTATCAAAGTTAAAATTTAAAAAGTAAACACATAAATCGCTCACTATGTTGGGATAAACTAATCTGTATTTTTGGTAGAAAAGTAGAAAATTATTGGTTTAATTAACAAAAACATCTATTTCTTCAGAACAGTTTTAGCTACTTTGTTATTTGTTCATCAAGGCAAGTTAGGTGATTTCAAACGAAGTGAGTAAATGTGTAGGAGTAAGGGAACTGCTGTCTGGCACTCCAATTAAAGCCACAGAAATAAGAAACCCTAGAATTTAAAAACTCACAACTAACTCATTATTTTACATAGTTCTATAAGTTTGAGAGTTTCGGTTAAAATATGTGTATTTCTTAATAAATCCAGAAGTTTTGAAATTATATTGGTTAAATATCTATTGGATAGGTGTAGTCTCCTTAAGCAAAATAAATTTTACAATTATTATTCATATTATTTTATTTGAACTATCCTCTTTGGATTTTAATTATTTTAAATGTTTCATTTCTAGCATATGAACATAAGTTTTGATTCTAACACATTAATCTCTAACTTTAACTATTAACTCACCCACATCTGATCTCTCTCATGCCCCATCTGTTACTACCTCAGAAGCTATTATTGCATAAAGTTGCACAAACATGATATAGTCATTACAAACCCTTTGGCACTTTGATGTTCTCTTCTAATGGCAAAAACAAAGAAATAAAACGCACAAAAAATCTTTTTGTTCAACCAACTGCCTCTTTGAGATGATGAATCCTGTTCCAGTTGAGCACTTTGATGAATGGCAAAATGCAAACCTAGAAAATAGCTGAGTTCGGGGGTAGTCATAGATACAGCTAAACTGTCCTTCCTAATGAAATGGAAACCTGAGATACAATCAGTGAAGGAGAGGATGAAGTAAGAGGTGTTAAGATTGACAAGAAGAAGGAAAGGTGAGATGCAGAAAGAGAAGAAAGAAGATCCATCTAGAAAAACTATGTAAGAATAAAAGATAGTCAAAATACCCTGATCATGAGACCACCAAAGAGCAGTTAATGGCAAGCATCTTTTAATATTTAATGTGAAGTTTTATGCACTTCTGTAATATTTCTCTCTTCTCCTCCTCCCCAACTGTCAGTACAACCTACCACATTCACAAACAGATTTCTAGAGTGGAAGGAGAGAATACAGTTCCTGAGATAAAGAATAAGGGAATTCATCACCACTAGTCCTGTCTTATGGGAATTATTAAAGTGAGTTCTTTAAGCTGAGAAAACACACCACTAATTAATAACATAAAATACATGAAGGGAAAAAATTCAGTGGTATCAGTCAGATTCAAAATAGTCTTTTGCTTGAAAGGTGATGTGTAAAGCAATTTTATCTCTAACATGAGAGTTAAAAGACAAAACTATTAAAAACAACTGTGGCTTTGATAAATTGTTAAGGGATACAAATTACAAAAAGTTGCCAACTTTGACATCAAAATCATAAAATGTGGTAGCGAAGAGTAAACATGGAGAGCTTTTGTATTTGATTAAAGTTAAGTTGGTATCAGCTTAGAATAGCCTGTTACAGGTAATGTTTTATGTAAACCTCATGGTAATTGCAAACCAAAACCCTATTATACTTCCACAAAATATAAAAATAAGGGATTCAAGACATATCACTACAGAAGACAATCAAATCACAAAGAAAGACAACAAGAGGAAGAATAAAAGATACACAGAACAACCAGAAAACAAATTATGAAAAGGCAGTAAGATAAGTCCTTACATACTATAATTACCTTGAGTGGAAATGGGTTGAATTCTCTAATCAAAAGATATAAAGTGACTGAATAGATTGAAAAAGCAAAACATAACTAGATGCCGCCTACAAAATACTCACTTTACTTGTAAGAACACACGTAGATGGAAAATAAAGGGATGGAAAAATATATTCCATGCAAATGGAAGCCAAAAGAGAGCAGAGGTAGCTATATTTCTATCAGACGAAAAAGACTTTAAGTCAAATATCAGTAAAGAAAGAAAGACAAAGAAGGTAATTATATAATGATAAAGGTGTCAATTCTTCAACATTTATAAATATATATACATCTAACATAGTAGCTCCTAAATATTTAAGGCAGTTATTAACCAATCTGAACGGAGAGATAGACTGCAATACTGTAATGGTAGGGGACTTTAATACTCCACTTTCAGCATTGGACAGAACATCATTTTTTAGACAGAAAATCAATAAGGAAACATTGGACTTTAATTACTTTCCCAAATATACACAGAACGTCCTCCAGAACAGATCATATGTTAAGCCACAAAACAAGTCTTTAATAATTCCAGAAGACTGAAATCATATCCAGTATTGTTTCCTACCATAATGATATGAAACTAGAACTCAATCATAGGAGAAAACTGGGAAAATTTACAAATACGTGGAAATTAAACATGCTCCTGAACAACTAATAAGTCAAAGAAGGAATCAAAAGGGAAATTAAAGAACATATTCAGACAAATGATAATGGGTATACAACATATCAAAACCTATGAGACACAGCAAAGGCAATTCTAAGAAGGAAGTTCGTAACAATAAATGCCTATATCAAAAAAGGAGAAATTTCAATTAGACAGAAGGAATAAGTTTTTGAGATCCATTGCACAGTAGGGTGACTAAAGTCAATAATATATTGGAAGTAGCTAAGAGTATAAATTTCAAAGGTTTCTCTCCACATAAAAATAAGTGAAGTGATATGTGTTAATTAGCTTGATTTACTTATTCCACATATATACTCATATCAAAACATTACAATGTACCCCATACACATATACAATTATGATTTTCCCTTAAAAATATCAATAATAGAAATAGGATTATAAAGACAAATAAGTAACCCATACAGCAATGATTAAAACAGGTACTAGAATTAGAGATAACAGGGTTTTCTAAAATAAATGAAAATATATTTGATAAGGAAGTTAGAATTTGGAGGATCAGGAAAGAAAATATCAAATATGATAGTATGATCCTAGTAATGAATCAAACATCTGGCACAGGTAGGGGTGTGTGTGTGTGTGTGTGTGTGTGTGTGTGTGTTGTGTTTCAAGGTAGAAAACTGATTACTATTGATTATTGTTATTTTGATGACAAATAATATTGTGAAATTTTGGATACATAAGCACCAGCCTTTCTGTACATCTGTATATGTAAACGTGGCAAGCTCTTTTAGTCAAAAAATGAGCCACACAGCCTAAGACAATTACTGCAAAGAATTATGGTAGAATTACAACTCAGTGGGCTCATAACTTGGTGCGTAATAGGTTGGCCTCATTTGTTATCGGGGGAAATTCAGCCAGATATTGGGCAAAATTCACCCCCGATATTTACATAGGTTCTTTTCTATTTTCCCTAAGTGTCAGCCGGTCTGAGAAATAAAGGGACAGAGTACAAAAGAGAGAAATTTTAAAGCTGGGTGTATGGGGGAGACATCACATGTCGGCAGGTTCCGTGATGCCCCCGGAGCCGTAAAACCAGCAAGTTTTTATTAGTGATTTTCAAAAGGGGAGGGAGTGTACCAATAGGGTGTGGGTCACAGAGATCACATGCTTCACACGGTAATAAGATATCACAAGGCAAATGGAGGCAGGGTGAGATCACAGGACCACAGGACTGGGGCAAAATTAAAATTGCTAATGAAGTTTCAGGCACACATTGTCATTGATAACATCTTATTAGGAGACAGGGTTTGAGAGCAGACAACTGGTCTGACCAAAAATTTATTAGGCGGGAATTTCCTCATCCTAATAAGCCTGGGAGCACTATGGGAGACAGGTTTATTTCATCCCTTCGGCTCAACCATAAAAGATGGCCACCCCCCGAAGCGGCCATTTTAGAGGCCTACCCTCAGGGACGCATTCTCTTTCTCAGGGATGTTCCTTGCTGAGAAAAAGAATTCAGCAATATTTCTCCCATTTGCTTTTGAAAGAAGAGAAATATGGCTCTGTTCCGCCCGGCTCACTGGCAGTCAGAGTTTAAGGTTATCTCTCTTGTTCCCTGAACATTGCCGCTATCCTGTTCTTTTTTCAAGGTGCCCAGATTTTATATTGTTTAAACACACATGCTCTACAAACAATTTGTGCAGTTAACGCAATCATCACAGGGTCCTGAGGTGACATACATCCTCCTCAGCTTACGAAGATGATGGGATTAAGAAAGTAAAGACAGGCATAGGAAATCACAAGGGTATTAACTGGGGAAGTGATAAGTGTCCATGAAATCTTCACAATTTATGTTCAGAGACTGCAGTAAAGACAGGCATAAGAAATTATAAAAGTATTAATTTGGGGAACTAATAAATGTCCATGAAATCTTCACAATCCACGTTCTTCTGCCATGGCTTCAGCCAGTCCCTCCGTTCAGGGTCCCTGACTTCCTGCAACAATTTGTTGTCAACAATTAGAGTTAAGGTCATTCAAATGCTTATGAGAACATAGACAAAGGTCCTTGAGACATTTGTTATGCTTCAAATTCTATGAGAAAATAGACAAATGTCCTTGAGACAGTTGTTTAGCAGTCCAGTATGATGCGTGAGCCCTCTCAAAGGTAAGCTCAAGGCGTGCAGAAAAAGGAAACAGAAGGAGTGACTGACAAAGCTTAGCCTTGGATTCACTATCTGCCAAGCCTTCAGTGGGGATCTTTGAGGGAAAACTCCCAGAAGGACCTCGATCAGTTCCAGCTAAGAATTTTAAGGGAAGACTTAATTAACAACTGTCAAACCATACAGAGCAGAAAATAGTACAACAAAAAACTTCCATGATTAGAAAAAGACATGGATGAAATGGAGGCTTATACCAAGTTAATTTGAAGAAACATAATAGAAAAAGAAAACAAGGTAAAAGCAAAAGTAAAATTTAATCGTGCATTTTAAAAAATACTAATAATTGAATATCCCATTGTTATGGACTGTATTGTGTCTCCCCCACCCCAAAATTTATATAACGAAGCCCTGACCTCCCAATGTGATTATATTTAAACATAGGACCTTAATTAAGGTAAAACAAGATCACAGAGTGAAGTCCTAATGCCATTACACCCCATAAGAGGAAAAAACACCAGAGATCTCTCTCTCCTCAAGCACACTGAGGAAACACCATAAGGATACAGGCAGATGGTGGCTATCTGCAAGCCAGGAAGAGAAGCATTACCAGTAACGGAATCTGCCAGCACCCTGATCTATGACTTCTAGTCATCAAAATTGTGAGAAAATAAACTTCTGCTGTTTAAGCCATCCAGCCTGTGGTATTTTGTTATGGCAGTCCTAGCAGACTAATACACTCATATATGCAAAATATTCCAATTTAATCCAGTTAATAATCAAGTATGATTGAGAGCTTGTTATGTATCCAGTCCTATGCTAGGATGGGGTAATAAATGAAGTTTAAAACATGATTCCCACAATAAATGAACTTCTGTTGATTAGATAAAAGTTATAGGAAGCCATTAGTGAGTGAAACAAAACTAAATTATGAAAATAATTTTAAAACTGTATGTTAACTGAAACATGAACAGAGTACCAAAGGATTGCAAATAGGCCTCATCTCAAATGCCACTTTCCATGTATGATGACTGGAAGGCTATGCTGAGTTGTATTCTAAGGATCAACTGGCTCACTGGGAGAGAAAAATTATGATAGGTTTGTGGTGTGCATATGAATGTAGAAAACTAAAAATGGACTATGTTGGAGAAGGTAATATCAGTATGGGCTAGAATTACTGAGAAAGGATTTATAATAGAGGGAATGGGTGCTATGCTGTGATGAGCAACAGGATATGCTTTAGACACATGACAAACAGTACAAGAATGTATGAATAAGTATGATTCAAATTAGGAAATGGATAAGAATAAATCTGTTTATTTCAGTGGGTAGAGTGACAACACTGGCCCACAGGATGTCCATATTACTGACTGAATTCCAAAGCCAGCACTGTAAAACAACTGAATTTCATGACTTGGAAAGTGAAGAACAGAATTACACATCTCTAACCATTACTGTATTTAAGAAGGCATTTTTTAATGCAAAGCATTTACATTAGTTAATGATTCATGATGATAAACACACTTCAAAATAGGAAGCATCTCAAAGGTTGTAGATTATGCTGAAAAAATTCCACAATGGCATTACCAGACAATTATGCTTTCATTTAAAATTAAACACAATAACAGAGCTTTCTTGATATATAATTTTAAAATCAAATCTGAAACTCAGATTATTCTTAATAGGCTTGACTCAAACCATCAAGATTGAATTATTAATAATTCATTCAATGTGATAATAATCTAAAGAGATGCCAAAAGATTTGACCACCTAATTTGATGTGATCAAATCTTTTGGCAGTTTATTATACTATGACTAAAGATCAACCTATTAAAATGTGCCATCTCTGTATTATTGGAAACATTTGCTGGATACTGAAATTTACTTTCTATGTCACATGCAGAGATGTTTATTTTTGTGTTTAATAAATTTTGATTTAATTATTCTAATAATCTTTAATGTTGATTTTCCTACTGTCATTAAAACAATTTTCATAGCAGTGTCTAGACTTTTGTTGTTGTTGTTAAGACTGGTAGTTCATTTTTTTTCCTTCATGGCACTCTCAGAATTAACTAGAAATTTCCCTATTCATAGCCTGAACACAAATCCAAGTCATATGTTAAAAATAGATAAAGCATCTATATCAGTATTAGTCTCATTGTATAAGCAAATTTTTCTAACCACATTTTGCTACTTCATTTCGTATACCTTAAATCCCACACACACACACAAAACCTATCTTTGTGCACTTAAATATACAAATAATGCTGAGGCAGAAGGAGATAACTTCCCTAGTAGCTATATCTCAACAGTGTCCAACATTTAGATGCAGAGAACACAGAATACAACTATTCATCCCGGAACTCTTCAGAACATTGAGAAATATTTTACATTTAATTCCATCCTAACCCAGCTAGCTAGGTAAACATGCATTTTGGCAGTTTCATAGTAAGAACATATTTGGCATAAAATATGTCTTCAATTAAGATTTTCCAGAATGTGGACTAAATAATTTAGTAAAACACTCCCTTGAGCTGATCTAGTTCTGCTGCAAAAACCATCCCTGATAGCTTCACACATTGGTTTCTTCCATGGCAAAAATATTTTATGAATATTAAGGGCATACAGTTGACATGAATATCACATATGCATTGGAAAGAAACTAGAAATATACAGCTAGTTGAAATGGAGGATAGAGTGACCAAATACAATCTTTAAAGATGAAATTGAGAAACTAGGTTGTTTTAAATCCTTTTAATAAGACATTATAAACTGAAAATAAAAGAGGGCATAATCCTGGCAGTTAGATTATCCTAAAATTTGCCATAATCATAAACTACACATGTATAAGAAACAACTGAAGAAGAATTTTCTTTCTTTCAGAACTATGTCTGATTGCAAGCAACAGAAAATCTGGTTAACAGTGACCTAAACAAATATTAATATAAGACTCTGTCTTACATAACTAGAGGTGAGAAGCCAGGTAGCCCAGAGCTGGTCAACACCAAGATCTTCCTAAATGTCTGCTTTGCCGTCCTTCACATGCTGACTTTTGTCAAGCTTCTAACCTCATGTTCAGAGGGTCACCTCTAGGCATCATGTCTGGAGTCCTAACCATGAAGAAGGGTGAAGGACCATGCCAGCTAAGCCTTTGTTCCTTTTCATGAGAAAAGCAAAAGCATTCCTGAGAGCCTTGCCTTCCCATATCTCATGAGCCAGAACTAGGTGACATTAACATCCTTAGGCCAATTGCTACCCAAGAGGAATAAGATTACCATAACTGGTTATAGCAATGATTCATTCCATTGCTACCTAAAGAAATCAGGATTCTGTTGGCCGCGGAGAGTGGAGAGAAACAAATAATGGTGATAGTGATGCACTGGAACACATTATCTTTCTCCAGCAAATAATTTTGGAGGATAAATCATATTTCCTTAGGCATCACATCTCCACCTGATTTAATTCAAAACTATTCCATGTATTACATTTTTAATTGCACCTGATTTTTATTTAAACAAGTCAGCAGTAAAAGTAGAAGCATTTTAATGTACTTTTAAAACTTGCCAATTGCCACACACACAAAAAAAAAAAAGCGAGCAAGAAAGAGAGTACCAGTTATTTGTCTAGTTCTTGATTGTGTCTGGCTTATACAACCTCTTAGCTATAACACAGAATCTTCTTGTTCTATTCCTGGCTTTAAATCTCCCCAAATCCCTCCTCTTCCAGGTTTCCAATCATCTCTGCCCCACCAGCATCTCTTATTGCCTTCTCTTGCCTCTAGCTAGCCCTGTGCTCACCCAGCACTCTTACTTCCCTATTCATTCTTCAGCGTCCTGCAATATGGCATCTGCACTCAATGCTCTACTGAAAAAAAACTTTAAACAAAGTCATCTGCTAGTTTCCATAATAATTTTTCACATTTCTTTACCTATGTGCAATATTTAATGAGAGTGACCACCCTCTGTCGAAACTCTCCTTTGTAGGTTCCGTAAAACTTCTTTCTTGAAAGACAGTATTTTATAGCAGTTAAGTGCAAGGGCTCAAGATTCAGACTCAGACTTCATTCCAAGTTGTATGATTTACTCTTTGTAAACAGTAATGAGAAAATCATTTAAGCAAACGGTGTCTGTTTTCTTATTTGCAAAAAAAAAAAAAAGAAAGAAAAATGCCTATCTGCCTCATAGGGCTGTTGTGAGAGAATTCAATGAGATAATCCATTTAAAAGATTTAACATAGAAACTATCACAGTTGATGTTCAACAACCAGTAACAGCTCTTAACTATTACCTTACACCTCTTCCAGTCCTCCTAGTCTTTGCAAAACTGTACACTAATGCAAAAGAGGTATACTACTAAAACAAATTCAAATTATTTTAACAATAACCTTGTTCAGACCTATATGTATCAAGACAAGACCATAATAACAGTAACTCCACTTGGGCTTATGTGTTTCCAAGGTACAAGATTTTTCAGTAACTCACATAGTTTACAATTTCTGCCCAACCCCTGCCCAAACATGCTAGCTTTACCCTAAAACTGAAACTACAAACTCTTTTCTCTTTGACTTGTGATCAATGCAATTTCTCTTGTTCTCTATTTTTACAAAATAACTTAATGCAAATGTAAGAGTTAACTTTTATTAATCTCTTCTTATTGGTTTATTCCTATCTGTGGGACAAAATATTTTGAATAGTGCTCATCTTAAACAAAATACCAGCTATCTCTCCCAACTTTCTCTTATCAGCAAATTTGATAAACGTTTCTTTTTTTTTTTTTTTTCTGAGACGGAGTCTCGCTCTGTTGCCCATGCAAGAGTGCAGTGGCACCATCTCACTCACTGCAAGCTCTGCCTCCTGGGTTCACACCACTCTCCTGCCTCAGCCTCCCAAGTAGCTGGAACTATAGGCATCCGCCACCACGCCCGGCTAATTTTTTGTATTTTTAGGAGAGACGGGGTTTTGCCGTGTTAGCCAGGGTGGTCTCGATCTGCTGACCTTGTGATCCACCCGCCTCGACCTCCCAAAGTGCTGGGATTACAGGTGTGAGCCATCACATGTGACCTTAGATATTCTTTAAAAAAAAAACTTCCTTTTTTTCTTCCTGAAAACAACAAAGATTTGGCACAAAACAATTAAAATATTACATAGCATTTTAGCCATTTAAAAATAAAGATTTATTCTATCTACATCAAGTTTTATAAACAACTTTAAACAGCCTAATTTTTCAAAGCAACTACTCTCTTATACAGAATACAGTGATTATGTCAGTTTAAAAATTGCACTGATAGTCTCTTTACAAGAGGAAACTAGCAATCCATTATGCTGCTGAATGACTCTGATCTTCATGCTGTAGGATACAACTACTCTAACACATTTATGCCATTACTTACCTCAAAACGTTAATATCAACAAAAGTCAGCAAGGAATTATTCACCAAGCTTTACAAGTATACTTTTCTTATTTAACTCATCTTGTGGGACTAATTTTCTAGGAAATTCTGACACAAAGTTAACTGATATGAAACCATGATAAAGTGTTTCTCGAACATGTCATAAACATCAAGGATTTCACATAACAATTGTGTGATGATCTTCTGATGATAGGAT
Source organism: Gorilla gorilla gorilla (assembly GCF_029281585.2). NCBI lineage: Eukaryota > Metazoa > Chordata > Mammalia > Primates > Hominidae > Gorilla > Gorilla gorilla. The sequence continues at coordinate 169,845,844 of NC_073229.2, forward strand.
AAAATAGGCATCACTGGTATTATCAGTTAAAAAGGACATCCATCAGCTTAATTTTAAAAACATTATTTTAAAATTGTCATAAAGAACCAATAGCAAGATTTTTGTAGGTTATTTTTAACTACTTTTAATTACCTACATCAAAGTAATCTTACATCTGAGCAAAATTAAGCTATCTAACACATATTCCCAAATGAAGCAGAAGTTCTTAATAAATTGCTAAGCTTAAAGAGACTGCCGTCACATTTACTTCATTAAAGATTTTTTAAATGAATGGTAGTGGTTTATCTGAACTGTTTGACAGAAAGGGAGTGTATGGGATGAGAAAGGAGAAAGATAAGGTTGGGAAACAATGAGGTACTCATTTAAAATAGTTATCAAATTTTTTTCTATAAGATTATATACAAACTATAAAAATTACAGTAGAGTGCAAGTGAAATACTGCCACCCAGTGGAAACAGAATATAAATAAAGTATTCAAATTTGAAAAGATTTTAAGAATTTCCTATCGCTTTTCATTTGGAATAATAGAGTTTAATAATTTTCAAAGTATTCTAAAATGTATTGTTTTCTCAAAAAATCCAGTGGGACAGATAGCGGAAGTGTTAGTACATCTTTTCCTGAGTCTAAATTTCAAGATTAAATGACCTGACAGTCCTATACTTATATAGCAAAGCAAGGACTGAAGCCCGAGGCTGCTGGCTCTCAGTTCACTGCTGTTCACACCATATAACCCCTCCTAAAAAGCCTTTGACATCTCCACCTTTGTCCAAATACTGTACTTCATAGAGGATAAAACTGAGACTCAAAGATTATCACGTCCAAGGGTTCTTGGAAAAATAACCTGAGGCAGTACCCAACTGGTATCAATATTCTTAGAAGACTTCTAGTTTTCCTTTAAAATTCCTTTGAGATTTGTGTACTATTCCATAAGATAGACGTGTCTGTTTTAATTTCTAAATAATGCTTTTTTCCTCAAATGTCTTTTAGAAAAACTCATGCTTTAAGACAGCGTTGCATCTTTATCTCATGTTACAAATTTCCAGGCACATAATCACATTGAAGAAGGAAGATGGAGTGTATTCCAGTTTGAAATTTCTGGAAAGTGCCTTGCTCAAGTTCATATATTTATCAAGCATTTAATGAACATCTGCTACATGACAGGCATTGTTTTTGGTCCTAGGGCTTGCTGTAATAACAACCCCAAAGTATCAGTGGCATAAAAGAGCAAAGGTTTGGGCTGGGCACAGTGGCTCACGCCTGTAATCCCAGCACTTTGGGAGGTAAAGGTGGGTGGATGGCTTGAGCCCAGGAGTTCAAGACCAGCCTGGGCAACATGGTGAAACCCTGTCTCTACCAAAAACAAACAAACAAACAAAATATAGATATATAGATAGATATAGATATATAGATACAGATATAGATATAGATATATAGATATATAGAGATAGATAGATAGATATACACATGCACACACATACACACACACAAGTTAGCTGGGCATGGTGGCGCACACACCTGTAGTCTCAGCTACTTGGGAGGCTGAGGTAGGAAGGTCACCTGAGCCAGAGAGGTCTAGGCTGCAGTGAGGCAAGATTACGCCACTGCACTCCAGCCTGGGCGACAGACTGAGACCCTGTCTCAAAACAAACAAACAAAGAAAAAGTGCAGGGGTTTGATCATCTCCCATGTTAGAGTTCATTATAGATTGGCTAGGGGCTCTTGTTCACATGGTCATCATCTTCTCGCTGACCATCAAGGCAATCCCTATTTGAAATAGCAACAATTTCTTGGCAAAGAGAAAGGAGAATGAGGCAACGCAACAGGAAATGACACACAGCACTTCCTCTCATATTTTACTGGCCAAAGCAAGCCACATAACAAAGATATACTTCTTCAACAGAGCAAAGAAGAACAATCTTCCCCTGGGGAGAGGACATGGATATTGGTAAACAGTAATCGCCTGCCATGCTCCAACATTTCCAAGATATACCAAGGAAAGATGGTGCTGGGTAACATGGAAGAAAGAGATCAGATCTCTCTGTATATGTGATGGGAATTCAAGCAATTTATTTAAATATGAAAAAAAGGGGTTTGCATAGAAGGCTGGAAGACTTGGAATGTTTAGGTTTCAGATATTCAAGATGCAAATGACTACATATTAGACAAGTAGAGAAAAGGTATTTAGAATGTTTGTGAGTATAAATTAAGACTCAAAGTCCCAGTTCTGGACATAGTACTTTATCAGTGTAAATCCATAAGAGCTGCCTGTATCCCGTGAAGGATCCCACATCTTAACAGGAATTACACTGTAAGGTTGCTTATTGGGCATATACACAAAACTATAGCCAGGTAGGTGGTGTGTCAGAGCCTGATGTACAAAAATTATACCTAGAATCAACACATTAGGTTACCTAATTTATATATATGTAAACCTGCAAACAGTTGAGTGAGGACAACAAAGCCAGAAAGTGCACTAACCACATATATAACCGAAATATGTAACTTCACTAAACTGCATGCTATTTTTATAGCTCAATAACATTTGCTCCAGCTGGAAGGGTGCATGTTGTTCTTTCCCTCTGCTAATGCTGGAAGGTTAAGTCTCAGACAAGAAGCTCTAACGAAAGCCTTTATACTAAATCCAATCAACACTGATGGCCTAGGTAGCCACTGGAGAAAAACAGAGCAACTATACCTACACTGCACTAAAAGACCATGGCAGACAACACATAGAGATTAAAATAATATGCCCTTGTACTCCTAATCCAAAGGAATGTGTATACGCATGTGTTAGTGTTGTGTATTAATAAGATGGTTTTGTTTAAATACATTCAATAATTTTATATTGTATAATTGCTTGCTATGTTTAAGAATTATATAATAAATATAAATTATTTGAAGAGGCCACTTGCTATAGTTTAAGTGTTTGTGTTGCTCCAAAATTTATGTTTAAACTTAATCCCCAATCCAATGATATTGAGGTAGGGACTTTTGGAAAATGATTAAGTCATGAGGGCTCCACCCTCATTAGTGGGATTAGTGTCTTTATAAAAGGGCTTGAGGGAATGAGTTCATCCCTTTTCCCCTCTGCCATGTGAGGCTGCAGCAAGAAGGTATTATCTTGGAAACAAAGAGAAAGCCAAATCTATTAATACTGGTGCTTAATCTTTGACTTCCCAGCCTCCAGAACTGTGAGAAATAAATTTCTTTTATTTATAAATTACCCAATCTAAGGTATTTTTGTTATACCAGCATGAAAAGGCTAAGACACTACTTCTGATTGGTTTCCATATTATTACACCAAAGTCAATGTAGTGAATGTATCATGGTTTACTGTAGAACTAAAACTGCCATGATTTTGTCAGAAATCCAAGAAAATGGTACAGTACTAAGATAGGAAGTGGCAGGGGAAGAGCAGGCAAAAGTAAATAATTGCCAGATTGTGAGAAACCAGAAAGACCATACTAAGAAGTTTAGACTTATTTTATAGGAACTAGGAAACCATCTGATATGGTTTGGCTGTGTCCTCACCCAAACCACATCTTGAATTGTAGCTCCCATAATTTCCATGTGTCATGAGAGGAACCTGGTGGGAGGTAATTGAATCATGGGGATGGGTTTTTCCCTGTGCTATTTTCGTGATAGTGAATAAGTCTCATGAGATCTCATGGTTTTATAAAAGGGTATACCCTTGTACATGTTCTCTTGTCTGCTGCCATGTAAGACATGATTTTGCCCTTCTTTTGCCTTCCGCCATGATTGTGAGGCGTCCTCAGCCATGCAGAACTGTGAGTCAGTTAAACTTCCTTCCTTTTGTTATAAATTACTGAGTCTCAGATATATCTTTATTAGCAGCATGGGAACAGACTAATATAGTAAATTGGTACCAGTAGAGTGGGGTGCTGCTATAAAGATACTTTAAAATGTGAAAGTGACTTTGGAACAGGATAATAAGCAGAGGCTGGAACAGTTTGGAGGGCTCAGAAGACAGGAAGATGTGGGAAAGTTTGGAACTTCCTAGAGACTTGTTGAATGGCTTTGACCAAAATGCTCATAGTGATATGGACAGTGAAGTCCAGACTGAGGTGGTCTCAGATGGAGATGAGGAACTTCTTGGGAACTGGAGTAAAGGTCACTCTTGCTATGCAAAGAGACTCGCACCATTTGGGCCCTGCCCTAGAGATCTGTGGAACTTTGAACTTGAGAGATGATTTAGGGTATCTGGTGGAAGAAATTTCTAACCAGCAAATAATTCAAGAGGAAGAAGAGCATAAAAGGTTGGAAAATTTGCAGCTTGATGATGCAATAGAAAAGAAAAATGAATTTTCTGGGGAAAAAATCCAGCTGGCTACAGAAATTTTCATAAGTAATGATGAGCCAAAGGTTAATCACCAAGACAATGGGGAAAATGTCTCCAGGGAATGTCAGAGACCTTTGCAGCAGCCCCTCCCATCACAGGCCTGGTGAAGCAGGAGGAAAAAATGGCTTCCTGGGCTGGGCCCAGGGCCCACTGCTGTATGCAGCCTAGAAACTTGGTGCCCTGTGTCCCAGTCACTCTAGCCATGGCTAAAAAAGGCCAAGGTACAGCTCAAGCCATGGCTTCAGAGGGTATAAGCCCAAAGCACTGGCAGGTCCAGTATGGTGTTGAGCCTGTGGATGCATGGAAGTCAAGAATTGAGGTTTGGGAACCTCCACCTAGATTTCAGAGGAGGTATGAAAAGCCTGGATGCCCAGGAAGAAGTTTGCTGCAGGGGCGGGGTCCTCATGCAGAACCTCTGCTAGGGTAGTGCAGAAGAAAAATGTGGGATTGGAGCACCCACACAGAGTCCCCACTGGGGCACTGCCTAATGGAGCTGTTAGAAGAGGGCCACAAACCTCTAGACCTCAGAATGCTGGATCCACCAACAGCTTGCACTGTGTGCCTAGAAAAGACACAGACACTCAACGGCAGCCCATGAAAGCAGCCAGGAGTGGGGCTGGACACTGCAAAGTCACAGGGAGGGAGCTGCCCAAGACCATGGGAGCCCACCTCTTGCATCAGTGTGACCTGGATGTGAGATATAAAGTCAAAGGAGCTCATTTTGGAACTTTAAGGTTTAATGACTGCCCTATTGGGTTTCAGACTTCATGTGGCCTGTAGCCCCTTAATTTTGGCCTATTACTCCCATTTTGGACTGGTGTATTTACCCACTGCCTGCATCCCCATTGTATCTGAGAAGTAACTAACTTGCTTTTGATTTGATAGGCTCATAGGCAGAAGGGGCTTGCCTTGTCTCAGATGACACTTTGGACTGTGGACTTTTGAGTTAATATTAAAATGAGTTAAGACTTTGGGGGACTGTTGGGAATGCATGATTGGTTTTGAAATGTGAGGACATAAGATTTTAGAGGGGCCAGGGCAGAAGGATATGGTTTGGCTGTGTCCCCACCCAAATCTTATCTTGAATTGTAGCTCCCATAATTCCCACATCTCATGGGAGGGACCCAGTGGGAGGTAACTGAATCATGGGGGCGGGCTTCTCTCATACTGTTCTCGTGATAGTGAATAAGTCTCACGATATCTGATGGTTTTATAAAGGGGAGTTCTCCTGCACACACTCTCTGGCCCGCCGCCATGTAAGATATGACTTTGCTCCTCTTTTGCCTTCCAACATGATTATGAGGCCTCCCCAGCCATGTGGAACTGTGAGTCAATAAAAGCTCTTTTCTTTATAAATTACCCAGTCTCGAGTATGTCTTTATTAGCAGTGTAAGAACAGACTAATACATCATCTAAATATTTTGATTACACATGTGACATTATCCCATCTGTATTTTAGAAATACAATTCTAGTAGCATGTAGAGGAAGGATTGAATAGAGAAGAAACACAAAGTAGTTCCTGTAGAAGTTCTTTAGATCATGTAGAAGACATAAGGAAACAATCCAGGGCAGAGGCAGCAAGATAAAACTCAAAAAGATTGTGGGAGTGACAAAAACAAGAAATGGGGAAAGGATTCCCTATTTAATAAATTGTGCTGGGAAAACTGGCTAGCCATTGGCAGAAAGCTGAAACTGGATCCCTTCCTTACACCTTATACAAAAATTAATTCAAGATGCATTAAAGACTTAAATGTTAGACCTAAAACCATAAAAACCCTAGAAGAAAACCTAGGCAATACCATTCAGGACATAGGCATGGGCAAGGACTTCATGTCTAAAACACCAAAAGCAATGGCAACAAAAGACAAAATTGACAAATGGGATCTAATTAAACTAAAGAGCTTCTGCACAGCAAAAGAAACTACCATCAGAGTGAACAGGCAACCTACAGAATGGGAGAAAATTTCTGCAATCTACTCATCTGACAAAAGGCTAATATCCAGAATCTACAATGAACTCAAATAAATTTACAAGAAAAAAAACAAACAACCCCATCAAAACAAGTGGGCGAAGGATATCAACAGACACTTCTCAAAAGAAGACGTTTATGCAGCCAAAAAACACAGAAAAAATGCTCACCATCACTGGCCATCAGAGAAATGCAAATCAAAACCACAATTAGATACCATCTCACACCAGTTACAATGGCGATCATTAAAAAGTCAGGAAACAACAGGTGCTGGAGAGGATGTAGAGAAATAGGAACACTTTTACACTGTTGGTGGGACTGTAAACTAGTTCAACCCTTGTGGAAGTCAGTGTGGCGAATCCTCAGGGATCTAGAACTACAAATACCATTTGACCCAGCCATCCCATTACTGGGTATATACCCAAAGGATTATAAATCATGTTGCTATAAAGACACATGCACACGTTTATTGCGGCACTATTCACAATAGTAAAGACTTGGAACCAAACCAAATGTCCAACAATGGTAGACTGGATTAAGAAAATGTGGCACATATACACCATGGAATACTATGCAGCCACAAAAAATAATGAGTTCATGTCCTTTGTAGTGACATAGATGAAGCTGGAAATCATCATTCTGAGCAAAGTATTGCAAGGACAAAAAACCAAACACCGCATGTTCTCACTCATAGGTGGGAATTGAACAATGAGAACACATGGACACAGGAAGGGGAACATCACATACCGGGGCCTGTTGTGGGGTGGGGGGAGGGGGGAGGGATAGCATTAGGAGATATACCTAATGTTAAATGACGAGTTAATGGGTGCAGCACACCAACATGGCACATGTATACATATGTAACAAACCTGCACGTTGTGCACATGTACCCTAAAACTTAAAGTATAATAAAAAAAAAAGGATTGGGGGATTGAAATAGTTCAACTGCAGAGTCTCTAACAGCGGTCTTCCAAACCAGCTGATTATCAAAAGCACCTGGGGAAATTATAAAGTTTGTATTCCCTGGCCAATCCCAGAACTATTAAATTAAAATTTAAAGGATGTGGCTGAAGAAATACTCATTATACCACAGGAGCTTGTAATACAGACAGCCCAGCCTACAGAAGTTCTACGTTTCCACACACTTGAATGACTGAGCTGCAGTGTCTTTAAATCAGGAACACAGAAAAAGGATCTTACAGAGATTGATAATGAGTTGAGGTTTGAATATATTGAATTTAAACTACTTATAGGACTCCCAGATGTAAAAGTCTTGTAGACAAGAGGATATACAGGTCTGGAGCCCAGAAGAGAGATTAGAGCTAGAGATACAACATCCTAGGATTAGATAAGGTCCTCCAGAGAAAGAATTTAGCTTGAGATAAGAAATGATCTCATGAAAGAGCTCAAAGAGCACCTAAGTCTAAGAGTAGTGTGCAGATAAATGATAATATTAGAGTTGGCAAAGGAAGGATAAATATACCTAACAGATAATTCCATTAAATCAAATGTCTTTTAGAAAAATTGATATCATTTTTCATTGGACTAATAGAGCTTAATAATTTTCAGGGACTTTAAAATGCATTTTTCCTAAAAAAAAAATTTCCAGTGGGAAACATGAGTGGGTCCTCAAAAAGTTCACAGAAAATGCATATGTGGAAAAACTATGCACAGGTTTCAAAATTTTTTGGAACTAAAATTAACTTATACTAACTTGCTATAACATAACTGAACAAGGTCTAGTTTGAGGCACTAAGAAGAATAAGGCATCAGTTTGAAAAGAGCCCCTTTAGAGTAACATGAATTCTGCTTAAAACTGAAGCAAGAACACACATCAAATTTATGGTGAAGTTCAGGCGGAAGAATGGTGAAATCATTGATGCTTTACAAAAAGCATCAAAAGTTTATGAAGACAAAGCCCCAATGAAATCGGCATTTTATGATAGATAATTCATTTTAAGAAGGGGTGAGACGATGTTGAAGATGAAGCCTGCAGCAACAGACCATCCACATCAATTTACAAATAAAAATTCTTGATAGGAAGAAGACCAATAATTAACAGCAGAAACAATAGCTGGGTCAGCTTACATAATTTCTAGCTGAAAAATTAAAGTTGAACAGACTTTCCATTCAACAGGTGCCAAAACCATTGCACCCAGATCAGCTGCAGACAACAGCAGGGCTTTCAATGAAAATTTTAAACAAATGAGATCAAGCTCCTGACGCACTGCTTTGAAGAATTATAACAGGAGCTGAAACATGACTTTACCAGTATGATCCTGAAGACAAAGCACAAGCAAAGCAATGGCTACTGAGAAGTGAAAGTGGCCCAATCAAACCACAAGTTGATGGTCAAGAGAAGGTATCATGACAACAGTTTTGGAGATTCTCAAGGCATTTTTCCTATTGACTTTCTGGAAAGCAAAAAAATGATAGCATCTGCTTATTATGAGTGTTTTGAGACATTAGGCAAAGCTTTAGCAGAAAAATGCCTGGAAAAGCTTCACCAGAGAGTTTTTCTCCACCATGACTATGCTCCTACTCATTCATCTCATCAAACAAGGGCAATTTTATGAAAGTTTCTATGGGGAATCATTAGGCATCCACCTTACTGTCCTGATTTGGCTTGGCTCTTTCTGACTTCTTTTTGTTTCCTCATCTTAACAAATCTGTAAAGGGCACCAATTTTTCTTCAGTTAATAATGTAAAAACAAGAGTGCATTGACATGGTTTAATTTCTAAAACCGTCAGTTCTTTAGGGATAGACTAATAGCTGCTACCATCGTTTAAAAAGTGTCTTGACTGTGATGGAAGTTACATTGAGAAATAAAGTTTGTGTTTTTTATTTTTATCTTTTAATTCCATTTTCCACAAATTTTTTAAGCTCCCACTTGTAACAGATGTGTTAGTACATCTTTTCCTGAATCTGAGATTTCTTTACCTGTTACAATGAAGTAAAGCACTGTATGAAACTAATGCGTGCATTTCACACTAAAAGCTTCAGTGTCCTGTCCAAGTTAGGTGCATTGACTGCTTATTTTGTGGTTTCCTATTGCCCATCTGAGGATTATCCGGAACAATGTCATCTGAGGTGATCATTTTAAAAACCTGGACTCTTTCAACACAGCAATGAAAAGGCAAATAAGCCCACTGAAAATGGGCAGAGGATTTGAATAGACATTTCTCCAAAGAAGATACATACACATATGTGTGTATAGAAGATACATATGTGTGTATCTTCCATATTGACATACAGCCAATAAGTACCTGAAAAGATACTCAACATCATTAGTCGTTAGGGAAATCAAAACCACAATAAGACCCCATTTCACACCCTCTACAATGGCTAAAATTAAAAATACACAAAATAACAAGAATGTGGAAAAACTGAAACTCATACACTGCTGGTGAGTGGAAAATAGTGCAGTCACCTTGGAAAACAGTTTGGAATTTCCTCAAAAAGTTAAACATAGAGTTACCATACTCCACTTCTGGGTACACACCAGTTCCACTTCTGGGTACATACCCAATACAAGTAAAAACATATGTTCACACAAAAACTTGTATGCAAATGTTCACAGCACCATTATTTTAAAAGTGAAAACAGCTTTTACCTCCATCAACTGGTGAGTGAATAAAGAAAATGTGACACACCCATAAAATGGAATATTACTCAGCAATAAGGGTTAATGAAGAACTGAGACATGCTACAACACGTTCAAACCCCAAAAACATTAACATTAGTGAAAGCAGCCAGTTACAAAGGGCCACATATTGTATGACTCCATTTCTATGAAACATCCAGAACAGGCAAAGCCCTAGAGACAGAAAGTGCATTCGTGTTTGCCTGAGGATAGGGAAGGGAGGAATAAAGATTGACTGGTAATGAGCACAGAGTTTCATTTTGGAATGGCAAAAATGTCGTAAGTGTTGATAGTTACATAACATTTTGTGAATGTAGAGTTGTCTCTCAGTTCCCATGAGTAATTGGTCCCAGGACCACCAGCAGATACCAAAATCTGCAGATGCTCAAGTCCCAGATATAAAATGGCATAGTATTTGCATATAACATACACACATCCTCCTGTATGCAGTAAGCCCTCAGTTAACATGGTAGATAGGTTCTTGGAAACTGTGACTTTAAGTGAAATGATGTATAACAAATCAATTTTACTACTATAGTGAAGTGATATAAATAAGGGTGGAGTTTCTATGGCGTATTTCTGGTCATAAAAACATCACCAAACTTCTCAATAAATACCACAAACACTTCTTATACTAAACACTGAAATAAATGTGAGCTATACACATATTTAAGAAAGATGAATAAAGACAAGTGTATTAGTCCATTTTCACAATGCTGATAGAGACATACCTGAGACAGGCAATTTACAAAAGAAAGAGGTTTAATTGGACTTACAGTTCCATGTGGCTGGGGAAGCCTCACAATCATGGTAGAAGGCAAGGAGAGGCAAGTCACATCTTACATGGATGACAGCAGGCAAAGAGAGAGAGATCTTGTGCAGGGAAACTCCACCTTCTAAAGCCATCAGATCTCATGAGACTTATTCACTATCATGAGAACAACACAAGAAAGACCTGCCCTCATGATTCAATTACCTCTCACTGGGTCCCTCCCATAACATGTGGGAATTCAAGATGAGATTTGGGTGGGGACACAGCCAAACCACATCAACAAGTAAGAAAATTATTTAACCAATTAGTGGTGAGTCAGTGAGTGACTGTGGTAATAGTCATGGTGATGGGTTATATCAAGGAACAAATGTTTGCAAAGTGAAAAAGGAGCACCTCCTGCCACTGCTCAGTTCTAAAACGATCACAAACAGGGAGGCTCACTGAGCACTTTGGTAGCATATTATTTGTTGTCAAGCATTTGTATGATTATCATATACTTTACAGATTTCTGTTTGACAATAATTTATATTCATTTCTTCATTCATTTACCAACCCAATTATTCCAGTTGAGGATCAAGGGTGGCCAGATTTCATTCCTGCAAGTGCTAGACAGGCACCCACCCTAGACAGGACACCCTTCTATGGCAAGGCACTCATACACAGGTACACTCACTCTGACTGGGACCATATAGACATGCCAAAGAACCGCACAGGGACAGCTTTGAGATGTGGGAGGAAAACAAAGGACCTGGAGAGAACCCATACAAACACAGGAAGAACATGCAGACTCTGCAGACAGGGGCCCTGGTAGGAAGTGATCTTTTTCTCATTAACATTGTAATGAAACAACATTGAATGAAAGATTTTATTTGAGGATATGCTGTACTTTAAATCAGGGGTCCCAACCTCTGGCCAACTTCCTCCCTTAGGAACCAGGTCACACAGCAGGAGGTAAGCAGGCGAGTGAGTGAGCAAAGCTTCATCTGTATTTACAGCTGCTCCCCATCACTCACATTACGGGCTGAACTCTGCGTCCTGTCAGATCAGCAGCGCAGTAGATTCTCATAGGAGTGCAAACCCTATTGTGAACTGCACTTGGGAGACAGGGAGACATCTAGGTTGTGGGCTCCTTATGAGAAGCTAATGCCTGATGATCTGTCACTGTCTTCTCCAACCCACAGATGGGACCATCTAATTGCAGGAAAACAAGCTCAGGACTCCCACTGATTCTACATTATGGTATAATTATTTCATTACATATTACAATGGAATAATAATAGAAACAAAGTACACAATAAATGTAATGTGCTTGAATCATCCCACAACCATCCCCACCTCCCCAGTCCATGGAAAAATTATCTTCCACAAAACTGGTCCCTGGTGCCAGAAAGGTTAGGGACCACTGCTTTAAGTCATCTCTAGGTTACTTATACTATCAAATACCTAATGCAATGCCAGCACATCACTCCACTCGTGTGGAATCAACATAATACTTGGCAGACAGCAAATTCAAGTTTTGCTTTTTAGAATTTTGCGGAATTTTTTTCTGAATATTAGATTGGTTGAATCCACAGATGCAGAATCCATAGGGACAGAAGGCTAAGTGTCCTAAAAACCACTGAACTGTGCACTTTAAATGGATGAATTCTATGGTATGTGAATTACATCTCAGCAAGCTGTTATAAAAAATATGAATTCCCAGGATCCACCCATGAAGATTCTGCAGGTCTGTGATTTAAAAAGCTCCCAAGGTGATCCTAATGCATTCCAGGACAGGGCATCACTGGTGTGGCCTAGAAAATTTACTAGAAAGTTGTCTGATGTTTTATGTTTGACAGAAAAGAAAAAATATCAGTAGAGACTGCTCAAGGTAAGCCATGCAGCAAGAGAGGTGATCCCTGCCCACGTCCTCCAGGTCTCAAGAAAGAAGACCCTACCCCTATCCTGGAGTGGCTGCCCCACAGCCTCCTGCAGCTGCCATTCCCACCCTCCTCACAACTGTGGCAGTCTTCTCACTCAGGATTCCTTCACCCCAAAATGCGTTCATGCAGCTCTCCCCTCATCACCACCACACACCCAGGGAGCCCCACCACAAAAAGCTTAAACATCTCTGAAACCCTCCAACTTTGGCTCTTTCCTTGTCATTTAAATAAAATCAGCCTTTCTCCTGTCTCCCTCACATGGAGGATAGAGCCTGAGCACCCATTTCTTCTTGGATTCAGATCAGATTTTTAAAAACAGCTTTGTTGTTGTATTTGTTCCCATAATTGCAACACAAAAATAAATGAGAAAAGATCCTATTTTTCATTAAATACCAATTTCGAAATACTAACCCTACTATAAAGTCTTCCCAACCCCTTTCTTCCTCCTGAATTCCCACCCAGAAGAACTTCTTCCACAACATTGCATATAGGTACCATTCCTTCTGAAACTATTCCAATCAATAGAAAAAGAGGGAATCCTCCCTAACTCATTTTATGAGGCCAGCATCATCCTCATACCAAAGCCGGGCAGAGACACAACCAAAAAAGAGAATTTTAGACCAATATCCTTGATGAACATTGATGCAAAAATCTTCAATAAAATACTGGCAAACCGAATTCAGCAGCACATCAAAAAGCTTATCCACCATGATCAAGTGGCCTTCATCCCTGGGATGCAAGGCTGGTTCAATATACGCAAATCAGTAAATGTAATCCAGCACATAAACAGAACCAAAGACAAAAACCACATGATTATCTCAATAGATGCAGAAAAGGCCTTTGACAAAATTCAACAACACTTCATGCTAAAAACTCTCAATAAATTAGGTATTGATGGGACGTATCTCAAAATAATAAGAGCTATCTATGACAAACCCACAGCCAATATCATACTGAATGGGCAAAAACTGGAAGCATTCCCTTTGAAAACTGGCACAAGACAGGGATGCCCTCTCTCACCGCTCCTATTCAACATAGTGTTGGAAGTTCTGGCCAGGGCAATTAGGCAGGAGAAAGAAATAAAGGGTATTCAGTTAGGAAAAGAGAAAGTCAAATTGTCCCTGTTTGCAGACGACATGATTGTATATCTAGAAAACCCCACTGTCTCAGCCCAAAATCTCCTTAAGCTGATAAGCAACTTCAGCAAAGTCTCAGGATACAAAATCAATGTACAAAAATCACAAGCATTCTTATACACCAATAACAGACAAACAAAGAGCCAAATCATGAGTGAACTCCCATTCACAATTGCTTCAAAGAGAATAAAATACCTAGGAATGCAACTTACAAGGGACGTGAAGGACCTCTTCAAGGAGAACTACAAACCACTGCTCAGGGAAATAAAAGAGGATACAAACAAATGGAAGAACATTCCATGCTCATGGGTAGGAAGAATCAATATCGTGAAAATGGCCATAATGCCCAAGGTAATTTACAGATTCAATGCCATCCCCATCAAGCTACCAATGACTTTCTTCACAGAATTGGAAAAAACTACTTTAAAGTTCATATGGAACCAAAAAAGAGCCCGCATCGCCAAGTCAATCCTAAGCCAAAAGAACAAAGCTGGAGGCATCACACTACCTGACTTCAAACTATACTACAAGGCTACAGTAACCAAAACAGCATGGTACTGGTACCAAAACAGAGATATAGATCAATGGAACAGAACAGAGCCCTCAGAAATAACGCCGCATATCTACAACTATCTGATCTTTGACAAACCTGAGAAAAACAAGCAATGGGGAAAGGATTCCCTATTTAATAAATGGTGCTGGGAAAACTGGCTAGCCATATGTAGAAAGCTGAAACTGGATCCCTTCCTTACACCTTATACAAAAATCAATTCAAGACGGATTAAAGACTTAAACGTTAGACCTAAAACCATAAAAACCCTAGAAGAAAACCTAGGTATTACCATTCAGGACATAGGCATGGGCAAGGACTTCATGTCCAAAACACCAAAAGCAATGGCAACAAAAGCCAAAATTGACAAATGGGATCTAAATAAACTAAAGAGCTTCTGCACAGCAAAAGAAACTACCATCAGAGTGAAATAGGCAACCTACAAAATGGGAGAAAATTTTCGCAACCTACTTATCTGACAAAGGGCTAATATCCAGAATCTACAATGAACTCAAACAAATTTACACACAAAATACAAACAACCCCATCATAAAGTGGGCAAAGGACATGAACAGACACTTCTCAAAAGAAGACGTTTATGCAGCCAAAAAACACATGAAAAAATGCTCACCATCACTGGCCATCAGAGAAATGCAAATCAAAACCACAATGAGATACCATCTCACACCAGTTACAATGGCAATCATTAAAAAGTCAGGAAACAACAGATGCTGGAGAGGATGTGGAGAAATAGGAACACTTTTACACTGCTGGTGGGACTGTAAACTAGTTCAACCATTGTGGAAGTCAGTGTGGCAATTCCTCAGGGATCTAGAACTAGAAATACCATTTGACCCATCCATCCCATTACTGGGTATATACCCAAAGGATTATAAATCATGCTGCTATAAAGACACATGCACACGTATGTTTATTGCGGCATTATTCACAATAGCAAAGACTTGGAACCAACCCAAATGTCCAACAATGATAGACTGGATTAAGAAAATGTGGCACATATACACCATGGAATACTATGCAGCCATAAAAAATGATGAGTTCATGTCCTTTGTAGTGACATGGATGAAATTGGAAATCATCATTCTCAGTAAACTATCGCAAGAACAAAAAACCAAACACCGCATATTCTCACTCATAGGTGGGAATTGAACAATGAGAACACATGGACACAGGAAGGGGAACATCACACTCTGGGGACTGTTGTGGGGTTGGGGGAAGGGGGAGGGATAGCATTGGAAGATATACCTAATGCTAGATGACGAGTTAGTGGGTGCAGTGCACCAGCATGGCACATGTATACATATGTAACTAACCTGCACATTGTGTACATGTACCCTAAAACTTAAAGTATAATAATAATAAATAAATAAGTAAATAAAAACATTGCATATAGGTTTCAGACTTCTGCTTTAGTCCTTACTTGACAATAAACATTTTTCCCCCTCAACTAAAAATATCTCTTAACCTCAAGGGCTGTAAATTTTTCATCTTGGTATCCCAGTACCTATCACAATTCCAGGTGTATAACTGAGCTTCCAAGTTCTTCCATGAGTTGAATAAGTGAATCAAATACTGATTCTGATTTGTTAGGGTTTTAGTTTTCCTAACTGAAGGTGCAAAAGTAATAGAGATCTCTTCTCAGTGGTTAATACCAAAATAACGATTTAAACAATACTAAAACTTGAGGTTTAATAAAGTTAACACATTTTTGTATTACCAGAATACCTAGAAGAGTTTTTAGTGTTTTTTTATGTTTCATTTGGATCATATCTCTCAACATTTCTCATCTCTAGTTAGATTGATTCACTAATGGATTCTAAGTATATCCCTCTAAGAGATAACAAAACTTCTTCAACCACAATAAAAAGACAACATTATCAAGCTAAAATTTCAGATTCAAACTTCTAACCACATTAAGTAAAGACTGAAGTCTGTGCAAAAAAGCATACATAGCTCTGGAGTAAAGAACTTTTTAAATAAGTATTTCTTTTATGGGATACTTCTTCACTGTAGAGAAAACATGAGACATTGTCAAAACTAAGAAACACAAACCAATGACAAAATATTGTCAATATTTTTATATAAAATAGTTTTACTTCCATTTACAAGCAATACTCATATACATTAAGTAAATTCTTCCTCATAATTATTCTGAACTAGTAAGTGTTAAAGCAACACTTTAAACTAATGTCTTTTTGTACAACATTCAGAATTATTTTTACCTCAGAAGTCCATGGGTGAAATTAAGGATAGTTCTAAATCGAAGATGATGGAAATAACAGTGTGACCCCCAAATATTGTTTTCCATGTGTGGGGTTCCAGATTGTTCCAGTTCTGGAATTGTACCAAATACTGATTGTCATATTTATCAAACAGATAGACTTTTGCTGACTCCAAACAACAGAGATGGTAATATTTTGGTATTTTATGGCAAAAGGCATGAATGTAAATGTTATGCTAACTTCTTCCAAACATACAGAGTTCATAAAATCTACAAATATAATGTTGAAAAATGTTGGTAATAGATCAAACTATGATGAAATTTCTCTTTGCTCATAGAAACAGTATTGAGCCTTCTGACTAAGGTTTAAAAGACAATAATTTTATAATAACCTGACCGGGTGCAGTGGCTCACACCTGTAATCCCATTACTTTGGGTCACCTAGGCAGGTGGATCACTTGTGCTTCAGGAGTTCGAGACAGGCCTGGGCAACATGGCGAAACCCCATTTCTACTAAAAAATACAAAAATTAGCTGGCCATGGTGAAACATGCCTGTGGTTTCAGCTACTCAGAAGGTTGACATGGGAGGATGGCTTGAGCCTGGGAGGCGGAGGCTGCAGTGAGCCAAGATCATGCCACTGTACTCCAGCCTGGGTGACAGAGCCAGACCCTGTCAAATAAAAAAGAGAAAAAAATCATTCCCTTAATTCTCTGAAGTTTTACTTAGCTAAAATTCAGGATAAAACGCTACATTCATGTGGCATTACAATTTACCATTTAAAAACATAAAGATCACGAATTGAAACTGTTGGGCTTCTCACTCCTGTATGTACTGGCGGCACTACAGGCCTGAGCTATCTGGACTTTGCCCAGGATGCCAGCATCAGAGCAAAAAACTTAGAAGATATTCCAGATAATGAAACTCAAATTGGTGATGGTGTTGGAAAAATAAAACATTTTAATGAGCTTACTAGAACAGAAGTCCTGGGACCAACAATGGTACTAAGACTTCTCACACCTGGTGAAGGCCCAGCCAGTCAGTCAATCTTGACCTGTCAGCCTTACCACAGCTCTTTCAGAAAAAGGTACAATCTCCTAAGACAGCTCTTATCTCATTGAACTATCTGTTTACTGGCTTTCTGCAAGCACAATTCATTCTCACATCTCAAACACATGAGCATTCACTCTCATTCATTCACAATTCATTCTCATATCTCAAACACATTCACTCTCACATCTCAAACACATGAGCATTATTTTTACACAAATAAAAAATCTCTATCAGATGCCTATTATTTCTCTAGACATCATAAAATACGTTATACTGGTTTAAGCTTATACTTTATTCAAACTATTATTTTGTTTCTGGTAGGTCACCAAAGAACACTTCATAACATTGTAGCTGCTTTACTACCTTTTGGGGGGGAAAATTCATAACTTTTGTCTCTTCTCACCTGTGAGCATGCAACACTACTTTCTTTAATTTGCCCTAATGTTAGAACCTCCATTCTGCTTCTATGGAACATGAATAAATCATCTAAAAGTAACATGTAATATCATTTCAGTTATCATTAACCCTGGTAAATGATGGAAGATCAGATACGGGGGGAGATAGAATGAGAAACTGTAGCAATTTATACACCTGGATTATTTTAGTCTGGCATAATTTTATTTTGGATTTGTAGAAGACTTTGGTTTAATCCAAGAGTAAAGGAAAAGGCTTTTCATTTGGATTTGAATGTATTTCTTGATAATGTTCTCAAAAACCCTGAATCATTTTGGCTGAAACAACACATTAAATGAATATTTATTTTGGAAAAGAAGGATGGGGAAATTAAGAGAAAAGTCAAGGAAAAGGACCAGTTGGAATAAACAGAGTCTCTACTCACCTCCCAGTTTTGTTGGCATTTTCTCTCAATTCTCTTCTTACTGATAATACAAAGATACCGCACAGCCTACACAAACACAAAGAACTTCCCCCTAATAAGTTCTAGAGCTCAGAGTTTCTATATGGGATATTAAAATTTACTTGCCAAATTTCCATGTCCTGCCTAGTAGAGGTAATGTGGTATGGAAGGGAATACTAAATCATAACCCGAAATGTTAGAATAATTTGGTGAATGAAGTATTAGAAAAGATTTACTCTGTTATGGGTTGAGCTGTGTCCCCCAAAATTCATATAAAAATCCTAACTCCTAGATCCTCAGAATGTGACCTTATTTGAAGATAGGATGTTTACAGTGGTAATAAAGTTAAAATGAGTTAATTAGGGGTGGCCCCAATCCAATATGATTAGTGCCTTTATAAGAAGAAATTTGGGCACAGAGACAAAAAGAGAAGATGGTGTTAAGAGGCAGGGAGAAGACAGCCATCTATAAACCAAAGAAAGAGGCCTGGAACAGATAATTACCTCACAGCTTTCATAAGAAACCAACTCTGACGGCACCTTCATTTTGGGCCTTTAGGCTTCAGATCTGTGGAACCATAAATTTCTGTTATTTAAACCACCCAGTGTGCGGTACTTGATTATGGCTGCCTTCGCAAACAAATGTGTTATTTTAAAGACATAAAATTTCATGTTGATTTGTTTAATCTTCTTAAATTATAATAGATTATTTAAGGATTCAAAATTTTTATATCAAATATACTCTAACATAAATGTTGTAGCACAAAAGGTAATATGAAATGAAGGTAAATTACAGTTTGTGCAGGACAAATGAAAGAGTGGAGTAAAAAAATAGTGATAATTTGAAGGCTGAATTTATGGCCATTAAAATCTAAGAATATAAAACCTCATCCAGAGTATCACTGAGTGGGGACATGTCAATCTAATGGCACATTATAATTAGAGTTAAGGATTTTCAGCATGAAGGAAGAGAGTTCCAAAACAAATAATCTAATTTCACAAGAAAGATATAGTTTAGACTATATACATATGCATACACACAGAACACAAAAACACACAAGTATACCAAAAAAATTAGAAATAAGTTAAATAACAAAATCAAGACATTATTTTGCAAAAAATTTAAGAATATGCTGGACAAATATCTGCCTGCAAAATTTTTTAAAATCAGTAGAGATTTCTGTTCCTGCCAACAAAAAGAACTAGGAAAATGGCAAAATTCATAAAATAATTGTTTTTGAATGTTGAATAAAGGGCAGTACAGGACTATAATCCCTAAGAGAAGAAAACAAACAAGATGAATGATATAAATGCCATGGATTTCTGACTTCAGGGCATTTCCAAACCATGACATAGGGATGTGAGACTTTACTCTCACATTTGGGGAGAACAAAGTGAGAGTTAAATACCAGAGATGAGAAAGCTATTCAGACGAAGAAGTCCATAAATCTGCATAAAAGTTTCCTAGATTCTTTGGCTGCATGTCAATCTGTGGATGCATAAGGTAAACTTTGACAGAGTCATACAAAGAACAAACAGCGAGAAAAGAAAAATTTCTGAAAACTGTAAGCCAGACAACTTGCAGAGCTTACACAGAACTGGGAAACATTTTAGTCTCCACCAGACAAAGTGAGGAAATCTTGGGGCACTGAATACATGAGGCATTCAGTAAAGAACCCAGAGTTCATTGCTTAATAGTGGGGCTGCACTAACCTTCCTAGAGACCTGCCTTTGTAAACCTTCAAGAGGAACCTTACATAGAACAAGCTAATCCACAAGTAACTTAACTGTCAGAAACTAATCCAAATTCTATGAAACAATGGAAATTACAATGGCCAGCATGCAAACAAAAATCAATAGATACAAAAGTTAATTTATTTCCTAGATATCAGCAAAGAACAACTGAAATTTAATTGTTTAAGAAAAACTAAATATACTATTTAAAATAGCACACCAAAAACCCTTATGTATAAATCTAACAAAACTGGAGAAATATTCTATGTTCATAAGTTTGAAAACTCAATATTGTTAAGATGTCAGTTCTTCTGAACTCGATCTATAGCTTCAACACAAAATCACAGCAAGCTATTCTGTACAAGTCAACAACTGAATCTAAAAAGTATTTGGAAAAGCAAACGACCAACAAGAGCCACAACACAATTTTGAAGAACAAGAACAAAGTTGGAAGATTCACACTACACTATTTCAAGATTAGTATAAACCTACAGTAATGAACAGACCATGATACTGGTTTCAAAAAAAACCAGACATATAGAACTGAATAGAGAGCACAGAAATGGACATAAGCAAATAAAGTTAGGTGGTTTCTAATAAAGACAATTTAAAAAATAATGGACAGTATTTTCAAAAAATGGTGCTGGAACAAGTGGATGTCCATATGGGGAGCAAAAAGAACCTAGCCACAGACCTTATATAAAACATAAAAATTAACAGAAAATGGCTTATAAATATATACATATGTAAAAACTTCCAAAAATAACATAGGAGAAAAACTAGATGCCCTTGGATTTGGAGAAGAGTTTTTTTATTCAATACCAAAAGCATAATCCATGAAAGAAAAAAAAAAGTTGTTGGATTTTATTAATAGTTTTGTTTTGCAATGGACACTGCTACAATAAAAAATAAGTCACCACTGAGAGAAAATATTTGCAAATCACCCATCTCTCAAAGACTTGTATCCAAAATATACACAGAACTCTTAAAAATCATGAATTTAAAAATGAAAAGATCTGAACAGACACCCAAAGAATATAAACAGATGGCAAATAAGTATATGAAACAATGCTCAATATCATTTATTACAGAATTGCACATCTAAACAATGAGATACCACTATGCACCTATTAGAGTAGTTAAAATCCAAAACACTAACAACATCGACACTGATGAAAATGTGGAACAGGAACTCTCATTCTATGCCAGTGGAAATGAAAAATACTAGGCCACTCTAAAAGATGGTTTGGCAGTTTCTTACAATGCTGAGTAGTCTTATCACATGATTCAGCAAACCCACTCCTAGATATCTACCCACTGATATCAAAATTCATACCTACACAAAAAATCTGCACACCAATGTTTATTCATAATCACCCAAACCTGGAAGCAATCAAGATGTCTTTCAATAGGCAAATAAACAAAATGTGGAACATACATATAATGGAACATCATTCAGCAATAAAAAGAAATTACAGCTACAGAAAAAAACATAGATAGATATTAAATATATTGTTAAGTGACAGAAGCCAGTCTGAAAAGGCTACACACTGTACGATTCTAATTACTTGACATTGTGGAAAGGCAAAACTATGGAGATGGTAAACAGATCAGTGGTTGCCAAGGGTTTGAGGAGTGGGAAGGGTTGAATAGACAAAAGACAAAGGAGTTTCTAGGGAGGTGAAACTAGTCTAAATGAGACTATCATAATGAATACATGACACTGTGCATTATCAAAATCCACAGAACTTTATATTACAAAGAATATATTTCCCATATATATACATAATTAATATAAATGTATATTTCTTTGTTTTGCCAGCTAAGAAGGCCTACAAGCAACAATATCCCAGAAGGAAGAGGCACACTCACTGCCCGGATCTTGATTTCTAATACCATTCTACAATAAAATCAAACAGAGCTCCTTGGAGAAATGTCCAATTTTAGCGTGGAGGAAGGAAACATAAAAGATGATCTCAGAGCACCTTGTAGTGCCAGAAAGTAAGGAAGTGCTCAAAAACAAACTAAAAATCACACACACAAAGATGGGGGGATGTCAAAGAGACACAAAAGAGAAGTCACTGAAAGAGTTCTCAATGGCCAAACCTGAAATAAACTGAACAAGAAAATAAAGTAGTAAGATATTTAAACCAAAGTATCAAATAATATCCGTGAATTCCTATATATATAAATAATTGA
Source organism: Gorilla gorilla gorilla (assembly GCF_029281585.2). NCBI lineage: Eukaryota > Metazoa > Chordata > Mammalia > Primates > Hominidae > Gorilla > Gorilla gorilla. The sequence goes on from NC_073229.2 coordinate 169,868,280, forward strand.
ATAGGTAAATAAACGAGGGAGAAGAGACAAATCCTCCATATAAATACATTCCAGAAAATTAATGTAGATATTCTGCCCTCAAGCAGGCAGAACATAACTTCTCACTTTTTAAACGTGAGCACTACACAGTGACTTCTTCTGAAAGACTACAGTATGGAAATATGGGGAAAACACAACTTTTACAGCAGAGAAAACTAACAAATATGACTTCAACTACATGATCGAAGTCATCACAAACGGTAGTAAGTCATCTTAATAGTATAGATCCTTGATATGATGTAATAAGGAAGGCACTTTACTTTGATGGTCTTCCCAAAAACCCATAATCCAAGTCTAATGATGAGAAAGAAACACCAGAAAAATCCCAATTGAGCAACTTTCTGCAAAATACCTGATGAATACTATTCAAAACTTTTAAGGTCATTGCAGAAATACATAAAGTCTGAGAAACTATCACAGTCATAATAAATGTAATGTGGTCATATAGATAAGGTATTGGAAGAGAAAAAGTATGTTAAGTAAAAATAATGAAATATGAATGAAATCTGGATCCTAGTTAATAATCATGTATCAATATTGGTTCCTTAATTATCACAAGTGTCATACTAATATAAAATATTAACAACAGAGGAAACTGGGTAAGGAGTATATAAGAACACTCTGTACTGTCTTTGCAACTTTTCTGTAAATCTAAAATTATTCTGAACAGTTTATTCTTAAAAATACATGTAATATAATTTATCATACCTTAAAATAATCCACAAATAAAGCTCAGCTATGGTTACTCAAAAAGGCATGGAAAGAAGTAGTCAAATACTATCAATGACTGTTAGAAAAATTAGTCAACAGAAACCACACCCAAATATGACATATATAAAGAAACGAGAAGATAAGGACTCTGGCTGTATCTTCAACATGGTCACGAATTTAAAGAAAAACATAAGCTAAATGAGAACAAAAGAAAAAGATGCACAAGAATACTGAATGGAACTTCTAGAGATGAGAAATACAGTATCTGAAAATAAAATTTCACTGGATGGGATTCATAGCAGATTAGACCTAGAAGAAAGCCTCAATCTTCTTATTTATATAACAGAGAAATGAATATCTGCCTTGCAGTGTTGTTGTGAGGACAAAGGGTAATTTAATTGAAAGCACCTATGAAGTAATTAGCCCATGATAAAAAAAAAAAAGTCCATCTGTTTCTGTTCTGTGCTCTATTCATCCAACCAATATTTACTGAGCAGCTACTATGTATCAACTACAATTGCAGGATATAAAAGAATGAATAAAATACACATAGTCCCTACACTCATAGAGTTTACAATCTGGTAGAAGACAAAAACCAATAAATACACAAATAAATGTTGTACATGATATTTTTGTTTTAAACTGTAGCATGCATTGTTAGCTGCCTACCTAAAATCTACTCTACTTATTCTTCTTGGTAATCACTACCCTAATTTTTTTCAGGGAAGGAATGTGCTGGCCTAAATAAAGCACTTTCCCAGTGATATGGTTTGGATTTTTGTCCCCACCCAAATCTCATCTCTGAACAGTAATCCCCAATGTTGAAGGAGGGGCCTGGTGAGAGACGATTGACTCACGGGGGCAGACTTCCTCCTTGCTGTTCTTGTGAAAGTGAGTTCTCATGAGATCTGGTTGTTTAAAAGTACGTAGCACTTCCCCCTTCTCTCTATTCCTCCTGCTCCAGCCATGTAGGACGTGCCTGCTTCCCCTCTGCCTTCTGCCATGTTTGTAAGTTTCCTGGACCTCCCAAGCCATGCTTCCTGTACAGCCTGGAGAATCATAAGTCAATTAAGCTTCTTTTCTTTATAAATCACTCAGTCTTAGGTCATTCTTTATAGTAATGCAAGAACTGACTAATACAGAAAACTGGTTCTGGGAAGAGGCGCATTACTATAAAGATACCTGAAAATGTGGAAGCAGCTTTAGAACTGGGTGTTGGGTAGAGGTTGGGACAGTTTGGAGGACTCAGAGGAAGCAGGAGGATGAAGGAAAGTTTGGAACTTCCTGGAGACTTGTTGAATGGTTGTGACCAAGATGCTGATACTGATATGGACAGTGAAGTCCAGGCTGAGGTGGTCTCAGCTAGAGATAAGGAACTTACTGGGAACTACAGTAGTCACTCACGTTGTGCTTTAGCAAAGAGACTGGCAGCATTGTGCTCCTGCTCTAGAGATTTGTGGAAATCTGAACTTGAGAAAGATGATTTAGGGTATCTGGTGGAAGAAATTTCTAAGCAGCAAAGCATTCAAGGTGTGGTCTGGCTGCTTCTAACAGCATATGCTCATATTTATGGGCAAAGAGATTATCTGAAACTGGAACTTATACTTAAAAGGGAAGCAGAGCATAAAAGCTTGGAAAATTTGCAGGCTTGCCATGTGGTAGAAAAGAAAAACCCATTTTTAGGGAGGAATTCAAGCCAGCTGTAGAAACTTGCATAAGTAAAGAGGAGTTGTATATTAATAGCTAACACAATGTAGAAAATGCCTGGAAGGCATTTCAGAGACCTCCATAGCAGCCCCTCTCACCACAAGCCTGGAGGCCTAGGAGGGAAAAATAGTTTCATAGGCCCAGGGCCTCACTACCCTGTACAACCTCAGGACACTGCTCCCTGAATCCTAGCTTCTCCACCTCCAGCCTTGGTTAAAAGGGTCCCAAATATGTCTCAGTCCACTGCTCCAGAGGGTGCAAGCCATAATCCTTGGAAGCTTCCATGTGATGTTAAGCCAGCTAGTGCACAGAGGGCAAGAGTTTAGGCTTGGGAGCCTCCACCTAGATTTCAGAGGATATTTGGAAACACCTAGATATCCAGGCAGAAGTCTGCTGCAGCAGCAGAGCCCTCAGTGAGAACCTCTACTAAGGCAGTGCACAGGGGAAATGTTGAGTTGGAGCCCCCAAACAGAGTTCCCACTGGGGCACTGCCTACTGGAGCTATGAAAAGAAGGCCACTGTCCTCTAGACACCACAATGGTAGATTCATCAACAGCTTGCACCATGAGCCTGGAAAAGCCACAGACACTCAATACCAGCTCATGAAAGCAGCCATGGGGGCTGTACCCTGCAAAGCCACAGGGGCAGAGATGCCCATGGCCTTGAAAGCCCACCCCTCACATCAATGTTACCTGGGTGTAAGACATGGAGTCAAAAGAGATTATTTTGCAACTTTAAGATATTATGGCTGCTCTGCTAGGTTTTGGGCTTGTGTGGGGCCTATAACCCCTTTGTTTTGACTAACGTCTCCCTTTTGGAATGGGAGTACTTAGCCAATGTCTGTACCCCCATTGTATCTTGGAAGTAATTAAGTGGTTTTGATTTTACAGGCTCCTAGCCAAAAGGGACTTGCCTTGTATCAGATGAGACTTTGGACTGTGAACTTCTGAGTTAACGCTGAAATAAGCTGAGACTTTGGGGGACTGTTGAGAAGGAAAGATTGTAGTTTACAGTGTGAGAAGGACAGGAGATTTGGGAGGGGCCGGAGGTGGAATGATATGGTTTAGATTTGTGTCCCTGCCCAAATCTCATGTCTGAATTATAATTCCTAATGTTGGAGGAAGGGCCTGGTGGAAGGTGATTAAATCATGGGGGTGGACTTCCCCCTTGCTATTCTCATGATGATAGTGAGTAGGTTCTCATGGGATCTAGTTGTTTAAAAGTGTGTAGCACTTCCCCATCTTTCTCTCTTCCTCCTGCTCCAGCCATGCAGATCATCCCTGCTTCCCCTTCATCTTCTGCCATATTTGTTAGTTTCCTGAGGCCTCCCCAGCCATGTTTCCTGTACAGCTTGCAAAACCATGAGTCAATTAAACCTCTTCTCATTATAAATTACCCAATCTCAGGTACTTCTTTATAGCAATGCAAGAACTGACTAATACACCCAGTCTCTTCTGCAGGAGAGGTAGTCAAACACAATAGTTCTGGCCAATTCTAAACATAAAACAAAGTGGGAGTGTGGAGGTATTCTGGTGAACATTTGCTTCCTAGATTATGAGGAATACCTAAGGATGACTCTTCCACTCTTCCTTCTTCTCCCTTATTCCACTAAAGGCACATGTGATGAACAGAGCTGCAGCAGCCATCTTGTTGCCTTAAGGGAAAAGCCAAGAGAATACAGTGTGACACTGCACGTGACATCCAATTTAGGCATATAGTCCTGAGCTTCTTGTGGGAAAGCCTAGCTTGATAGAGTCAATTATCTTGAGAAAATAAGGCCAAGACCTGAGAAAAGCAAATCTGAGAACAAGAGAGTGAGAGCTAGAAAGCAAGTGAGGAGAGAGAGGCTGTACTCCACGCTTCTTTCAGTTTGGTTACATGAATTGATTTTTTTAAATTATTTTTAGACTGGTTCACATTCAGTTTCTATTACTTGCAATTAAAGAGTCCAATCCAGCATAGTTAATGTGATTTTTAGCCTGTAATAAGTGATATAAGAAAAAGGAACAGATGTTACAAGAAAGAATCAGTAGGTAGTTAGGGAGGTCTTCTAGAAAAGCAACATGAAAGAGGAAACCTAACAAATAAACGCATGTCAGCCTGGAGAGGAGTTGAAAGAAAGGTTTCCCACCTGCCTCCTTCAACCCCTTCCCATCACCAACATGGAATAAGCATGCTCTAAACACAGTAGGGAAAAGGTTTCCTGGAAAGGACCCTAGTGTGGGTGTAGGAGCTGGAGATTGGGTGAAACAAATCCTGTGATGTCTACAGACCCACCCAACAGACCTAGAGGTAAAAAAAAAGGAAACTCCATTCAACAATAAAATATACTAAATTATCCCACCTCATGATAAAGTTCTTTTTACTTTGCCAATGATAACGATCTTAAGCCTACTGGCTCCCCAGCCACACACCCTGAGCGGAATTTTATCCTTAACAAAATCTGCCAAATTACACAGTATTCCATTGAGTGTTCTCCCATTTAGAGGAGGTTTTCAATAAACATAACAACTTCAACAGAAAACCAGCACAGCTACCCCTACTGATCAGCATATCCTTCATTCATAAAAATAAATGGATATCCAAGGACTACCAGATACTGGAGAAAAATCAATAGAATAAAAAAGCCATCCTGAAAAAACAATTGACTACAGAGCACAAGTATGTTTATAGCAGCAAAATTGACAATTGCAAAGATATGGAACCAACCTAAGTGCCCAATGACTAATGAGAACACAGGAACACAAAACCAAACACCACATGTTCTCACTCATAAGTGGGAGCTGAACATAGAGAACACATGGACACAGAGAGGGGAACATCACACACCAGGGCCTGTTGGTGGGTGGGGGTTGAGGGGAGGGAACTTAGAGGATGAGTCAATAGGTGCAGCAAACCACCATGGCACACGTATAATATTTATGTAACAAAACTGCACATTCTGCACATGTATGTCGTTTTTTAGAAGAAATTTTTTTAATGAACAACAAAAAAAAGAGAAAGAAATCATAGAAAATTTCCCTGAGTTGAAGGAAACAATTCCTGGAATTTAAAGAGCCAACCAAGTGCCAAGTGATAAAACAGACTGCTAACAGGAATGGGCTTAGTTTCACATTAGAATTATCAGCCACAGCTGATAATTATCAGCTAGAAATTACTGAGGCAAAGTCTCCAAAGGAAAAATTATTTTAAGACCAGAATACTGTACCAAATGATCAATCAAGTGGGAAAGCCAAATAAAGACATTTTAGGAATTTGAGGGCTCAGATATTTTCTCTCTGATTTTACCATTTCTTGAAAATTTTCCAAAGAAATGATTAAAGTTTTTAAGAAAGAGGAAGATATACCATTTAAAACAGTGCAACTAACATAGGAGTTCGATTGTTTTCTTTAAAGTCTCAGGTTTACAGCTAAGACGTGTGTGTGTGTGTGTGTGTGTGTGTGTGTGTGTGTGTGTGTGTATGCCAAAGCAAGGAAGGGAGAGGAATGTGTAAGTAAGCTATTTTTCTTATCCTCTCATATAGGGGTAACTTCCTGCATAATAGGATTATAAGAATAAACTTTCTATGTAATAGAAAGTCAACAGTCAATATTTTATATAAAACTGATACATATATCAGAAACACACACACACATATATATATATCAGAAAGCCATATATTAGTGAAAAGTGAAAATTAGAACAGGAATCCTAATTCTTCAAGGAAAAAATTCTATTTCCAAGAAATAAGCAATATGCATTCATCAAGTAGTGCAATTAAGCTAGGACATTGTGAGAACTGGTTTAACTCTTCTGTTAAAAAAATTAATAACAAATTTTTAAATAAGTTGTAGAAGAACATTACAGTGCAAATATGAAGTAAAACAAATTCTAGTACCATTTTAAGTAAAATCTGAACATGATTTATAGTGAAGAAAAGAGAATTTTTCCTTGCAGTGGTACAGTTTTCATGTCACAAAATTTCATTTCCTTGTTTACGAGTCTAATTGCACTACGTGGTTTCCCAATAATCATAGTAAAAAATAATAACTAGCCCTTATTTAACATTTACCATATGTCCTCTTGTAAGTTCTTAATATATATCCTATTCTACAAAATACAGTTCATTTATTAGGCAGCTTGGTCCTTTCATTGGGAGCTGAGGTGACACGCCTCAAATCCCACACTGGTCGGAGAGCCCAGGCAATCTGGCTCCAGAATCCTTGCTCTTAAACACTTGGCCACCCTGCTTCTCATAAAGCTCTCTGTTAATTTACGATGTTTAGAATCAGTCTATTTACCTTAAACAAGAAGGCACTGTAACAATTAGAAAATAGAATATAAATTATATAAAACTTGATAATGTAAAAGTCATAATAAACCAAAGTGAGACAGGAAGAAATTGTAATATTTTTCTTATCCTCTCTTATAGGAGTAACTTCCTAGAAAGTCAACAGTCAATTTTTAATACAAAACTGAAAATAATTCCTGCTTGGATAGTAAAGAAAAATATTTATCAAAAAAACTGAAAATAATAGTAAAAAAAATCAGCAGGGAAGACAGAGAGTGAACTTGAGCTAAATTCCTCATATTTCATAACAGGTGTGATGGTTAATTTTATGGGCATCCAGTAGGTGTCAATATCTATTGCCTAATTTTAACTTTTAAAATTATATATAACTTATATGGTAACTATTAGAAAAATTAAAAACAAAAGTTTGTGATACCTTAAGAAATAGCAACATAAGCAAACTATTAACGGCATAGGGAGGACTATCAGAAAAGCTAAAGAACTAGGGAAAGGGAAGATCTTTGTTTCACACCATTTCCATTTTTATTACAATTATCAGATATTATTTTAAAAAATAATCCTACAATACTATGAATAATAGTAATACTCTGTAAAGAAAGGATAAACTGAAGAGGGTATCTTTCAATTCTGTCATGGTAAAATAACAGACCAATAAATGCTACCAGACCATAAGCCCAGTGAGGTAGAAAAGGAGAACAAGGATAATATATAAACACATTCCACTCTAATCTTCTTTACTGATTCTTTGTTTCTACATCATTACAGGCTAAATGGCCCATTTTTTTTTTCATATAAACTTCTAAAGAGACATTCATTTCATTGACTTCAACTATTGAGTCACACCCACTCCAGTCTACAACCTTGCACATTTCCTTTAAAGAAAGGGGCTGTCTCAATTCAGACACTGTTGGCGGGAGCCGACATTAGTTATCACCCTTTTAGGGCATAATTTAGCAGTCTTTAATGAAGTGTTAAAAAAAAAATGACTGCATTTTGACCTAATAATTTCACTTCTTTGAATCCACTCTGCAGAAACACTCCCGAATGTTCAAAGATACCTGTAAAAGGAATTTCAATTAAGCCACTACTGTTTACGACAGAGGAAAACTGAAAAGAACCTAAATGCACATTGGTAGATGCAGAATAATTTGTTGCCATTTAAAATATACATCTACATGTAAAATACATATCTACGTGTAGTGACAGTGAAAGATGTCCCTAACATATTATTAGTCAAGAAAAGCAAAAATTCAGAATTACTATAAAATTTTTGTAAAAAAAAAGTATATGCATATATCACATACATAAATGTGTACAAGCAGTGTGCTTAAGATGTGTGGAGGAAACACTGTAAGTTTTCACTATGTACATTTCTTTATTATTATTTTACAACCAGCATGTATTGTTTTAGTATTTTAAGAAATCAGGTCATGTCTCAATTGTCATATATCTGGGATTAAAAAAGAAAAAAAATCCAAAAAGGGAAATATTCAACGTCTTTCCATTAGTTCATTCTCAATATCTAAGAAAAAAATCTAACTAACACGTTGCTGTCTAGGATTAGCGAAAACGCTAGTTTCGTTGGTTGGATCCTTTTGGGGTTTTTTTAGTGAATTACAGCAGGAAAATGAGGACACAAAACCCAACTAAGGCGGAGTTGGACTGCTGAAGCCATCAGCGGCGCGCGGCCGGGCAGCCAAGGGACCCGCGAAGGGGGCACTCGGAGGTCGAGGGGCACTCGGAGGGCGAAGGGGGCCCCGGGCGGGAGACGAAGGGCACTGGCCCGTGACGCAGGCGCGGTTGGAAAGAAGCTGAGGACTGGGTGTGCGGAAACCAGTTCGGAGGGGCAGGCAACCGAGTGGGCGGGAAGGCGGCCGGGAGCGCTATACGGGTCTAGGGAATCAGTAGGAAGCCGGAGGCGCGGCTGGCGGCGACAGCGTGGCCGGCAGAGCAGGGTCAGCCCAGGTCGCCCGGGGAGTGCGCAGGGACGCGGGCAAAAAGCCCGGGACGCGCGCCGCCGGGGCCTGCGGGGCCTGCCCGAGGCCGAGGCCGAGGCCCCGGTTAGGGATGCGGGCCGGAGCTCCCGCTCTGCGCTGGGGGCAGGCGTCTGCTGGCAATACCTTCCCAGGAGAGCTCTCCTCCCGGCTCCCGCTTCAGGAACTTGTACCAGAACGTGTCCACGCGGCCCGGCTCCGCCCCGTCCTGCGCCGCCTCCTCGGCCGCCAGCTCCACCTCCCCGAGCCATAGGCCCGGCTCCTGCAGCGCCAGGGCCCCGGCGCCCGCCGCGGTGCCGGCCGGCCTCAGGCGGACGGCACCGCGCGGCTCCCAACGCCCTAGCTCGGGCCGCGACCCCACCACCAGCAGCTCCGGCCGGGCGCCGGCCACGGCGGGCGGCACCACCACCCCGAAGCGGAAGCGCATGGCGGGCGGCGGCGGCGCGAATACCCTGGCCCGGAGTCCCAGCGGCCGGCAGGCGCGGCCCGAGCACGAGGCGGCCGCAGCGATTGGGCGGCGGTGCGGGAGCCCCGGGCACCGGGGAGAACACGTGCTGTTCTGCGCCTTCTTTGGGATGCATCACGCGGCTCCCGAGCCTAGACTTCGTCCAGGCCGGCGGGAAGGGGTCAGCGGAGCCGCCAGCTGCCTCTTTGTGCCCCGCAACCCCGCGGGCGGTTGATTTCCACCTGTGGGCGCTGGGGACACGCGAGCGGAAGAAATGGAAGAGAAAACGGGGTTCGGGGAGGGAGGAAAACTTCTAAGCCAGGCGATCGTCCAGTCCTCTCTCCAAGAGACTGGAAATTAACTTTATGAGGATCGTAAGGAAGGGAATGACCTCTAGACAGCCGCCTTCTAATTGTGAAACGGGGGAAGATCTTGGACCTGGTCTCCGGAGCGCTCCTTATCTTAACCAAGTCACTTACTCTATCTAGCAGGTCTCAGGTTCTTTGTCTGTAAAATGAGAGTGTAAAATAATGATCTTTCTAGACCCTACGAGCTCTGAAGGATCTCCGATTGGTGGAGATCACCCAAGACCCGGAGCTGATGCAAAGCATTACATACCATTCCCTTGTCTGAAAAGCCACATCAACTTTCTTTTTTCAAAAACTATATTTTTAGTATGTGTAAAGTAAGTTTGGAGTAAATACTTTCAAGTCCTTTTCAAGGTCAAAACAAAAACTAATTCTGTGACTACAAATGTATGCTTTTTTTTTTTTTGACACAGAGTCTCGCTCTGTCCAAATGTATGCATTTTTTAATGGAGTAAATTTAAAAAAAAAAAACCTTTGTTTAAAATTTACTTTTAGTAAAAGTCAGCATTATTTTTTCAACTTAAAACCTTTTTGGGTTTTAAGTTGAAACAGGTTTTTTAGCTGTCTGGCCCAAATCCAAAATACGTATATCTTGGTGGGGAACTTCAATTTGTCACTGCCATAAGACAAACGAATGTCCTGATACTTTTTGATTCTTTAGCAAAATTATCCTTGTATTCTTACGTTTATATATTCACTAACATTTAGCATAACGCAAATCTGTTACATGAATTAAAGACACACAAAGGCATTTTTACCAGTATTTGGAAGTTTGTGAATAGCAAAGGGGAACAGGCCAAAATTTCATGCGTTGAGGATATACGTAAAACAGAAAGTGCAAAAATGTAAACTACAGAAACTCAATCTCTTGTGGAACAATCAGAAAACTAATAATACATTTTACTCTTGAATGTTGATATTCCACTCGAAGTTTGGTTGGTTGCTAAGCTTAAGGATAAACACTATGAAAAATGTGAAGACAGAAGGGCTGGCCAAACAGCTGATTCGGCAGCAAATCACACATTAAATCACAGTGGCATGTGAGTCGGTTTATTCAAATTGCTGTTAAAAGATATTCTTAGAGTAAGTTTAGGAAAATAAGAGTCATTTGGCGATGCAGAGAGGATTTTGTCTACAGTGGAATCCAGACTCCAGTGAAAGTTCTCATTCCTTCAGGACCTGGGAGCTAACAGCTCTGGACTTTCTTGTGCTCCACTGTGCTGCCTATGTTGTGTGCTTCCCAAATGGCATTATTCCCACCAGCTCTTCCAGAGTGAGTTCTGCCCATTCTGTAGATGAAACAGTAGCAGAAAAATTAAACAATATCTTTGCTCAACGGACATGGTTTCCTTTACTCTTCTCTCATCATAAAGAGGTTGAAATAATTTTAACCATTGGAAGAAGTAACCCTCTTAAGCCCCTAAACAAAATATGTAATAGCTTATTTTATGGCAAGGATTTAAATAAGGTATAAATTGGATAGCTGCACTGTGTAGTAAGTAAAATGCAACTGGAAAGGAGAACAAGACCAAAATAGGGCTTAAGGGACATATATCAAGGCCTTGATCATATTTTGACGGTCAATCATTTGGATGTATATGTATTAACCATGATAATATCCATTGAGCCTATATTATGGGCCAGGCACATGGTTTTCGTACTCATATTATCTTATTTAAGTCTCTCACCAATCCTATAAGGTAACTACAATTGTTACCCCCATTTTTAGATGTGAGGATACTCCAGCACAAAAGGGTCCAATGAACAGCCCACAGCAAGGAAGGGGCAGAGCCAGGGGCTAAAAGGCGTGCATTCAGCTTATAGATATAGATACAGATATAAATTCTGATAAGGAAAATCTGTTTCAGAATGCATATAAATTCTAGCATATTTAAATGTTATTCTCTGTCAGCTCTTAATTTAAAAAAATTAAATTCCTATCATTATTTCTTGTAACTAACTTCATCCTTAGGAATTAAAGAACAGATGAATCATGAGTGGCAGTCTAAACGGATCAATGACTCTGTAAAGACACATATATCTTAGCATTTGGAGAGGATTTGGCTGCAGGTTCTTGGAAATTATAATTTGTATGCCTTTTTATACCTATGTGTTGGCAATAGAAACAGATTTAAGAAGCTAAGGTGAAGAATTTTACCAGTTTTTAAATTGTGTTAGTTTTAGATCTTTTTCCTTGTTGGGTCCTCCATATGAGATTTCTTTTTACATTTCGAAGAATCATGGTATTTATTAAAAGGGATTATTTATGAAATCCATTTGAGGTCAGATTCTTGATGCTATAGGGACAGGCTAAATTTAGAGCAAGAATCAGTCCAGTAGAGTAACATAATTCTGATAATAATTTTTAAAAGACCAAAACAATTTGTTGTCATTGAATTTCATTTTTATAATGCTATCTTATATATAACTATAAACTTTCCTGAGGAATGGGTGATAAATTCAAACATAGAGTTTCAAGATCCAATTCAAATGTAAATTCTTTTGAAGCCCCCTCAGGGAAAGCTATTAGTTCGATCTTGGGAGATTTATGCTTTCTGAAGCAATCTTTCACTAGTCAGTGAGTCATCATAAATCTTTCCTTGTAGTATTTTATGAGTATACACATTCACTGATGTAAACCATATTTTATCCACATAGTTCAGGGACTGTTATAAGTATTAGTTTGTTACTCAACAAAACATATCTAAAAGTTAAATGTGTCACATATGCTATGCAATTTTGTAGCAATAAAAAAAAAAAACCTTTCAGACAGAGTTTGAATACAGCTTAAAAACTTTTGCATGTTACAGCTAACTTTTTTCTGGATTGAAAAAGTATGGCTTAGGCTACCTCATAAGTTGGGGTTCCCATGCGTTAGAAACCCCTTTGGGAATCTAGAACAATAGAAGGATATAAACTAAACTAAGGCTTTGCCCCAAAATCCCACTACATTCCTCAACTATTGTAAAAATTCATGTCTTTTTTTGATACATATAAAAATCTCTTGTCTCCAGTAGATTCCAATAATTCCAATTCCCATCCATCCCACCGTAGAGAAGTTTTGCATCTTCAGTGCATCACCACCGGCCTGTTTTGTCATTCTTCTTTCTTTACAATTTACATTATTAAAATATTAATTTTTAGGAATGCTCCAAGCATGAAATTACAATGAAGCGTATGCCCTTTCAGAAGACATTGACCTGCCCTTTCCGTCACACACCTCCATCATTGTAAAATCTACACCTCCTCCCCTTCACTTCTCCTTTGAAAACCTCTACTCAACAGGTCATTCAAGCCTGGGTTTTCCTAGGCAATGACCTAAAATGACTTTGCCTGGGGAAAGTAGAGTGCCAAGCCAGGTGGCTGGACCTCAAGGTTAGAGACACTGGTTTAGAGCTTCCTTCAGCTGTAAAAAGATCCTCCTAGGTCTGAGTAACTTGAATGGCAGGCTGGTTAATACTCTTCCCAAACAGAGTGGAGAGCATGATAACTCAACCCTTAGGAATAAAAGAATGGTGGCTGGAAGGGAAGATTTGAAACTCCCAAAGGAACTTTCAAAGACTTTGAGAAAAAGGAAAGAGGCTAGCTGAAAGCAGAGCTTACTCATTTACACTTAAATAGAGAATGGAGACTGTTGGCAAGGCAAACCTGATAAGTACTTTTTAAAAAAATTATTCTACTTTAAGTTCTGGGATACACGTGCAGAACTTGCAGGTTTGTTACATAGGTATACACCTGCCATAGTGGTTTGCTGCACCCATCAACCCGTCATCTACATTACATATTTCTCCTAATGCTATCCCTCCTCTAGCCCCCACCCCCCAATAGGCCCTGGTGTGTGATGTTCCTCCTTGTGTCCATGTGTTCTCATTGTTCAGCTCCCACTTATGAGTGAGAACATGTAGTGTTTGGTTTTCTGTTCCTGTGTTAGTTTGCTGAGAATGATGGTTTCCAGCTTCATCCATATCTCTGCAAAGGACATGAACTCATCCTTTTTTATGGCTGCATAGTATTCCATGGTGTATACGTGTCACATTTTCTTTATCCAGTCTATCACTGATGGGCATTTGGGTTGGTTCCAAGTCTTTGCTGCTGTGAATGGTGCTGCAATAAACATACGTGTGTATGTGTCTTTATAGTAGAATGATGTAAAATCATGTGGGTATATACCCAGTAATGGGATTGCTGGGTCAGAGGGTGTTTCTGGTTCTAGATCCTTAAGGAATCACCACACTGTCTTCCATAATAGTTGAACTAATTTACCTTCCCACCAACAGTGTAAAAACATTCCTATTTCTTCACATCATCTCCAGCATCTGTTGTTTCCTGACTTTTTCATGATCACCATTCTAACTGGCATGAGATGGCATCTCATTGTGGTTTTGATTTGCATTTCTCTAATGACCAGTGATGACAAGCTTTCTTCATATGTTTGTTGGCAGCATAAATGTCTTCTTTTGAGAAGTGTCTGTTCATATCCTTCACCCACTTTTTGATGGGGTTGTTTGGTTTTTTCTTGTAAATTTGTTTAAGTTCCTCATAGATTCTGGATATTAGCCCTTTGTCAGATGGATAGATTGCAAAAACTTTCTCTCATTCTGTAGGTTGCCTGTTTACTATGACAATAGTTTCTTTTGCTGTGCAGAAGCTCTTTAGTTTAAATATATCCCATTTCTCAATTTTGGCTTTCATTGCCATTGCTTTTGGTGTTTTAGTCATGAAGTCTTTGCCCATGCCAATGTCCTGAATAGTATTGCCGAGGTTTTCTTCTAGGGTTTTTATGGTTTTAGGTCTTACGTTTAAGTCTTTAATCCATCTTGAGTTAATTTTCATATAAGGTGTAAGGAGGGGGTCCAGTTTCAGTTTTCTGCATATGGCTAGCCAGTTTTCCCAGCACCATTTATTAAATAGGGAATCCTTTCCCCATTTCTTGTTTTTTGGCAGGTTTGTCAAAAATCAGGTGGTTATAGATATGTGGCATTATTTCTGAGGCCTCTGTTCTGTTCCATTGGTCTATATATCTGTTTTGGTACTAGTACCATGCTGTTTCGGTTACTGTAGCCTTGTAGTATAGTTTGAAGTTAGGTAGTGTGATGCCTCCAGCTTTGTTCTTTTTGCTTAGGATTTTCTTGGATATACAGGCTCTTTTTTGGTTCCATGTGTAATTTAAAGTAGTTTTTTCTAATTCTGTGAAGGAAGTCAATGGTAGCTTGATGGGGATAGCATTGAATCTATAAATTACTTTGGACAGTATGGCCATTTTCACGATCTTGATTCTTCCTATCCATGAGCATGGAATGTTTCCCCATTTGTTTGTGTCCTCTCTGATTTCCTTGAGCAGTGGTTTGTAGTTCTCCATGAAGAGGTCCTTCACATCCCTTGTAAGTCGTATTCCTGGGTATTTTATTCTCTTTGTAGCAATTGTGAAAAGGAGTTCACTCATGATTTGGCTCTCTGTTTGTCTATTATTGGTGTATAGGAATGCTTGTGATTTTTGCACTTTGATTTTGTATCCTGAGACTTTGCTGAAGTTGCCTGTCACCTTAAGGAGATTATGGGCTGAGACAATGGGGTTTTCTAAATATACCATCATATCATCTGCAAGCAGAGACAATTTGACTTCGTCTCTTCCTAACTGAATACCCTTTATTTCTTTCTCTTGCCTGATTGGCCTGCCAGAACTTCCAGTACTATGTTGAATAGGAGTGGTGAGAGAGGGCATCCTTGTCTTGTGCTGGTTTTCAAAGGGAATGCTTCCAGCTTTCGCCCATTCAGTATTATATTGGCTGTGTGTGTGTCATAAGTAGCTCTTCTTATTTTGATATACATTCCATCATCAATAAATAGTTTATTGAGAGTTTTTAGCATGAAGCGGTGTTGAATTTTGTTGAAGGCCTTTTCTGCATCTATTGAGATAATTGTGTGGTTTTAGTCATTGGTTCTGTTTATGTGATGAATTACGTTTATTGATTTGCATATGTTGAACCAGCCTTGCATCCCAGGGATGAAGCCGACTTGATCATGATCATGGTAGATAAGCTTTTTAATGTGCTGCTGGATTCTGTTTGCCAGTATTTTATTGAGGATTTTCCCATCAATATTTATTCAGGGATATTGGCAGACACCGAGCTAGCTATAGGAATTTTTTTTTTCTTATCCCAGTGGTGCCTGGAATGCCAGCGAGACACAACTGTTCACTCCCCTGGAAACGGGGTTGAAGCCAGGGAGCCAAGTGTTCTAGCTTAGTGGATGCCACCCCTACGGAGCCCAGCAAGTTAAGATTCACTGGCTTGAAATTCTTGCTGCCAGCACAGCAGCGAAGTCAGCACAGCCTGAAGTCAACCTGGGATGCTTGAACTTGGTGGGGAGAGGGGCGTCTGCCATTACTGAGGCTTCAGTAGGCGGTTTTCCCCTCATAGTGTAAAAAACTGCCACCGGGAGGTTCAAACTGGGCAGAGCCCACCACAGCTCAGCAAAGCCACTGTAGCCAGACTGCTTCTCTAGATCCCTCCTCTCTGGGCAAGACACCTCTGAAAGAAAGGCAGCAGCCCCAGTCAGAGACTGATAGATAAAACTCCCATCTCACTGAGACAGAGTACCTGGGGGAAGGGGCACCTGTGGGATCATCTTCAGCAGACTTAAACGTTCCTGCGTGAGGGCTCTGAAGAGAGCAGCGGATCTCCCAGTACAGCACTCAAGCTCTGCGGAGGGACAGACTGCCTCCTCAAGTGGGTCCCTGACCCCCATGCCTCGTGACTGGGAGACACCTCCCAGCAGGGGTCGACAGACACCTCATACAGGAGAGCTCCGGCTGGCATCTGGCGGGTGCCCCTCTAGGACAAAGCTTCCAGAGGAAGGAACAGGCAGCAATCTTTGCTCTTGTGCAGCCTCCACTGGTGATACCCAGGAAAACAGGGTCTGGAGTGGACCTTCAGCAAACTCCAGCAGACCTGCAGCAGAGGGGCCTGACTGTTAGAAGGAAGACTAACAGAAGGGAATAGCATCAACATCAACACAAAGGTTGTTTACACAGAAACCCCATCTGAAGGTCACCAACATCAAAGACCAAAGGTAGATAAATCCACGGAGATGAGGAAAAGCCAGTGCAAAAATTCTGAAAATTCCAAAAACCAGAATGCCTCTCTTCCTCCAAAGGATCACAGCTCCTCACCAGCAAGGAAACAAAACTGGATGGAGAATGAGTTTGATGAATTGACAGAAGTAGGCTTCAGGAGGCGGGTAATAACAAACTTTTCTGAGCTAAAGGAGCATGTTCTAACCCAATGTGAGGAAGCTAAGAACCTTGGAAAAAGGTTATGAGAATTGTTAACTAGAATAACCAGTTTAGAGAAGAATATAAATTACCTGATGGTGCTGAAAAAGACTAGTACTTTTTAAGAACTTGAACCCTCTGTAATTCACTCTGTGCTTATATTTCCTAACCACTGTATGTGTGTTATATTAATAGTATTTTAAACATAAAACTGGGCTGCAGGCAGAAGGTAAGTTTGAAACATTCTTTTACTTCACCATCAGCTGGAAGAAGAAGAGAGCCCAGAGAGGAAGATAAGAGTTGGTAGTAACTGGAAATGAGAAGTCTTCGGTGAAACCCTATTGACCTTCTGTGTGAGAGAAAAGATACACCAGAAGTTGAGTAATGACCCTGGGCTTTCCCTAAACTCTAGTTCTTACTAGAAATTTGTAGATTCCCTGGAAATGCAAAAATGGTGTAGAGGGAGGTAGCGTACCCATATTTAACTAGTGGACACAGCTATTTACTCAGATATATACACTTGTCCAAGCATGCACTAGAACCTAAGTAAAATATAATTTTCTAAAATGACTCTCATGTATGTAAATTAATGAGAGAACCAGCAGGATGGTAAAGCTGATTCAAAGAGAATTTTAAATACAATGTATGTAGGCACTGAAAGAATGCTAGACAATTACTAGGTTAGATACAAAATTGATTAACTTCCTACTGGGCAATTAAACTGTAACATTTGGATATATCTTTTTTACCAGATAGGAATCCCTTGCACCTTTAACAGATAAACACCTACAAGATTTCATACATAACTTTGGGGGTTGGCCTCAATCAATAGTAAATAATAAAATACACCAAGGCACAAATAATCTTATAAAGAATAACATAACTCTGCGGTGACCCCAATGGAGTACTCCAGCATGCAGGACATGCAGTCAACCTGGCACTTTAAGGCTAAGCTCAGATACTTTTTAAACAATGTGTAATAATACTAGTAACTTTCCATTTATTGAGCTTTTATCTACTAAGTGCTAGGCACTGGGCTATCTTACCTAATTTATTTCATTTAATCCTCTCAACATTTCTCTATGTGAAAAGGTTGGGTCTGATCTCACATAACAAAGGGCTTGCAACCAGAATTTGGGACAGGCAAAAAACAAGAAAGGAATGAAGGTAGAAGGAAGCTGTATTCCAAGTCAGGTACCTGCATCAACAAAAGCAGAGGCAGGAAATTTTAAAGTATGTAATTTTAGAGTAAAAACAAAAGAATACAGATCTCTAAAATTGTTATTCCAATTTAATTATATGCAAACATACATTTTGGCTTACCCAAATACATTTTAGACTAATTAGGTACTTTACATGTTTCACATAACACTATTTGCTACAAAGACAATAGGTAAAAAGACAAAGATGTTATAGTAGTTCTATGAAGAAGAACTGGAAAAGAAAAGAAGTAAATAATGTCTTGGATGTTTAATGTCCAAAGAGATAATATCAAACTTATTAAAATCAAGAGATGAACCATTTCATACACCTCACTTTAATATGAAAACATGAGTTCCATTGCACTATTTCACAACCACAGAAATCAGCACATTGTAAATTGTTATAATCTGTTTGCTGTTACCTTCAGGAGTGAGTATGTGAGTACATGCACCCACATGCTTGCCAGGCAAACAATTTCAATCATTGCAAGACTAATACGTATTTAATAATCTCATTCAGTCATCAAATCTTTTCAGTATTAGGTTAGATACATGAGACTGTTTTTTATAAGTAAATATCTTTGGGAAACAGCAACATTCTTTTTAGAAATTGTGATTTATTATTACTCTGAGGAAAGGATTGATTTTGCAGAATCTTTTATTTCTGGCAAATGTCCAGCTCTAACTGCACTGTAGTGACTACATTGCAGGGGCACTAAATTCACCTGAAAAAAAAGTTCTGTGGTTTAATTAAGTTTGCATGTCCAAGTTGGAGTAGCAATCGATTCTATGATTTAATTTTGAAATTCTTCCATAAAATAAATGGAAGCATAATTGATTTCACCAGATTAATGGTTATTAATATTTAGTCAATATAATTAGGTGTACCTGGGCTAGAAAATTCAAAGAAAAATCTATTGTATTAAGAACTGCAGATTTCAAAGAGCACAAAGAACCTCTGTGCTCGAGCCTCTTTGATGTACAAGAAAACTGAGGCTGTTTTATAAGTAGATCAGTTTGTTTTCATCTATAAATTTGAATTCCTAAAATATGAAGGATTGTCGGAGAGAGATGTTTACCCAGTCTCTTCATCCTTACTCCTTTCTTGGAAAGACTATGAGTTACCCTCAAGTGTCCATGATACATGCACCAGAAATACACAATCCATGACTGAGAAGAATAATTCGATTCAAGAAAAGATGTCAGTGATATTTTGGTTTTGCGAACAATATAATCACAGAGCTTTTTCAGAATATTCTCTACCACTCTAAAAGCAATGTTTGCATGCACAATCAGTATTTTTAACCCCATTCTCCTCCTTGGGATATTCCAAGGAGTAACATTGTCCTGGGATACTGTTGAAGAGCAGTCTTAAAACTTTTAGAAGCAGGAAAATTTATTATGCTACCTTCTTTCCAAGTCACCCCTGTGCGAAAATGGAAGAGCATCTTTGGCATTTTTCACCAAGGTACAAATCATGGTCCATGTGCTCAGTAGGTGGGTCATCCTCAGTACATGTTTTTTTACCTTCTGGGTGGACAACCGCCACTCTAGGGATCCAGTGGTAGGTAGGGATTGATCTTGAAGCTGCCCTTTACCTATTTGCCCTTTACCTACTCACCCTTTACCTATCATTTATCCTTCACCTGTTTACCAGGGGAGAGCCAGCACATACCCACTCACTTGAAAGGAATCTCTCCTCCCAACTTCCAAAGAGCAAATCATTCCCCACCCCATATTCTCTTTCTCTGTATGCCAAGCAGCTTTTTTGAAAAAGGCTGAAACACTAGGTGTATCAGTCAGGATTAAGTTATATTTTGGCAACAAATGTCCCCAAAAAATCCATGATTTAACAATCACAAGAGTTTTATGTCTCAATCATATCACATGCCCATCTTGGGCTGGCTGTATCTCTGCCTTATATCATATTCATTCCAGGGCCGTGATGGATAAAATAGAAGCCTCTAGCTAGAATTTTGTGGGTCATTGAGACAGAGGAAAAAGAAAAAAAAAAGATGGCTCTTAAAGATTTTGCTTTGAAGTGATGCAAGGCAATTACACTCATATTTCATTGTTAAAGCAAGTCACATGGCCAAGTTGTTATTCAATTATTCAGGAAAATATAAAGCTACTCCTGAAAAGGGCAGCAAATATTTGTGAATTGTAATACCATCATCCACATCAGGGAGCAAAAACAGTAGGAGGCAGTTTCAGATTCACAAGAAGTATTACAAAAGGGATCTACCTTTCTTAAGGAGAAAGTGGGGGAAGGGGCTGAACATACATGTTGGTGACCAGAAAAATGCTAAATGTAGAGTGGTGAGATGTACCTTTTTAAAAACATACAATTTACTAACCAGCCTTAGACTTATAGTAGATGAATAAATAGAAAAATAGATGGGTAAATAGCTAGGTGGATAAATAGCTAGGTAGATAATGGAGGAATAAATGGATAGATAGATGATAGAGAGTAGAGATAGATGATAGGTAGGTAGGTAGATAGAGATAAACACTTCAACACTCATACAAATTTAAACATAAAATATAAAACTCTACGTGTTATTTTAGATTAAAGTTGTTCATTTAATTGTTTAACTAAATTCACAGGCATTATGCTCTTAAGTTCATACTTTTAAAACAGAAGTTTTGATATAAATGTTATTTTATTATCTACTTGAGTTGAACATGTAAATATAGAGTTTTCTATCATTTTGGAATAACGTTTTGCATTTCTCTGGAATCTACTTAGCTGCAAATTTACAATAAGATTTTTATAATGCTGCTTTTTTTTACAGTGTTTATATTTCCACTTTGAATCATTGTTTTCTTTTCATCTTAAGTCATGCCATTCAGTTACTTGATTTGACGTGGGTATAGACTCTCCTAAATTTCAGAAATGTAAGTTAATTTATCTAAAATTTGTCCAATTTTATCCTTTGAAAACTCTGGCTAAAATCTCATCTTCTAGAGAACATAGAATTTTAACATTTTTATGTTTGTGAAATATACACAAAAATGAAAGTAGGAATCTTAATAATTCAGTTTCTCTTCTCTGTGGCCACTGGATTACTTGTAAGTCCCTGGAGACAATGAGAGGTGAGATAATAGTAATTCATTTAGCTCTAGTATAAAGATAGTGATAGAAGGGAAAAGTTTGTTTCCTCTATTCCTTCGGAAAACACACAGAACTATTTCATTGTAATTAATTGTGGTGAGGCACAAATGTGAAAGCCAAACAATCTGGTCCTAATTTTTCTTTAAAGCAATACATCTGTCTACACACATAGAAAAACAAATAATAAATGAATTCAGCAAATTTGTAGGATACAAACTAAATCCTATTTCAAATATACTAAAAATAGTCTAACCAAAGTGTAGGACTTGTACACTAAAAACAACAAAACAGTAGTTGAAATATTACTGAAAAAAATTGAAGAAATCTAAATAAATGAAAAGATATCCCATGTTCATGGAACGGAAAATTTACTCTTAATAAGATTTGAGCAATACACCTGAAATTATTTGACAGATTTAACACAGAACTCCAACTGCCTATTTTGCAGAAATGAGCAACCAGATCTTAAAATGCATCTGGAAATTCAAGGGTCCCAGAGTAGCCAAAATCATCTTGAAAAAGAAGAACAAAGTTGCAGGGCATATATCTCCCAATTTCAAAACTTAATACAAAGTTACAGCAATCAAGATAGTGTGATACTGGCATAAAGATAGACAAATGGACCAACAGAATAGAATTGAGAGTCCAAAAATCAACCCATACAGTTATGGTTAATTGAGTTTTGACAAAGGTGCAAAGATCATTTTGTGGGGGAATAGTGCTTTAACTGCTTCAACTGGATGAGTCAACGCATGGTGCGGGGACAACTGGATATCCATGTGCAAACTAATAAATTTGGATCCCTACTTCATATCATACACAAAATTTAACTCAAAATAGATCAGAGACCTAACTGTAAGAATTAAAACTATAAAACTCTTAGTAGGAAAATAGCTATAAATCTGCATGATCTTGGATTAGGCAATGGGTTATTTTAGATATGATACCAAAAGCATAAGCAACAAAATTAAAAACAAATAAGTTGAACTTCATCAAAATTTAAAAAGGACACCATCAAGAAAGTAAGAAGACAACCCACAGAATGGGAGAAAATGTTTGCCAATCATACGTATTTGATAAGAGTCTACTATCTAGAATATATAAAGGACTCTTGCAACTCAACAATATAAAGAGCACCTGATTAAAATGCAGACAAATGATCTGAATAGATATTTCTCCAAAAAAAATACAAATGGCCATTTAACACGTGGAAAGATGCTCAACATCATTAATCATTAGGAAAATGCATACCAAAACCACAATGAGATACCATTTAACACCCACTAGAATGGCTATAATTTTCTTAAAAGAATAATAAGAAGTATTGGTGAGAATGTGGATAAATTGAAACTCTCCTACGTTGCTGGTAGGAGCATAAATGATGCCACTGCATGGCAAGAGTCTGGAAGTTTCTTACAAAGTTAAACATAAAATTACCACATGACCAAGCAATTCCACTCACTGGTAAATACCCAAGAGAATTGAAAAGAAATGTTTCCACAAAATCTTGTACATGAAAGTTCGTAACAGCATTATTTATAGTAGCCCAAAGATGAAACAACTCATATGTCTGTCAATGATGAATGGATAAACAAAATGTGATATATACATTTAATAAAAGAAAATATTCAGCCATAAAAACAAATGAGATATGTTACATGGTACAACATGAATGAAACTTGAAAACATTACGGTAAGTGAAAGAAACCAGACACAAAAAGCCGCATAATGTATTATTCCATTTATGTGAAGTTTCCAGAATAGGCAAATACATGTAGAAAGTTGATTTGAGGGTTGCCAGAAGATGAGGGAAGAGAGAAATTGTGACTAATTATGCATATATATATATGGAATTTCTTTTTGGAGTAATGGAAATGTTCTGAAATTAAATTGTGGTGATTATTGTACAACACAGTGAATGAACCAAAAAATACTGAATTGTACACTTTAAAAATATAAATTTTCTGTTATGTGAATTATACTTCAACAAAAAATAAAGTAGTACATCTTTATAAGTGTTTGATTATTTTCCTCTATCATTGACAATGCTATTTGATATTATAAGATCCCACAAGTCATAGCCCTCATCTATTTAAATCATTTTGATTCTCAATGTAGAGGGAAGAGAGACACAATTAGATTATCTCAGCTACTACAGCTTTATGTGAAACAGAGACAAGAAGGCCTCACAAAGACACAGAACCAAAATATTGTTTAAAATACAATTGTTGTATTAGATCTGAAAGTGGTTCTGGTGTCTCCACAACTCTAATTATTGTCTTCTGAGAAACTGGCCACCTTTGATCTCTCCTCTGGTGTTCTGCCTTTGAGTATGACTCAGCTATTTTCTCTTTTGCCTTCTATTGCTCTTGCTATGCATAACTTTGTCTTGAATGTCTCTCAGTCAGATTCCTGCAGAATAAGCATGCAATTGGCTCACCCGACATATCCAGTGAGATTATCCTTGATTGGCAGAATGCTAGTTCCACACTTCCTACAAGAACACTGGCTACTCTACAGATACCCTCTATATTCTGGGAAAATATTTCAGGACCATATAATATAAAGTAAGGAGAACTCTATGTATTTCTTCCCAACATGGATATTCTGATGTTTTCATGAGAAAGCATCAGTCAAACCCAAATTGAGAGATATAATGAATAAATCTATGCTTTTTAGAAATGGCAATACCACAAGAGACAAACCAAGGCTGAGGGACTCATCTTGATGAAGACAAAAAAAGACATGACAACTAAATAAGATTTATGATTCCAAATTGGATCCTGAGCCAGAAAAAAAAAAAATGCCATATTGGGCCTACCAGTAAAAGTGTAAAAGAACTACAGGTTAGATAATAGTATTGTATTGATGTTAAGTTTCCTAATTTTGAAGATTGTACAAAAGTCATGTAAGAGTATGCCCTTTTCTATTAGGAAATGCACTGTGATGGTTAATATTGAATGTCAACTTCATTGGATTGAAGGATGCAAAGTATTGTTCCTGGGTGTGTCTGTGAGGGTATTGCCAAAAGACATCAACATTTGAGTCAGTGGACTGGGAGAGT
The DNA here is from genome assembly GCF_029281585.2 of Gorilla gorilla gorilla. Lineage (NCBI taxonomy): Eukaryota > Metazoa > Chordata > Mammalia > Primates > Hominidae > Gorilla > Gorilla gorilla. Next base: position 169,892,490 of record NC_073229.2, read on the forward strand.
CAGACCTACCCTCAATCTGGGTGGGCACCATCTAATCAGCTGCCAGGGCGGCTAGGATAAAAGCAGGAAGAGGAACATGGAAGGACTAAACTGGCTGAGTCTTCTGGCCTTCATCTTTCTCCCATGCTGGATGCTTTCTGCCCTCAAACATCGGACTCTAACTTCTTTAGCTTCTGGACTCTTAGACTTACACCAGTCATTTGCCAGGGGCTCGCAGGCCTTTGGCCACAGACTGAAGGCTACACTGTCAACTTCACTACTTTTGAGGTTCTGGGGCTCAGACTGGCTTCTTTGCTCCTCAGCTTGCTGACAGCCTATTGTGGGACTTTACCTTGTGATTGTGTGAGTCAATACTCCTTAATAAACTCCCTTTCATATATATATATCCTATTATTACTGTCCCTCTAGAAAACCCTAATACATACGCATTAAAAATTTTTGGTGAACTATTCTCAAATAGTTTCCTAAAATTCATAAAATTTATGTATATATGATATGCATATAACATATGATATGTATTTGTCATATTAGGATATATTATATATAGCATATATTTATAAGGTATATTCATAATATGTATGTAGTATTATATTATGGGCACATATATATTTAATATAAATTTATCCAATACATACACATAATCACAGAAAGAGAAAAATATTAAAAGAGAGAAGATAATTGTATAGCAAATGCTCAAAACTTTGCTGGTTAGAGGATCTGGGAAAAGAGCATTCAGAAGTTTTTTGAGCAATTCTTCCAACTTTTTTCCAAGTTTAAAATTATTTTAAAAGAAAAAAGAAAAATTTACAAATGGATAATGAGCTATGTACAAGGAAGCACTAAAAAAGGGGGTCATGGTCATGGCTAAATTATGATCCAGATTAAGTGTACCAGTATACCTTGGAGATATTGTGGATTTGGTTCCAAAGCAGCACAATAAACTGACTATCACAACAAAGCAGGTCATGCAAATTTTTTGGTTCCCCGGTGCATATAAAAGTCATATTTATACTACATTTTAGTCTCTTTAGCAGGCAATAGCTTTGTGTCTAAAAAAAGTACATGTCTTCATTTAAAAATGGTTTATTGCTAAAAATTGATAACAATCATCTGAACCCTTAGCCAGTTATAGTCTTTTTCCCAGTGGAGGTTCTCGCCTTGATGTTGATCTGCTAACAAATAAGGCTGATAGTTATCGAAGGCTGGGATGGCTGTGGCAATTTCTTAAAACAAGGTGGCAATGAAATTTGCCACATTGCTGGACTTTTCATGAAAGATTTCTCTGTACATGCAATGCTGTTTGATAGCATTTTCCCTACAATACCACTCCCTTCAAACTTGTAGTCAATCTTCTCAAATTCTGCGACTATTTTATTAAAGATGTTTATATGATATTTTAAATCATTTGTTGTCATTTCAACAATGTTTATAGCATCCTCACCAGGAGTAGACTCCATCTCAAAAAACCACTTTCTTTGCTCATCCAGAGAACCAACTCTACATTTGTTCAAGTTTTATCATGAGATCACAACAGTTCAGTCATGTTTTCAGGCTCCACTTCTGAATCCAGTTCTCTTGTTATTTTCACCACATCTTCAGTAATTTCCTCCACTGAAGTCTTGAGCTCTTTAAATCACCTGTGAGGGTTGTAACCACGTTGTTCCAAAATTCTGTTAATGTTGATATTTTGACCTCCTCCCATGTATCACAAATATTCCTAATGGCATCTAAAACCACGAATATTTTGAAGAAGTTTTTCAATTTACTATGCCCAGGTTTATAAGAGTAATCACTCCCAATGGTAATTATAACCTTATGAAATGTATTTCAAATATCTTAGTCACAAAACAATTCTGCTTCATCTATTTGTGGCAGTCTTTCTCAGGTCCAATAAATTACTTGGATACTGCTTGTAAGAAAATGTGGAATGATAGTCTTTTCACCAATGATAAATATTTGCTCCAATAATATAAATTTTACACTTTGCTGATTCATTGCTTCTAAAAACACAAAAAGTTTTCAGATTGAAGGCTGAATCACATTGTACTCTTTTTAAAGACATTTTGGAGGGCAAAATGTCAACCCATGTATCAACAACCATGCACTTGACTCAAATGAAGTGGGAACAATAAGAAGAGCTGTGACCAAGTTGCCATAGTTGTTGACCTGAGATAGGGGTCAGCAAACTTTTTCTGTAAAGAGCCAGATAGTGAGTATTTTAGGTGTTGCAGACTATATGACTGCTGTTACAACTACCCAGCTCAGCCTTTTCACTACAAGTGCAACCATATACAAAATGTAAGGGATTGAGCATGGTTGTGTTACAATAAAGCTTTATTACAAAAATAGGTGCAAGCTTTAGTTTTTTGATCCCTGATTAATGAAATGGGCACATGACCTAAGCTGGCACGGTAAGATTCCTCCCTCAACTGGAGAAGAAAAGTGTTTAAAATATCAGACTACAACCAAAACAGTGCTACTTGCAGCCAACTTTCCAGCCTCATGGGGACAACTTGGCTGAAAAAAATGGAGCTAACATATTGAAAGAAGCAAATACAAGAGACAGAATCATCTCAGTATTCAAGGATGTGAATCATTTTTTTTTTTCCTGAGGTCAACGCTTCCCCTGACCTTTCTGTGCTTTGGTTACATTAATCTATATCGTCCCTTTCTTGGGATAAGCTGATTCAACCTGTTTCTATTGTTTATTATCCCTGGCTAAGTAATCTTGGTAGAGTTACTTAAAGTCTCCAGATCTCAGTCTCTTCACTTAAAATATGTGAACAAAAATGAACCTACTTTACCAGATTTATATGGACATTAAATGATATATCATATGGGAAAGTGCATAGAGCAGTGTCTGGCAAATAAAAACACTAGGCAAGTATTGATTATCATCATCATTATCATCAAACATTATTAATAGTTTGGTTGGTTTCAAGAATATAACATGTGTCTAGAATATTATATTTGCATTGAGAGAGGAGAGTTCGTTCACACAGGTAAACCTTGGCAAATACAGCTCATTAATTTTTCTCTTCATAGTAAAGATTATAGTGGCAATGGAGGGAAAGACCTGTCAATAATATGGATTATAAGACTGATATCTTCAGAATTCAGGAATAAATGTGCTAAATTAAACAGAAGCGTGGCCATAAAAATAACCAGTGAAGCCTATGTTTATAACACAAGGGCTTAAGTCAGATTGATTTATTTCTTAACTAAGTTGTTCTTCAGTAAATTGGAATTTGGCAATATATCTTATTAATCATTAAAATACAACCAGTGCTTCAATAGTTTGAGATGCCAGATAGAAACTACTTGTGCAAATCCAAACCATAATTAGAGCAAGTTAAATAATTCATATCTATTTTAAAACATTTAAAACATCCATTTTGTGATCATCATTTCTTTATTCTCTTTATAGTTTTATTTCTCACATATACATTTATAATACGATTTTGTTTGGCTGAGGCTGTCAGCATCCCACCCATAGCCCTTGCTTTTAGCACTTCAATGCACACAGCTCTCAATGCCTAAGGTCTTTGCCCAGGAGCTTTCACTTGCTGTTAAAGCACACTTTGTTGTGCAACTGGACCAGAAGTGCTGAAAAATACCCATAGAGCAACCTTCAACAATGACGGATGGGAATTGGTATAAATGTACTCTGGCTCCATCGTCTCCTCTACTGGGACAACTGAGGAGTGCTTCACACTGGCTCTCTGAGTTTATCTAGTGGGGTTAAGCTCCAGTTGTCCACAGTGGTAGTTGGTTATCTTCCTCGTCTTCCTACTAGGGTTGCCTTCATCCCACAAATAAACCATATGCACTTAAATCCTGATTCCAAAATCTGCTTCTGGGATAATTCAAACTAAAATAATTGATATCATACATTGCTCTATGGAGCAAATCTTCAGGATGGGATTCAGAAATTGAATAACTCCCTGGGCATAGAGCAACAAGAATCCCATTCCTAGTGGTATAGTATCAAATCTATAGCCTCTCATTTGTGGAAGATTGGGTTCCCATACTTACGTAGTAGCTGTAGCATGAAAGAGACCCTACCCTCTTTGCCATAGCCAGAGGGAAGGCTGCTGAAAATCAGATGCAAGGTCTAATTGTGGAAGTATTTAAATTTCAAATAATGCTAAATTCACAGCCCCAGCAATTCTCCTATGCCAAATACAGAGTCGTCATAAAGAAGAAATGGAACCCAGAGACCTGAAACGAAAACATCCGGTCTTCTGTGCTTGAAAATCTTGAACCTTTAGATTATCCTGACCCCTCTGTGCTATGTAAGACCTCCACTCCCCCATGCTAGATAGCCTCTCCTTGCTTGGAGATCATGCAGAAGTCTCACTTAAGGAAGATCCAATATATAGATAACAAAGACAGAATAATAACCGAGGAACCCTTTCTCACAGATATCTGTGGTGATATCTAATAGCCATGGTGTTTTTAGAGGCAAGATGGGTAGGCATCCAACAAAGATGTTGCATGACATGTACAACCTATAAGAACAAGAGCAGAGCAGAAGACAGTCATTAGTCACCATAATAGAAAATTGTTTTCTTACTCAATTTCCAAACCAGAATCTATTCTGAAAACTAGAGCCCATCAATTGAAGAGAATGCTAGATCCCCTTCCCCTTAAGGAAGAATTTTGTAATGCTACAGCCAAGTACTTAAATAGTGATTTCCCCATTCCTTCCCACTTAAGGGATATATGGCCATTTACCCCAGTCATTCTACACAGAAGAAAGGAGCACATCCATGTCTTTTAAAATCTGTCCTTACTTCCACTCACGGCTTGTACAGCAGTTACTAGGGTTATGCCTCAACACAGCCTTACTGGCAATGAACTGCTCTTCCATGAGAGGAAACGAACTATGTACCAAACATTCTGCATGGCCTGGCTGATATGCATAAGCAGCAACTGAGAGGATATACCTGAAATTGAGGGAGTAGAATGTAAACTGGATAAGGGTGAACTCACTGTGAAGGGCACTCTCCTGTAACTCAAGATATAGCATCTCGGCAAGGACTTGTGGAGCCAGTCCTAATGCACTATTGGAATGGCTCCTTGGGATTTGGGGAAAAAACACAGCATATAGTGGATGAGGCAAGATGTTGAAATTGCCTAATAGGAGTATTTAGAAAGGGATAAAAAGACAAAGGAATGAACACGCTGTAATATATTCAGAATATAGGACCAGAGAAGCTACCAGCTGGCCCTGTTTCTGGAGAGGGCCCCAAGGATACTCAACTTAGATTGGCTCCTTGACTCATGAAGTAAAATCATAATAACATAAAAGGTAGTAGAAAATGGTAGAAATCCTTGAAACTGCCTTCACTTCAGGCAAGACAGTAAATTAGAAACAACCAATCCTGGATGGAATGGCAGAGATTAATATCTCTCTCAAAAGTGTAAAGGATACAGGAACATCATATCTCCCTCTAATTCACCAATCTGCCTCTTGCAAAAACCATATGGATCATGATGGATGAGAGTAGACTACATCACAGTCTTTCTGGGACTCCGGTAGCTCTCCTGATCTCAAGCACAATATAGTCCAAAGGAACCTCAATCCTCTAGACATTTCTCAGAACATCGCCTCCAGCCACAGTATTTGATGCAATCGTTGGAACTGAGGATCATGAAGTTGCAATACTCCAAATGCCCTTGTAAGGCAAATGCACCTCAGAGGACTGGATATAATCCCTTCCAAGATTCAAGGGCCTGCAACACTAATGGAGGATTCAGAGATTTAGTGGTCTGTGGAATGCAGTAAAGGAAGTAAAGGACAAGTTACTGCATGTTGCAATTCTTACAATTAAGAAAGAGGAATTTCATAGTTATTTGGTAGATCTTTTTGGGTTGTGGAGAACATATACCACATTTGAGAATATTACCTCAGGCATTTATTGCATCATTTGGCAGATTGCCACTTGGGGTTGGGCCCAGAACAAGAAAGGCTCCATAGCAGTTTCAGTCTGTGGTATAAATAACAATGCCTTTGGGAACATACACTCCAGCCAATCCTATTACACTAGAGATGTTCAAGATAGACAGGGATGCTGTGCAGAGTCTGAAAACCCTGAAGCAGGGCTCTAACGAAAATTGACAATAAATAGTGTATAAATATCTCAACTTCATTACCCCTAAAGTAAGTTAATCCTGGTGCATGTTTTTCACTGGCTCTCTAGTGTTACCATAATGGGATTAAGTTGCAGACATTCACAGTGGTTAAGTGGTTTGAAAATGCACTGCTTCCTTTCCTTGTCTATTTCCTCACCCTTAAGCTTTTTTTTTTTTCTTTTTTTTTTCTTTTTTAAAAAAAGACAGAGTCTTGCTCTGTCACCAGGTTGGAATACAGTGGTGTGATCTCGGCTCACTGCAACCTCCGCCTCCCAGGTTCAAGCGATTCTCCTGCCTCAGTCTCCCGAGTAACTGGGACTATCTGGCATGTGACACCAAGCCCAGCTAATTTTTGCATTTTTAGTAGAGATGGGGTTTCACCATGTTGGCCAGGATGGTCTCAATCTCTTGACCTCATGATCTGCCCACCTCAGCCTCCCAAAGTGCTGGGATTACAGATGTGAGCCACCATGCCTGGCCACTCTTAAGCTATGTTTTGTCCCTCCCAAAGAAGCTACTTAATTAAACCAAATTTGCCCATTTTTTAAGTTAAAAATGGTTGAAGATCTGAAGTTTCATATGTTTCAACTTAATGCTTGAACTTGAATCCTTTATTTATGGTTTTGTCTGGAGCTACCAACACTAAATAATTAGTTTCGCCTATTTTTTGAGTTTTGTATAAATGGAAATCATACTTCATGTATTCTTTTGTAACTTATGTCTTTTGCTCAATATGATGTTTTTCAAATATCTACATATTGTAGCATGTAGCTATGCTTCAATTATTTTTGCTTATGTATAGCATATTCCACTATCTGAAGACCTCATACTTTTTAAATTTTATTGTTAGCGGATAGATGAGTTATTTATTTTCAGTATGGGGTTATTACAAACAGTGAAGCTAATAAAATCCTGGTAGGTACATCCTTATGTATATTTGCACAAGTTTCTCTAGGGTTTATACCTAGGAGTAGAATTGGTAAGCCATAGAATATGTCCATATACTATCTGTTTCTTAAAGAATATTCAAAACAGGAAAAAATAACCTTTACTGGGAGTGCAATTTAGTGTGTACAGTGGCTTCCTAACCTCTAATTTCTACACAGCATGCCTCCAGTGTGTGAATTGTAATGCTGTTCAGCCCTGGGAAGGAAAGAGGCAGAAGCTTTTGATTCTTCTTAGAGCGTACCCTTCCATATTTGCTTCTTGAAGAGCATAATCTCCCTAAGTTTTCTCTTTTTTTCAACAAATAAATAAAGCCAATTCCTTTTGTCATTTCTTCATAGGGGCTATTCCCAATGCCTCTAACCATATTTCAATTGCTTTCTTTCAGAGTGCCTCCAAATTTTCAAATCTAGGGTCACCATGCAATTTGTTATCCACAACAGGTCAGTTTGGGGAATAGAAAGAAGTGCTAAAATAATGAACAGTTTTAACTGATTTGCCACAGAGGTAAACTAGATAATCCCAGGCAAACCAAAATGCACTGTCTCCTTATTCATATAGCACTAACTATGTGTGTTCTCAAATCAAGTAAGGAATGCCTATGGAGGACTGACATATTAAATATTAAAGAAGAGTGGTTGGCTGCATTACACACTCCTATTTGTAATCCCAGTCTCGGGGACTTTCTTATGACTATATTATGCGTAAGTAACAGCACATAAACAGGAAGGGCCAAATATTGGTCTCTTCGTGGCAATGAGGTAATTTTACCTAGGTTTCAATTGTGTCCTTTAGGGAAATGGTGACTGCATATTTAATCCTCAACTTAGTAATAAACACAAATCTCAATAGTATTTAGTATTCAAAGGAGATTTTTCAAAGGTACTAGCTGGTTGCTAAGTAACTATGAGAAAGAAAGTGAAATAGGGAAGATTTTCCCAACTTCTCTTGTATTTACTGATTCAGAAAACAGTTCTCTTTTACATAGGACTTGTCTGACAATTTGTACTTGGAAAATTGAAAGTGTGACATTTTTCTACAAGCAGAAATATGCAAAAACTATTTTAGGCACAAAGAAATACCACAGGATTAGTATTTGTTTTTACAGAACAGTCTATCAGGCATCTCACTGTTTAAAAAAGTGAAATGTCTGGATTAAAATGCAAAATGTTTGGGGAAAAGTCTAATTGCCTCAGAAATATTTGGATTTTCTCAAGTAGTTTGTTAATAATAATACTATTGCTAAAAGCCACTAATTACTAAAAAGCTACCTTGTGGTTGTCACTGAGTTTCAAACTTTGGTTACATTATCTAATAAAATCCCCTTAACAATTTTGTAAATTAGAAATTTGCTATTTAAGATAATGAAGCTCGAATGGTTAAATAAATTACTTCTCAGTTCCAAGTTAATAAATGGCTGAGCTGATACTGGAACTCAAGATCATTTAACTGCAAAGGTCTTCTATTTTTTTATAAAATATTCTGAGGCTCCAATTTTGTTTGCTGCATCATAAAAGATGCTACAGTTCAAATAACATTAAATTAATCTAGACAGAAAATATACTGCCAAGTCTGGAGGATACTAGGTTACCAAAACAACAATTCAAAATGATGTCAATACAGATGTAGGGGCCAGTTTTTAACAAATAAATTTTATTTTGTATATTTGAGGTTTACAACATTATGTTATGGGAACTAAAGGAATAATAAAATAGTTACTATAGTGAAGTAGATTAACATATCGATCACCTCATGTAGTTATTTTTATATCCTTTTTTGTTAAATTTACTTATTTAACAAAATCTCTAATATAATACAATTTCATTAGCTATAATTCTCATGTTGCGCATCTCTAGATGCCTAGACATGCTCACTCTACATATCTGCTACTTTGTATCCTTTGACCTATTTCTCCCTATTTCTTCCTTCTCCCGCACCCCACTGTTCTCTATCTCTGTATACAGTCGAGCATCAATAATGATGTTTTAGTCGACAACGGACTGCTTATACAACAGTGGTCCCATAAGATAATAATGGAGCTGGAAAATTTCCATAGTCTAGTGATGTTGTAGCAGTCACAATACATTACTTAAGTGTTTGTGGTGATGCTGGTGTAAACAAACTTACTGTGCTGACAGTCATGTGAAAGCATAGTACATTCAACGATGTACCACACATAATACTTAATAATGATAACAAATGAGTGTTACTGGTTATGTGTTTACTGCATTACATATTTTTATTGCTAATTTAAAATGTACTCCTATGTATTCAAAAAAAGTTAACTGTAAAACAGCCTCAGCCAGGTCTTTCAGGAGGTGTTCCAGAAGAAGGTATTGGCATCACAGGAGACGACAGCTCCACAAGTATTATTGTCCCTAAAGGCCTTCCAGTGGGACAAGATGTGGAGGTGGAAGAACGTGATATTCATGATCCTGACCCTGTGTAGGCCTAGGCTAATGGGTGGGTCTGTGTCTTCATTTTTAACAAAAAAGTTTAAATAGAAAAAAAAGCAACATTTAAAAAATAGAAAAGCTTACAGAGTAAGAATACAAGAAAAAATTTGTTTGTGGAGCTGTATAATGTGTTTGTGTTTTAAGATGTTATTACAGAAGAGTCAAAAAGTTTTTAATTAAAAATGTATATAGTTAACAAGATACCGTAAACTTAGCTTATTATTTTAGAAAGAAAAATTAATAAATTTGGTGTAGCCTAGGTGTACAGTTTTATAAAGTCTACAATAGTGTACAATAATGTGTTAGACTTTCACATTCACTTACCACTCACTCACAGACTCACCCAGAGCAACCCCAAGTCCTGCAAGCCCCATTCATGGGAAGTGCCCTATAGAGGTATGCCATTTAAAAAAATCTATTATGCCATATTTTTACTGTACCTTTTCTATGTTTAGATACACAAATACTTATCATTATGTTACAGTTGCCTACAGTATTAGTACAGTAGCATGCTGTACAGGTTGGTAGCCTAGGAGCAATAGGTTATGCTGTGTAGGTGTGTAGTCTGTAGTAGGCTTTACCATCTCGGTTTATGTAGGTATATTCTATGCTGTTCACACAACAATGAAATCACCTAACAATGCATTTCTTAGAATATATCCCCATTGTTAAGTGATGCATGGCTGTATTTGACTGTTTTATTTTGGATTCCACTATAAGTGAGATCATGCACTATTTTCTTTCTGTATCTGGCTTATTTCACTTAGCATAATGTCCGCAAGGTCCATCCACATTGTAGCAAATGGCAAATTTTTAAGGCTGAATAATATTTAACAGCATATGTATCACATTTTCTTTATACAGTTGCCTGTTGATGGATACTAGGTTGTTTCCATATCTTGGCATTGGGAATAATGCTGCACTGAACTTGGGAGTGCAGATATCTTTATGAAGTGCTAATTTCAGCTCCTTTGGATGTATACCTAGAAGAGAGATTGCTGGATTGTATGGGAGTCCCATTTTTCATTTCTTTAGGAATCTCCATACTGTTTTCCATAATGGCTATACCAGTCTGCATCCCCACCAACTGTGTACTAGAGTTCCCTTTTCTCCACACCCTTTCCAATGCTTATCATCTTTTGGATAATAGCAGTCCTAAGCATATGACTAAGAAGAGTGGCTATTAGACCCTCTCAGGGGGTGGCGGGGCAGGGAAATGAGAGAAGAAAATTTAATTTTGAAATTAAAAACTAGTGACTTACTGACTTATTTAAGTCTAGATTTTAAAGTATTCACTAAGCACCAAATAGGGGCGCAGCCAACATATCAAAGCATTGATATTCACCAAGAATGAAGAAGTTTTAATGATGGCTACCATCTATGATTAGTCCAAACTCTGCCTCTATTTCTTAGATGGTTGCAGAAAAAGCAAAAGAGTCCTCTAGATCAGAGGTTATCAAACTCTGCCCATGGGCCACCTGCCTGTTTTTATAAATAAAGCTTATTGGGATACAGCCAGGACCACTAGTATTTTGTCTATGGCAGCTTTCATGCTGCAACGGCAGGGTTAAGTAGATACAATAGAAACCAAATGGCTTCCAATCCTAAAGTGTTTTCTACCTTCCTTTCTAAAAAAATGTTTGCCCACCACTGCTCAAGATCAGGGTTTCTCAACCTCAACACAACTGACATTTTGGGCCACACAGTTTTCTCTTTTGTGGGGCTTGCCTGTGCAGGTGCTTGGCAGCATTTGTGGCCTCTACCCACTAGATGCCAGTAGTCCTCCAGCAGGTGGGCCAACCAAAATATCTCCAGACATATTAGATGTCCCCTGGGGATAATATCACCCCTATTGAGAATCACTGCTCTAGATAAGCAGCATTTTTTTTCCAAGCTCACTGCAAATTTCTGACACAAATTGATCTTCCATATCAATCTGCATAGAAACATATGAAGGAGCCAACTTGACAAAATCTTTATTGAAGACACAGAAATAATTTAAAAACAATCTACAAACTCTCACCTCCACCCAGTCTGCCCAACAAAACATACTTGTACTCATACACCCTGTCTTCTCTCTCTTACAGTAACTGTTGGTCCTCCTTTCTAAGGCTAATTCCTCCATCCCAACACAATCTCATCCTCTCTTAGCTAATCAAGGACTTCACTACAGTAACTCTTTCCCCACTGCATCACCAATTTTTCTTTACTAGATCAGATCCATTAATAACATGTAGCTATTATTTCTCGAATCTTAAACAAAATAAACCTTCCTCTTCCTCACATCCCCTTCTAGTTACTGTTCACATTTCTTGGATACCATTTATAGAAAACCTCGTTGAGAGCAATGAGAACACATGGACACAGGGAGAGGAACAACACACACCAGGACCTGTCACGGGCGAAGGCGGAGGGAGAGCATCAGGATAAATAGCTAATGCATGCGGGGCTTAATACCTAGGTGATGGGTTGATAGTTGCAGTAAACCACCATGGCATGCATTTGCCTGTGTAACAAACCAGCACATCCTGCGCATGTATCCGAGAACTTAAAATAAAATAAATTTTTTTAAACGAGAAAATCTTGTTGAGAGATATAACCCTTCAGATTCTAGAATTATGATGAATTCAAATGCAGTGCATAAGAAATCGATACCAAGATCTATCTAATGAAACTGAATGCTGGATGCTATGGTACAGGCCTGTAATCCTGGCACTTTGGGAGGCCAAGGTGGGCAGATCACTTGAGGTCAGGAGTTCGAGACGAGCCTGGCCACCATGGTGAAACCCAGTCTCTACTAAAAACACAAAAATTAGCCAGGCGTGGTGGTGAGCACCTGTAAGCCCAGCTACTTGGGAGGCTGAGATAGGAGAATCACTTGAACCCAAGAGGCAAAAGTTGCAGTGAGCCAAGATCATGCCACTGCATTCCAGCCTGGGTGACAGAATGAGACTCTGTCTCAAAAAAAAAGAAAAGTAAAGAAAATGAAGAGCACCAATGACAAAAAGGTTAACCTAAAAGCAGTCAGAGGGGGAAATAAAAAGCAGTTAACCTACAAAGGAAACTATTGATTTCTTATAGCAACAGTGAAAGCCAGAGGAAAGCTGAATAATATCTTGGCAGTGCCTGGGCAAGGAAAGGGTGCTGCCTACTCTTGAAGCCTCCACTGAAGGGTGAAGCCTCCACTGAAAGGGTCACATTCTTCTGCGGTGCTAACTTAGTTGTATCATCTTTAAAAGACAAATAATGACAGTTAACACAGTACTTGCATTGCTTACCTTATAGTGCAGTCACTTCATGTTGCAACAACGGAGGTCGTCTGGTCTCAGCATCTAGGCAGGTAACAATTCATCTATATCCTGCTTTTTGTGGTATTAGAAGCAAGGGTACCTGCTTAGAATGAAAGGGTGGAGATGCTTCAGGCAGGGAATAGAGAGTGGCTCAGTAGCTCTGCATCCCCTTTAGTGTTTTGTCTAGAAAATACTCTTTTGGCAGCCTGTGTTATCAGCACTTTGACAGTACTCAGTGGAAACAATGAGCTAAAAGTTTCTGCATACTCTTTAATCCCCAGAGTACCTACAGCACACAGTATACTTCCCAAAAGTGGTGTCTGTAACTCCAAGGAAACGCAAATTTAAAAAGTAGCAGAGCTGCATAATGGTAGAGAGTGATGATGTCAATACAATAATGCAATATGAAACACTATTTTTAGGAGGATATTTTAGGAAGTAAATATTTCAGTAACCTGAGGCTGCACTGTCTTCAAGATCTCAGCTCCAGTGTTTCTTATAATTAATTTGCTAATAGTGTCAAAGATTCAAAGTTTGACATCAATCCACTATTTCAAGTTCATCCCTTTACAAACATCATTTCCACTCATTTGGCTTTCCAGAAATGTTTAGTGGAGTGGGAGATAAAGGAATGGATGTTAAAGTCAACAAGAATAGATTAATAAATAACCAGAAGTCTATTTTCTGTGCCACACTCATTAATGGTGGACTATTACTGCTGCTCCTTTTACTGTTGCAGGATTGTGAATGATTGAGAGTGCTTATGAGTTGTAATGTTGTAATCAATTTTGTTTCATTTTTTAAATTTTAAAGATGAATAAATGTTTAATTCAGAAGAAAGCAAATATAAATGAATAAATTATCAGTGGTGGATCTTCTCTGAAGTACACAAATGAGATTAATGCTCTAAGCACTTCTGTTCATAACACACAGTATTGATCACATTAAGAGCAGGCAAAACAAAGCACAGGTGAAAATTCCAAAACCCTGTTTAGGTTAATGACATTAAAATCTGTAAACTTTACATATTGGATATTTTAAATTGAGATATAAGTTATACTATAACATTCATCTTTTAAAACGTATACAATTCACCAGTTTTTATACACTCACACAGTATTTTACCACCCCAAGAAGAAACCCCATACCCATAAGCAATCACTCCACATACCCTTATACTTCAGCCCTTATCAATTACTAATCAATTTTCTCTGCAGATTTGCCTATTCTGGACATTTTACCTAAGTGGAATAACACAATATATGGCCTTTTTTGTGTCTGGCTTCTTTCACATAGCCCGATGTTTTTAAGGTTTATCCAAGTTAAGGCATGTGTCAGTACTTCATTCATTTTTTATTGTCAAGTAGCATTTCATATATGAATTGATATAGTTTGGCTGTGTCCCCACCAAAATCTCATCTTGAACTGTAGCTCCTATAATTCCCACATATTGTGGGAGGGACCCAGTGGGAGGTAATTGAATCACAGGGGCAGAACTTTCCTGTGCTGCTCTCTTGATAGTGAATAAGTCTCACAAGATCTGATGGTTTTATAAAGGATAGTTCCCCCACATAGGCTCTCTTGCCTGCCACCATGTAAGGTGTGCCTTTCTCCTCCTTTGCCTTCCCCCATTATTGTGAGGCCTTCCCAGCCATGTGGAACAGTGATTCCATTAAACCTCTTTTTCTTTATAAATTACCCAGTCTCAGATATGTCTTTATTAACAGCATGAGAACTAATACAGTAAATTGGTACTGGTAGAGTGGAGGGCTGCTGTAAAGATACTTAAAAATGTGGAAGTGACTTTGGAACTGGGTAACAGGTGAGGTTGGAACAGTTTGGAGGGCTCAGAAGAAGATAGGAAATGTGGGAAAGTTTGCAACTTCCTAGAGACTTGGAGGGTTCAGAAGACAGGAAGATGTGGGAAAGTTTGGAACTTCCTAGAGATTTGTTGAATGGATTTGACCAAAATTCTGATAGGGATATGAAAAATGAAATCCAGGCTCAGGTGGTCTCAGATGGAGATGAGGAACTTCTTGGTAACTGGAACAAAGGTCACTCTTGCTGTGCAAAGAGACTGGCAGCATCTTGCCCATGCCCTAGAGATCTGTGGAACTTTGAACTTGAGAGAGATTATTTAGGGTATCTGGCAGAAGAAATTTCTAAGCACCAAAGCCATCAAGAGGAAGCAGAGCAGAAAAGTTTGAAAAATGTGCAGCCTGGTGATGCAGTAAAAAAGAAACAAACATTTCCTGGGGAGAAATTTAAGTCTGCTGAAGTTTGCATAAGTAACAAGAGTCAAATGTAAATCACCAAGACAATGGGAAAAAATGTCTCCAGGCCGTGTCAGAGACTTTCATGGCAGCCCCTCCCATAACAGGCCTGGAGACTTAGGAGGAAAAATTGGTTTCATGGGCCTGGCCCAAGGCCCCAGTGCTCTACGAAGCCTTGGAACATGGCGCCCTGTGTCCCAGCTGCTTCAGCTCCCACTGGGATTAAAAGAGGCCAATGTACAACTCAGGCCATTGCTTCAGAGGGTGCAAGCCCCAAGCATTCGCGGCTTACATGTGGTGTTGGGCCTGCAGGTGTACAAAATCAGGAATTGAGGTTGGAGTACCTCCGCCTAGATTTCAGAGGATATATGGAAACACCTGGATGCCCAGGCAGGAGTTTGCTGCAGGAGCAGGTCTCTCATGGAGAACCTCTGCTAGGGCAGTGTAAAAGAGAAATGTGGGGTCAGATTCCCAACAGAGTGCTCACTGGGGCACCACCTAATGGAGCTGTGAGAAGAAGGCCACCATCCTCCAGACCCCAGAATGGTAGATCCACTGATAACTTCCACCATGCACCTGGAAAAGCTGCACACACTCAATGCCAGCCCATGAAAGCAACCAAGAGAAGGGCTGTACCCTGCAAGGCCACAGGGGCAGAGCTGCCCAAGGCTGTGGGAGCCCACCTCTTGCATCAGCATGACCTAGATATGAGACATGGAGTCAAAGGAGATCATTTTGGAACTTTAATGTTTAATGACTGCCCTATTGGATTTTGGGCTTGTACGGGGCCTATAGCCCTTCATTTTGGCCAGTTTCCCTCATTTGGAATGGGTATATTTACCCAATGCCTGTACCCCCATTGTTTTTGAGAAGTAACTAACTTGCTTGTGATTTTACAGGCTCATAGGGGGAAGGGACTTGCCTTTTCTCAGATGAGACTTTGGACTGTGGACTTTTGACTTCATGCTGAAATGAGTTAAGACTTTGGGAGACTGTCGGGAAGGCATGATTGGTTTTGAAATGTGAGGACATGAGATATGAGAGGGGCCAGGACTGAATGACATGGTTTGCTGTGTCCCCACCCAAATCTCATCTTGAATTGTACCTCCCATAATTCCCACATGTTGTGGGAGGGACCCAGTGGGAGGTAATTGAATCATGGGGGTGGGTCTTTCCCATGCTGTTCTCAGTATAGTGAATATGTCTCACAAGATCTAATGGTTTTATAAATGGTAGTTTCCCTGCACATGCTGTCTTGCCTACTGCCACGTAAGACGTGACTTTCTCCTCCTTTGCCTTCCACGTGATTGTGAGTCTAGGGCTAGGGGAGGGAGTTCCCCAACCCCTTGTGATTCCCGGGTGAGGAGACACCCCACCCTGCTTCGGCCTGCCCTCTATGGGCTACACCCCCTATTTAACCAGTCCCAATGAAATGAGCTGTGTACCTCAGTTGGAAATGCAGAAATCACCCACCTTCTGCATTGATCTCACTGGGAGCTGCAGACTGGAGCTGTTCCCATTTGGCCATCTTGCCAGCCACCTCAAGTTAATTTTTTTATACTGTGAAAGGTAGGGGCCCAGTTTCATTCTTCTGCATAAGGGTAGCCAGCTATCCCAGCACAAATATAAATTTAATAAAGTTAACGTCTTTGATAAAATTGATGGATTTATTGAAATACATGAAATACTGGACCTGATTCAAAACGTAGAATTCTAAACATCTTTTTATATCTACAAAAGAAATTGATTCCCAATTTTACAAACCCTTCACATAAAACTCTAAGCCCAATTAGTCTCTCTGGTAAATTCTGTCAAACAGATTAGAAATAAATAATACCAACCTACAAAAACTCTTTGAAAATATAGAAGGAAGAAACTCTGCTTTTCAATTCTTTTTATGAGGGCAGCATAATCTCAGTACTAAAACCTGAAAAAAATTTAATAAGAAAATTATGGACCAATATATTTCATAAACTTTGAAAAAGTCCTTCATAAATTATTAGCAAATCAAATCATGCAGTACATAACAATGGCAATACAAAATAATGAGGTGGACTTTATCTCAGAAATTCAGGGTTACATTTGGAGATCAATCAATGTAATTCACTGCAACAAAAGAAAAGTAGAAATATTATGTAATGATAATACTTTTTGATTGCAGAAAAGTCATTTGATAAGATTCAGCATCCGTTTGTGATAAAAACAAAATCTCTCAGCAATTAGGAATAGAAGTTAAATTCCTCAATTTGCTATACAGGGAGTGTGTAAAACCTACTGCTAACATCAAATTTGATGATTAAGTGATAAAGACTTTTACTTTAAGATGAGGAGAAAGGTAAGGATGTTTGTCTTGCCATTTTTATTCCATATTGAACTGGAGGACTTATTAAATAGATAAAGGCAAGAAAAAGACAGAGATAAGGATTGGAAAGGAGATGAACTGTGAAGCTGAGCACTGTGTTTACCCTCTGCCAAAGGCTCCATATAGTATCCCTATCTACTACTAACACTTTAAGCCACTTCAGATCTGCTGGATCATATGGCCCAACTGGCACAGTAGCTTGTACAGTAGTCTGTACTGCTGCAGAGCCTTCTCTTGTTCTGGGCTCCAATCAAAATTGATAGTTTTTGAGATCTTACAATAACTTGGTTGGAATAACATACTCAAAAGAGATATATATTGCCTCCAAAATCCAAAGAGGCCTGTTAGGTGTTGTGAATTTTCCTTAGCGTTAAGAGAGGGTAGATATAGCAACTTCTTTGCCTTGAATGGGGTATCTTGACATGTCCCAGACAACTGGATTCCTAGAAATTTCACTAGGATAACTGCTAATTTTTGTGGACTTTTATTTCTTACTCATGTACAAGCAAGTGTCTTACTAATGTGTCTAGATTAGTTGCTAATTCTTGGTCACGAGTTCCAATTACATATTATGGGTTAATGTGTGTCCCCCCAGAAGTCAAATATTGAAGTTCTAACCCCCAGTACCAGAATGTGACCTTATTTGGAAAGAGATCTAATTTTAAGATCAAGTCATGCTGGAGTAGGTGGACTCCTAATCCAATATAAGTGGTATCCCCATAAAAAGGGAAATTTCGGAAATTTGGACACAGAGATGCACATAGGAAGAATACCATGTGAATATGAAAGCAAAGATAAGGATGATACAGCCACAGCCAAGGAAAACCAAAGACTGGCAGAAAATCACCAGAAGCTGAGAGAGAGGCTTCATAGTCATCCCACATCTACTCACTCCTGGCCCCAGAAAAAAAATAGTGATCTTCTATCACCACAAGTTTCTTCTTGTTCTAGAGTTTCATATAAATGAAATAAGGAGTGTGTACTCTTTCCATCTGGATTCTTTTTCTCAGCTTAATATTTGGAGATATTGTTTGTGTATAGTAGTCCATTATATTGTATTGCTGAGTAGTATTTTATTGTATGGTTATAGCATAATTTGTTTATTCATTTACTTACTGGTATACATTTGAGTTGTTTTTGGTTTGGAGCTATCAAGAACAAAGCTGCTATACATTTGTATAGTCTTGCTGTGGACACATTTTTATTTCTGTTGAGGAAATACCAAGGAGAAGAGTTGTTGGGTTATGTAGTAAGTATACAGTTACTTTTAAGGAAAATATTATTAAGATGTTGGCTGTTCATTGCAGTCTGAAATAATAACATTTATGTGTAAATATCCAATAGGTATTTTAATATATATATACACATAGAACTATAGATTGAGATGTATTCCTATCAAACAGCATCAATACTGGAAAAGAGTACAAAATAATAAGTTTAGACATGGATAGCCATAAGTGGGAAAAGAAGGGTCAGGAAAAGGAAATCAGCAAAAGAACCAGAAATTAAAATAGGAAAATTAGAAAAATATGAAGTCATGAAGTCAAGAAAGTTAAGACAGGAGCATAAATAGGACCAAAATTTCTAGAGGTGGCTGGGTGCAGTGGCTCATGCCTGCTAATCCCAGCACTTTGGAGGATCAAGGCAGGCGGATCACTTGAAGTCAGGAGCTCAGGATCAGCCTGGCCAATGTGGAAAAACCCCGTCTCTACTAAAAATATAAAAATTAGCTGGGCATGGTGGCATGCACCTGTAGTCCCAGCTATTTGGGAGGCTGAGGCAAGGGAATCACTTGAACCCAGAAGGCAGAGATTGTGGTGAGCTGAAATGGCACCACTGCACTCCAGCCTGGGTGACAGAGTGAGACTCTGTCTCAAAAACAAAAATGACAATAAAAAATTTCTAGAGGACAAGGAAAATGGCACTTCATTTGTACTAATATTTACATTTTCACCATTCTTATAAATTATTTTCTCTCATCCTGATGAAATTGTCATATGGTTTTTCTCTTTTGCCTGTTAATATGGTGAATTACATGTATTGATTTTCAAAAAATTAAACTAAGCTTGCATTCCTGGGATAAAGCCCCCAGAGCCATAGTGTAATCTACTTTTAATATATTGTTAGATTTGATTTGCCAAAATTTTGCTGAGAATTTTTGCATCTGTATTCATGAAGGGTACCAATCTGCAGTTTTCGGTTCTTGTGGTGCTCTTTCTTGATTTTAATGTTGCTTCATAAAATGAGTTGGGAATTGTTTTCTACTTTTCCATTTTTCTGGAAGAGTTTGGACAAAACTGGCATGATTTCTTCCTTAAAGGTTTGGTAGAATTCCCCAATGAAGCCACCTGGGCCTGAAATTTTCCATGTGGGGAATTGCTTTTCTTATTTGTTTGTTTGTTAACTATAAATTTAATTTCTGTAAAATACATAGGGCTATTCAGGATAGCTATTTCTTCTAAGTAAGCTTTGGTAGTTTATGTTTCAAATACTTTTTCCATTTTATCTAAATTGTCAATTTTGTTGGCATGAAGTTGTTCATATCATCCCCTAATTTTCCCTTTAATGTTTAGCATCTGCTGGGAGATTCCCTTCTCTCATTCTTGATATTGGTAATTTGTGTTATCTCTTTTTTCCAGATCAGTCTGGCTAGAGGTTTGTCCATTTTATTTATTTTTTTTCCAAATAGCCAGCTTTTAATTTCATTAATTTTCACTAATTTTCTTTTTTTATTTTATTGTTTTCTAATCTTATCATTATCATTCCATTCTTCTGCTTACTTTGTATTTATTTTTTCTTTCACACATTTCTGAAATTCAAAGCTGAGGTATTTATGGCCAGGTGCAGTGGCTCATGCCAATAATCCCAGCATTTTGGGAGGTCGAGGCAGGCAGATCACTTGAGCCCAGGAGTTTGAGACCAGCCTGGGCAACACAGCAAGACCCTGTCTCTAAAAAAATAAAACGACAAACACTTTGGTCATTAATTTCCGACATTTCTTTTATTTTCTCATATAGGAATTTAGTGCTATAATTTTTTAAAGCACAGCCTTATCTTTACATTTTCACATGTGTTTTCAATTTTATTGATTTTAATGTATTCTCTCTCTTTTTTTTTTTTTTTTTTTTTTTTTTTTTGAGACGGATTCTCGCTCTGTTGCCCAGGCTGGAGTGCAGTGGTGCGAACTCGGCTCACTGCAAGCTCTGCCTCCCAGGATCAGGCCATTCTCCTGCCTCAGCCTCCCGAGTAGCTGGGACTACCAGCACCCGCCACCACGCTCGGCTAATTTTTTGTATTTTAGTAGAGACGGGGTTTCACCGTGTTAGCCAGGATGGTCTCGATCTCCTGACCTCGTGATCCGCCCGCCTTGGCCTCCCAAAGTGCCGGGATTACAGGTGTGAGCCACCGCGCCCGACCTTAATATACTTTCTGATTTTTATTTTGATTTCTTCTTTGACAACAGGTTATGTATAAGTATGATATTTAGCTTACCATATTTTTTGTATTTTCCAGACTTCTTTCTGTTATTGATTCCTAATTCTGGCCAGAAAACATACTCTGATTTGAATACTTTTAAGCTCATTAAGACTTGTTTTTAAGGCACAGAATAGTGTCTGTTTTGGTCAATGTTCTGTGTGTACGTAAAAAAAATGTCTATTCTTCTGTTGTTGTGTATAAGTGACATTTGGGTCAAGTGGGTTGATAGTGTTGCTCAAGTCTTCTACACACTTATTGATTTTCTGTCTCATTGTCCTGTCAATTATTAAGAGTGGTGTTGAAATCTCTCACTGTAATTCCAGATTTTTGCATTTCTCTTTCAAATTCTGTTTTGCTTCATGTGTTTTGAAACTGTCATTAGCTTCACAAATTTTGATGACTTGACCCTGTTATCACTCATTATCACTGGTAATATTTTTTGCTTTGAAATCTATTTTATATTTATATAACTACTTCAGCTTTGTTTTTATTAGTTGTAACATAATATATGTTTTACACACTTTTACTTTTGACCTACTTATATCTTCATATTTAAAGTGGGCTTCTTTCAGGCAGTATGTAGTTTGTTTTTGCTTTTTTATCTAATCTGAATACCTTGCTTTTTTACTGGGATGTTTTGGCCACTGAATTTTACTGTAATTATTAGAATGGTTGAATTTATATCCAAATCTACCATCATGCTATTTATTATTTAACCTATCTATTCTTTTTTATGTTTATCCCTCCTTTTGAATTTAGTATAATTTATGATTCCATTTTATGTGTTGCTGGCTATACCTATTTTTTCTTTTCTTTTTTTGTGGGGGGGGGGGTTGCTAAAGTTTTAAAATTGCATTCGTTTTCTATTATTGCATAACAAATGACCACAACCTTGGTGACTTAGAACAATCAAGTTTATTATCTCATATTTTCAGGAATATAAAAGTCCAGGCATAATGTGGCTGAATTCTTGGCCCAGGATTTCACCAGGCTGAAATGAAGATGTCAGTTGGGGCTCTAGTACTAATCTAGAGCTGTGAGTCCTCTTCTAAGGTCACTGGCAGGATTTACTTTCTTATCGTACAGTGGAGGTCCCAGTTCTCCTGCTAGCTGTCAGCCAGGGACCTCTCTCAACATTTGGAGGCCATCAGTTCATAACATGGATGTTTGCTTTCTTTCTGGCCTACCACAATACATCTCCATAATTTCCTCTTTGGTAACCAGCCAGAGAAATCTGTACATTTAAAAGTCTTGTGTGGTTAGTTCAGGTGCACCTGGATAATCACCCTATCTTAAGGTCAGTTGATTTTGGTTTGGGATCCTAATTACATTTATACTTCACAAGAGTATCTAGATCAGTGTTTATCTGAGTAACTAACAAAAGGTTTGTGTATTCCCCAGGCCAAGAATTTTACCAAGGCCACGTTAGAATTCTGTCTGGCATTGAATTTAACACAATCTACATTCAAGTAATATTATATCACTAACAATACTGTAAGAATCTTATAAAAAGTATGCTTAGATTCTCTATACAAGCTTTGTGTTTTTGTCATACATTTTACTTTTACATATATAAATTTCTTTGTATACATACCTCACAAGACATTATTTTATTTTAAGCAGGGTGTTATCTTTAAATACCTTTTTAAAATAAAAAAATTAATATTTACTCACACATTTACCATTTCTGCTGCTATTCATTCTTTAGTGCAGATCCAAATTTTCATTTTATATTATTTTCCTTCTGCTTCAAGTATTTTTATCATTTTCAAAATGTAGTGATAAATTACATTAGTGATAAGTTATTTAGGTTTTCTTTAATTTTTCTGCTATGTTGTATAGTTTTCCACTTGGAAGACTTACACATCTTTCATTAAATGTATTCCTTCATATTTTTTATTTGTGCTATTGTAAATGGAATCTTAACTTCCCAATTTTTATATATAAAAATACAAGTGACTGTTGTATATTAATCTGGAGTTCTGTACCTTTCTTTTTTAAAATTTTTTAAATTTTACTTTAAGTTCTAGGATACAAGTGCAGAACATGTAGGTTTGTTACCTAGGTATACATGTGTCATGGTGGTTTGCTGCAGCTGTCAACCCTCCATCTAGGTTTTAAGCACCGCATCCATTAGCTGTTTGTCCTAATGCTCTCCCTCCCCTTGCTCCCTATCCCCCAACCGGCCCCGGTGTGTTGTTCCCCTCCCTGTGTCCATGTGTTCTCATTGTTCAGCTCCCACTTATGGGTGGGAACATGCAATGTCTGGTTTTCTATTCCTCTGTTAGTTTGCTGAGGATGATGGCATCCAGCTTCATTCATGTCCCTGCAAAGGACATGATCTCATTCCTTTTCATGGCTGCATAGTGTTCCATGGTGTATATGTACTACATTTTCTTTATCCAGTCTATCATTGATGGGGATTTGGATTGATTCCATGTCTTTGCTATTGTAAATAGTGCTGCAAAAAACATATGTGTGCCTGTGTCTTTATAGCAGAATGATTTATATTCCTTTGGGTATATACCCAGTAATGGGATTGGTGGGTCAAATGGTATTTCTGGTTCTAGATCCTTGAGGAATCACCACACTGTCTTCCACAATGGTTGAGCTAGTTTACATTCCCACCAACAGCGTAAAAGCATTCCTATCTCTCCACAGCCTCACCAGCATCTATTGTTTCTTGACTTTTTAATAATTGCCATTCTGACTGGTGTGAGATGGTATCTTATTGTGGCTTCGATTGCCATTGCTGTAATGATCTGTGATGAGCTTTTTTTTTCATATGGTTGTTGGCCTCATAAATGTTTTTATTTTTGAGACGTATCTGTTCATATCCTTTGCCCACTTTTTGATGGGGTTGTTCATTTTTTTCTTGTAAATTTGTTTAAGTTCCTCGTAGATTCTGGATATTAGACCTTAGTCAGATGGGTAGATTGCAAAAATTTCCTCCCATTCTGTAGGTTGCCTGTTCACTCTGATGTTGTTTCTTTTGCTCTGCAGAAGCTCTTTAGTTTAATTAGATCCAATTTGTCAATTTTGGCTTTTGTTGCAATTTCTTTTGGTGTTTTCATCATGAAGTCTTTGCCCGTGCCTATGTCCTGAATGGTATTGCCTAGGTTTTCTCCTAGGGTTTTTATGGTTTGGGGTTTTACATTTAATTCTTTAATTCATCTTGGGTTAATTTTTGTATAAGGTATAAGGAAGGGGTCCAGTTTCAGTTTTCTGCATATGGCTAGCCAGTTTTCCCAGCACCATTTATTAAATAGGGAAGCCTTTCTCCATTGCTTGTTTTTGTCAGATTTGTTGAGGATTAGATGGTTGTACATGTGTGGTATGGTGTTATTTCTGAGGTCTCTATTCTGTTCCGTTGGTCTGTATGTCTGTTTTGGTACCAGTACCATGTTGCTTTCGTTACTATAGCCTTGTACTATAGTTTGAAGTCCAGTAGCGTGATGCCTCCAGCTTTGTTATTTTTGTTTAGGATTGTCTTGGCTATATAGGCTTTTTTTTGGTTCCACATGAAATTTAAAGTAGCTTTGTCTAATTCTGTGAAGAATGTCAATGTTAGTTCGATGGGAATAGCATTGAATCTACAAATTACTTTGGGCAGTATGTCCATTTTCATGATACTGATTCTTGCTATTCATGAGGCTGGAATGTTTTCCCATTTGTTTGTGTCCTCTCTTATTTTCTTGAGCAGTGGTTTGTAGTTCTCCTTGAAGAGGTCCTTCACATCCCATGTTAACTGTATTCCTAGCTATTTTATTCTCTTTGTAGAAATTATGAATGGGAATTCATTCGTGATTTGGCTCTCTGCTTGTGTATTGTTGGTGTATAGGAATGCTTGGATTTTTGCACCTTGATTTTGTATCCTGACACTGCTGTAGTTGCTTATCAGCTTAAGGAGTTTTGGAGATATGCTAGGGTTTTCTAAATATATCATCATGTCATCTGCAAACAGAGGCAATTTGACTTTCTCTCTTCCTATTTGAAAATGCTTTATTTCTTTCTATTGCGATTGCCCTGGCCAGTACCTCCGATACTATGTTGAATAGGAGTGGTGAGACAGGGCATCCTTGTCTTGTACCAGTGTTCAAAGGGAATGCTTCCAGCTTTTGCCCATTCCATCTGATATTGGTTGCGGGTTTGTCATAAATAGGTCTTACTATTTTGAGACATGTTCTATGAATACCTAGCTTATTGAGAGTTTTTAACATGAAGGGATGTTGGATTTATCAAAGGCCTTTCCTGCATCTATTGGGATAATCATGGTTTTTGTCATTGGTTCTGTACTTGTGATGGATTACATTTAATTAATTTGCATATGTTGAACCAGCCTGCATCCCAGGGATGAAGCTGACTTGATCGTGGTGGATAAGCTTTTTGGTGTGCTGCCTGATTCAGTTTGCCGGTATTTTATTGAGGATTTTCACATTGATGTCCATTAGAGATATTGCCCTGAAGTTGTCTTTTTTGTGTGTGTATCTGCCAGGTTTTGGTATATGATGATGCTGACCTCATAAACTGAGTTAGGGTGGAGTCCCTCCTTTTCAACTGTTTGGAATAGTTTCAGAAGGGATGGTACCAGCTCTTCTTTGTACCTCTAGTAGAATTTTGCTGTGAATCTGTCTGGTCCTGGGCTTTTCATAGTTGGTAGGCTATTAATTACTGCCTTAATTTCAGAATTTGTTATTGATCTATTCAGGGATTTGACTTGTTCCTGGTTTAGTCTTGGGAGGGTGTATGTGTCCAGGAATTTATCCATTTCTTCTAGGTTTTCTAGTTTATTTGCATTAAGGTGTTTATAGTATTCTCTGATCGTAGTTTGTATTTCTGAGGGGTCAGTGGTGACATCCCCTTTATCTTTTTTATTGTGTCTATTTGATTATTCTGTCTTTTCTTCTTTATTAGTCTAGCTAGTGGTGTATCTATTTTGTTAATTTTTTCAAAAAACCAGCTCCTGGATTAATTGTTTTTTTAAAGGGATTTTCGGTCTCTATTTCCTTCTGTTCTGCTCTGATCTTAGTTATTTCTTTTCTTCTGCTAGCTTTTGGATTTGTTTGCTCTTGCTTCTCTAGCTCTTTTAATTGTGATGTTAAGGGGTTGATTTGAGATCTTTCTAGCTTTCCGATGTGGGCATTTAGTGATATAAATTTCCCTCTTAACACTCCTTTAAGCTGCATCCCAGAGATTCTGGTATGTTGTCTCTTTGTTCTCATTGGTTTCAAAGAACTTCTTGATTTCTGCCTTAATTTTATTACTTACCCACGAGTCATTCAGGAGCAGGTTGTTCAGTTTTCATGTACTTGTGTGGTTTTAAGTAAGTTTCTTAATCCTGAGTTCTAATTTGATTGCACTGTGGATTGAGAGACCGTTTGTTATTATTTCAGTTCTTTTGCATTTCCTGAGGAGTGTTTACTTCCAATCATGTGGCCGATTTTAGAATAAGTGCCATGTGGCACTGAGAAGAATGTATATTCTATTTATTTGGGGTAGAGAGTTCCGTAGATGTCTATTAGGTCCACTTGATCCAGGGCTAAGTTCAAGTCCTGAATATCCTTGTTAATTTTCTGTCTCGTTGATCTAATATTGACAGTGGGGTATTAAAGCCTCCTATATTATTGTGTAGGAGTCTAAGTCTCTTTGTAGGTCTCTACAAATTTGTTCTATATTCACTTTTTTTTCCTAGTTGTTTTGAGGATCCCTTAGAATTTTCTATGTAAATAATTATATCTGCAAGTGAAGGTAATTATATATCTGCGTTGCATTTTTTAAATGGTCGCATTTTCAACTTATCACAATCTTTTTTTTTTTTTTTAAATGGAGTCTTGCTCTTGTCACCCAGGCTCAAGTGCAATGGTATGATTTCGACTTACTGCAACCTCCGCCTCCTGGGTGCAAGTCATTCTCCTGCCTCAGACTCCTGAGTAGCTGGGATTACAGGTGCCCACTACCATGCCCAGCTAATTTTTGTATTTTTAGTAGAGATGGGGTTTCACCATGTTGGCAAGGCTGGACTCGAACTCCTGACCTCAGGTTATCCACCCACCTCAGCCTCCCAAAGTGTTGGGATTACAGTCGTGAGTTACCGTGCCTGGCCTATCACAATCTTTTATTGTTCTGTTTGACAGCATTGGAACATCACTGCTCCAGTTATCAACTTACCCCTATTATTTGTTTAATTGTTGTCAAAAATATTACATTTAAATACATTATAAACCCTATGGTACTGCATAAAATGTTTGCTTTACATATTATGTCATTAAAGTAATTAAGAGAAGAATAAATTATATCGTCACATTTGTGAACATACTTATCATTTTAGGTGATCTTCATTCATTTCTATAGTTCTAAATTAACATTTTGCATCATTTATTTTCATTCTGAGGAACTAACTTCAGCTTTCTTATTGTATATGTATATTAACAATAATTTTTGTCAGTGCTTTCTCCATGTCTTTATTTTACCTTCATTTTGATGAATAGTTTGCTAGACACAATTATAGATTAACAATAGTTTTTGTTCAAATCTTTAAAAATAACATTTTAGTGTCCTATCAAATGATTTATTTTTATTTAAATTTTCTCATGAAAAATAACGCATCATTAACATTTTTGCTTATGTATATAATATGTTGTTTCAGATGCTTTCAAAATTTTGTCTTATCTTTAGATTGAGCAGTTTAACTATGAAGTGCTTAGTTTCAATTTTTATTAAATTGATCCTGCTTGGGACTCATTTGAACCCCTTGAATGTCAAAACTGATGTCTTTAAAATTCAGAGGGAAGTTCTCAGGTCCTAGTTTTCCATATCCTTTTTTTTTTTCTGCTCCATTCTCTCACTCTTCCCCTTTTGGAATTAACATTGTATGTATATAAGACTCCTTGATATTATTCCATATATCTCTGAAGCTCTGTTTAATTTTCTTCAATCTTTTTTTCTCTCTGTTCTTCATACAGGGATAATATAAATAATCTTTCTTAAAGTTTATCAACTTCTTCTTCTACCATCTTTAGTTGGTTATTATTCCCACTAGTATTTATTATTGTGAAACAAATTACCCTAAAAATTTGCAGCTTAAAGCAATGTACATTTATTATCTCACAGTTTCTGTGGGTCATGAATTCAGACAGAGTTTATCTGGGTCCTCTGCTTGATGTTCTCTCACATGGCTGAAATCAAGAAGTCAACCCAAAGTCTATGATCTCAACTGAAGACTCAGCTGGGAAAGCATTGACTTCTAAGCTCACTTCACAGTTTTTGGCAAGATCCAGTTCCTCACTGGCAAGGAAGAAAGAGATTCTAATAGCAAGATGGAAGCCACAATGTTTTGGAACCCAATCATCAAATGACATACAATCACTAGTCATCTTCCATTGCTGAGAAGCAAGTCACTTGATCCAGTCTACACTCAAGGGAAGGGGATTACATAAAAGCGTGAATACTATGAAAAAGGAATCATTGGAGATCATCTCAAGAGCATTCATACAACATCATACCATAATATTAATACTATTCAGTGATTTTTCATTGTAGTTATGGTACTTTCATATACTCACATACAGATACATACAAATGGAAAATCTATGTGAATGTATGTTTATGTTAAGCTATTGCAAAGTCCTTGTCTGCTATTTATAACATCTGAATTACCTTGGGGTTATACCTATTAACTACTCTTATTCATGAACATGGGTCACTTTTTCCTGTTTATTCACAAATCTGGTGGATTTTATAGGATACTAGATATTATGAATTATGAACTGTAAAGATGACTCTGGATTCCATTTTGTTCCTTTGAAAAGTGAGTTTTGTTCTAGTGGGCAATTTACTTCACTGAATCAAACTCCAATGTCCATTTTTTCTTCTGTGGAATGTAGCTAAAATCTCTACTCATTTTTTTCTGCTTCTAGCTGCTGTTTGTTTTTGCTTGGCTCAATGGGCTGTCACCTGCACATGCATAGTTTGGTAGTCAAATATTTAGGCAAATTTTATACATAGATTTTGATGCTTACATTCTTCCTAGTCCCTTCTCTTACAAGATTTCCTCCTTAACTTTCTGGCCCCTTCTAGACTCAACTCTATCTTTTTACAACTTAAGCCAGTAAGGCTATGGCTTTCTGTGATTCATGCAAATTTCACTTGCAGTACATTTTTAAAGGGTAGACCTCTCTCCACTTGATGGCTGGTTTAAGACCCTCTGTAGTATCTTCAAACAGTTTTCTTTAAATGTTTGGCACTAATTTTGTAGTTGCTATTTGTCAGACAGTTGGTCCCACAAAGCTACTCAGCCATTGCCCTAGTAATTGAATATTTAAACATCTAAGTAACAGATGGCTATTAAGGTTTCAAAATAATTACCTAGATTATAGGGGAGTTATGTCAGCAGGAGGGCAAAATAGAAGATCCCCCAGCGTCACTTCCCCCACCCCAACACACACAAATACAATTAGAAATTATTCAAACACCAGAATAACACCCTGAATTTGCAGAACTTAGGAGAGAAATAGAGAAACTCCCTGGGCCCACAGAATCAAGAAAAAACAAACCAGTAAGAGGAACAATTATTTCAGACTGCTCCACCATCTCCTTTTAAGCTGTCATAATGCCACTCACAGAGAATTTTTACAGATCCACTTTATTGGAAGTTGGAGGAGAGAACTGGAGGTTGGCATTTGATTTCCCCATTAGTCTGAGAATCTCCATGGGAAGCCCACTCTGATCCTGTCCCATGGGAACCACTGGTAGTGCCAATTGGGCTGAACCATCTGGAGTGGATTGAGGACAAAAAGCAAGGGTACTGATTACAGCAACTAGTGTGTGGATCTTGGTGGCTGCTATGTGCTCTGGTCAGTGGCGATGCCACACTGAGGAGACTGATTGGCACCATAGTGTGGCGGGGGTGCAATCCTCAACAAGGCCCAAATCCCTGGCTGGATTTCCCACAATGTCCAGGTGTTTGCATGAAACCTTCTGATGAGCTGAAACAACTAAAAGGTCAGTGAATAGGTCTAATGCTTCCTTAAGTCTTCCCCAAACTGGGAAAAAATGGTAGGGCAGTGCTTAAATTTCAGTGCAGAGTTTAAGTTCCAGTGCTCACTATATGTCTTCTCTAGGTCAGAAAGCAATAGTAGGCCAGTGATTACATTCTAATATTAAGTAGCAAATGTATAATACCACCAAAGAACACCTGCAAAAAGTGGAAGAGTTGGCTACCCCATCAAATGTGCAAGCATCAACATAAAGAAACAAGGATTGTAAAAACTCATGGAAATCTGAAACCACCAAAAGAAACCAGCAATGTTCCAGTAATGAACTCCCAAAAACAAAATATCTAGAAGATGTCTGATAAAAAATTCAGAATAATCTTTTAAATGTTCAGGGAATCACAAAAAGATACAGATAGAAACTGAATGAAATTTGGAAAACAATCCAGAGACAAAATTAGAAATTTGATAAAGAAATAGAAACAATTTTTGAAAACCAAGTAGAAATAAAGAATACAATAACTGAAATTTAAAAAACTCATTGGAAAGTTTCAACTGCAGAGTTGATAAAACAGGAAAAATTCAGTGAGTTCAAAGACATAACATATGAAATTACCCAATCAGATGAGAAAAAAGTAAAAGTAATTTTAAAAGAGTGAAGGAGGCCTATGAGAATTATGGGACAATGTCAAGTGAATTAACCTCTGCATACTGTGAATTCCTAAAAGGGATGAGAGAGAAAAAGGCCTAGAAAGTATACTTAAGGAAACAATGGCTAAGAACTTCCCAAATCTGAAAAAAGACGGTAGCATCCAGGTACAGGAAACTCAGAGATCACCAATAAAATTTAACCCAAAGAGATATTTCCCAAAGTACATCATAATCATATTATCAAAAATCAAACACCAAGAAAGGATACTCAAAGCAGCAAAAGGAAAACAAAAAATCACATTCAATGGAACCCTAGTGCAGCTTTCAGTGGATTTCTCAGCAGAAACCCTGAAGGCCAGGAGAGAGTAAAACTGACATATTAAAAAAAAAAATCTCTCAGCCAAGAATACTGTACTTAGCAAAGCCAAACTTCAAACATGAAGGACAGATGAAGACTTTTCCCCAACATCCCACAAGAGCCCTGGGCCTCTCTTTCAAAACCATTATGACCTCAAGACTTTGGCACTCTGGACCTATGATGGATGTGGCAGCCTAGATCTCTGAAATGGCTTCAGAATCATTCTACCGTTGTTTTGATGAATACCTCCTGGCTTCCCTCTATCCACACGAATCTTACCAATGGTTTCTTGGACACACTCATTGTTTTCTCTCCTAAACTTGATTTTTGTATTCTTTGCATGGGCAGCCTAAAAGTTTCTAAATCCTTACATTTTGTTTTGTTTTTGGATTATATTTATATATTTCCATCTTCAAATTGTTTCTGTCTCCTTGCACTTTACTAAAGCAGTTAAGAGAAGCCATGCAGTACCCTGAACAATTTTCTGCTTAGCAATTTTTTTCCATCAAATATTCTAGTTTATCACTCTTAAGTTCTAACTTCCACAGAGTCCTAAGATACAGACACAACTCAACCAAGTTCTTTGCCACTTTATTACAAGGATGGCCTTTCCTCCTGTTTCCAATACCTTGTTCTTCATCTGCATCTGAAATGGCAGAGTAGTCTTCACTGTATTTCTACCAACATTCTGTTCACAGCCACTTAAGTAATCTATAAGAAGTATAAGGTCCTCTCTGCAGCTCTCCTTTTCTTTTAACCCTTTACCAGAATCACCCTTTCGCCCCACTCATGGCAATATAGGCTTTTTCTAGCCTGCCTCTACCAACTGTATCAGCCTCTGCCTATTACCTAATTTCAAAGTCACTTCTACATTTTCAGGTATTTGTTATAGGAACACCCCCATTTATCAGTACCAATTTCTGTCTTAGCCCATTTTGTGCTGCTAAAACAAAATACCACAGACTAGGTAATTTTTACAAAAAATAAATTTATTTTCTCACAGTGCTGGAGGCTAGGAAGTCCAAGATCAAGGTTAAATAGGCAGATTTGGTTGTCTGGTGAGGGGTGTATCCTTCAGAAAGGAGAAATGCTGTGTCTTTACATGGTGGAGTTAAGTGAGTCAA
Source organism: Gorilla gorilla gorilla (assembly GCF_029281585.2). Classification (NCBI taxonomy): domain Eukaryota; kingdom Metazoa; phylum Chordata; class Mammalia; order Primates; family Hominidae; genus Gorilla; species Gorilla gorilla. The sequence goes on from NC_073229.2 coordinate 169,924,554, forward strand.
ATGCTAGACAAAGCTTTTTTTTTTTTTTTTTTTAAAGGTCTTAATCCCATTTATGAGGAAGCAGCCCTCATGGCTTAAATCACCTCTTAAAGGCCCTGCCTCTTAACCCTTTTCCTGTTTGCTGAGAATACTCACCGGTGGTGCTTGCAGCTGTAGCAATTACCCTGAGATAACTTTGCTATGAAATATCTCACTCTTATTATTATTTTCGCATTGCTCTAGCATATCGACTTTGGAAACAAAAGACATCATTCTATTTATAGCATTCTACATTTAGTAGTGGTATTTTCATTTACAAAATACAGTTATTTGCATTCACTGAAAATGTCAAATCCTAGAAAATGTAGCATTTCTACATGTGATGTTAACATCGTTCTGAACAGTTGTTGGCCAAGGATTCATTTGATGAATCTGATTTTTCTGAAATAGACGATTCTGATGATCTAATCAATTCTGATATTAGTTCTGTTTAGAAATAACGCCAGCCAAGAACAGTTTTTATATTTTATTTTCACATTGGAAAATCAAGTCAGATTTGCTGCAGCCTCAAAGAGCATGTTTAAGTAAAATTAAATGAGTGCTGGCCATGAGCTGCATTTTTAAAATTCTAAACAGGAAAAGGGTTAATACTATCTAATTGGCAAGACCTGAATTTTAGAGGGGAGACATTCAAACCACAGGGGTGAAATTCCATTTGGTAAATTCTAGCTCATTTACCAAAAAACTCAAAAAGCTGCTAGTTTTGAGTAGGGTCTAAAGCAGGAGAAGGCTCCGCAACAGGTCTAGGCTGCTGTGCAAGCTGCTCTGCCACTTGGGCCATATGACCTAGCAGCTCCAAGCGTACTTGAGGTGTCAGTGGCAGATAGGGATAATGTTTGCAGCCTTTGGCAGGCCTCCATAGGTGAATTGCAACAAAGGCCTTTAGGATTTTGGAGCACTGCTCTGCTGTCATCCACAAATAACTACTCTCTTTTTGAGAGACAGCTCTTGGCCTGCTACTGAGCCTTAGTAGAAACTGAAAGCTTGACCACAGGCCACCAAGTTACCATGTGACCCAAGATCCCTATTATGAACTGGATGTTCTCTGATCCACCAAGCCATAAAGTTAGGCATGCACAGCAGCACTTCATCATCAATGTAAGTGGTATATACATGATCAAACCCAGGCAGGTCCTGAAGGCACAAGTAAGGTCCATGAAGAAGTGGCACAAATGTCCATGGTTTCTGCTGTTGCTACAATGGCTCCTCTTCTCAGCCTGTAGCTGTAACCTCATGGGAAGTTCGCTATGATCAGCTGATGGGAAGAGAAGACTCAGGCCTGGTTAATAGATAGTTCTGAACAATATGTGGGTACTACTGACAGTAGACAGCTAGCTGCAGCTCTACAGCCCCTTTCTAAGACATCTCTGAAAGTCCAAAGGTGAAGGAATATCTTTTTAGTGGGGTAAACTTTGGGCAGTGCCCCCTGGTCGTGCTCTTTGTGTGGAAGGAGAAAGGGCCAGATGTGTGATTATATACCAATTCATGGGCTGTAGTCAATAGCTTGGCTGGATGGTCAAGGGCTTGGAAGAAACATGGTGAAAACCCGGTGAAAAAAGAAATATGATGAAGAGGTATGTGGATACACCTTTTTAAATGGGCAAAGGACATAAAGACGTTTGTGTTCCATGTGAATACTCACCAAAGGATGACCTCAGTAGAGGAGAATTGTAAAAAACAAGTAGATAGGATGACTCAGTCTGTAGATACCAGTAAGTCTCTTTCCCCAGCCATTCCTGTAATTGTGCAACAGATTCATGAACAAAGTGGTCATGGTGGCAGGAATGGAAGTTAGCATAGGATCAGCAACACAGACTTCCACTCACAAAGGCCAACCTGGCCATGGCTACTGCTGGTGCCCAATCTGCCAGCCCCAGAGGCCAACACTAAGCCACTGATATGATTAGCCAAGCATATGGTGGCATGGCAGGTTGATTACATTAGACCTAATAGACACTTACTCAAGGTATGTATTTGTCTTCTCTGCATGCAATATTCTGTTAAAAGTATCATCTGTGGACTTACAGAATGCTTATATATATATATCCTATTATATTTATTTGTATTACTTTATATATGTATGTACACACACACACACACACACACACACACACACACTAAGGGGAGTTTATTATTAACTTACACGATCACAATGTCCCACAATAGGCTGTCTGCAAGCTTGAGAAGCAAGGAGAGCCAGTCTGAGTCTCACAACTGAAGAACTTGGAGTCCGATGTTTGAGGGCAGGAAGCATCCAGTATGGGAGAAAGATATAGGCTGGGAGGCTAGGCCAGTCTCACTCTTTTCATGTTATTCTGCCTGCTTTATATTTGCTGGCAGCTGATTAGATTGTGCCCACTAGATTAAGAGTAGATTTGCCTTCCCCAGCCCACTGACTCAAATCTCTTTTGACAACACCCTCACGGACACACCCAGGATTAATACTTTGAATCCTTCAATCCAATCAAGTTGACACTTAGTATTAACCATCACAAGTCCACCCCTTGTCAACTTGAACCCACATACATCTCCTGAGATCATACATAATTTTCAAATAAAGACAATAATAAGGTCATAATTATATCTAACATAATACAACTATCCTTCGTACAACCGGAAATGTACAAATCCCCAACCCAAATACTATTACATAAAGTTAACAGTACTTAAATGCTGATATGAAATCAATAAATCTTATGTCACGTGATAAAGGAAAAGGAAATAAAACAAGATATTTTCTTAGTACAAGTATATACAGGCACAAATATGTTTTTAACAAAAGAAGGAGGAAATCCTCATGGTAGTTACAGTCCTCGTTTCTGCAGTTGGTCATGTGGTCATAGCTGGTACTGATGACTACCTTTCTCTACTACCCATTCTATATTCCCTTTGCCTTCAGTAAGCACCTCAGCAGATCATGGTTTTTTTTCCTGGTGGGGTGACCCAAACCTTCATTCCTGAGGGTTCTGGGCCACTTGTAGTCCTGCCTTAATTGGGCTACTGAGTTTCCCATTGACCTTAATCACAGGGCATGGTAATACTAAGAGACGCCCTAATGGATCTCCTGTATTCCATGCATACTCTTCCTTACCTCTGTTGTGGAGTAGTAGACTGATTTCATCTTGATAGTCTGGGCCAATCACCCCAGCCAACACTGTAACTCCCTTCTTAGCCTGTTGACTTAAAGGTAGGAGGAACCCAAAGTGTCCAAGTGGCAATCTTAATTTCCAGTTCAATGGAATAATTGTTGTGTCTCCTGGTGGCAGCATCTCCCCTTTGAAACTAAGATCTCTAGGCCAGCAGAATGTAATGTCACAGGAACAGGAAGCAAAAATTTTGCTAGTGGATCACTAAGGGTGATGGTGAGTGGTGCCACTTCCACTCTTATCCATGGTCATAGTATCTCATACAGCATTGCTTCTGACCAAGAAACTCATGTCATAGTGAAAGAAGTGCAGCAATGGGCTCATGCTCATCGAATTAATTCATCTTATCGTGTTCTCCATCATCTTGAAGCAACTGTCTTGATAAAATGGTGAAATGGCCTTTTACAGTGCCAGCTAGATGATAACACTTTGCAAGACTGGAGCAATGTTCTCCAGCAGACCACAATTGCTCCAAATCAACACCCAGAATATGGTACTCTTTCTTCCATAGCCAGGATTCATGGATCCAGGAATCAAGGGGTGAAAATGGGTGTGGCACTACCCACCATTACCCCTAGTTACACACTAGCAAAATTTTTGCTTCTTATTCCCACAACCTTATGCTCCGCTGGCATGGGTGTTTTAGTTCCAGAGGGATAAATGTTTCTACCAGGAGACATAACAATTCCATTGAGCTAGAAGTTGACTGCTATCTGGCCACTGTGGGCTCTTCATGCCTCTGAGTCAGCAGGCTAAGAGAGGAGTAACAGTGTTGGCTGGGGTGACTGACATGGACTATCAAGGAGAAATTGGACTGCTATTCTACAATGGAGGTAAGGAAGAGTATGTCTGGAATACAAGATATCCCTAGGGGGGCTCTTATTACTACCGTACCCTGTGATTAAGGTCAGTGGGAATTTATAATTACCCAATCCAGGCAGGGCTGCAAATTGCTGAGATCCTACAGGAATAGACGTTTGGGTTACTCCATCAGGCAAAGAACAATAACCAGCTAAGGTGCTTACTGCAGGCAAAGGGAATACACAACGGGTAACAGAACAAGGTAGTTATAAATACCAGCTACAACCATGTGGCCGGTTACAGAAACAAGGGCTGTACAATCTCTATTTTGTTAAGAATAGGTTTTTGTATATATACACATATATGAAGCAAATATCTTTGTTTTCATTGCTTTCTTATCCTTTGTCATGTAACATAATATGTATTGAGCTTGTATTAGTATAAGTACTGTTAATTTTACATCACAAAATTTTAGTTATGGGATATCAGAAAAGGAGTAAACGTCATTCAAGAACTTTACCTCCTCTTCTGGGGAAAGGATTCGTGAGTTTTTGATTTTGCACAAGATAGCTGTATTGTTATTTAGAGATTAAGTATGATAAAGAGATGTGTATGGGTGCTAAGTTGACAAGGGATGAACTTGTGATGGTTGATTTTGGGTGTCAACTTGACTGGATTAAGAGATATCCAGATAGGTGGTATAGCATTACATATCTTCAGTGCTTCAGTAGGCACTAAGCCCATCCCCCTTCTGCTGAAAGGAAAACAAATCCAGGTGTTTTAGCATTCAATTAGAATGATGGACTGCCCTACATATGTCCATGAGGGTGTTTCCAGTGGAGACAGGCATTTTAGTCATTGAACTGAGTGGGGATGATCTGCCATCAATGTGGGTACGCACCATCTGATGAGCTGGGGTCTTGGATAAAACAAAAACATGGAGGAAGGGTGAATTCTTGCTGTCTGTCTTCTGGAGCTTGGACACCCTTTATCTTCTGCCCTTGGATATCAGATCTCCAGGTTCTCTGGCTTTTGGGACTCCTGCACTCACACTGGCAGCCCCCTAGGCTCTCAGGCCTTAGACCTCATACTAAGAGTTACACCATCATCTTCCATTCTTTGGTTGTGAAGTCTTCAAATATGATCCAGGCTACTGGATATCCTGGTCCTCCAGGCTGCTGGATCTCCTGGCTCTCCAGCTTGCAGATGGCCCATCATGGGACTTCTCAACTTCCACAGTTGAGTGAGTCAATTTCTCTAGTTAGATAGATAGATAGATAGATATCTCCTATCAGTTCTGTCGTTCTGGATAACCCTGACTAAAACAGTAGCTTTACAGTTTGAAAAAAAGAGGCAAAAGATAGTTCTGATTTTGAATTGGCTCTAGTTTTTAATATTCAGGTAGACTAAGTGAAAATTTCCTCAACGTTTATGGTACACTTAAATAGGTGTGATTCTTCTTATTCCTATACACATACTCATTTGCACTGTGACTTTGCTGCTCCTTCCATCAAAGGGTATAGAGCCTATTTCTCCACCCCATGAATCTGGGTTTGGCCATGTGACTGCTTTGGAAAATGGGACATTAATAAATGTGATGAGCAGTGGCTTGGAAAGGGGTTGAACGTAGGGGCTTACACTCTTGCTATTCTTGTTACTGCCCTGTAAATAAGCCTGGGCTAGCCTGATGGATGATGAGAGACACATGGTGTAATCATCCCCATAACCCTGGCCAACAGCCTGCCAACTGCCAGATGTGTAAGGTGATCTTAGATCATCTAACCTCCAGCCGACCCATCAGCTGACCATGGACGTGAGCCAATTAGGAAGACAACAGCCAAGTCAGGCCAACCAGAAATGCTGAGCCAACCAATCATGAGCTAATTATATTGTTGCTTAAACAACAAACTTTTAGGATTTCATGTTATGCAGCAAAAGCTAACTGACACGACACTATTCAATCATTTTTCATTATTAGATTAACAAACCTCTACTGAATGCCTTCTGTATTAGTCTGTTTTCATGCTGCCAATAAAGACATACCCGAGACTGGGAAGAAAAATAGGTTTAATGGACTTACAGTTCCACGTGGCTGGGGAAACCTCACGATCATGACAGAAGGCAAGGAGGACAAGTCATATCTTACATGGATGGCGACAGGAAAAGAGAGAGAACTTGTGAGGGGAAACTCCCATTTTTAAAAGCACCAGATCTCATGAGACATATTCACCATCATGAGAATAGCATGGGAAAGACCCACCCTCATGATTCATTTACCTCCCACTGAATTGTGGGAGTTACAATTAAAGATGAGATTTGAGTGAGGACACAGCCAATCCATATCATTCCACTCCTGGTCCCTCCAAAATCTCATGTCCTCATATTTCAAAACCAATCATGCCCTCCCAACCATCCCACAGAGTCTTAGCTCATTTCAGCATTAACTCAAAAGGCCAAAGTCCAAAGCCTCATCTGAGATAAGGCAAGTCCCTTCCACCTATGAACCAGTAAAATCAAAAGCAAGTTAATTACTTTCTAGATGAAATGGAGGCACAGACATTGGATAAATAGACTCATTGCAAATGGGAGAAACTGACCAAAACAAAGGGCTAAAGGCCCATGCAAGTCCAAAATCATTGGGGCAGTCAAGTCTTAAAGTTCCAAAATGATCTCCTTTGACTCCATGTCTCACATCCAGGTCATGTCAATGCAAGAAGTGGGTTCCCATGGTCTTGGGCAGCTCCACCCATGTGGCTTTGCAGGGAATAGCCCCTCTCCTGGCTGCTTTCATGGGCTGGCATTGTCTACGGCTTTTCCAGGTGCACAGTGCAAGCTGTCAGTGGATCCACCATTCTGGGGTCTGGAGGACGGTGACCCTCTTCTCACAGCTCCACTAGGCAGTGCTTCAGTAGGGACTCTGTGTGGGGGCTCTGACCCCACATTTCCCTTCTGCACTGCCCTGGCAGAGGTTCTCCAAGAGGCCTCTGTCCCTGCAGCAAACTTCTTCTGCCTGGGCATATCCAGGCATTTCCGTACATCCTCTGAAATCTAGGCAGAGGTTCCAAACCTCAATTCTCGACTTCTGTGCACCTGCAGGCTCAGCACCACATGGAAGCTGCCAAGCCTTGGGGCTTGCACTCTCTGAAGCAATGGCTCAAACTGTACCTTGGCCCCTTTTAGCCATGGCTGGAGTGGCTGGGACGCAAGGCACCAAGTCCTTAGGCTGCAAAGAGCAAGGGGGCCTTGGGCCCAGACCATGAAACCATTTTTTCCTTCTAGGCCTCCAGGCCTGTGATGGGAGGAGCTGCTGTGAAGACCTCTGACATGCCCTGCAGACATTTTCCCCATTGTCTTGGGGATTAATATTCAGCTCCTCATTACTTATCCAAATTTTTGCAGCCAGCTTAAATTTCTCCTCAGAAAATAGGATTTTCTTTTCTGTCACATTATCAGGTTGCAAATTTTCCAAACTTTTATGCTCTGCTTCCCTTATAAAACTGAATGTCTTTAACAGCACCCAAGTCACCTCTTGAATGCTTTGCTGCTTAGAAACTTCTTCCACCAGATACCCTAAATCATCTCTCTCAAGTTCAAAGTTCCACAAATCTTTAGGGCAGGGGCAAAATGCCGCCAGTCTCTTTGCTAAAACATAACAAGAGTCACTTTAGCTCCAATTCCCAACAAGTTCCTCATCTCCATCTGAGACCACCTCAGCCTGGATTTCATTGTCCATATCATTATCAGCATTTTGGTCAAAGCCATTCTTCAAGTTTCTAGGAAGTTCCAAACTTTCCCACATTTTCCTGTCTTCTTCTGAGCCCTCCAAACTTTTCCAACTTCTGCCTGCTACCCAGTTCCAAAGTCGCTTACACATTTTTGGGTATCTTTTCAGCAGCATCTCACTCTACTGGTACCAATTTACTGTATTAGTCCATTTTCTTGCTACTGATAAAGATATATCTGAGACTGGGAAGAAAAATAGGTTTGATGGAGTTACAGTTCCATGTTGCTGGGGAAGCCTCACAATCATGGTGGAAAGCAAGGAGAAGCAAGTCACATCTCACATGGATGGCAGCAGGCAGAGAGAGGAGCCCATGCAGGGAAACCCGTTTTTAAAACCATCAGATCTCATGAGACTTATTCACTATCATGAGAATAGCATGGGAAAGACCTGCCCCCATGATTCAATTACCTCCCAGCAGGTCCCTCTCACTGCAGAATTAAAATTCAAGACGAGATTTGGTGGGAACACAGCCAAACCATATCACCTTCTGTTTGTAAGGCCCTCAGCTAGGAATAGAGATACAAAGCCACGTAAGATATGGTTTCTACCTAGATGACCCCATAATTATAGTATATAGATACCAGCAAATAGATAATGGCAGTGCAGTGTGATTATACTGTAAAATGATATGACTTTAAAACAAATGAAATCCAAACTGGAAACATAGATAAAAGATGATTATCTGTTGAAGATGGTCTAGGTAAAAAGCAGATGAGATTAGAATTGGATCTTCACCAATGAACAAGGAAGTTAGGGGAGAACATTCTAGGCAAAAGAAATAGCATATGTAAAGGCTCACAGACATTGAAGGATATGAAGTGTTTGGGAAATAGTGAGTAATACAATGCAGCAGAAATGTAGAGTGCAAAGTGATGGAATAAGAGAAGGTGGATGATTAAGGAAATTCAGGTCAAATAACCTATTTGGTGAGAAGTCCTAACTGTTGTAGAAGTATCAAAATATTAAGAAGAAATGAATACAGTAAAAAATCATAACAAATGTGTTAGTGTATGAATTATCACAACTATTACCTTCTCATTTTCTTTGATTTTGGACTCTTGCAATGTGTCAGTAAAGCTACTGTACTGCTACTTGTCTATGTTTATTACCTTATCAACCTCATTCTGTTAAGTTCATTTAATTATACTTATTGTTGTTCAACTTGAAGCATACAAACCCTTTAATTCACATATATACCCCCAACTATATGAGAGGCACTGTTATCTGCAAAGCAATTTAACTTTTTTTTAAAGATTGATTTGAACCAACGGTATGAAGCTGGCTCCTTAGAACAATGGAAAATAATTGGTTTAAGGTGATTGAAAAATACTCCCTTCCCAAAGTCATGGAAGTAGTGACACATTCCTTGAGTAGCAGACTACTTATGATCATGTGTGCTTTACTGTGCTGAAGAACATCTCTTTAAGATGTTTGGAGAAGAATTATGAGAAGAACCACTTAAAGTAATTCTATGCCTAAAGCCTCCCCTCCTCTGAAACTTATCCGTTTGTCCATGTGTCTGGCATAGTTACTAGATGATGAAAGAAAAAAGAAAAAAAAAGAAATTACCTGTGAAACTTTCAAGCATGAAATAACCTTCCAGAATCAAGCCTACACATTACCTGGCATGAGTATTCAGTAAATGCTTGTTGAATGAATGACATACTGATAACGTCAGCTTCAATTTCTCCAAATATAAAATGAGAAGTTAAATGATCATTAGAGTTCCTACCAATCTTAAGATTCAAATAGTTTTTTCCCCACAAGACAATACAAAAGCATAAAAATGTACACATCAGTACAATTTATTTAGTCTTACTCTAATACAAGTTGCATTTGTTCTTTAAAAGAAACAAAGTATAAAACTATAAAAAAAATCACCTTGAAAATTATACAAATTTTTTTCAAAGCATGATTTTAAAAACACATCTTTAAAAAGCGTGATTGGGATGTGCCACAAGGAATCATAATAAATTTCAAAAGATAAAAAATAAACATTGACACAGAAGTCAATCAGTCACAGAAGTTTTAAATATAAGGAAATTTTGATGAATTACAGCTTTATTTCTGCTGCTGTCAGGAGTACTTCTATGATGGGATTCACAAATTTTACTAGAACTTTAAGCTGAATAGATTTGTCATGTTACTAATGCTATAAATTAATTCTAAACCACGGTTTGGGCATTTCACAAACGTTGAGAACACTGGTTCTTGGCTTTGGTAATGACTGAAAATATCAAATTCTTTTCTTTTTAATTGTAATAAAATACACATCAAATACACCATTTTAAAGTATACAATTCACTGGCATTTTGGCACATTCACAATATTGTGCAACTATCCCCAATATCTTGTTCTACAATATTTTCATCAATCCAAAAGAAAACCCCATACCCATGAAGCAGTCACTCCCATTCCCCCAGCAACCATGAATCTGATTTATCTCTATGAATTTACCTATTCTGAATATTTCATATAAATGAAATCATATAATATGTAGCCTTTTGTGTCTAGCTTCATTCACTTAGGTTTTTTATCCTCCGAAGAACATCACATCTTTCTGCATTTAAGGTAACAACATTTATGTAAATCATGAGAAAAGGAAGCTAAATGACATCTTAGGTAAGTCAATCGGCGCAATGACCTTTCAGAATGCAGTTAGTTTTCAATACTGAGTAGTATTCAAACATTGATCAAATGAACAATACTACTTTAACATTTTAAGTGCAAATAAAAATCTTTAGAATTCATCTCCACTGAATTATTAGCCATTCAGAGTAAGTTATTTCAATGTCATGGCTGTCATGACAAAGCTATTGGAATATTGTAGGGACCAATACTGTTCTCTCCATATTTTATTTAAAATACAGATTTGTTAAAAAGTCATCAATTGATATAAAAGACATCCAGTTGGCATAATCATTCATTGGGTAATTTTACTCTTAAGCAGATACAGTGCCCATTATTTCCATGGTTTGATTTCCTTCAATCAAATAACACGGTTAAACCTGAATGCTGATACTTGTTAGATTCAGCAATACTTGCTGATTTTTGAAGAAAAAAATGAAAAAAAAATTGTTTCTTCATGGGTGAGCTGAGAGAGACTTTAAAACAAGCATGATAAGTTACTTAGATCTAAAACTACTGACGAAAATGACTAAATTCAGGGTCACCTCACCAGAAAACTAATGTCATGGGATAAAGAAGCAATAATGACAATATGGAAGAGAAGATTTCAACAGAAAAAATATTCTAGGACAGCAGAGTGCAGGACCCCTTTTTTTCAATTTCAATCTTTTGAATATTAAGAAATTGTTACTGTTCTTATGTCATCAGACTTTAAAACTACTAAATACTAATATAACATTACTTTTTGACTGGAAGGGGTATTAAAAAGCTGTCTAACTCTAGTCAGTTTCTCTGTCAAAGAATAAACAAATATATCAACCTATTTGCCTCACATCTGAGAAACAAAATTTCTGAAAATTTATATTAGAAAAGGGTAGAAATTAAATCTGATGAATTTGCCTTTATTAGGAGCAATTGACCTAATTTATTGGTCTTAAGAGCAATTTGACCTGATTAATTGGTCTTAAGAGTTCAACACAAATGCAGTTTTGTTACTTTCAAATACACGAAGAACTATTAACCACCACAAGAACTAGCTACTTATTGAAGAACCATTCCCTAGTATTTGCATGCAAATGGGTTAATAAAATGATTTTGGAGATACTTAAATTTTTACCCAGTATTTGCCTTATGTTGTCAGTTCACTTCCAAAATGTTTTCTTCATAGTAAAAGACAGACGCTTCCGTCCAGCTTATCAAAAAGATTGAAAATTATTTTTAAAAAAGGACTTTGCATCAATGAATTTTTATTATATTTCTATAGAGCATGTTCATGAATATTCCTTATAACCCATTTCTTTGTAGTTTATTAATGAAAAGTCACTCTCCACATAATACATCGAAATATAAAACAATCTGAATACAAAATGCCAGTTTTGAAATGTGCTAAGGTAACAAAGCACCTCAAGATGTATCGCCATTAATACATCTCAAGGTGTACTGGCCAATTATGAGATTATATATGTCAAATAAACATGTATAAGCAATTTATTTAAAAAAGTTTAATCATAGATGCAATAACCTACTTGTACAATTCAGCAAGAGGCCCTCATTTCGCAAAGATTTTCAGAGCAACATACCACACTTGGTTAGTTAGTTTCCTTTTGGTATTGCTCCAAAATGCTTTCCAAAGCAGTAGGAATCAAATATCCTAGGCAACATTTTCCAAATTTCCTTACATCTAAACATCTCTTTTCTTCCTGCATTCGTAAAGTGAAAAAGTGATCTATGTAAGGACATAATTCTCTCTCAAATATCCCAGTACACTAATAACTGCCTAAATTTTGAGTACCTATTTTCTCATCCATAAAATTCAAATTTGAAAGGTTTTATCTCTTGATCTCACTTTAATCTTTTAAATAAAGGGAAATAATTATGTAAAAGATGACTTCAAAAGCAAACTATCTTTCCTTTTCCCTTATTTAGAAAGGACTTCATTAGAGTTGATCTTTTCTGAATTCGAACTTTGCTTTTTTGGAAATCAGATAAATCCTGTCAAACCCCATTATTAAATTATCTTAAACACCATCAAACAAGTCACTGATGAGTTGATAAAGGTATAACTAATATTCTCTGCTTCCTAGACCTTATGAGCATCTTAAGTAAGACTACTTAACAGCAACGTTTAGATAACCAGTCAAACACCTATCAGAGAAATTCTTTCCATCAAAAGTCTGTCCAGAGAATGAGGGCCAATTGCTTTCTCTCTACTGCACTTCTAAACAACCAACTCTGCAAGCTCCAATCACATCACCAATGTGGCATGTCATGCATGAAACAAACACATTTTAAAATATTTGAATAACTTTTCCTTAGGAAATTTTAAAATTAATAAACCCCATGTCTTTTCAGGTTGGGATGCAAAACATGAAGAAATCTGTTTTGCTTCCAAACACCTAAAACTAGTCAAATCTCCACAGGTAAAACTGTTATCAATATAGTAATATAAACTACCATATCTTCAAGGGATATGGAAGTTTTGCTGAAAATCCTATTATCAGCAACATTACTAATATCCCAACATCCAGTGTTAAAGGACAGATATTAATAGCAACAACATTGATGAGATAGGCAGCACAGAGTCAAAGATCAAAAAAGATTCTATACTACTTGTAAACAAGAGATCCAATCTTTCATAACATCTTATTGATAGGGTTGAAAAGATCCCTAAATATATTTTTTCTAGGATTTAATCCAATATTTGTCTACTTCTCCTCTTTGATTACCCTACAATTTGAATATGTTCACGACTCTACAACCACTAAACAAGAGAATGAGATGACTAGGCTAAATGTTACTGCTAATGAACTAAAATTTGCACTGCAATTTACCTTGAACAGAAGAAACACTAGTAAAATTTTAGTAAAATTTAAAATACTAGTAAATACTAATTTAGAGAATACAAGTCCAACAACTACAGTACCCAGTGTATTTTGTCATATGGCTGTAAAATTGAGACAACATATATAGTTTAACCATTAATAAATTACCATTACTTGACTTTTGGATTATACATATATTTATACAAACACACACAGGTACACACATATATCCACTCCAGTAATGCACCAGAGGGTAGCTGGCATGACCCAGGCTTTCCTCTAAGTTCCAATACTTTACTGTGCATTAGAATCACCTGGAGATCTTGTTAAAACAGATTGTTGGGTCCCACCCCAGAGTTCCTGATTCACTAAGTCTGGAGAGAAGCCTAATAATCTGCATTTCGAACAAATTCCCAGGTGTTGATGTTCCTGCTGGTCCAAGGATCACACTTTAGGAACCACTGCTATAAGATCTGTGAGTCTCAAAATCTAGAAAAAAGAGTGAGAGAGGTAGAAGGGAAAGGGAGAGGGAGAAAGATTAAGCTAACAGGCAGTATTGAGGAAGGAGGCAGAGGACAAAAGTGAATTCAAATACTTCCCTCCATCCCGATGCTTGCCTTTTACCTTGCTATTTAGCAAAGACTAAGGAATCAATGATGACTTCTCAAAGTACAATCTATTACGCCAACATAAAAACCTTTTCATACTTAAGAGGAGAGACAGATGGTTTCCATGACAACTTTTAGAGCTATAACCATGCTAGAAACTCTTCCGCCTTTCAGTGCACCTAGGTGGTATTACTTTCGAGACACTGAAGGATCAGAGAAAGCTAACTAATGCATGTCTCAAATTTTAAAAAAATTATAAGGTTCACTAGTAAAACATGGGTGAGTAATGATGATAATCAACAACTACCATAACATGCAGAAAATCCACATTACAGAAACAATATGATTGTGTTGGAATTTGTCAAACAAGTATTAAAATTTTATTTAAATGAACTTTTTAAGTTATTGAGCCATGTTAAGGGAAAACATTAATTTTATTAGAACTTGAACAAATGTTTCACAAAGAAAACATTTTAACAAAATGGTATGGTGGCATAACAATAACAAAAAAGAACAGCAAAATGTGTAAAAGAAATATAAGGTGGAAAAATTGTTAAGTATCTCATAATCCAATGTGGAAATAAGAAGTCTAAATTTAAAAACAATGAATTTTAAAAAGCATAACTATAAAACAAAAGTTAATGCTTGTGCTATCCTAACCACAGACACATTCTTCAGCAAAACTTTAAAAGGCAGAGTTACATTTTATGGTATTTAGTGTCTTTTTTCTGTTGTTTTTTCCACAGAAATAGAGACTGTTTATTCAATCTCACAGTTGAAAAAGAAATTTTAAGCACTGAGAAATAAGTATTCTACTATTTAAAATGACTGGTGAGGCAAAACAATTGATTAGTCTTTAATGCTCTGTTTTTCAACTGTACTAAGGACTTGATCCAACCAAAACAAATCTTAAGCTTCAGAACTCTCTAATGCCCAAGGAACGCCTCTGCCTGATTGCCATATAAGGGAATCAAGAACCTAGTAATTGTGGAGTACTTTCAGGGACAAATGTAGGAAGAGAGGACACAACAGAGTTTTCACAATTTTAACAAGTAATCTGTCACCATTTCAGACTACCAAATGCTAATTTACTTAAGACAAATTATTTAAGTATATATCCCCACCTTTGCAATTTATTTCTAAATACTGATATATTCATTTTTTAAGCAGACCACATCAGGTTAATAATGGTATAAATCAATTTGAAAACTATAATAAACTACTTCAAGAATAGTTATATTTTTCCATTATACCTTGATCATTATGCAAAGATGCAATTCTTACTTTCTTGGTGGTGAAGCCTATGGGAAATTAACTTGGAAATGTTTCAAAGAGATTGTCAACCAAGACAGGTTTCTACATGATTGTCATTTTACAAAGATAACAAATTTCACGTTTTTAAATGTCTTAAAACAACATAGTTGTAATGTTTATAAACATCAAAAGGCAAACATTTAATAGTCAAGCCCTTTGCATTCTGAATATTTGAAATTTACACAATACGCCCAATTCAAACTTAAAATGAGGTATATTTTCTTTTAAAACATTAGATAACTAGCAAATATATAATACCAGGAGCAGTTTCAAATTAAATTATATTCACAGGCTTGCTTTTTGTTTGTTTTTGCTTTGTCCTGTCATATAACACATTGCGATGAGTCTTCGGATGTGGCATCTAACAAAAAAGAAAGCTGCACATGGTCACTCTGTGTGTTGAGTTGTAAGTATATGAGATAAAAACATCTTTGTGGATTATTTTTAAAACATGATAAACTGCATTACCAAACTTTATGATTTTACGTATGTAAGTATATATTAGAGATCATTTGTGCATTAACAATTGTATAGGGAAGCACTAAAAGACAAAAACATTATAATGATATTATGGCAGTGCTTAACAAATTCAGAATATTTTTATATGAAAAACCTATGCTGTAAAAAATCTGAATCAAAATTTTGCTTTTTGATTGCATGGGTTGCAACCCACAGAAAACAACAAATAAATTGGTCAGGATTTTTTAGTTTAAGAAGCAAAAATTTAAGAACCAAAATATGCACACCACTGAAAATACTAATTCTTAAAATTATGTAGCTAAAAATTAAATCACCCTGTCCAGCAAGTTCCAAAAATTTCACACATTTCAAACATTAAGGCAACTTTTTCCAACTAAACAGTACTTTATAAAAATAGATGTCACTTCAAAACATTATATACACAGTGACAATAAATTTAGCTAGTTGTAATATTTAATACATTAATAAAGTTTCACATATTACAAAGAAATTATACTAGGTGCTTGCATATATGTGCAAGTAATATTACAACTTTTAAAGTACAGGTTTTAAAACTGAGCGTAGTGAACGTCCTTCTTTAGTGAGTTCTCGTGTCACACACATACATGGCAAAGGGATTGCTTCCTCCCGTTTCTCGACAACATTGTAACTGCATTTCTTCAAGTGGTCTGCCATGCTTAGGATGTCAGCAAATTTCCATTCATTAACAGAACAAAATGCAGTACTAAATCGCCATACCTACAAGAAAATTCTACTTTAGATTTAAACAAGTCAATTTGTAGAGAATCAAAACACACTTTTTGCTCCTACTGCATACATTTCTGCTATTATAGAAGCATCCAATTTAAAGTTTCAAATAGCTATAAAATTAAAAATTGGTAAATCCTTTTGGACACAAATATATCTGTCAAATATTTACAAGGTAAATCACTTCTATGACATTATGACTTCAATAAATCTAAAAACAATAAAAGACAAAACTCAGTATTAAAAATCACACCCAATCTGGCTTACTAAATGATTTTTAAAAAATCAAAACTGCACAAATTCAGAGCCATTTCCTGAAATATTATATACTACACACTATTCTTTCATACTGTCCGATCGGCTATCTAGAACTAATCACACTCTGGAGATACTGACAATGCAAGTGTTATTTTTTTTTCTCCAAGTTTTTCTCTCCCATTCCTATTTATAATATCAGTACTAAAAAATACCCTAGAATATTGTGTGCCAAGGTAAGCTTATTTTTCCACTGTTCACAAGTACTAAAGGTACTTAGTGATATTCAAGTACTTCAATTTGTTCAAAATGGCTCTGAAATTTTATATAAAAATAATATTTGTAAAGTGGATCCTATTTTAGTCCATATCATTGTAAAACATGTTTCTAGGCAAAATACTCACCTGCCATCCCTATTCATGTCTGTAGGTAAAAATATTAGCTACCTCCCCTTTTGTCCACCCAACTGCTCTAGGCCCTGAAGCACTGTCAAATTATTAGTCCAGCAAAAGACTGTGCCCCAAGCCCCTCATCTTCACAAATGAAACATAAAGCTACCTGAACATAAGTAACAAGCATGAATGCAGAGCAGGACAGACCTAGATAACAAGCATGAATGCGGTAGGACAGGCCTAGCCATTCCTGCTAAGTTTATCAACAGGCAAATGTCTAATTAGGGAACAATTTACACGCGTTGAACTGCAGATGCTTTAGAACAAGCTTGTCTAACCTGGGGCCCGTAGGCAGCATGTGGCCCAGGACGGCTTTGAATGCAGTCCAACACAAATTCGTCAACTTTCTTAAAACGTTATGAGATTTTGTGTGTGTGTGTGTATGTGTGTGTGTGTGTGTGTGTGTGTGTGTGTGTGTGTGTGTGTGTGTGTTTTAGCTCATCAGTTATCGTTAGTGTATTTTATGTGTGGCCCAAGACAATTCTTTTTCTACCAATGTGGCCCAGGGAAACCAAGAGATTGGACACCCCTGCTTTAGAAAGTGGCAGATTTAAGAAAAACCCTCAGCATTTATTGCTTCTCAGGAAAGCATGGTAATGTCTTCTCAGGGTGGCTAGATGTGGGAAAACAATTATTTGTCAACTAGCAATAGAAAGTCCCCATTGTTCAGCACAATGGTACCCGCTATACTCCTTAGGATTATGATCAATTACCCTTTATGGAGTGATTTCCCAGGAGTCAGTGAAGGCCTAGTGATAGTATAGATGTCACTAGCCTCCCTTACCATTCCCCATGCTCACAAAGCTACAAAAGGAATTAGGAGTTTTCTTTAAGCTTGGGCAGGTGAATTACTGAAAGATTCAATGGAGACAGGCAGTCTCTCTACTTCCATACAACTGAGAGTCTGGTGAAACAAACTCAGGAAAAGCAGGCAAAAGAAAATGTATGACTCCCACCTGCTGATGACAAGGTTTCTTAGTAATGGATCCATCTTTCATTCAAGTATGCATCAAGTATTTACTCAGTGCCTACTACATAGTAGGTACTATGCAAGGCAGTATTTTGGTTCCCTGAGAGTCCCACTTCTCAAGGAATTTACAGTCTAGTGACTGAAACTGACAATTCATCAATCAATTTCAAAACAGTTCAGTGAGTGCTTTAGTAGAGGTTTATCACCATAGGAACACAAAGCAGTGCAACAACTTGTCAGGTTATGGGTCCCAAGAAGCTATCTTCAGGAGGTAAAACCTGGAGAGTAAGCGGGACATAGCAAGAAAGATGAAGATCACAAGATCGAGAAATCGGCTTCCTAAGTCAATTAGTTGGCCAGCTTACTTAACCTCTGTTTCTTTGTCTGTAAAATGGGCACAGTGGATTATATAAGTTAATACAAGCAAAGTACTAATGCACACTGAGTAGCATATTGCATGTGCTCAAGTGTGAGAATTAGGGATGGCATATTTTAAAGACTTAACGCAAGAAAAAACATCAGGGAACTGTAAGTAAATCAATGCGGTTACAGTATAAAATGATAGGAGGAAAGTGAAAAGATAAAGATGAGATTATGAAAAGTCTCAAATGTTTTATTAAGGAGCTGGGCTCTATCCAGGGGTGATGAACAAATATTAAGGAAGTTTTTAAGCACTGTGGTGACAGTGTAAGAATTGTATTTAAGAAAATATATATCACATTAGCTCTTGTGTAGAGAATATATTGGAGAAGGGCCCAAATGGAAGTAGGAACCCAGTTAGAAGGAAGCTGTTGTTGTAGTCCAGGAGACAACTACAGTTGGGACTGAACTTGGGAAATGGCAGTGGAAACAGAAAAGCAAACCTGAGAGGTTTCAGGACTTCATGATTATCTGAATAAACATAAAGGGGGGAGAAAAAGCAGCCAACATAACTCCTAAATTCCTGGTTTAGGAAACTTGGTGATGATGGTGCCACTTTCTCAGACTAAGAGGGGGAGGACTGGAGTAGGTTGGATATGTTGAGTTTGAGAAAGCTATAGGGTAATCAAGTGGAAATGTCCAGTAGATGCTTGTATATAGTGGTTGGGAGTTCAGTGGAGCAAATGGCTAGGATACAGATGTGTGAGTAATCTATATAAATGATGGCGAGTTAAATTTGAAGAGTAGGTGAGATTTTCTGCAGGAATGATTATAGAATCCCCCCAAAAATTTCACTCCATATGTCAATACTAGCAGGCAAAGATAAAAGAGGCCATACTAAGACTGTCCCATCCCAAAGGGAAGAAAAGATACAAAATCATATGGAAAACAAAAATACACACAAACACAAGCAGTAGAAACTTTCTGCCATCAGAAATTCCCTTTTAGAAAAAAAAATCATGAAACAATTTGTGTGATCATTTATTGGTCAAGGCCTCAGGGAAACCAAGTGGATGCAGTAGTCTGAAAAATCAGTGCAATGAATGAAAGAAAACCTAAAGGTGCTACGAATAAAGTAACCAGAGTTTGAATGCTGTGCAACTAAATGTAAAGTTTATCACAATTGTTTCCACTTTAGAAAATGTAAAAGTTTCATATTATAAGTGTTCAAAAATAAAAAAAACCTTCAATCAAAGATATCTGTAATGCCTTCCAGTTCCTACTGAGTAGTGCCAAATAGAAGCTGAGCAAAAGTAGGGTATCACAGAAGGAAAATGGTGTAGCTTGGATTTGCTTAGGTCTGCCTAAATCTCCAGCTCAAGTTTCCAACACAATATGCATCACTCCTTTGGACTCTACTAAACCCAGAGTCCCCACCCAAAATATCAAATCCTAGTGCCCTACTCTGTTCTCACAGTGGCCTAAAGCATCTCCTCATTCATCCATTTATGTTCCTTATTCCCCATATCATATACTCCTCTGGTCACTTTAATATATGACCACAGTAGTAGTTTTAACTTATTCTCATCTCTTGCTATTTAGGTTATACCTGAAACAACCAAATCGTAGGAACAAAATTGCCATAGACTGGAGAGACAATTACAAGCAGGAAAAAAACCCTCTTCTTGCTTCCTCCATTATCTTATGGTGCACATTTTTCAGATGGAGTCCAAATTAGAAGATGGTAACATGGACCCAAACAAAGAGTTGTTATAGAAAAATTGAGAAACATAAGTGGTCTCTGCCATATTAGATTATAATCTAGTTCTAGGAAATCAGTAGTAAACCTATAATTATGGCAAACAATTCTAACTATCCTAGTTCATTATTAATTACCATTAAGAAAAAGTCCATCATCACACTGATTTAGTAAGTTTTAGGGAATGGTCAATTTCTCAACAAGATATTAATTGTATTAATTCAGCAGTATTATTAAAGGCCTCTTTATGTCAAATAAGAGGTTGTAAAGATTACACTAACCTTTTCTTTTATCTGCCATGATGAATTTCCTTCTGGATACTTCCTTTTCCCCCACTGCAGTATGACCATGCCACGAGACTGAAGCAGGCTGCCACACACATCCCTCATTAACTTGGATACACATGAGAGCTGGCATAAGCTGAAGCCATCGAGAAAGCCTGCAATATGCTGCAGGACCTCAAAAGGAAGACTACTTAGATGGTCATTATGTAATCCTAACACACAGTTTCTAGCAGGCTCCACT
This sequence comes from Gorilla gorilla gorilla, assembly GCF_029281585.2. Classification (NCBI taxonomy): domain Eukaryota; kingdom Metazoa; phylum Chordata; class Mammalia; order Primates; family Hominidae; genus Gorilla; species Gorilla gorilla. Next base: position 169,945,244 of record NC_073229.2, read on the forward strand.
AATACTGTAGATACACATGGCTGAACTCCAAATGACCTCAAATGGCGGTCATGTATAATCTTTGCTCCTTGTATTGATGGACAAAATCTACGCTGAGAATAGGTACAACCATAGTAAGCTAAAGGGCACCTCTGTTCCATCCAGCCATTGAGTCCAGCATGAATGTCACCATGCACATTCTTAAAGTGGGAAGAAAATTCTTTCCTTCTAAATAACTGTCCACACACAAAGGTAAACATTGAACGCTGCTTGGGTTGGTACCTAGCGACACATTCCAATACTAAATCCAGCCCAAGTGTCTGAAACGGACTTGGATTTGAAAGCTGTGGATTGGCATGATCACAAGCTGAAGCTGAAGCTATCTCCCCAACCATTGTACTTGTAGCTAATATTGCAGATGGAAGTGAAAAAGTCTGAGTCCCAACGTCAATGTGATAAATATCAGCCATGCGGCTATCAGATATACCCCTCCCTCCTGGAGAATCTCCTAGACAAAAAAGCAATGCTGCTGTGATCAGATCTATTCCTTGGAGGCCCATAGGATCTTCTGCAACTTCCAAATCTGATGTATCTACTGCTTTATCTTCCTTTGGTTTAGACCAACATGAATTAGAAAGAAAATTGAATGAAGGAGCATGACTGAAAGATAAGACATCCACATTCTTCACGTCCCCTAAGTCTACTTTTTTCCAACACAATTCACCTTCACCCTCATCATCTGGCATGAGGATATGCTGAACTGTGCCATTAGGCAAAGCACTGGATGGTATTATTTCGCTAAGTTGTGCTGCCACCGCAAGTGAGCTGGAAGGTTTTGAAGTGCCATCTGATGATGCCACACAGTCTCCATTTGTTAAGTTACTTTGTTTTGAATCACCATGTAAATTCTGATTCTGGTCTATGACCTGGGTACATATATTTTCCAAAGGAAAGCCATTACAAAGAGCAGAAGTGTCATAAGAACTTGTATTCAAGTCACATAATAAATCACTTGAACCATTTTGTTCAGACTGGGCATTCTGATTTGTGTCATTGTAGTCAATTCCACCTACTGCTCCTATTTCCTCCTCATAAAGATGATCTTGGTCTTTCAAGTTTTGATCCTCTAAGCTTTCTCTCGCATTTTGCTGTTCATCCATGTCATTTGGGACACTTGTATTTAACATGCCAATGTCTCTTGTAGCAGTATTCAGGATATCCAAAGCAGCAGCCAAACTTCTGGTTGTTTCTACAGTAGCTTGATAAAGTGCACCATAAGATTCTTCATCAACAGACACCAAACCATTAGTATGTGGTATTTCTGGGACACTTGATTTAACTGAGATTTGTTCTCTAGGTTTGGATACTTTATCAGTTGCTTTTGACATCATGGTGGCTACTTTGAGGGATTCTAAGAGCATCCTTTGGTCTTGAAGAGCCAAGGCCATATCCAATTGTGCCACTTCATCGACATCTCTGCTTAGATTTTCATATGATTTCCGGTCTGCATAACTAACTGGCCATCGATTCCATTCCATAGTACAGCACACCACACTTGCAGGACACATTTCTAGATGTTCAGCAACTTTATTTCGGGCCATGGTAAATGGACATCCAAAGTCACTATTTAAGCAAGGCACTCGTTCAAATGGACATAAAAGTCGATGCTCATCAGCTTTACAAGAATGGAAAACTGCACCACAAACCAATGGACAACCAATCAAATCACAGGAAATCCCTGGCTCTGGCCTGGTCATGCACCGTCTACTGACACAATTCACACAATGGGAATGCTGCAGCTCCTCCTCCATAATGGCCAGTCCAGCTCTGGTTGATGAAATGGAAAAAGATAAGAAATTAGCCAAAAAATGGTTAATTTTTCAAAATTGTTTAATAATTAAATCACTAATGTATCTAATATCTTGGTTTATTTTAGGATGACATATATAAAATAAACATACTTAACCAGTTAATTTTACATATAATCAATGTCTTGAAAGGATGTAAGCACTTACATTCTAGTAACAATTCAATACTGTAGAATGTCATAACGGCTCATTTTTATATACTATATAACAATATGCCTAAAAGGGCAAAAGTTTCAAAATATACTATTTAAATTCTAATACTGTGTATTATATAATGTTAAAAACAAGTTAATGTGTATTTTAGATTTCAGAGTGTTTTTCACTTTTACCTTTCTAATTTCAACTAAACTGATTTTGATTGTACCCCACATTTCAGAGATCTTGTATTACTAAAAGAACAATATGAATTTCATGAATATATTTAAAACTTTCTTAGAAGTCTTTTTTTATTCCTTCTAAATGAATTCATTTAAGATTTCATCCATTGATCTCTCCTTCTATATATGCCTTAATAAATTCTGCAACAAATTAAGTAAGTCTTAATTAGAACATACAAGGAATTTATCCAGAAAATAAAAGTTCAAGCTCAAGCTCTGTGGCTGTGGGCAAATCACTTACTTTTGAGGGCCACATTCATTCATTAAATGCCTATTTATTGTTTAACTATCATGGACCATGCACTGTGTTTGGTGTGGCAATATAAAGATTAGGAAGTCACAGTGCCTCCTCTCAAAAAGCTACAGCAGGATGTCAAAGACAGTAAAAAGTGTATCTCGTTTTTATGTGGTCAATTTGACAGAAGTAAAATGGTACCAATAGAGAAGATAATAATCAATATGAGTAGGGATTAGAGAATAAATCACAGTAGTCTTGAAAGAGAAGTCTTAAGTATGGGACGGTAAACTGGTAAGAAAGAGAGGCATTCAATGCAGAAGTAATAGCATATGCAAATACAGAAAAGCATGAATTAGCAAAACCTCAAGTTCCCTAGTATTGTTGGATCACAGGGGAAAATGCCAGGTATCTCTAAGAGATGAGGCCAGAAAGGAATAAGGCAAATCATGATGAGTGCTTTATGCTGCTCCAAAGAGTTCACACTTTTACAACTGGAAGTCACTGAGAATTTTAAGCAGAGAAATAGTTCTATAAAATAACATGAATGGATTATAGATGTCTAATGGTCTTCCCTGCTTTAAAATTTCCATCATAACTTTTATAAAGAAAAGTTTTATATGAAAAATAAAAGTCTAACCATAATATATTGACTTAATCATAATTATTGAGCCTATTCAATGTATTTTTAGTATAATCAACTTCTTTACTGGGGTGTTTCCTATTAGCAATAAGAACTTTAAAAGATTATTTAACCTTTAAAAACTAAAATAATAGTCATGGTGGCTCAAACCTGTAATCCCAGCACTTTGGGAGGCCAAGATAGGAGGGTCATTTGAGGCCTGGAGTTCAAGACCAGCCTGGACAACATAGCAAGACCCTGTCTCTACAAAACAAAAACAAAAAAATTAGCCAGGCATAGTGACATGCACCTGTAGTCCCAACTACTTGGGAGGCCAAGGCAGGAGGCTCAAATGAGCCCAGGAGATTGAGGCTGCAGTAAGCCATGACTGTGCACCCCTGCATTCCAGCCTGGGTGACAGAGACTCTTGTCTCAAATAATAATAATAATAATTGAAATAATAACATAATATCCCCGCTTTACCACCATTTTTTTTTTCTTATCCGGTCAAGCTTTCAAAAGAAAAGCTGAAAACCACCAAAAAACTTCTAATTTCCTATATATTCTTTAACTCTCTATTCTGGCCCTATTTTTACTACCCCTATTAAAACTGCTCTGCTGAGAACCTCAGTACTAAATCTGGAGAGCATATTTTTCCAGACCCCATCTTCCTTGGCCATTGTAACGTGGTGATGACTAATCCCTTATTTTAGGACTATTACATCCTCTTACTTTTCATGATGTCACTCCAGTCTTTCTCCTACCCTTAGTCTTCTTAACTATCACTCAATAGTAATTACTTAAATATTGCATTTCTTCAGGGCTTGTGTCATTTTTTGCTTATTCTGTACATTCTCCCTGGGTGTTCTCATTTTCTCCAAAAGTTTCAATTACCATACATAAGCTGAAAATCCGTCTATACATCCTGCCCAGATTCCTCTTTCAAACTCCTCTTCACTCTCTACAATGGATTACTTATGATATATTTCTACTTGTATATGGCACAGGCAACTCAGTTCAACATTTCCAAAATTAAATTACATTGTAGTAGACAAGAATTTTCTGGATGGGAAGGTGATTCTTATCCTGTTTTCTTCACCTCAGTGCGTAAGAGATTGTTAACTCTCTGACGTATTTTTCCATAAAATCTATCTTGGCTCCAGGTAACTAATTAATTAGTCCTCAATTGCTATTATATTTTTCTCCAGTTGAGGTATGAGTTTTCTCAAACTAAAATAACAAAAGTGTATCTGAATCATCATCAACAGAGCTTTTCTTGATTCAGTAGAAAAGTTCCGAGTTGATATTATGGTGTTCAATGATGTCAAAGGAAAGACAAGGTACATATTCAATGCCAAACCTGTATTTTTTAATTGTGTTAAAAACTACAAATTATGAGTTGAATACTTTTAATGTTTATCTTCATGAATTTTAGACATAAGTATAGAAATATATAAACAGACATACTAAAATAGTCATATAGAAATAAAAGACTAATGACAAACATTTGTAAATTAACCAGACATTTAAAGAAAAACTTTATTAAGAATTACGACAAATCTTACTGAGTGATTAGATTGTGAAAACAGCTGTAGCTTTCTTATTTTGCAGGAACTAGACTGAGTTGATCTCACATGCTGAAGGTTACAAGCTTGACTGTTACTAAGGGAGAAACCTAAAAATACAAGCAGTTTCACCAGAGGTAACCAGTGCTCTCAGAACTTTTAGGGACACTTTATGTTACTGTACACACCATCACATGACATCACCAGGCAAAACATATCTTAAAAACATCACTTAATTCAAAAGTGCTTAAAATAGCAACTGCTTGCAACAGGGTCTGAGTTAAAAGCAAAAACAGCAATAATTTTCAAAGGTAGAAGGAAAGTAGTCAAGCTTCAAACAAATAGTCTCTTTTACACTACCCATCCCCCTTTGAATAAGGTTTAAAAAAAGCATCCATAGCAACAAGTTCATAACATTTATTATTTTCTGAAGTAGACTTAGAAGGAAGAGAGAACAGTAATTATGTACCTATTTTATCCTTCTTTACACATCTTTATAACAACCTGGAGGAAACTGAGGTTCAGAAAGAGCAAGTGATCTGCCCAAGGTCATCTACCTAGTAAGTGGCAGAGCTAGGACTGTATGTTCTAGCTCCATGTCTGATCAACATCCATGGACAATAACAGGTATGTTTACTTATAAAAGTTTTAAAAAATAAGGCAGCACTTCTGTAACTGGTGATCCAATGTTAAGATGTTATGTGAAGAATGGAGATTACACAACTTTGCTTGTAGTTTATCCCAACACTTAATCACTCCTGTGGTCAAGAAAGTCTTTTGGCCCCTTCCAATTATAATAGCATTTTACTCTGCTTTGAATATATATGTTTTAAATTATTTGAAGAATAATTTACATAGATAATGCTCAGTATAAGTGTATGGAACAACATTATATTACTAAATTTAACAATTATTAAAATAGCCATACAAATGAGGAGTGAATTTCAATTCCATTTTCCTATTAACTATATTAAGAAAAAAGTTAAGAAAATATAGTAGTCAATACTCAGAGTATTCTTGGAATAGAATCCTCAGCTTCAGAATTTAAAACTCTCCCAGATTCATCCTCTTCCTAATCAAGACCACTACTATCAAATTAAACATGCCTTTATAAAGTATTTTGCAATTGCTTGTAAATCCTGTAAAACAGGTTTAAAAACATCAATCTCTTATTTATTAGTTAACAGTGACACAGTAGGCACAGTAGAAAACAACTAACATCTCTAATAATTTATATTTGAATTTAAATTGTTGGAAAAGTTTTGCTGGACCAGAAAATATTAGTAAATCATCAAATGTTTTCAATTCTTTCAATTTTCTCTAAGAGAAGTTCTTTGCCAACTCATACTCTGTGGCTGACAAGCAATTCATTAAAATAGTTCTAAGACATGGCATTTTCCCATATAATGAAATGCGATCTTGTCATTAAAGGCATAAATATATTGCCCTCAAAAAGGCATTTAAAAAAAATTCATTGAAATACATAAGGAGGTAAGTAAATATAAAGAAGTGCAAATTAGCATGATTTTAAAATATAAGAGTCATCTAATGTATTCAAAATAACCTGCTGCCTCCAGGCTGTTCCTAATGTCTGCCTCTACCTCTAACACACAGACACAGACACACATCCCTTTTCCTCCCCACACGCCCCTGCTGCCTCAACCCTAAGTCTTGGCTTACCTGTTACTTTTCCACATACTCCAAAGACAAGGTAATGGATCCCATATTGTGTGTACTCATTACACACTGTCTTTTTCCTTGGTAATACTAGTGACAACTCTAAGTAAGTCATCATTCTGTATAATATCTATTTCCACAGGAAAGCTATAAGCTCCATGAAAGTCAGAATCATCTCTGTCTCATTCATTCTTATGTTCCCTACATTCAAAATTCTGCCTCAATTAGAGACTCATTTGTGTTAAATACACGAAGAATTATAATATAAGAAAATAATGAAATGGACAAATGAGATTCTTCATTTCACAGAAAACTACATATTCCACATAAAAATACCTTACAGATCTGGCATCAATCAAACTGAATCAAAATTACTTCATTGTACTGGCCATTAAAAAGTCAATGGTGCTCAAACACATGTTGAGCACATAAGTAATATGTTCCAGGCATTATATATGGAGTAGGACAAATCATCTATCAAAAAAAGCAAATCAAAGAAAGTCAGTTTCAACCTTCCACTGTTGTAAAATCTTAAATAATAATATGAGAAACACAGGAGGAAGCATTTACCTTACATTCTTCCACTATTTTAATTCCCTCATCAACCCTGCAGATCAATTACTGGAAAAAATAATGAATATAGAAGCACTGGGTTCAAAAAGAAAGGAAGGGATTAAGGTCTGCACATGCAAAGGTGCCCGAATAGGGTAGAGAGTGAGAAAAATAAGTTTAAAATAGGAAGTGCGATCAGCCTACAGCTTAGTATTACAATTAACATAGTATTAGATAAAATATACTTAAAACAGTAATATACTGTTCCAATGTAAGGCTGATATAAAACTATAGACAGATTTGTTCAATTAATTAACCATTTCTACAAGTTAAGTCCACAAATGAAATTTCAAATTTGGCAATCAGTTATAAGCTCTTCCAGTGCAAATCTCATCCCTTGTAAAGTCCAGAGGTATTAGTGCATAGTACCTCTGCTGACTGATCTGTTTATCAGGTGCACTCAGCTTTAAAAATCATAATAAATCTATACCCTAGTTAGGCATCTTATCTTACTGTTTAAAAAGAGGTGGGGTTGGGGGGCGGTGGTTAGACAAAATCAAAAAGGCATTATCCTTAAATTCCCAACTCAAAGCACTAGCTTCCAGTCCCAAATGGCTAAATGGATTACAATGTGTACATTCTTTTATTAAACTTTCGTTCTTTTTATTTATAAAATGGATGACCTAATTATATGGACTTTTTTCATGTTTTATTGTTCCAGATAAAATACATCAAAACATATATCTTTCATTTCTAAATAGAGTCATGGTCATGAGTAGCTTATTCCAAAGCGAAATCTAACTACTTGCAACGTTCTCCACTAAATAAGTAAATGAAATCACAGACTTACATGGGAAATTGAAATAGTATTAATAAATATTTAATACTCGGACTAGAACCTATTTGAGTTGATACTCAGATAAAAATAATCCACCCAAACAGTAGAACTCAGTTTATTAAAACAGGTAACATGACATGAGGGAATGGGCTTCCAAAGAGTCTCAGCTTAGTGACCTTGCGGCAATTACTTTACTCTGGAAACAATCTAGAACTTTACAAAGATTGTTTACAATTATGTGTGTGTCCAATAGGATATAAACATGTAGTTCTCAGAAACCAGATGTACTTCGATTTGCACAACAGCCACACTTATATACACAAAAATTTTACGTGTAATTATTTTTACGAGATCATTAATTAAATGCAATCATGTGAGGAACTACCTAGTAATAACATTACCCATTCTTTAAAAAAAAGATTTTCACAGACTGGGTTTTAACTGATCCACTTGTCTGTATCTAACATCTAGCTACCTAAAATATAGAAGCAACTTGTCTAAGGCCAATCTCCTCTATTTCATCACACTGAATTTGAATTTAATTTATATTTTATACAGCCTTTGACTCAATTGTTTTATGTCAAAAAATTCTACAAATACAATGACATTCCATAATATGTACTAACTCCTTTTATCAAATAAGCAGTCTTAGGAACTGAATTAAAATATTTATCCAAAATCATACAGAATGGCATAGCGCTTATCCATTAAAATATTCACATCTTAGAAACATGTTATATCAAACAGTAAGCATTAACCAATGCCTATTTTGGTGACCTTAAAGTATCTCTCTATACACGTTAGCATTACTTACATAATATTGCTTTTTAATGATATATTAGGACACTTTTTAGAAGAAGTCTCCCAGTGCTAGACCAGGAGAAATACTGGATTGAAATTAAACACCTAGTACACTTGGTATACATTAAAGTTTGCCTATATTCGAAACTTCAGTTCTCTTACAGCATTCACGAAACTCCACCATTTCCAGAATTAAAAAAAAAAAAAAGTTACGTCACGGCATTAAAGTGCTAGGTAAAAACAAATTGGCAATTTAAAAAGTTAGCGAAACACCATGTTATCCCCAATTAAACTTTTGTGATGAGAAACAGTGACTAAGCATGAAGAAGAGTGATTCAGCGGAAACCGCATATTGAAATCTAACCCTCTGAAAAATCCTAAAGGTTTATTTTATGCTACTCTTTTCCTTTGGCCATGTCAACAATTGGACTGCTTTGGAAAACCTTAGTATGAGCAAATGCAAAACCTGTTAATATAATTTCCATAGGTCTCTAAAGAACAAACAGTATTGAAATTTAGCAAATGGAAATTAAAATTTAAAAAGTTTGGGATTTTGTATTAAAAGAGTTTTAAATTAATCTACACCGATATCAGAATGCCCATAAATAACTTCATCTTGGATCAGAGTCAATGAAGTAATCATGGAATAAAAGGTCAATTCGTTCCCAAGCATCTTTTATCTGGGACTTACGACAGGGCTCAAAAAGAAAAACAAGAGAAAGGGAGAGGGAAATGGAGTACTAGGACATTGGTAAACACATACTGTTTTGCCTCTTTGCCTCTATACTCCCAAATATACCCGTTAAAAACAGACTGGCAGATTACTTTGAATTCAGCACGCGCTCTATAAACCCCTTCCAAGCAAAGGAGTTCCTAGGCGCAGGTCTTGGAACAACACAAATAACCTCAGGTCTGCAAAATAAGGAAGTTCCCCTTTAATAAGGACCGAGGCTAAGGCTAAGATCCTCTCACTTCCATGAATGGCAAAGTTACCAACTTTGCTCATCCCGTGTAGACAGTGGACGATGCCTCCCCAGTCTTACTTTAACCCATTTGTCCCCAAATAACCCAAGTTTCTAAAAACCAGACGGAACGAGAAGCTTAGGGTTCCCTAAGTTTAACTCCTCCTTCGTCCCTTCCCAATACAAAGACACACAAACTGGGGGGGACACGGAGGTCGGTGCCCTCGAGGCTTAAGTCGCCATTTGCTGACCTCAACGGCCGGCCCGGCATGCGGCCCGGCGAGGACACGAGCGCCGCGGACGCCCTCTCAGGGCGCCCGGACGGCCGACCCGGGACGCGCATGGACCGGGGTCAGCCGCCTTTCCTCTGCTCCATGCCGGGCCCGTCAACCCCACGGCGGCCAGCGCCAGCGCCTCGGTCCCGGCCGCGGCCTCAAACTGCCCGGCCGCCGCCTTCGTCCCCGCCGCAGCGCGGACGGCGCCGGCCTCCCCTGCGGGCCTCCCGACACTCACCGGCCGGCGCGGCCGAACCGCGGCCCAGGCCCTAGCTGCCCTGCACGCCGTGCCCAGCTGCTCCGCTCTGTCCCGGCGACGCTCCGTGTCCCACACAGCCGTCCGAACCGCTTCCTCCGCCCCTCTTCCCCAGCCGGGCCGCCGCCTTTTCTCTTCTCCCGGCCTGCTCCAGAGGCAGCCACCCTCCTCGCGCGCCCCGCCCCGCTGCGCCCCGCCCACCCGGCCCGGCTTCGGCCGACAGCTGGGCGGGGACGCGCACGCAGGCCCGGCGGGGACGCGCACGCCGCCCTCTGACCCCGCAGCGACGTGGCTAGAGTAGGGTCTGGAGTAGAGCTCCCACTGTGGCGAGCCCTGTCGTTGGATTCCCGCGGCTCCCCGTGAGGCTCCGCCCCGGCGGTGCTACCAAACCCTGTTCGATTTTAGAATCGTACATTCCCAGAGGGAATCCTAGACCCCTCATTTTACAGTTGAGGAAACAGGCCCAAGTAGCATGACTTGTTCGCGCCGCTAGTCGAAGGAGCAGCAGCCCCGATCCCTTGACTCCGGGGCACTGCTTTCCCTTTAGCTCATTTTTGGAGGAAATGGGTCAGCCCTTGCTCGACCTTTGGTGATTGCCGCCACAGGCCTTCCCGCCGGCTAACTCAGCGTGCCCAAGTCCCGTGACTTAGTGCCAGGACGGTGCTGTGACCCGTTATCCCCTGTCGGGTTTTACCTCCCCCCGGGAGAGCTCAGCCCTGGATCCCGGCGGGCGGCGGAGCCTCTCTGGAGCCCGGACGGGACAGCCCACCAGGGTCTGCTTCTGTGAGGGGCCGAGGCGTCATTCCGCGAAGGTAATTAGCTGGGGAGGGGACTTGAAGCCGCTTTTGCAGTGTACCTTACATATGACTGGGGAGTAAAGAAATCCCACAGGGCTGTGTCAAAGAATGGATGGATGTCCACGCCCCCGCTACCACCACCAAGCCTTGGTCTACGGCCGAGGGACAGTGATTCCGAGCTCTGGGTGGTGGGAGCCGCTCACCCGCCCCCACCCCTCTGTCGGGGACTCCTACCCACCCCTGTCGCAAGAGAATTACAACAAAGGGAAGATGGTTGTAATCCTGGCAGTGGGGATGGGGGCAGAGCCAGGAAAACACTGTTGTCATCCTTTTTGTGGCTGCATCTTTACCCCTTGCTGTTGTGCTTTGGGAAAGAGAGCTCACACATAACTTGCTATCCTACAGAGAAATGACTCTCAGACCTGTGGGTTTTTCAGATCCGTAAATTAAACAAAACAAAACAAAAACTGAGTTAGGAACTTAGATTACAGAGTAAAGGTTGATTCCTTAAATGATTAACTTTTTGAAAAATTATCTGTTCCCCTTATTTTGCCTGATTTGGCTGTAGACAGGCTCTGGTCCTCGGTTCAGACCTTGAGAGCCACTGTCCAGAGAGCTACATGGTCAGGATGGGGAAACAGGCAGGATGGCCCAGTGGGAGAGGATGTAGGTGCTGCTACACTATAGCCCCGCTCAATGCTCACTGTCCTGGATTGAGTCACAGACCTTTGTTTTGCTTTAGTTGTCCTCTTATAAAGGATCTAAAGTAGATTATCTCTAGAGCCCTTTCCAGCTTTAAAATTCTGTGAATCTCTAATTATACTTATTGAGATCTGGGGCTTTACCTTTTACTAAGTCACCTAGCTGACACTAGGTCACCCTCACCAGCCTGAAGTTGAGTCATTCAGGTTGGAAACCTCATTGTCTTCTTTGTCCCTTCATCTCAATAATTTTCCATGTCCAATTATTTAAAATCCTTTTTTTCTTTCACCTTCATCCCTAGTTACTGTTAAATCAAGTTTAGCCTAAAGCAGCCTCCTTACATATTTTACGTTCAGCCTAAAGGTTTCTGTGTACACCGTGAACTATAATAAGTGGAGGAGTAAACAGACCATAGCCCACACTTCTGTCAGTCATTGAGTTTGGCCAATCAAATGTAGCCAGTTGTTCGAACCTTGTTCAAATAAGGCAAACCCCAACCTGTAACCAGTCCAGCTGTTTCTGTACCTCAGTTCCGTTTTCTGTATGTCACTTTCCTTCTTCTGTCCTAAATCATCTTCCACCATGTGGCTGCGCTGGAGTCTCAAAGCCTACTCTGGCTCAGGAGGCTGCCTGATGCGTGAATTGTTCGTTGCTCAAACTCCTTTAAATTTAATTTGGCTGAAGTTTTTTTTTTTTTTGTAACATTACTGTCTTAAACAAATTTGGATGTCTGCTGTTGCCTAACCAGTCCTTTCTCCTGCAGTATCTCCTATCTCAAATCCCCTATCAACACAATTCTTCCTAAGACACCCATTTTATCTTGTTATTTTTATATTCACCTAGCTGGGATGATGTTTTAGTATGTGTATTAGTCAGGGTTCTCTAGAGGGACAGAACTAATAGGATAGATACACATAAAAGGGAGTTTATTAAGTATTAACTCACACGATCACAAGGTCCCACAATAGGCCATCTGCAAGCTGAGGAACAAGGAGAACCAGTTTGAGTTCCAAAACTGAAGAACTTGGAGTCTGATGTTCAAGGGCAGAGAGCATCCAGCATAGGAGAAAGATGTAGTCTGGGAGGCTAGGCCAGTCTAGCCTTTTCATGTTTTTCTGCCTGCTTTATATCCTAACTGTACTGGCAGCTGATTAGATGGTGCCCACCTAGATTAAGGGTGGGTCTGCCTTTCCCAGCCCACTGACTCAAATGTTAATCTCCTTTGGCAGCACCCTTACAGACACACCTATGATCAATACTTTACATCCTTCAAGCCAATCAAGTTGACACTAAGTATTAACTGTCACAGTCTGTTTATGCTGCTATAACAAAATATTACAGACTGGGTAATTATAAATTACAAGAAACTATAATTATAAAGAAGAAAAATTTATTTTCTCACAATTCTGGAGGCTGGGAAGTTCAAGATCAAGGCATGGGCAGATTTGGTTGTCTGGTAAACATCCCATCTGTGCTTCTAAGATAGCACCTTGAACACCTCTTCCTCTGGAGAGGAGGAAAGCTCTGTCCTCATAGCAGAAGTTGAAGGGACAAAAGTCAAATTCCCTTTGCCCAGCCCTCTTATAAGGGCATCTAATCCCATTCATTAGGGCAGAGCTCTTAAAACTCAGTCACCTCCCAAAGGCCATACTTTCCAACACTGTTGCTTTGGGGTTAAGTTTCAACATGAATTTTTGAGAAGGGGACAAAACCATTCAGACCATAGCAGATGGCTATCTAGAGCCCATGAGATACAGTCTCAACTCCTGTCTGCAGTTGCTCAAAGTAAATCTTTCATTGTAGCCTGATTTGTTTCCTTCTTTTCTCTACCAAACACTACGCACAGTCCAATTCCAAGCCACCTGTGATTATACAGTATAATAATAAATCTGAGATTCCTCCTTCTTAACTATACAGCTCTAATACCATGTCCTCTGTGAGAGGACTCTGTAGCAAATACTATCTGTTTTGAGCACTTTTACATGTACCAAATGGCACTGTTACCTTTTTCACAAATCTATATGTGAAACATATAGATTCACATGTAGATATTGGCTCACAGATTATCTCCCAAATTCATGGGAGCAGATTTTGCATCACTTTAATATGTTCCCCAACTATCTAGTATACTACCATGTACATTGTAGATGCTTAATGAATATTTGTCATTTGAAAAATAAAATGTTTACTTTTCCTGTCATTTCACCCCATCCTCATTTTCTGTGTATCTTCTATTTACCTTCTATTGGTGCCTTTCCAAGAGAATGTATCAAAGTGTAAGGTGAGCAGAAAGAATGCCAGAAATCACAAGTTTCTTTAAATATGCCCTCCTCTCTAATATACATGTATTTTGACATAGACTTTTAGAGGAAAGCTCTCATCTGTGTGACTTAGCCACTCAAGAGAAGTGACGGGGACCCTGGAAATTTAAGGTTTTTTAAAAAAAGGAGGAAAGGGCAATATTAGGTTTGACCTACCTGCTACCTTAGAGGAAAGCCTTGCTTGTTCCTCACATAACACCCCACGTGCTGTCACATACAGGCTTGGACAAGACCTAGTGGCTTTTTCTAGAGGCTATACCCAAGTTGAGGAAGGAATAAGAACTACAAAAATGACACCACAAATACAAAGCCTAGACACAAGACTAGACTGTAAGAGAGAGAAGTTGTCAAAGAAAATAAATTCAGTTGCTAAATAAAGTAAATTCAGCAACCAGACAAATGGCTCTTCCCTTCGTTCAATGTTAGGTCAAACAGACCTGTGTTCAAGTAGGTTTTCTTTTCCAACTAAACCAGCCTGTACTCAGGTAGCCCAGGGCCAAGGCAACAGATAAGTTAGGACTAAAGTCTAAGTCATTTTCTAATTAAGGAAAGGATCATTGCCAGAGACAAGTGTGATTGGGTGGGGGCTGATTTGCAGCTGTGAAATCATGGGACAATCAGAATTACCAGCTGGGACTGTGGTGGGAAATACCATTCCTCTTTTATGATATGCTCCTACGGGATTGCAAGAGAGAAAGAGCCGGTTTGAATCACCTAATTCCCAGAGTCTAGAATCTAGTAGCTATAATTATATTTCCTATATAAGTTCATTTGAAGTATGAGGAATATGATAATTAACATACAATTATATGATAATTTGGAAGCAGCCTGCCAAGGCTAATATTCATAACCCAAAGTCAACCTTGCAATTTTATATAAATTATCAAGAGAATTTGAACCAAGGCAGCCTGGAATATTAGAAAAGCAGAAGACCAAGGTTTTGTTCCTGTACACCACAGACTTGCTATAAGACATTGTTGAAATTATCATGTGCATTTCAGTGTTTCACAGTTTGAGTTATTACAATTAGATTTCTTAATATAGTGTCTAGCATACAGAATATATGCTCATTAAACAAATAAAGAAACAAATGAAAAATCCCATTCCCTGAAAGGTTGTACCTCAAAGATGTGGTATTTGCATTTCGGGAAGCTAGCACTTATGGGTACTAGTCTGTGCTTAAGCAGATGTTTAGGTAGCCTTCTCTCGTCTCTTAGATGAGAGGACATCTAAGAGAGGACATCTCTTAGATGTCCTTTCAGATCAGTTGTCTACAAATACATATGCGACTTTGCTAAGCAAACAGCACTTTCTGATAGTACATTTTTAGATAATGTTTAATATCTATGTATACATTTCTCATTATTCAAAGAAATTTGGTATAGATTAAATATCTGGGAGAAACCACTTCTAATTTACCCCATAAATGGGCTCACTATTTAGTTCTCAGTTCTACTATATTCTCTATTCAATTGCATTTGTAGCAAAGTCAAATGCCTTCATATAAATGCCATGCTGGTAACAAGAAGAGGGCTCAATAGAGGTTGTTGGGATCAGACAAGCACACTGTTACTGAGTTGTTACTTAGCTCTAGTCTAATAGCTGGTGCCACATATGAATGGAAGAAATGATGGCAACATATTTTCTGATCATTTTTAAAGCTCCTGGAAATTCATATAACTATGTGAAACCACATAATGCGGTTTTCAAATTTTTTTAAAACCCTGCATGGGGAAAAAAAATCTACCACAAAAAAGCCTACAGCTTTATCACCCTTGTTTTAGTGACTCATCCAAAAGGTGATAAAACAGAAATTCGTATTTATTTCTGTGCCTAGCCTGGTTTCCAAACCATTTGAGTCTCATTTTCCTCTGGAGGTAGATTTCCTATGCTTAAATGCTGACTCCTAATTCTTGGTAAATTATTTAACCTTTCTGTCTGGGAGAAAGACTCTCAGATGGCCCCCAAAGATCCATGTCTCCTACTGTTCACACATAATCTCTTGAATGAGGACAAGAGCTATAACTTGCTTTTTAACTAATTAAATATGTCAGATGTGTTAGGATATCACTTTCATGTCTACGAAAGATTCTGACTTTTGTCATGCTAGCAGACTCTCCCTCTTGCTGGCTTTTATGAAACAAGTTGTCATGTTGGGGAGGCCCACATGGCATGGAACTGAGGATATTCACTGTCAACCATCAGTTAGGAATCCAGGCCATCAATTCAATATCCCAAAGGAACTGAATCCTGCCAACAACCACCTACATGAATATGGAAGCAGATCCTTTCTCTATCAAGCCTTCAAATGAGACCCTCGCCCTGGCCAACACCTTGAATTGCAGCTTTGTGAGAAACCTTAAAACAGAGGCCCCCACTAAGCCATGCCCTGATTCACAGAAAATGTGAAGTTGTTTAAGCCATTAAGTGTTTGATCATTTGTTGTATGGTGATAGATAACTAGTACATCAGATCCTACTTTTCTCATCTCTAAAATAGGAAAGAATAGTGTTCTCCCCTGCCCCAGCATGTGCTGTTTTGAGAGTTGAATGAATTAATATCTTTAAAGTACTTAGAACAGTGCCTGGCACATGTGGGCACTCAATAATGTTAGGTGTCTTTTCCTCAGCCAGATCCTAGAGGTAGTCAAGTATCTTAGCAAAAAAGGGTAGTAGGCAGAAGCAAAAGGGACTGTCTTTGTGCAGCTTCAAGCTCAAGTGACGAATTGTGACATTATTTTAGGAGAGGAAAGTTCTTTCCCACTTGTGTTCCACCATGGGGCAACTTTGCTGCAGAGACTGGTAGAGCTGCAGGGGCGCAACAGAAGCCAGGGGAGCTGTGCCCTTATTAGGGTAGCTGGTTGGCCTTGCCCTCGATGGACTGGGCAGTGAAAAGGAGACCCAAGCACAAGATCATAAGTGGATTTAGTCTTGAGCACTTCTAACAAAATCTCTGGGAAAACTCAGAAACAACTGAGTCATCCTGTGCAATGGACTTCTGAGAGAGATTGAGTCTACTCACTAAGATTTGTAGCCGAAGCCAGGTGCGGCGGCTCACACCTGAATCCAGCACTTTGGGAGGCCGAGGTGGGTGGACTACTTGAGGTTAGGAGTTCAAGACCAGCCTGGCCAACATGGTGAAAACCCATCTCTACTAAAAATACAAAATTAGCCGGGGTAAGTGGCACACACCTGTAATCCCAGCTACACAGAAGGCTAAGGCAGGAGAATCGCTTGAACCCAGGAGACAGAGGTTTCAGTGAGCCGAGATTGTGCCGCTGCACTCCAGCCTGGGTGACAAAGCAGGACTCCATCTCAAAAAAAAAAAAAAGAAAAAAAAAAATTGCAGCTGAACCTCTGTTAAGCCTTGTAGTTAAGCAAGGCTGATAATCCCAGCAGGCAAAGGGACAGGGTCTGTTGTCTATCTAGTTTATTCCTGTATTCTCAGAGCCTAGGGGATATGATATACTCAAATAAATGTTGGTTAAATGACATTTGTGTTACACAAAAATAATTGTAAATTGCTGCTTCATATTTTGGGATGGCAGCACACTTTTCATAGACCTTTCTCTGACCTTACATTTTGACAATAAAGGAAAGAAAATGTATTATTACATTGGGATAGAAACTTACCTGCACACAGCTACTTTGGGACATTTCAGGGTACAGAAGCAACGTGGTCTTCAAGATCAGTGGATTATTTTCCACTCCACTGAAATATCTAAGGTGACAAGCAAGCTAAACTAATTTTCTAAGACACAATATTTCCTGAATAAATAAAGTAACTAGCATTACTTTTATTTACCCTTAGTTATACATAGTGATTCAGGATGTATTTAGGGTATTAAAGATGGGACTGGGACAAGAGAAAGAAATGTGTATATGCAAATCAATAATTAGGGGTTTATATTAATATCACTCAATGTAGATCAAGTTGTTGCAGTAAGAAAGACTCTATCGCATAAACCTTGAAAGTAAAAAATGTAGATTTGGGGGAGTTTTTCCACCAAAAGAAGAATTGGATGTCTTCCAGAGCATCGATGAAGGAATGGTAAGACCTAAAAGGAAACTCACTTTCTAATTTGCTTTTCCAATATGCAAAGGGTTAAAGGTAAGCGTGCTCTCCATTCATATCAGCTTACAAAGCTGAAGCTAGTACCTGGCAAATGGCCCCCTGATTCATCTCTATACTGACTTCTTTTGAGGGAAAACAAAACTCTAGGAAAGGTATGTTTTCTTTTCCTCTTCCTCAAAGTTGGGAAATCTGAGGTCTCTCCAGTGGTGGGTATTGAAAGACAAGTCATCTGGGTGGAGCACAATGTTATCAATTTGTTCCTCTGGTAATTTATGAGGTCTTGTGGAATCACCTATTAAAAGCAACCCTGGAATGAGCAGTATTTCATTTAAAATAATGGACAGTTGGTAGCAGAAGAGGATCTGAGGCATGGGAATAGGAGATTTCAAGGGCCTTAAGATGGTGAAAGAATTAAAAGGGAAGGTGGAGGCCTCCAAAGTCTAGCCCTGTATGTGTACTTCCTATTTGTTGCAAAGTCTTGAGAAGCAAAGTCTTCCACTCAATAGCCCTGTCTGTTTCTCTGTTTCTTTTTTCTCTGCTTCTGTATCTGTGTCTCTGTTTCTTTTTTAAATATGAATTACATAGTAATATGTGACATATCAAAACTACACAGATTGCAACTCTGACATCATCCTCAATTTGCCTTGACACCCTGGAGCAAATTTTTATCCATGTAGAAGTTTCATTGGGTTTCTGGATGCAAAGGAAGAACCAAAGTATTTACCCTTAATATCCTTTTTATAGATATCCTGGAGCCAGCTTAATTGGCATTTAATGCCCCTTAGGCATTATGACTTTTCATATCACTCATATTTCATAAATAGAAAGGGCAATAAAATCAATTTCTGAGCCAGAACCAGAGTCTAGGACCACTGACTCCCACATAATGTGATTTAATTAACAAGATATTGAGAACAAACACACTCAAACAAAAACTAGATTAAGTCTACATTGACTTGCAGTTCACTTATAAGATGCTTAGTTTCATTTCCAACCTGAAATGGAAAGATCTAAAGCAAGCCCACATGAGTCATACATTAAAGCCTATGTCACCACAACCCAAATGGCTTGTCATCTTCTCTGTGTGTTTAATTTGTCCCCAAGTCTCTCCCAGACACTCCAGAGCTGAATTAGCTTGCCACACCCTGATTCTGCTCACCCACTTCTCAGTTTATCTTATGCAGAGAAATATTATAAACAACATGCTTGTATTTATTTCCCTCCTTAGTGAGGTCACACAATAACATTCTTCAGAGAAATAGAACAGTCTAATGCCTCAGTACTAAGATAACTTCAGTTGCTTCCCACATTTGGTTAAGTGCTCTTAATGTTTGTAAAAGAACATAAACCTTTGTGAAGTAGGGGGGAAAAGACTTCAGAAAGAAACAGAAGGCAAATTGTACTTTACACAGCTAGATGATGCAAAGTACATCAGAGTAAATGCACATGATCTAATTGTGTTGTCAAAGCTCATGGTTTAGAAGACTGACTTGGCATAATAAGAACAGCAACATGAAAGCTTCCTTGAGTTTACCTAAGAAGTCTGAAAATATATGGATCTTCAGATCTGGGACAGAGTGGGGACAGCAGGGAAGTGGATGATAAATAATCTAATGAGAAGAGGGATCTGTCACCCAGGCTGGAGTGCAGTAGTGTGATCTCGGCTCACTGCAACCTCCTCTGCCTTTCAGGTTCAAGCAATTCTCTTGTCTCAGCCTTCTTAATAGCTGAGATTACAGGTGTGCGCCACCATACCTGGCTTATTTTTGTATTTTTAATAAAGACGGATTTTGCCATGTTGGCCAGGCTGGTCTCAAACTCCTGACCTCAAGTGATCTGCCCGCCTAGGCCTCCCGAAGTGCTGGGTTACAGGCATGAGCCACTGCGCCCAGCCAAGAAAGTCCTTTTTATTGCTTATAGTGTCCTATGGCATAAGGAAAGCTGTGAATATCCACAATAACTTCCAGCCTCAGCCAGTTTTTTTTTCAGTAAGAGCAGGTGCCTGGAAACAGAAGGGCTGAAACTAGATCACGCAACAGGTGATCACACAACAGGTTGGGAAAAATATTTCTACTTTCTACCTTCTGCTCTTGCCTTAGGCCTTGAAGTCCTGGCTTCGATACAATTCTTTTGCTTTGCTATTTTCACTAGCAGAGGCAAGTTCTTCCCCCAAAAAGTTGTGAGTCCATTTTGATAAGTAAAACTGAACTAAGCTAATTTTAGGTGAAGTGCCCCCCCTGTATTTGTATAATGCATTTAAAATGATTTCAAACCATTTTTTATAACCACTTGTTGTAAGTTCACTATCAATCTTGTGAATTACTCAAGTTATCTCGAGAAATACGGACAACGAGCATTTAAGCAAGATACCCAAAGTGTCACAACATAGAATTGGATGTACAGCTGTGTGTGGTCTCCTGATTGCATATTTGCCCTCTTTCAGGAACATCTGAATTCACAAAAACAACAACAACAACAACAACAACAAAAAACTAGCAAATAAGATCTTACAGATTATTAATTATTTGATTTTATTTGATAAATGCAGACAGCAAATGCCTGTCTGAAGCCAGGGTGTTATTCATTGGCAGTGTCAGACTAGCTGGGACTTAGCAGACTTACTGTTTGGCACCCATAGCACTGTGATGTGGCACCTTGCATTACAAACAGCAAAATGCCCAACAGTCCCGATGCTTGCATTTTCAGAACATTTAGATGGCTATCCTTCTGGAGTTGTGCAGTCCACAACTTGCAAATCCAAATAAAGTGGCCATGTATGGCTTATTTCTATATTGTTGCTACACATCACATATAGGCTGATTAAAGATCAAATTTCCTTGCTTGTAAGTAAAATTATGGCATCTCAAGGTGGAAAAAAATTGTTTAAACTAATGAGACTGTGCCTGCATGAAGAGAAGAAGAATGGGGATAGATAATTAAAGGAGACTTTGGTGGTGACGAGATTAGGAACTAGGTCCTGAACTTACCCTACAGACATCTGGGGTTTGTGAGCCAAGGACAAGAGTTTAGTGAAATGGGAGAGACATCTATGGTAACTATGGGGACAAGTAGAGCCTAGAAGGGGAAACAAAGCAAAATACTTTCTTCACATGTTTACAGTGGTGTTCAGATTGAGGTGGATTAGAAAGATAGTTTCTAATCTTAGATTGAAAGGCACCTCAAGAAGCCATCTCTGTTTTGGTTTTTTAATGTATTTTTAATTTAGGGAACAATGGCTTTGTCTCATTTTATACATAAATCCATTTAAGTAATCAACCACGCTATAATAGGGTTCTACTATAAATCATATGAGAAACAAACATTACTTACTATTTTTTAACACAGGAAAAAAGTCTTTAAGATCATGTTTGGAAATATGACATTTAAGGTTTTAAAAAAATTTTATAAAAATTCCAAGAAAAATATTCCATTTACAAGAGCTGCAAGAAAAGTAAGATACTTAGTGACATGGTTTGGATCTGTGTCCCCACCCAAATCTCATGTTCAGTTGTAATCCCTAATGTTGGATATGGGGCCTGGATGTTCCCCTGGGTACTGTGTTACAATAGTGAGTGCGTGCTCAAGAGATTTGGTTGTTTAAAAATGTGTAGCACCTCCTCCCTCTCTCTCGGTCCTGCTCCTGCTGTGTAAGAGCCCTGCTCCCTCTTTGTCTTCCAGCATTCTTGGAAGCTCTCTGAGGCCTCCACAGAAGCGGAAGCCACTATGCTTCCCATACAGTCTGCAGAGCCATGAGACAATGAATCTTCTTTTCTTTATAAATTACCCAGTCTCAGGTATTTCTTTATAGCAATGCAAGAACAGACTAATACACTTAGGAATAAACTTAACTAAGAAAGTGAAAGATCTCTACCCCGAAAAACTACAAAACATTGATGAAAGAAATTGAGAAGGACACAAATAAATGGGAAGATAACCTATGTTTGTGGATTGGAAGGATTAATATTCTGAAAATGGCCATAAAACCCAAAGTGATCTACAGGTTTAAGGCAATGCCTGTTAAATATCAATGATAATTTTTACAGAATTAGAAAAACAATCCTGAAATTTATGTGAACCACAAAGACCCTAAATAGCTAAAGCAATTCTGATAAAAAAGAAGGAAGGCTTAGACATCACATTATGCGACTTCAAAATATGCTACAGAGCTAATGTAACCAAAACAGCATAAAAACAGAAACATTGACCAATGGAACAGAATAGAAAGCTCAGAAATAAATTAACAAACCCACAGCCAACAGCCAATTGATTTTCAACAAAGGTGCCAAGAATCCACACTGGAGAAAGGGCAATCTCTTCAATAAATGGTGTGGAGGAAAATTGAGAAAAAGAAAAGTTAAAAAAAATTAAAAAGTCACATCTCCCGCATGCAGAAAAATGAGACTAAATCCCTACCTCTCACCGTATACAAAACTCAGTTAAAATGGATTAAAGACTTAAATTAAAGGCTTGAAACTATGAAACTACTAGAAGAAAACATAGGGGAAATATTTCATGACGTGGGGTTGGGCAAGGATTTTTGAAATAAAACTTCAAAAGCACAAGTGACAAAAAAAGAAACAAATGAGATTATATAAAACTAAAAAGCTTTTGTACAGAAAAGGGATCTATAAGCAGAGTGAAGGGACAACCTACATGATGGGAGAAAATATCTGCAAACTATCCATCTGGCAAGGGTTAATATTCAGAATATATAAGGAGCTTGAAAAACTCAACAGCAAAGAAACAAATAACCTAACTTAAAAATGAGAAAAACACCTGCGCAGACATTTCTCAAAAAAAGACACACAAATGCCCAACAGGTATATGAAAAGATACCCTAATCATCAGAGAAATGCAAATGAAAACCACAGTGAGATACCACCTCACTCCAGTTAGAATAGCTATTATCAAAAAGATGAAAGGAAACAAGTGTAGGCAGGTATGTGGAGAAAAAGAGACATTTACACACTGTTAGTGAGATTGTAAATTAGTACAGCCATTATGGAAAACAAAGGTGCCAAGAGTATACATTGGAGAAAGGACAGTATGAAGATTCCTCAAAAAATTAAAAATAGAATTACCATATGGTCCAACAATCCCACTACTAGGTATATATCCATAGGAAATTAAATCAGTGTGTCAAAGAGATGTCTCCACTCTCATGTTTATTGCAGCACTTTTTACAATAGCCAAGATATGGAATCAATCTAAGTGTTAAACAATGAATGAATAGATAAAGAAAATGTGGGCCAGGCATGGTGGCTCATGCCTGTAATCCCAGCACTTTAGGAGGCCGAGGCAGGTGGATCACCTGAGGTCGGGAGTTGGAGACCAACCTGACCAACATGAAGAAACCCCATCTCTACTAAGAATACAAAATTAGCTGGGCATGGTGGCTTATGCCTGTAATCCTGGCTACTCAGGAGGCTGAGGCAGGAGAATTGCTTGAACCCGGGAGGCGGAGGTCGTGGTTAGCCGAGATTGCGCTATTGCACTCTAGCCTGGGCAACAGAAGTGAAACTCCATCTCAAAAAAAAAAAAAAAAGAAAAAGAAAAGGAAAATGGGGATACCATTCTACGATTAAAAAAAAGAAATCTTGTCATTTGTGACCATATGGATGAACCTGGAGGACATTGTATTAAGTTAAATAAGCCAGACACAGAAAGACAAATACCACATTGACATGATTTGGCTGTGCCCCCACCCAAATCTCATCTTGAATTGTAATTCCCATAATCCCCAGGTGTCATGGGAGGGACCTGGTGAGAGGTAATTGAATCATAGGGGTGGTTACCCCCATGCTGCTGTTCTCATGACAGTGAGTGAGTTCTCATGAGATTTGATGATTTTATAAGAGGCTTTTCCCTCTTTTGCTCAGCCTTCTCCTTGCTGTCGCCATGTGAAGAAGGATGTGTTTGCTTCCCCTTCTGCCATGATTGTAAGTTTCCTGAAGCCTCTCCAGCCATGCCAAACTGTGAGTTAATTAAACCTCTTTCCTTTATAAATTACCCAATCTCAGGTATGCCTTTATTAGGAGCATGAGAATGGACTAATACACACATGATCTTACTCATATGTGGAATTTTTTTAAAAGTCAGTATGATAGAAGTAGAGAGTAGAACAGTGTTTACCAGAGAACGGGGAAGGAAGAGGGGATGAGGAAGATGGAGAGAGCTTAGTCAAGGACTCAAAGTTGCAATTAGATAGGAGGAATACGTTCTGGTGTTCTCTTGCATAGTAAGGTGACTATGGTTAACAATAAGGTATTATATAATCACAAAATTGCTAGAAGAGAGGACTTTGAATGTTCTCACCTCAAGGAAATGATAAATGCATGAGGTGATGGATATACTAACTATCCTGATTTGATTATTAAACAGCATAGATATGTATCAAAACATGAAATTGCATCCATACATATGTACAATTACAACGTGTCAATTAAAAAATTTAAAAAATCGATATCTCTCACGGAAGTGCAAGTTGTTTACTGATACTGGTTCTGAATTTGTCCAGATGCATTAAATACTTGATTGATATTAATATCAACATTAGACTCAGAATGGGCTGCTAACGAGCCAAGAACTAAGGAATTTAGTTCTTGTCATTCAGGAGCACGGGGGGAGAAAAAAAGCAATGCAATTGGAGTCAGTCCCTGAAATACAACCACTTGAAGAATGCACTGTCACAGGGGACAGCAGGGCCAATACTTGTGTCCTGTGAACTCGAGAGGCTATGCTCTGCTTTGACCTCTCCCAACCTGTTTGCCTCTGGCTGCACCACTGTGCTCTCTTCCCAGCTCTCTCTGGCGTTGCCACTGTTGGCTGCCTCCTGCTGTGGCCCGAGCCATGCTGGCCTTGGTCCACTGGTTTAGTTATGACCCTGTGCCTCATGGCCCTGGCTCACTTGCTCAGCCTCTTATCCTCCTGGACTCTCTTGGGAGTAAGAACAGAGGAATGCTGAAATACTGAGGACAAGATACATTTGGAGGATTTTTTTTTAATTAATGAAAGTTACCACTGCAGTAGCACCATGTAGCATATAATTATTAAATACTCTGTAATAAGATCTTACATATGTGTCTACTATCTTCCCCTCTGAATACATTTATATTTTCAAGAGTTTGAAGCAAGATTACATGAAATAAAATTCATGCAATAGTGATACTAAATAGAAGAGTAAAATCTAAAACCAAAAGGCAATAAACATTTTTAATAATAGGCAGCAACAAATGACAGAAACTTACAGAGGTCTACTGTTTGTACCAAAGTTTGTACCAAACTTAAATATTTCAGGTTAGTTTAAGATTTTGTGACCAATATGTGTTAATAATGGCTCATGAAATAAGGACTTGATACCTTAATTATCAAGGTAGAAGTAGCCTAGTGGTAGAGCAAGTGTCTGGAAGTATGAACTGATGCCAGACATGATGAATTTTCAATTAAGATATCAGTAGTTATGCTCAAACCCTCCTGGGAACTGAAAAAGCAACTTTTATGCTGTGAGTTTCCATATTTGCCTTGGCTCCTCTAACATAAATTCTTTCTGTATTTTTTTTTATAGAATCGAGTTCTGTTTTTACAAAATCATTGCACATTAGAAAATGTTTCATTAGGTAAAATTTCAAACACATTTAAAAGTAGAGAGAGTAGCATGCTAAGCACTCCTGTACCATTACCCAGCTTCAATAATTATAACCTTGTGGATAATCTTGCTTCATCAGCACTCCTTGCTCTGCCCATCTAGATTACATAGAAGCCAATTCCAGGCATCATATCATTTCCTTATGTATCTCTAGAAGGTATAAGCTATTTATGTAAATATACCAGTAATACTATCACAACACCTTGAAAATAATAATTCATTATTATAAAACAGGTCAGTGTTCAAAAACTTCCAATTGTCTTGTAAAAAATTTTTAACATTTTAAAATCAGAAACAAAATTAAATCAATGTACAACCAATTGTAATTGGTTGATTTGTCTTCTAAAATTTTTTTTGAAATGGAGCTATAATTTATATATGGCACTATTCACCCTTTTAAGTATATGATATTATAAGTGTCGACAAACATAGTCTTGTAATCACCATCTCAACCAAGATATACAATATTTCTATCACTCCCAAAACTTTTCTTGTGTCCCTTAGTTGTCAGTTCTCCCTACCCTCAGGCCCTGGCAGGGACTAAGCATTTTTTTTTTTTTTCTGTCTCTATAGGCTTGCCTTTTCCCAAATGTCATACAAATGGAATCACACCGTATAGCCTTTTGAGTCTGGCTTCTTTCACTTAGTATATTGTGTTAATGATTAACCTATGTCACTGTATGTATTAGTAATTTCTCCCTTTTTATTGCTGAGCAGTATTCTGTTATGTGGATATAACACAGTTTGCCTCATCATCTACCTGTTGAAAGACTTTTGGGTGGTTTTCAGTTTTTTGCAATTATGACTAAAAGCTCTCTAAACATTAATGTATAGGCTTTTGTATGAATATAATTTTTAATTCATTTAGGGAAATATCTAAGAATATGATTGCTGGGTCCCATGGTAAGTACATTTTTAGCTTTATAGGAAACCGCTAATGTTCCATCTTCATTCTCACCAGCAGTGTGAGAGTTCCATTTGCTATGCATCCTCACCGGTATTATTAAACTCTAACCATTGTAACAGATATAAAGTAGAAACCTGTTGTGGTTGTAACTCACATTTTTCTAATAAGTGATGATGTTGAGCATCTTTTTATGTGCTTATTTGCCATTTATATCTGCACTTTGGTCAAGTGTCTGTTTGGTTTACTTGCCCCTCTCCCGCTTTCTTTGTAAAGAGATGGGGTCCTGCCCTGTTGCCCAGCCTGGAGTGCAGTGGTATGATCATAGCTCACTGCAAACTTGAACTCCTGAGCTCAAGTGATTTTCCAACCTCAGCCCCCTGAGTAGCTAGATGTGGTCCACCACTCTTAGCTAATACTTTTAGTTTATGTAGAGACGGGGTCTCACTATGTTGCCCAGGCTGGTCTCAAACTCCTGGCCTCAAAGAATTTTCCTGCTTTGGCTTTTCAAAGTGCTGGAATTACAGGCATGATCCACTATGCCTAGCTTATTGCTCATTTTTTAAGTGGAGCAGTTTTTCTTAATATTCTTTTGAAAATTCTTCATATAGCCTAGATAAAAGCCCACTAGTAGGTGTGTTTTATAAATATTTACTTTGTCTGTGGCTTGTATTTTCATTCCCTTAACAATGTCTTTTAAGAGTAAACGTTTTCATTTCGATGAAATCCATGTTAATCTCTAGGTTCTCCCTTTCTCTTTTATAATTCCTAAAAATGTATTTGTTGACGCAACCAAGCCGTGGGCCACACACTGCAATTAGTTGATGTATCTCTTAAGTCTCCTTAACCCTTCTTCTTCCATCTTTCTCACTCTCTCTCTTTTTTAATTCCTTGAAATTTATTCATTAAAGAAACCAGGTCATTTGTCTAATAGAATTTCTCTTACTCTGAAGTTTACTGATTCCCACCACTCCCGTATTTCCTGCAAACTGATAGTTAGATCCAGAGGCTTGATGAGAGTGAAGTTCAATTTTGTAGTAAGAATACTGCATAGGTATACTTCAGCCAGGAAGCGCATATGTCTGATGACTTTTGGGAACATTAGCAGCCATTAAAGATTATGGCTATTTATATATTTTTGTCAAGCAACAACAGCTGTAATCAAATTCTGTTTCTTCTTGAGAATTTTATTCATCTCTTACTATAATTTGACAAAAAAGTGCTATAACATCTTATAATGTAAGAAATACTCTTCATATAGTATTTTGATTGGCCCTACCAACAACTTATTTAATAGACTTTACTCTTATCTCAGTTTTTCCCACGAAGTTACTGCAGTTCTGAGACAATAAATAACTTTTCTGAAATCACATGCAGCCAGAAGAAAGGGAATTTTATGAGCCTAGATCCCACGTCCTTTACATCAGAAAATATTATCTCCTTATCAATTATATGTCATTGAATCATTTGAAAATTTTCATTGAGCACCTGTTATCTATTAAAACACTAAAAGTCAAAGTGGTTAGTAAAACTGACATTGTCCCTACCTGCATAGTGTTTACAGTGTAGTTGGAGAGATGGGCATTAAATAAATAATAACATACATAAATACCCAATTATCACCTCCTGTGATAAATGCTCTCATATGTTTGTTTTATAGATATTTTAGAACAGCTATTTTATGAGATATTTTTAAATTGTTATTTAGCCTGATTCTTCATCTCCCTATCACCATTTCAGAAGGCTTACACTATTACTGAAATGAATGTTTTCCTGCCCTTTGAAATGGAAGGAAAATACCTTCCCCAACACACATATGACCTGTATTCAACACTGAGAAAGTAGTAGAATCTCATGAAATATATATTTATTGGTTAACCAGTTAATTAACTAGTCTTATATATATGTTAGTACTTCATTTCTACAGAACTTGTCTTTAAAATTTGCCTAATCAGGAAAGCAGCCAATACCCCAGAAGCCAAAAAGGACTAAAGCAGATATGCAAAGAACAATCAAAATATATAAAAATACTCTGAAACAAAATGCATACTTTTTTTCATAGAGGGATTCCATTTAACCATTTAAAACCTAAATTCTCTTAAAAATATGAGAATTTTTTGCACACAGTAGTTTTGAGTGTGGCTTTTTAATATCTTAACCTACCACAGAGTAGAGGCCACAAATTGAAATGTGATAATAGGATTGAAATAAGCACATATACTAAAAGCAAGAAGAAAGAATTGCCTGAGAGTCTGGGGGAAGAGGAGAAGGTAGGAAAATTTAAACAGAAAATCTTCTAAAAAAGCCACACATCTGTCTTGTGACTACACATTTCTATCAGTCCTGAGGGCAGTGCTGTAACTGATGTTTATAATAACATTCTGTAGCACATCAGAAAAAGTTGACATGTCCAATGAATTCTGTTTAAAAAGATAGAAGCATGTGTATTTATTAAAATTACTATTTAAAATGGTTAAAACAGAAAACACAGCCAAACCATTTTAAAGCTAAAAGAGTAACCCTTAGTTACCTACATTACTTGGCTTTTTAGATTTAATTTTCAGAGGTTTGTGAATAGTCAGGTTTTCATTGGAAACTTAGAATCATTTCTAAATGAAACCAATAATTCTTAGCGCTCTGGTTAATCAACTTATATTGACACAGATCCTCGAGGACACTCTCAATTCAAAGTCAAAAATCACGTTTTTTGTTTTTGTTTTGTTTTGTTTTTTTTGAGATGGAGTCTCACGCTGTAGCCCAGGCTGGAGTGCAGTGGCATGACCTCAGCTCACTGCAACCTCCACCGCCTGGCTTCAAGTGATTCTCCTGCCTCAGCCTCTGGAGTAGCTGGGACTACAGGCGTGTGCCACCATACCCGGCTAATTTTTGTATTTTTCAGCAGAGATGGGGTTTCTCCATGTTGGCCAGTCTGGTCTCGAACTCCTGGCCTCAAGTGATCTCCCCACCTTGGCCTCCCAAAGTGCTGGTATTACAGGTGTGAGTCACTGCACCTGGCCAAAATCATCTTTATTAACTCACCTCTATTTCTTCAGCATTGGCTCAAAATGGAGTTTATCCATTTACAAGACTAAAATCCTTTGACTTCCTATTTAAGAGTGATCTGCTCAGTGTAGTTCATTCAACACACATTTACTGAGTGATTACTATTTGCCAGGCTATGACTATTCCTTTATGAGGAATAAGAAAGTACGAGGTAAAACTGGTTTACTGTTTCACTGCTATATTCTCTTTCACATAAATGACAAAAAAAGATGTTAGAAACAAGTTCTGAATTTTTGCATCATTTCTGATCTATTGTAATCTATTGATTTAATAAGGATGCATGGGCCAAGTTTATGATTTCAATATAAATAGCAGGCCTTCAATGTGGATTCAGAGACTTTATCACAAAGCTACTTGCAAACATAGAGTGGGTAGGAGCTGATAGATTAATTTCCACTCCTAATTGCAATTAGTAAATTGTCACAATGATTGTATCGATAAAATGCATGTTTTCTTGCCATAGCAAACAGTAAACGACACATTCTTATGGGAATGACAGGTGGCTAATAGCTTAATCTACTAACTAGTGACAGTAAAATAATAATAATATATAGTACTATTTAATAGTAATTACAATTATTACTTAATAATATCATATAATGAAATATAATGTATAATAATATTCCCTGATGATTACCAATGATACCCCAACCCAAACTGTCATTTGGTGTCCAGTCGATGCTTTATAACCCCACTGTGATGAATAAATTATTTAACATTAGCAACGTGGTAAGTTCTCTGGGATAATTCTTTCATGGCTACCTTATCCAGGCAGGCCCATCCAGATACAGGCTGCTCAAAAAAGAACTATTCTACAGGCACCATACATTTCTCATAAGTACTTTTATATGCATGCATGACACAATCACAGTGTAGGACGTTTAACAGAAAATTGGTTACATTATTTCTTGTCTCTCCCCAAATGAAATCTGGGACATTATGACAATTTATTTTTCTAAGGATGATCTTGGTTCTGCCTATTGAAATTTCCTCACTCACCTCCAAGAGGAAGGGGGATGGCTTCAGAAAATGTCTCTAAGTGTTTTTATTTTTCACAAGTTATTTATTGCAACACTAGCTCTTCCCTGCAGGAAGCTATATAATTGTGTGCTTAATTGGTAACATAGAAGAATTCCTAGCTACTTCCTAGAGAATATACTCTTGAATTCCTTGTCACTCAAGTATCTGTTAAAAACTCAACCATGGGAAACAATGTCCATGGATGCCTTTGGGAAAATACACATTTTACCTATTATTTCATCTTTTTTCTCACTTTGTCAAGTAGTAGGTACCCCACAAAAATTGTTGATTGAATACATGAATAAAATCTTTCATTGAATGAAATCTCTTAAAAGCTGAAACATGTAACTCCAGAATATATTTTTTGGCCCCCTAGTGAATTGTTGTTCCTGAATTCTATTTGGTGTGATGCTCTGGACTTGCACTGATAATTTCTCTTTGCAGCCTCCTATGGAACTCATGTTATTACATATCTCACTCTCTATAAACTACCTCAACATTTCTTTTCTGGTGCTAATGTGAGGAAGATAAGGCAGGCTTATCTTGAGAAATGGATTTGCTTTTATTTTACAGATATTATGAATTGGGTCACCAATCAGATTTCCCTTTTCCGATTCACTGTCATAGAGCAAAATTTATAGCTCAAAATGACAGTATGATTGCATCTTTCATTTAACTCATTTCCACTTCTAGTTTTTGCCCCCATGTTTGTTTTTCCTTATTTATTCTCATAGAATTTGTAGTTTATGATTTATTGGCATATTTTATTTGTAGCTTATTGCTATATTTTATGTTGCCCTTTAAAGATCTTAAATCTCTTTTGAAATAAGATAAAGTATTGATAAATAAAGTTAATCCATCAATTAAACAAAACATATTCTATTGTATAGAAGAATCTGACAGTTGTTAGTCTGCACTTTTAAAAGCCACTGAGACAAGACAATCTTGGAAAGAATATTTATTATTTGTCTACTAACCACCCCTGCCTCCTTCTGAAAAAAAAGCAACTCATTCTTCTGGAAACTACTCCTCCTTCCACTGCAACTCTGCCTCCTAGAAATGTTGAGGACTCTAAGGATGGATAACCAAACCAAGCCATTCAAATCACGGGCATTCCTTGGGTTGTTTTTGTTGTTTGTTGGGGAGTTGGTGTGGTGTGTGTTAGGCAACCTTGTCCTGTGATGGAATTGAGATATAAAACTTAGGAACTGTCAGTGATCATATTTCCTGCCACGAAGAGAAAGACTGACTCAGTGTGAGACAAAGTTGGCACAGAGGGGAGGCGGGGAAGAGAGAGAGAAAGAATGTAAGTGAGAGAGAGAAAGTAAATGAAAGAGAAACCTGGCATCATTCAAGTTCCTGACACATTCAGTTCCTGAGACCCAACTCAGTGCTTTCTTTCACATGGTTTGGATATTCACTGCTTCTTTAGATTTTGGGAAATAACAAATTCCTCTTTCTCAATATGGGTTCAAATTGGGTTTCTATCACTTTCAAGCAGGAGTCCTTAATGATAGATGCTGCTTTCAAGCTTTATTGTGAAAAATTTTGGCCCTAATCCTCATCAGCCCCAGTCTACTTTTGTGCAAGGATATAATTTACTCGTCAACCTGGAAAGTCTGTATCTGGCTCTAATTTTCATTTGAAAGAAAACCAGTTTTTCCTCTTAATGATATGGTATATAAAACATCTGAAGTTTGTTTTGGAAAATACTAATATTGCAAGCATTTTTCAGTTAACTCAAACTCAAGTTTTTTGCTCTCTTGATTGTGTCAAAAGTTGGACTTGGACAGTGGTTTCTGGAGATATGGGAACATGATAACTAGCATTTTCCACATTGTTTTACTCTATCTCCATACCAAATCAATAGAAATCTACATGCCTGGATGAGTAGAATGGAAAGAATGTGACTTTAGACCATGAAGACCCAGATTCATGTCTTAGCTTTACATGACCAAGATCCTCAATCTCTCACAGTTCCCCTAGGAAACTTCTAGAAGAACAGTAATATGTACCTCCCAACATTGTTAGGGGAAAAATATGTAAAGCCCTAATACAGCGTCAACATATAATAGTGGGAGTTATTGTCACTTTATTGGCTCACTATAGAAAGACCTTTCAAAAACTTTAACAATTTGCCTTCAGCTTTTATTCAGAATTCATACCCTCCCCAACACCCACAAGCTGTATTTATGTATCTTCATCCTTTGTACTATTATTAATTACCTAATCCTCTTTATAGAAATATCCTTACACTATACTCCCTCTTAGAATTTTGTCCTAGAAGAATAAAGACATTTCTAAATTGCTCGTTTTCTTTTTATGTTGATAAAAGCATGTGAACTCATCCTGTTCTCCCTCCTTATCTTCTTTCTTTTTTCCTTTTTTCTTGGACTATCAGTAAAAATAGAGCTAAATTTAATGCTCAATTGCATAAAACTAGATTAAACTACCTACTTATTACCTCCTTAATTATTTAAAAATATTATTGTATTCTTTCATTGGTTATGTTGTATGTGTGACTTCAAGTAAGCTTACATTATTCTTGGGAGTAGGCATCAGTGTATAAATAATAAATGCAATAAAGGCCTACACTATTTTAGCAACCCTCAGATGAAGAATGACTGAGCCAAGAGTGTGAGGGTGCTAGCTCTTGTGTTTGATAGTTGTTGGACAAAGTGCTCCGGCTCCCTACAGATCACCCTTCAGGCACCAGTTCTACATTAGCTGCCTCCTATTCTCCCTTCTGGTCAGGCTTTGTGAGAGGCACCCTGTCTTTCAGACTCCATAGTCCATGTAGCCCATTGCCTGCCAGCTATGAAGGAAAACCACAAGGTAAAAACTTCTTCAACTTGAGTCAAAGTGTTCACAGCTAAGGGCAACATCAGACTCAGGGAAGGCTATATCTACTGCTGGACATGCAGTAGACACTGGGAGAATTTATATCTTTCTTAATGATTTGGACTGTCATTAACCTACTCTCTGAAGAAGACTTGACCCCCCTTTGTGTCTTGGTTTTTATGACACCTACACTTGTTTACCCACCATCTTTGTCCATTTGCGTTCTTGTAGCAAAATACCACAGACTGGGTAATTGGAAAGAACAGATACTTTTTTTAAAAAATAGTTATGGAGGCTAAGAAGTCCAAGATCATGGCTCTGGCAGGATTGCTGTCTAGTGAGGGCTGCTGTTTGCCTCCAAGATGGCACCTCACTGTCATGTACTCCAAAGGGGAGGAGTGCTGTGTTCTCATATCAGGGAAGGGACTAAAGGAGGGAAAAGGGCAAATTTCCTCTGTCAAGCCCTTTTAAAAGAGAACCAAATTCCATGAAGGAGGGCAGAGCCCTCATGACTCAGGGACCTCCTAAAGGTCTCAACTCTTAATACTGTTGCATTGAAGATCAAGTTACAACATGAATTTTGGATGGGGAAAAACACTTAACCCACAACACCACTTGCATCTCCAACTAGAACAAGACCTGCTTAAGGTTAGAAGCTGTGTCTTACTCTTCTCAGAATCTTCAGCATACCCTACAAACCTAGTACATGGTTTACACAGTATGTTGAAGGAATAAACATATCCTCAGCATAGCAAGTTGAAATGCTTAATCATTTGCCACCAATAATAAAGTGTAAATAGAAATTATTCATTACAATGGTATTTTGTTCTCATTTCCAGAAATCAGATTCATGCCTTTTGTAAAGAATGTGTAGTCTCAGGATAATAGAGTCCTGCACTTAAAGGGAGATAATGCCTAGAAGAATCAAGTTATCTTTGCAGATGTTTTGATATATCTGGAAATATCTCTAATAGGAAAATGAAAGCCAGGAAGCTTTTCTGGAACAGTAGGTTTTATGTTGCTACTTAAAATATTCTGTGCCATTGTTCAACTATATGCCATCCCAGCAATCTTTGAGTTTTAAATATTTGGCCCCTAGAGAACCACTTGGGTCAGTTGCTGTCTGGTCACCATCCCATTCTAAGACTGCCCTTCGGGTTACATACACTGATGCTACCAAGCACTGATGAACTATCCTTATATAAAAATAGAAAGTACATTCTAGAGGTGAAACATATATACATATCTTTTTAAAGTAATGTTTAAGAAAACTATCTTATATTTCCAAATTCCAGAGGCTGTTTCTTGACAATTTCTGAGATAAATAAACCACACATTCTTTTAAGTCAGAAGCAGCAAGTTTGAATTCGTCAATGGAATCTTCACCTACATTATTTATCTACATCTTATCATTATATATGTCAGTTAAAGGAAGGAATTGGTAAGACTATTTTACTAGAAAAGTGATATCTTCCAAAACTGATGAGGAAACCTGAGTGAAAGCTCAATGGAATTAATTTCTTTATTGGTGTTTTCCTGTTTTAGGAAAGGTTCTTAACATGTTAGTAATTTCAAATAACTCTCCGTAGCTGTTTCATTTTTTTAAATTATAAAATACATTCTCTCAGCTCCAAATACTTCCTGGCCTCTGACTATTGATAATTGGGGTTTGAAGGTTCAAACAAGATCAGAATAGCTTACATTGGAGAAAGTGACTATCACAGTTAATTTTATGTGTCAGCTTAGCTAGGCCACACCACCTAGATATTTAGTCAAACATTATTTTAGATGTTTCTGTAAAGGTTTTTTTTAGATGAGCTCAACATTTAAATCAGCAGACTTTGAGTAAAGCAGATTACTCTCCATAATGTGGTGGGCCTCATCCAATCAGTTGAAGGCCTTAAGAGAAAAAGATGAACTTGTGGAAGAGGGATTTCTGCCAGCAGACTGTCTTCAGACTTGAACTGCAATACCAGCTCTTCATTGGCTCTTCAGCCCACCAGCCCACCCTGCAGATTTTGAACTTGTCAAGACTCCACAATCATGTAAGCCAATTTATTACAATAAATCTCTCTCTGTCTCTCTGTATCTCTATTTCTTATATATTATATATAATTTATATAATATACAATGTTATATAGTATATATAATAGAATTAATATATAATTAATATATAAAATTAATTATATATAATTTATACATTTATACATTGTATATGTAAATAATTATATAAAAAGAATTTTATATATATTTAAAAAATATAAATAAATATTACACCAAATCTTTTTCATTATATACATAATATATACATTAATTATATAATTATATTACATATATTTATATAAATTATATATTAATTGTATATATTAATTATATCTAAATCACATATATAAATTAATATTTAATTTTTATATATTAATTAATTTATATATAAATTAATATTTAATATATATTAATAATTAATTTATATATAAATTAATATTTAATATATATTAATATTTAATTTATATATAAATTAATATTTTATATATAAATATTTAATTTATATATAAATTAATATTTTATATATAAATATTTAATTTATATGTTTATATAAATATAAATATCTATGGATAGTATATTAAATATAACAATATTGTTATAATTATTTAAAATATAATAATTAGACAAATATATAAGTATATAAATATATAATTTTATATATTAATTATATACAAAATTATATGATAGTGTGTATAAAATGAGAGAAAGATTTATTGTAATGTTAATTTATTATTTATTTATATATTAAATATATAATATATTTTGT
Source organism: Gorilla gorilla gorilla (assembly GCF_029281585.2). Lineage (NCBI taxonomy): Eukaryota > Metazoa > Chordata > Mammalia > Primates > Hominidae > Gorilla > Gorilla gorilla. Next base: position 169,981,427 of record NC_073229.2, read on the forward strand.
AAATATAATATGTAAACCTTCCATATATTTATATGTATTTTAAAATATATATCATATATTATATATTTTATATATGAGACATATTATGTTCATATGTTATATTTTTATATATGACATGTATCATATAAATATATAAAAATATGTAATGTACATAAACACATACATATACTATATATAAATATGTAATATACATGTACACACACATACACACACATATGTATATATTCTATTGATTCTGTTTATTTGGAGAAACTTGACTAATACAGTGACCTTTTATCCTATTTGGTCAGTGGAATCTGAATGGCCTCAAAAAGTGATGTCAGGTAGACTCTTCATTTTATTAGTCTGCTTTAGTAATCTGTTACAATATATTACAATCTTCCAATTATAATTATATTATGTAACTACAATATATTAAACATTAAGAGAAGAAGCTTGTTAAAGCTAGTGTTGGTTTGTTGCTAAAGCAAAATACCACAGGCTGGGAAATTTATAAACAACAGACATTTATTTCTCACAGTCTGGAGGCTGAGAAGTCCAAGATCAAGGTGCTGACACATTTGGTGCCTAGTGATAGCTGCTCCCTGCTTTAAGTAGGCACTACTTGCTAAATCCTCACACGGAGGAAGGAGTGAAAAGGGAACATAGAATGCTGTCTTCACATGACAGAAGAGAGGGAAAGGCAAAAAGGTGCTAGAGCACTCCCAACTTCTTTTATAAGAGCATTAATTCGTTCAAGAGGATAGAGCCCTTGTGGCCTAATCAACACCCAAATTCCCCTTTTCTTAATCACTTTGGGCTTTAAGTTCCAACGTAAGAATTTTGGAGGGACACCTACATTTGAACCACAACAGCTAGGAATAATTTTTAATTTATATATTTCAAAAATTTGGCATCTTTGTTATGGAGCAGGCAATTGCCTGTATACTGGCCAATATACTTTTTTTTTAGTTTAACAAGTGTGTATTAACTGCATGCTTTTCTGCGCACTGCAATTCAAGCTATGATTTTGGGTTGAAAAGCTCTCGTGGTTTGGGTTGTGACTATTAGCACCTCACTGTAATACAGACACAGAAGTGATCCCCTGATCTAGCCATTGTTCTACCAGGAACTTGTTTCCCAGGATTTTTGCCGACAAACTTGCATTTCAGTTGCCTGTGTACTCCTGGAAGTGCAGATATGGACAACTGCAAGTGCTGGAAATGCTGGTCCTGGACAATTGGTTTGATGTCAGGTAGCTTCAGTTCTAGGCGTGACTGAGACAACACAGGTGCTTTTAACTTCCCCACCCCTCGCTGCAGGATATAGCAAAATCAGCAGAAGCAGAGCCAGGCAAAGACAACTTTTTATTTTTTCTCCCCTCTTTCTTACCCTTCCCCATCATGTTTTAAATGAATTCTCTGTTCCAAAGCACATGAGCTCCTTCCCAGAGGCTGATAGTCTCTCAGTTCCTCTGGTCAGTGCAGGCCTTTCCCATGGGTCTCAGCCAGGTGTTTCTTCCTCATGCACCGTGTGCCCATTGTCCACTGAAGTGGGTCTAGGGGAATGGACAGGCAGGGTAAGTGGAAGGTCTAGACAATGGAACAAACCAATGGAGCTGCACTGCAGCTCTGTGCGTTTGCAGCTCTGTGAATAGGTTATTATGGGTTCTTTTCATATCTAAGCAGCTGACTGCCTGTTGTCAGAATCAAAGATAAATGTAATTATCAAAACCCATATATGCCAAACACCCTCCATAGGAAGCAGTGGTGTGCACTGATCATATTTTTGATCCAGAAACCAGTCTTTAATTAGAGAAGCTCAGGTAGAGGGAAATAACACTTCAATATGATCAGGTCTATCCAGTGAAGAAGGAGTGGGTGAGAAAGCCCACCCTGAAGGAATCAAATCCTCTCTCTGGGCAGCTCTCCAACCTCTAGCTCTACGGACCTCACTTTTTGAATGGGAAAAGCCCATGGTATGGCCCAATTAAGTCAAAAGATGGTATCAAATTGTGTTAAAAAATAAAACTCCTTTTAATTTCATAAGGAAGAGATTCCAAATCACACTTCTAGAATGAATAGGAATTAGAGGGAATGTTATGGAATCAACTCATATGAGAAAGATTCAGCCTCAAAGATTCTGAGAATATCTGCCTTAACCAGTTGAGAAAGAAGGTAGACTGTTTCCTTTTTTAGTCTTTGCTCTTTCACAACCGTGGCAGTAGGGGAATTGTTTAACTTGTGAAATGCCTTTTATACAATCTGCTTGGGAAGGCATTTTGTTTATAATGTGATAACTGTGCCAGCTTTCAGAATTCCTTTCTTTTGTTTTTAAGGTCTAACATGAAACACTGAATGTTCCCTGTCTTCACAGCCTGTTCTCCCTCCTCCCGCTGCCCCTGCCTGCTTTTTCCCTGCCTCCAATCCCATAGTCAGCTATCAGAACAACAGATTACAAGTAAACATCTATTTATTGAGCACTCATGGAATAAAGGGTTTTTTTCTAAGTTGTGTACAGAGATGAATTTGTCAACATTTTATTAAAAGTATCTGAGGGAAAGAAAGTTTCGAACAATACTAGGGATTTTTAGCAATAAGCTTGAGAGCTTGGGGTCATATAGCACAATGACAGGTTCCAGAAACAGAGACCTGCTTTTTAATTTAGTTAGCTGCCTAAATATCATTCTGTTTCTTAATTTGTTTTCTCTGCCAGCTGTGTCAGCGAATTAACTTCCATTAAGATATATTATGAGCAAAGTTTTGTTTTTGTCTTCACTGCAGAGAATATGTTAACTCACAGTTACTTGAATTTAAAGTAACTAAGTCCATTAAGATGTATTTTAATAGTTTGGTTAATGGGAAAACATTTTGTGATTTTAAGCAATTTGTGTTGGTAGAAGGGCAAGATGATCTTTTCCCTTCTAATAGCATAATAACATATTCTTCAAATACGTAGAAAATATTGTGAAAAAGTGTTTTCTAAAGATGCTTATCTATTTTGGCTACCAAAAGAGAAATGTTTTCTGTATTTGATTTGCCTGTGTAGATGACATCTGCAAGATATTTTGGCTACCAAAAGAGAAATGTTTTCTGTATTTGATTTGCCTGTGTAGAAGACATCTGCAAGATATTTATTTATTTATTTTTACTTGCTCTGCACCTTTTTCTTCTGGAGAAGTAACCCATTTCCTACTTCAAGGTCAACTAAATTCAGGGTCAATCAACAAGGTCAGTCAAGTGCTCATTATTCCTCTCCAAACTGTGATCAAGGATGGGCAGGTAGCTCAAATCAGGTTGTAATTCTAATTGCCAGGATGAGCGGTGTTTGCTTTCACTGTAATCTGCAGCTGTAAGAATAATGGAGCTCAGAGGCACTGTTTTGCCAAGACTTGGAAAATCTATATATTAGTCCGTTTTCACACTGCCATAGCAAACTGCCCGAGACTGGGTAATTTATAAAGGAAAGAGGTTTAACTGACTCCAGTTCAGCATGGCTTGGGAGGCCTCAGGAAACTTACAATAATGGTGGAAGTCAAAGGGGAAGCAAGGCACCTTCTTCACAAGGCAGCATGAAGGAGAAGTGCTGAGCGAAGGGGGAAGAGCACCTTATAAAACCATCAGATCTCATGAGAACTCACTATTACAAGAACAGCATGGGGGAACCTACACCAGTGGTTCAACTACCTCCACCTGGTCTCTCTCTTGACACATGGGGATTATGGGGATTATGGGGATTAAAATTCAAGATGAGATTTGGATGGGGACCCAAAACCTAACAATATCAACTTATGAATGAAGAGTACATCAAGGCAAGCAGATCCAGAGGTGAAGAAGAGAGCCTGATGACATTGCATGGTCTCCTCAATCTATTTGTACCTGACCCATGACAGACTGCCCACTTACTTAAGATGATAGATTTCCTCCTTTCTGTCTGTTTGCTTAGGGTAATTTGAGATATATTTCTAGCCTAACTTTGAGAAACTTCTAATATGCCCATTAATCTTTAATTAAAATGTGGTATCATATAGTCATATTTTGCCTAATACATAATATGATTTCCAAAACCTTGTCTAGATGGGAAGCTTACCAGACTTCCAATAGCAAAACTGTGATATATTTAAACTATGCCGTGGAGTACAGATCACTGTAAGAAATCTCAACAAAACTGAATATCTGTATTTGTGTCCTAGATTTTTTTTAACTCATTATTTTCAATACTGTTTATGCTTCACAACTCAAGAGTGCCTAGGAAGAATTGAGAAGACATGAAAACATGGATTTTACTTGATCAAAAATTAATAATCCTGTTTTCAACACATGCTGACTTTCAGTGTCTTGGGCATTGTTTCATCTGACTGAAAAAATGAATTTTGGACAAATGAGAAATAAATGCTAAGACCCAGTCAGAGTTCAACTATCAATTTTATATTACTTAAAAGCCCCTTCTGTCTAGATTTAGCTTAGTATATGTCACAGCCAGTGACAAGTCACTCATATGGAGAGGACTGCCAAGTCACCACGCTACTCGACTGTTGTACAAATTTTGCTCCTAAAACCTTGCCAAATTGTTGGTGACTGTGCAATTTATACTCCAGAGAAAATTTCGTTTGTCATTCTTACTTGGTTAACTTGCCCATGAAGTTTGTCATTAATAACTTGACTTCTCTGGATCTAATACCATTAAAAATAGAAGCAAGAATCCCAGGATGCTAATTCTGTCCAATGAGTCACTTTTTATTTCTGCCAACGACCCCCTAGGGAATCAGTCTAAGGCTTAAATCCTATAAAAGCCGTGGATGAATTTTCTAATGGGTGAGGCACATGGGTGTGGAAGTGTGTGGCTTAGGAGGAACTTGTGAGTTGCAGAATGAATGGCAAGAGAACACTTGCTATCAACATTCCTCCCAGCCACCTTTTAACATTTTAATATACAGGAGACAGTATTATAAATAGAATATAGAGCACATTTGTTAAAGAAATGTTAGCAAATCACTTTACTTTTACTTTTTACTTTTATTAAAAATTACTTTTACATTTTACTTTTATAAAAATGTCAGTATAACCTGGTCAACATAGCAAGACCCTGTCTCTACAAAAAAAAATAAATAAATAAAAATAGCTGGGTGTGATGACTCATGCCGGTAGTCCTAGCTACTTGGGAGGCTGAAGTGAGAGGATCTATCACTTGAACCAAGAGGTGTGAAATTACAGTGAGCTACGATCATGTCACTGCACTCCAGCATGGGTGACAGAATGAGGTCCTGTCTTAAAAAAAAAAAAGAAAAAGAAAATGACAATATGCTTCCTAAGCATGTTTGTTGTGGAGATAAAATGAAGATTCAGAATATAGGTGAAAAGTGTTTGGAAATGGAGTTTCAAGGAACATGTCCTTCCATCATGATCTGGTCCCACTTGCCTCTCCAATCTTTCTATTCATCATTATCTGCTCCCATTCTCCCAAACTCTATACTTAGTCCTAAATACTTTCTGATCTCTTGTGCTTCAGGAACCTTTACAAATACTGTTCTGACCCAGTGTTCTCCCCTTTCCCCCAAACCCCGCCAAAATCTAGCTGCTACTCTCATTGTTCAGGTTCCCATTCCTATCTTGCTTTCTTCATCTCCTCAAACTGGATTTTAGGTATTTCTTCTTATGGCACTTCGTTGATTATGTTTCGATTGCCAGTCTTCTTATTTCTTCCCTTCAATAGTATGGCTTTGCACATATCATCAGACCTAGATTAATGAGAAGGACACTCCCAGCTGTGTTCAAGTTGGATTATTAAAGGCCTATAATTTGACTAAAATGAATATGACATACAAAGTTTAATCTAGGTTTCTTCAGAGATAATATTCCACATCTTCAGTATTCCCTATCTTCAATTCCTTTCTTGTGTAATGATCGCAACATGGGTTTGACTTTTGAAAATCAGGCGTGTAACTGAGTAGATGCTGTATCAATGATGATAGTGATAGGTCTTCCAGATTAAAAGAGAACACTATTTTATGTGGTCTTAGAAATGCAAAAGTTCTATTCTATGTGTTTAAAATAGTAGCTCAGAAGATAAACATTCTAGGCCAGGCCCGGTGGCTCATGTCTATGATCCCAGCACTTTGGGAGGCCGAGGTGGGCGGATCGCCTGAAGTCAGGAGTTCGAGACCAGCCTGACCAATACGGTGAAACCCCGTCTCTACTAAAAATACAAAAATTAGCTGGGCGTGATGTCATGCACCTGTAGTCCCAGCTGCTTGGGAGGCTGACACAAAAGAATCACTTGAACCCGGGAGGCAGAGGTTGCAGTGAGCTGAGATCATGCCACTGCTTCCCAGCCTGGACGACAGAGCAAGACTCTGTCTCAAAAAAAAAAAAAAAAAAAAAGTACAAGAAATATTCTGTTTAGTCAAATGGGCTGAATTTATTTGACCAGCATGTGCAGCAAGCATATTGTAGGGAAAAACTAGGAGCCTTCTTACTAAAAACCTTCTGTTGTAATCCCTAGGTCTTTAATGACCCCTCTGGTGGAGGCCCTGAATCTGGTGTGTAAAGGGCAGATTAAAGATTGAGAAGGGTGCAAAGCATCCCAATTTGTGTTCAACTGCTTGCTTCCATTTAATCACACTTGCAGGTTTTATGACTAGTTAAACATCTTTTCATTTATACTTGAAGATTAATTTTTTCTAAATCAATCTTCTCTGAGAAGATGGAGGGAAAGACTGCTTAGGTTTTTCTTTATGCTCCAACTGTACACCTTGGAGAAATATTTATGGTTCACCCCTGGCTCTTCTTATCTAAGGGAAGTAGCCTTGCTAACTCAGGAATGAACTTTAGACATCCTCAAAACCTGTCCTCTCACAGTCTGAGTGAGAAAATGGCCCGGAAAGTTCAAGAACTTCTCCAAGATGGCAGAGACAGGTTTAGCACCCAGATGTCCTGGGATCTCTCCTGAGCCCCTCACTTTAGCTTTTGATCTTTCACCACTTGATCTGGTCATGTTGTGGAACTTTATGTCCTCCAGGTCTGTCTTGGAGTTACTGGTGTGTAATTCCTCATTAACAAGTCTTTATAATCTGCCAGTATTTATTTACAGCCTCTCAGGGGTGATAAAGACATATATGATGGATATTTGTTATTTGAGGAGGGATTTTACCTTTAAAAATAAACTAAATAATTTAGAGGTAATTTGTAAGCAATACAGGTAACTCTGTTTTCCATTTTTTCCATTAAATGCTGATAAATAGCTTTAAAACAATAAAGCCAGTGTTGGTGGTGGCTTAAAAACAACCTCTAAAGGTCCTTTCAGAAAAGGAGTTCAAATAAGTTTAAATTGATTTCTTACTTATTTTAATATGTGAAAAAAATCGTATAGTTTTATAAGCTTTGTCATGTCTTTGCAGAATTATGATTTACTACCAAGTATAATCTAAATTTCCACAGGATGGTTAGATTTAATTGAGGTATCATCATTCTACAAAGCCAAACTTCTGAATATCAGGATGTTCTAGTTGTGTCTACAATAAGCCAAAGAATTTAGAGAATTCTGCATTTGAATTTAGGGTTTTTCTTATGATTGGCCTAAGCATAAATATTTCATATGTTTTTCAAAAAAGAGACAATTCCAGAATATTTTTTCTTTTCAAATTTGTGTTTGGTCTAGTGGGAAGCATATATGCTAAGAAACAGAATTATAGATCTTTTCTAGGCAATAGAAAAATTATACACATTTATATGGGTTTATATTTATGTATGTTCCTATTGGAAAAAAATTGTCTTAATTTGTTCTTACTGGCATAGCAAAACTAGATAATCCCACTTTGCCAGTTACAGTGACCTATTACTTCTTTTACTTTATGGATCAAAAAGGGGAAAAAGTTCTTGGCAGTAGCTGAACCTATTTCTGTTTCTGGAACACAGTTCCACAAAAGACCAACTTTTAAAGAAAAAATGAATAAAAACTAATAAACAATATATGTTCCTCTTGCTGATTCAACCTAGAAGCAGATGGAGAGGCCATGGAGGCAAGTCCTGTGCTTCTATAGGCCTGATTCCTGTTTCTAAAATTGGATCTAATTCTATCAGTTTATGTCTCCTGGGAAACAGACACCAAAATGTAATTAGAAGAGCAAGAAATTAATCAAGAGTAATTCCAGTGAAAGATAAAGGGGAAAAGGGAGTAGGAATAGACAGGGAAAGACTCAGACTGTGATGTAAGTCTGACCCCTGTGGAAAGGAGAATAGGAAAGAAGGAGGATTGGATATGAAGCCTCAAAGGGCAATAAGTATAGTACTGTCAAAACCTCGGCCAAGCAAAAGAGAGCTCTGGTGCAAACATTGACAGAGGAGGAGCTCTGCATAAGGGGCAGAGGGCTAGGCCCTGGTACATCATAACCAGGCATTGGCTGGGAGCTATCCAGTCTTCTGAGGGCACTAGAGCAGGAGGCTCTCAACTGACTGCACTACTCCAGGTGAATAGCAAGTTCTTTTTATCTGAGGGGTGCATCTTGACTTCCCATTAGTAGTGAGAGATATTCAAATTTAATATTTACACTTTTCTTGGAAGGCACCTTTAAAGATTTCTTTTGTAGTCTGCCTTATCCTTGCAAACTATGGGGATACCTTGGGCATATTAAATAGCATCAGAGTAAAGTTGGGCTCCTGAAGTCAACTCATTCACAGGAGTCATATCAGTATCCTGCATGCCATTGTTTTCTACTAAAAAGCCCCAAACTGGAAGTTCTATGTTTTACGCAAGATAACGAGGTGCATTTGTAACACAAATTCTCATTGCTAAACTGAAGGAAATATAGCAAAACTGTCAAAAGTAATATGTACTAATCATCTTTTGAATAATTGGAGCAAAGCCGAGATTGTTACAAAACATGATTGGTTGACGTGCTACCAGGGACATTTCATGCCCTGTGCAGTTCTGTGAAATCAGTTTGGATTGTGGTCTTCTAGTCCCCATTCTCTCTTTTTTTTTTTTTTTTACTAATCCAGCAATCCATCCTCAGTTGATAAAAAATTAATTTTAAATCACAGAGGTCATTTATAGCTAGTGTATTAGTCAGAGTTCTCCAGAGAGAGAGAGAGAAATTATGAGGAATTAGATCCCACAATTATGGAGGCTGAAAAGTCTCGTAATCTGCAAGCTGGAGACCCAGTAATGCCAGTGGTATAATTCCAGTCCAATTCTGAAGGCCTGAGAACCAGGGGAGCGGAAGGTGTAAATTTCAGTTCAAGTGCAGTAGAAGACTCATAGCTCAGCTCAGGCAATCAGGCAGGAAGCAAAGGGGAAAAATTCCTCCTTCCTCCATTTTTTTTTTTGGTTATTGTTCTATTTGGGCCTTCAACAGGTTGGATGATGCCAACCTATACCAGTGACAACCATCTACTTTATTTATTGAGTCCACTGATTGAAATGCTAATCTCATGTGGAAATACCCCAATGGACGCAGCCAGAAATAATGTTTACTCTGAGCACACCATGGCACAGGCGAGTTGACGCATACAATTAACCATCACACCTAGGAACACAGGAACAATCAATTCTGTTAAGGGGACTCAGGGGACCAAGAAAGGAAATATGAGATTTTGAGAAGGAAGGAGACATTTGCAAGGCTAGTGGGGAGGGGCATTTCAGGCAGAGAAAACAACAGTAGCAAGTCCTGGTCAACACGGAAGTCCAGGACATACTACTCAGGAAATAACTATTTTTCTGATGTGATAGAGAGACAGACAGACAGAGAGAGAGAGAGAGAGACAGACAGAGAGACACACAGAGAGAGACAGAGAGAGAGAGACAGACAGAGAGAGAGTCTGTGTCTATGTGTGTTATGCGTGTGTTTATGTTGTGTGTGTTTTGTCTGGCAGGGAAGAGGGAAGAGGAAGAGTGGGTGGAATGAAATCATAGAGAGTGGCTAGAAGAGCTTTATTTTGGTTCTCATAGGTTTTAATTAGTATCTTACAAAAGCTTTTTTGTGCTGTCCTTTGTGATGACAAGTGGAAACTTCTCCATCACAGATCTACTCTGCTCAATACAGTAACTTTTAGCCACCTGTGACTGTTTTATTTAAATTTAACTAAACTAAATTAAAAATTTCATTTCTCAGTTACACTATTCACATTTCAAGGGTTCAATGCCCATGAATGTCTACTGGCTATTGGATGCTACAGATAGAAACATTTAGATCATCACAGAACATTTTATCAGACAGCACTAGATGGACAATCCACAACTCAGCATTTTGCAATCATTTCTGTCCTAAAACAGACTACAGAACTTTGGCAAGAGAACTTAATGACAGAATATTGAGCTATACCCAATATTCTCCCTGCACGCATATATGAGTACTGCTGCAAAAATAGTTCAGAGATTTTCTTTGCATCTTCTGAGAAAAATTGAACTCCTACATGCACAGAGCTGTGATAATCGCTGATTTTCATTTTTAAACAAATTTAAAGGCTAATTGAGAGAGATTATTATAAGAGGAGGACTCTGGAATAATACTGCTGGGCTCATATTTGGTTCTGTCATTTACTAGGTGAGAGACCTTGGAGAAATAACTTAACTTCTTGATGCCTTGGTTACCCCACCTATAAAATGAATATAGAAACACAACATTCCCATAGAGTAATTATAGAGATCATATTAGTAAATATATGTCAAGAATTACAATAATGTCTGGTGGATAATATATGTTTTTAGCATTAACTAATATTATTACTAATCAGCCCTTTTTGTCAAGTAGGCACTAAATAGCCTAGTCTCTGAGCTGGATTTATGAGTCTGATTATATCTCATTATGGCAAGCATTCAATATCCATTTATTACTGTTGTTGTTATTATTATCTTTCAAATGGCAGTGTTGCCAGAAGGCAATTAGTAGTATTCTCACAAGGCCCTCCTGCTGATACCATCACTGTGAGAAAGAGGATTCTAACATATAGATTTGAGGAGTATACAAACATTCACACTGAAGCAATATGTTGAATAGAAAATATTTCTAAAAATCTAGAAAGGGATAAATAAGATTTCTACAAACAAGGTTTTGTTTTGTTTTGTTTTTTTGGCTGCAAAATTTTGTGACAGTGACTTCTGCTTTCTGGCAAAAGTGGAAAAACAAGAATGGATTTATCATGCTGTTTGAAACAAATTTAAAAATCCAGCAAAATATATGAAACAATGGTTTTCCGGACGGTAGCTATCAGGCAGTGCAGGAGAGTGATACCACAGAGAGAGAAAACAAACAAGATGAACATTATGTTTGCCCCAGATTACTTCCTTAAGAGCATTTTCAGGTCATGACACAGGGGTGGGGATCACTGGTAGATTCCAGCAGATTCCCTAGGCTGAGAACAGGGAACTAAGGGTCCAAGGATGCCCAAGTAGCTGGAGTTCAGAAGACAGAGTGTTTACAAAAAGAGAGTTGCACCAAAAAGGAATCCAGGAAATAGGCAATGAACAAACCCTGACTTATAGCAGAGTACTAGTCAGTGCTCACATGTGAGAAAACTACCTGAGGCCAGGAAAAACATTACCTGAACGAATCAGAAAGAACAGTGCCTGACATTCACAACGGCTGAGAATTGTTCATATTTTCATCAGCCAAAGTGGAAATTTTCATAATTCATGGGGCACTGTGTAGAGTACTCAAGAAGGTCTTGCCTCAGTAAGTGGGAAATAATTAGACCTTTACCTAGCACTGCTTCTGACATGTCTATCAAATCATAAAAGTAAGATCCCCCAAAATCAAACTGTTTTCACGTAATTTAACTGCATCTCAGAACAATGCTCAATTGTATTTATAGGAATATTAGAATGCCCAGCACCCATAAAGGTAAAACTCACAATGTCTTCCTCCAGCGAAAGATATTCCGGCATGCACTCATGATTTGGCTCTCTGTTTGTCTGTTGCTGGTGTATAAGAATGCTTGTGATTTTTGTACATTGATTTTGCATCCTGAGACTCTGCAGAAGTTGCTTATCAGCTTAAGGAGATTTTGGGCTGAGACAATGGGGTTTTCTAGATATACAATCACGTCGTCTGCAAACAGGGACAATTTGACTTCCTCTTTTCCTAATTGAATACCCTTTATTTCCTTCTCCTGCCGAATTGCCCTGGCCAGAACTTCCAACACTATGTTGAATATGAGTGGTGAGAGAGGGCATCCCTGTCTTGTGCCAGTTTTCAAAGGGAATGCTTCCAGTTTTTGCCCATTCAGTATGATATTGGTTGTGGGTTTGTCATAGATAGCTCTTATTATTTTGAAATACGTCCCATCAATACCTAATTTATTGAGAGTTTTTAGCATGCAGGGTTGTTGAATTTTGTCAAAGGCTTTTTCTGCATCTATTGAGATAATCATGTGGTTTTTGTCTTTGGCTCTGTTTATATGCTGGATTACATTTATTGATTTGCGTATATTGAACCAGCCTTGCATCCCAGGGATGAAGGCCACTTGATCATGGTGGATAAGCTTTTTGATGTGCTGCTGGATTCGTTTTGCCAGTATTTTATTGAGGATTTTTGCATCAATGTTCATCAAGGATATTGGTCTAAAATTCTCTTTTTTTGTTGTGTCTCTGCCTGCCTTTGGTATCAGAATGATGCTGGCCTCATAAAATGAGTTAGGGAGGATTCCCTCTTTTTCTATTGATTGGAATAGTTTCAGAAGGAATGGTACCAGTTCCTCCTTGTACCTCTGGTAGAATTCAGCTGTGAATCCATCTGGTCCTGGACTCTTTTTGGTTGGTAAGCTATTGATTATTGCCACAATTTCAGATCCTGTTATTGGTCTATTCAGAGATTCTTCCTGGTTTAGTCTTGGGAGAGTGTATGTGTCGAGGAATTTATCCATTTCTTCTAGATTTTCTAGTTTATTTGCATAGAGGTGTTTGTAGTATTCTCTGATGGTAGTTTGTATTTCTGTGGGATCGGTGGTGATATCCCCTTTATCATTTTTTATTGCATCTATTAGATTCTTCTCTTTTTTTTTTTATTAGTCTTGCTAGCGGTCTATCAATTTTGTTGATCCTTTCAAAAAACCAGCTCCTGGATTCATTAATTTTCTGAAGGGTTTTTTGTGTCTCTATTTCCTTCAGTTCTGCTCTGATTTTAGTTATTTCTTGCCTTCTGCTAGCTTTTGAATGTGTTTGCTCTTGCTTTTCTAGTTCTTTTCATTGTGATGTTAGGGTGTCAATTTTGGATCTTTCCTGCTTTCTCTTGTGGGCATTTAGTACTATGAATTTCCCTCTACACACTGCTTTGAATGCGTCCCAGAGATTCTGGTATGTTGTGTCTTTGTTCTCGTTGGTTTCAAAGAACATCTTTATTTCTGCCTTCATTTCGTTATGTACCCAGTAGTCATTCAGGAGCAGGTTGTTCAGTTTCCATGTAGTTGAGCGGTTTTCAGTGAGATTCTTAATCCTGAGTTCTAGTTTGATTGCACTGTGGTCTGAGAGATAGTTCGTTATAATTTCTGTTCTTTTACATTTGCTGAGGAGAGCTTTACTTCCAAGTATGTGGTCAATTTTGGAATAGGTGTGGTGTGGTGCTGAAAAAAATGTATATTCTGTTGATTTGGGGTGGAGAGTTCTGTAGATGTCTATTAGGTCCGCTTGGTGCAGAGCTGACTTCAATTCCTGGGTATCCTTGTTGACTTTCTGTCTCGTTGATCTGTCTAATGTTGACAGTGGGATGTTAAAGTCTCCCATTATTAATGTGTGGGAGTCTAAGTCTCTTTGTAGGACACTCAGGACTTGCGTTATGAATCTTGGCTTCAAAGAGAATAAAATACCTAGGAATCCAACTTACAAGGGATGTGAAGGACCTCTTCAAGGAGAACTACAAACCACTGCTCAAGGAAATAAAAGAGGATACAAACAAATGGAAGAACATTCCATGCTCATGGGTAGGAAGAACCAATATCGTGAAAATGGCCATACAGCCCAAGGTAATTTACAGATTCAATGCCATCCCCATCAAGCTACCGATGCCTTTCTTCACAGAATTGGAAAAAACTACTTAAGTTCATATGGAACCAAAAAAGAGCCTGCATCGCCAAGTCAATCCTAAGCCAAAGGAACAAAGCTGGAGGCATCACACTACGTGACTTCAAACTATACCACAAGGCTACAGTAACCAAAACAGCATGGTACTGGTACCAAAACAGAGATATAGATCAATGGAACAGAACAGAGCCCTCAGAAATAACGCTGCATATCTACAACTATCTGATCTTTGACAAACCTGAGAAAAACAAGCAATGGGGAAAGGATTCCCTATTTAATAAATGGTGCTGGGAAAACTGGCTAGCCATATGTAGAAAGCTGAAACCGGATCCCTTCCTTACACCTTATACAAAAATCAATTCAAGATGGATTAAAGACTTAAACGTTAGACCTAAAACCATAAAAACCCTAGAAGAAAACCTAGGTATTACCATTCAGGACATAGGCATGGGCAAGGACTTCATGTCTAAAACACCAAAAGCAATGGCAACAAAAGACAAAATTGACAAATGGGATCTAATTAAACTAAAGAGCTTCCGCACGGCAAAAGAAACTACCATCAGAGTGAACAGGCAACCTACAAAATGGGAGAAAATTTTTGCAACCTACTCATCTGACAAAGGGCTAATATCCAGAATCTACAATGAACTCAAACAAATTTACAAGATAAAAACAAACAACCCCATCATAAAGTGGGCGAAGGACATGAACAGACACTTCTCAAAAGAAGACATTTATGCAGCCAAAAAACACGTGAAAAAATGCTTATCGTCACTGGCCATCAGAGAAATGCAAATCAAAACCACAATGAGATACCATCTCACACCAGTTAGAATGGCAATCATTATAAAGTCAGGAAACAACAGGTGCTGGAGAGGATGTGGAGAAATAGGAACACTTTTACACTGTTGGTGGGACTGTAAACTAGTTCAACCATTGTGGAAGTCAGTGTGGCGATTTCTCAGGGATCTAGAACTGGAAATACCATTTGACCCAGCCATCCCATTACTGCGTATATACCCAAAGGACTATAAATCATGCTGCTATAAAGACACATGCACACGTATGTTTATTGCGGCATTATTCACAATAGCAAAGACTTGGAACCAACCCAAATGTCCAACAATGATAGACTGGATTAAGAAAATGTGGCACATATACACCATGGAATACTATGCAGCCATAAAAAATGATGAGTTCATGTCCTTTGTAGGGACATGGATGAAATTGGAAAACATCATTCTCAGTAAACTATTGCAAGAACAAAAAACCAAACACCGCATATTCTCACTCATAGGTGGGAATTGAACAATGAGATCACATGGACACAGGAAGAGGAATATCACACTCTGGGGACTGTTGTGGGGTGGGGGGAGGGGGGAGGGATAGCATTGGGAGATATACCTAATGCTAGATGACGAATTAGTGGGTGCAGTGCACCAGCATGGCACATGTATACATATGTAACTAACCTGCACAATGTGCACATGTACCCTAAAACTTAAAGTATAATAATAAAAAAAAAGATATTCTGGCATGCAAAGAAGCAAGAAAACATGACCCTTATTAAGTAGAATAATCAATCAATTAAAACTGACACAGAACTCACACGTTAGAAATAACAGACAAAGATATTTTAAAGGTGTTATAAATATACTCCATGTCCTTCAAAATTAAGTAGAGACATAGTACTTATCAAAATATTCAAATTAAAATTTTAGGAATAAAAACTACAATTAGTGAAATTAAAAAACACACTAGATAGGATTAATGATATGTTAGACATTGCAGAAGAAAAGATTAGTGAGTTTATTTATTTATTTTGAGACGGAGTCTTGCTCTGTCACCCAGGCTGGAGTGCAGTGGCGTGATCTCGGCTCACTGCAAGCTCTGCCTCCCGGGTTCACGCCATTCTCCTGCCTCAGCCTCTGGAGTAGCTGGGACTACAGGCGCACGCCACCACACCCAGCTAACTTTTTTTTTTTGTATTTTTAGTAGAGATGGGGTTTCACCGTGTTAGCCAGGATGGTCTCAATCTCCTGACCTCGTGATCCACCCGCCTCGGCCTCCCAAAGTGCTGGGATTACAGGCATCAGCCACCACGCCCGGCCATAGATTAGTGAATTTAAAGACACAGCAATAGAAACTATCAGAAATGAATCATAGAGACTAAAACAAATTTTAAAAATCTTAACAGAGCATCTGAGAGCTGTGAAAGAACTTCAAGTGGCTCAGCACAGATGTAGTTGGAGTCCCTGAGTGCCAAGTGATAGGGGGGAATGGATAGAAAAATAATGGCCAAAATATTTCCAAATTTGAGACAACTAAAATCTATAAATACAAAAAAAATGAAGAAACAACACCAAGACACAATAAACAAATTGTTCAAGACCAGTGATAAAGAGAAAATCTTAAGAGCAGCTCAAGGAAAAAGGAACACTATCCATACAGGAATAAAGATATGTATAACAGATTTCTCAACAGGAATAATGTAAGTGAGCAGACAAGAGAGAAACATCGTTAAAGTGCTGAAAGGAAAAACACCTTTAAACTGCTAGACCTAGTAAAATAGTTCATTTTTTTAAAAGTGAAATTGGAAGAACTTATAGCTAGCAGATCATCACTACAAGAAATGTTAAAATATGTCCTTCAGTCAGACAAATGGTATCACATGGTATTATGGATCTACACAAAGGAATGGTAAGCACCACAAACGATAACCCTAAGAGTAAATACCTAACATTTTTTCCTTTATAGTTATATCTTCTAAAAAGATGACGGACTATTAAAACAAATTACAATGCATTCTGAAATTTATAAAAAGTAAATAAAATGTATATCAACAATAACATGAAGACTAGGAGGAGAAAAATGAAATGTACTAGTTAAGTCTCTTGTACTGTACATGAAGTAGTATAATATTGCTTGAAGATAGACAATGGTAAGGTAGTAATATGCTGTAAACAACCACTAAAACAGGAGCAATAATAACAATGACACAAACCACATCAAAATAACTACATCTAATAAACAAAGAATTTTAAAAATATAATTAATACAAAACAAGACTGGAAAAGAGAAAAGGGGGAACAAATGACACATGGGACAGAGCAAAAACAGCAAGGTGATAGACCTAGGCCTTACAATATCAACTATCACATTAAATGTAAATATTGTAACTGCCCCAAATAAAAGGCAGAGATTGTCAGAGTAGAAATAAAAAAATAAGACTATATTTTGCTTGCAAGAAGTGCACTTTTACTCAACCATAAGAAATCAAACAACACGATTAAAACGTGTGTACAATATTTGCAGAGACCTTCCACCAAAGATACATGGATGGCAAAAAAGCATATGATATGACATACAATATCATTAATTATAGGGAAATGCAAATCAAAACCACAATGTGATACCACTATGGCCCTAGTAGAATGTCTAAAATTAAGGAATGACTATACTAAGAGTTGGTGAGGATGTGAAGAAATGGGAACATTCATACTTTTTTGTGTGTGGAAATTTAAAATGGTATAGAGTTTGGAAAACAGTTTAGCAATTTCTTAAAAAGGTCACCACACCTACCATATAATCCAGTCATTCTACTCCTATGAATTTACCTAAGGGGGAAAAAAGATTATGTTTACACAAAGACTTATTTATGTATGCTCATAGCCATTTTATTTGTAATAGTCAGAAACTGAAAAGAACATAAACATCAACAGATGAATGAATAAAGATATTGTGGTGTGGCCATAAATGGAAAGTTACTTAGCAATATAATTTTTAAAAAAGATTTATATATGAAACAATTTGGATGAATCTTAAAATAAATATACTTACTGAAAAAAGCCATACCAAAAAAAGTGCATGTTGTTTGATTCCATTTATATAGACTTCTAGAAAATGTAAAATAATCTCCAGTGATAAAAAGCAGATCTGGTTGGGAAGAGGGGAATGAGTAGAGGAAAACAAGGGAGAGAGGGATTACAAAGAAGCACGAGGAAACTTTTTGGGGTAATGAATATGTTCACTATCTTGACTGTGGTGATGGTTTCATGGATGTCAAAACTTATCAAATTTAACATTTTAAATATGTGCTGTTGATGAAATGTGAACATACCTCAGTAAAACTTAAAACAACAATGGTTTTCTGCTGAGCCTTTCTTCCTCTTCAATATTCAATAAATGTGTCACAGAACTACAGAAACCTTAAAGGTTCAAAATGCTAATGCCGGATGAAAGAATAATCTGGCATACTTTCAACAGGCATAGAGAACTGGAGTGATATGGTACTTTAGATTTCACGGCTCTTCATGACTGGGCGGATAGAAATGGACTTACTTGTGGTTGATCTTGACTTTGCTTTTCTCATTAGTCTGTATTTTTATGTAATTCATACCATATTAAAATGATAGTTTGATATTAACAAATATGCTTTTAATTATGATGGACTAAGTATTCTGGATAGTATAAAAAATACAATGCATGCAAAACAACCCAAAACTTTTCCTTGGGAGATCTTTGTATGTACATGTACTTATAGATGATCAGATAAAAACAAAATGTATGTCTAACCAATTTTGAAGAAATGAATCCCAATTTTAAATTGAGTAGAATGCTAACAACTCAATCTCACCCAATTAACCTGTGATATTAATTGTAATTTTCTCTGGAAGTTTAGTTGTTACATGTCTCTAATTGATCTGTATTTATTTTAGAAAGTGTTAAACTGTTCAAATGTTCAAATGATTGATAAATCATTGATTTTTATTTAGTATGGCACTAGACATCAATTAAAGATTTTATAGTTCAATTGCACATTGAACTATACATCATTATTATGTTCAGAATAACTTATCCATGTAGACAAATCGATGAGTGGAGATATTGACAGCAAATCAGAAATAAAATTGTCTGCTTTACAAAGGGTAATGTTAGAATGCATCAATTTCAAATAATGAAATAAATTTGTAATGCCAAAACAAAGAAATAAAACGGCAACCATTGTAAAAGTCACAGATCAAGCAGCAGGAAGACTTCAGTTAGAATGAGTAAATGATAGTGAAAATTTACTGAATTTGCTTCTAAATTATGTTGTTTCTGATTCCAAACCAATGTAAAAAGTTGTGAAGCTGTTGTAACAATACCCAAGCAGCTTTGTGGGCTGTAGATACCATAATGAAAAAGAGTAGCAGAATGTGTTGGAATGGCAAGAAGAGGAGAAAGTGCTTTGGGTCTTAAATTGAATTCTCTCTCTGTTCTTCCTGAGTGGCAAATGTGAGTATGTTTTACAGATACATTAATGGTGTCTAAGGTGGGTTTTTGTTTAACCTATATTAATCTCTAGACAACAATCAGCTTTTTATAATCTAAATTTGAATTTTATATGAATATAATTGCCTATACTGCTAACATCATTTTGAAACAGGCATTTATAGTTAATGAATTAAAAGTGTATTTCTTACAACTATCATACTCAATGGTGAAAACCTGAAAGTTTTTTCTCTAAGACCTGGAAAAAGGCAAGGATGTCCACTCTCACCACATCTATTCAATATAGTATTGAAAGTCCTAGCAAAAGCAATCCAGAAAGGAAAAGTAAAACTATCTTATATCATGCACATAACATGACCTTACATGTAGAAAATCCTAAAGTGCCACAAAAAAACTGTTAGAACTAATAAGTGAACTCAGTAAAGTTACATTACAGAACACAAAATTAATATGCAAAAATTTGTTGTGTTTCTACACACTAAACAACCTATCCAAAAAGAAAATTTAAAAAATATTTATAATAGCATCTAAAAGAATAAAGTACTTAGAAATAAACAACCAAGTAAGTGAAAGACTTGTACATTGAAAACTACAAAACATTGATGAAATAAAATTTAAAAGATACAAATAAATAGAAGGACATTCTGTGTTCATGGATTTGAAGAACTGATGTTGTTAAAATGTCCATACTTCCCCAAACAATCTACAGATTCAATGCAATCTTTATCAAAATCCCACTGGCAATTTTCCAGAAATAGAAAAAAGAATCCTAAAATTTACTTGAAACTACAAAAGACTCCAAATAGCCAAAGAAATTTTGAGCACTAAGAGCAAAACCAGAGGTATCACATTCTATTACATCAAAACATATTATAAAGCTACAGTAATCAAAACAGTATGGTACTGGAATAAAAACAGATATATGGGACAATGAAACAGAATAGAGAGCCCAGAAATAAACCCACACATACATTGCCAACTGATCTTTGACAAGGATGCCAAGAATATACAATGAGGAAAAGATAATCTATTCGGTAAATGGTGTCGGGAAAATTGAATATCCACATGTAAAGCATGAAAGTGGGCCCCATATACAAAAATTAACTCGAAATGGATTAAATACTTACATGTAGAACTGGAAACAATAAAAGTCTTTAAATAGAGGAAGAAGTTTGCAGACATTGGACTGGGCAATTATTTCTGGGATATCACACCAAAAACACAGGCAAAAAACAAAAAATAAACAAGTAGGATTACATAAAATGTAAAGCCTTTGCATAGTAAAGAAAACAATTAACAAAATGAAAAGGCAACCTAGGGAATGGGGGAAAATGTTTGTAGACTTTAATACCTACAACTCAATAGAAAACAACAACAAATAACTTGATTTAAAAATGGGCAAAGGACCTGAACCAACATTTATCTAAAGAAGACATACAAAATGACCAATAGGTATATGAAAATGTGTACAACATTACTAGTCATTAGTGAAATGTAAACAAAAACTACAGTGAGATATCACCTCATACATGCTAGACTGGCTATTATCAAAAAAAAAAAAGGAGAACAAGTGTTGGTGAGAATGTAGAGAAAAGGAATTCTGTACACTCTTGGTGGGAATGTAAACTGGTACAGCCACTATGGAAAACAATATGGAGATTTATCAAAAAATTAAAAATAGAATTGCCATTTGATCCAGCAATTCCACTTCTGGGTATATATCCAAAGTAAATTTTTTTTTTTTTTTTTTGAGACGGAGTCTTGCTTTGTCGCCCAGGCTGGAGTGCAGTGGCGCGATCTCAGCTCACTGCAAGCTCCGCCTCCCGGGTTCACGCCATTCTCCTGCCTCAGCCTCCCGAGTAATATCCAAAGTAAATTAAATCAGTATCTTGAAGAGATATCCATCCTCCCATATTCGTTGCAGCATTATTCACAGTAGCCAAGATATGGAAACAACCTGTGTTCATTGACAAATGAATCGACAAAGAAAACATTATATACATGTATGTATACATATACACACACACACATACATGGATATAGATGTAAATGTAGACACACACACATACACACAGTGGGATATTATTCATCCCATAAAAAGGAGGAAATTCTCCTATCTGTGATAATATGGATGAACCTGGAAGACAGTATATTAAGTGAAATAAGCCAGACGCAGAAAGACAAACACAGCATGATCTCACTGATAGTCATACTAATAGCAGCAGAGAGTAGAATGGCAGTTGTCAGGGACCAGGGGTGGGAGAATGGGGTGATGTTGGTCAAAGGTTGCAAAATTTCATTTATGTAGGATGAGTAGATTTTGGAGATCTACTGTACAAAAATGGGGCCTATGAATAACAATACTGTATTGTATATTTTAAAATTTGCTAAGATGGTAGAGCTTGTGTTAAATGCTCTTACCAAAAAGAAGGCCGGGCGCGGTGGCTCACGCCTGTAATCTCAGCACTTTGGGAGGCCGAGGCAGGCGGATCACGAGGTCAGGAGATCGAGACCACGGTGAAACCCCGTTTCTACTAAAAATACAAAAAAAAAATTAGCTGGGCGCGGTGGCGGGTGCCTGTAGTCCCAGCTACTCGGGAGGCTGAGGCAGGAGAATGGCATGAACCGGGAGGCGGAGCTGGCAGTGAGCCGAGACTCCGTCTCAAAAAAACAAAACAAAACAAAACAAAAAAACAAAAACAACAAAAAACAAAAAGAAAAAACAAAACAACAAAAATGGAGGAGGAAGAAACTTTTGGAGGTGTTGGTTAAGTTTATAGCATTGATTGTGGTAACAGTTTCATGGGAGTATACTTTTCCCCAAACATAGCAAGTTTACATAATGGCAAATATTGTGTCTTGTTTTTACGTTCACAGCATTTTGCACAGAGCTTGGCAGTTACACAGTAGATGTTGAACAATTTCTTCTGTGTTTCAGCTGTCAAACTCTGTTCTGAATGTGTGAGGTACTGTATTTATCTTTGAAACAGTATTTTCATGTCTGTGAAGTGCAGTTTCCTGTGTAATACTAATAAAGGGGTATAATCCTTATTTTCCTATTTTTTAAATCAAATTCTCATGAGTGTCTTAGAAAACCTTCTCACATGCAAGGTATAAGATTACTTCTTTTTTCTGGATTTTAGAACTAGGTAGGCATGATGTATTATTAGTCTTTGTATTCCCAATGTCTGACACATAGTATATGCTCAGTTTATTTTAGTTGAAAGATTAAATGAATGATTAAGAGCAAATTGTGTAGTGTCCAATGTCACTGGACAGGAGTTTGAATCTAAGGATATCATGTATTGAACAACAATTATGTATGAGACCCTGTGCTAGAGCTGAGGATACAAAGGCGAATACAGGAATCTATCCAGCCTGAAAGAGGCAGATACGCAAACAGATCAATTATATATCTCATTGGAAGTGCTGTACCCCAGGTATGAATGAAGATCTATGGAATTACTAGTAAAGGAGACTAGATGATGCTTGTGGTGAGACTTGAAAATGAGAGACTTGATTGCCAATGATTTGATTTAAGCTAATCAAGGACAAAAAATCTTTAGAATAACATGTTGAACTTAACCAAGCCTGCTTGCAAAAGGGTAGACATAAATAAGATCAGGTTTCCAAAGGAATGGATGGATAAATGCAGATATATTGCAATGTATTTCCTGAGTTTAAGTTGCATAGCTCCTTCAGCAAACAACTATTTTAAGTGATCTGGATAAGATTGACAGTGGTAATTTGTCATTTTGCAATAGCCCATGTTATTAAGAAGACAGAGGAAGGAGAGCATTCTGAGTAAAAAGAACAGCTTATGCAAAGGTGCACAGAAGTTGAGAGGACAGTGAGCTTAATGTGACCAGAGTTTTTAGGGGAGAGTGTCTGAGATGGACTGGGCTAGTTAATAAAGGACAAATTTTTCCCTCTTTAGGAGTTCAGGACGTGGTCAATGTCAAAGAGGGGCCAGTAAAGGTTTGTAATTAGGGAAGAGACATGATCAAAGTGTTTTCGAGAGGGTAAATTTCACAAGCAGCATCTTCTGGCGGCTGCTTCCTACTGTCCTTAGTAATTCATTAAGGAGCTGGCTGTCAGAAAGCAGGACCGAGACTCGGTAGGATATAAGTCAATGAAGAATTATGATTATTCATAGTGTATTACTAGCAAATTGTTGCTAAATAGATTTTGTTAAAATATCTTGTGATATGTGCATATCTATTATTTATCCACATAAGTAATTTGCATCATGTGAGTGTCTGGCTTGTGCTGTGGTCCCAGGAAACCTGCAAAGCAAACCATCATATATAAACTTACATTTCTTTATGTGAGTGCTTTATTATTTCATCTTGTTGACAAATTAGATCACTTCCCCTCTCCTTGTCGTATGACCATAACTTAAGACAAATCTCTTAGGTCTATCATCTATATTCTCAATTCCTCATTTCTTTATTCTTCATGTTTCACAATTCCTTAATTTAGACCCTAATTTGGGTTTCTTAATGTTTATTCCTTAGAGACATTTATTATTGAATAAGCCCCATAATTTTTACTTGTGCAAAACATCTCTAAATTGAAAAAGATGATAAAAAACAAATCAAAAAATTTTTAAAGTAAATAAAAAACAACTCACAAATCACCAAATCTCTCAACTGTAGAATGGCAGTTGTCAGGGACCAGGGGTGGGAGAATGGGGTGATGTCATGAAAACAAAATAACGCCTGTTCCTCAAAAAACCTGTGGAAATAAAAAATTAAAAATTAAAAAATAAAAAATAAAAACAGCAACAACAAAACAATAAAGCCTCTTGGAAAGAGGCTGTATTTAGCAATCTGGTACAAAGAAAGAAATGTGTTTTTTGTTTCGTTTTTTTTTTTTTTTTTTGGGTAAGCCACTTAGCTTATGAACAAAATAATAGCCCATGAATTAAATTTTAAAATGTTTGGAGAATAAAGCTAAGGTTAAAAAAAAGAGAGACTGCATTCTTTCCAAGTAAAAAGCCCAAAGGGACCAAAGTTTGATGATGCCCTAGATTCTGTGACAGTCTACACTGAAATAATTATTTGTTCCTTTTGAATTGCCACGTTTTAGGTCATTAGTAGTGAGCAAATGTATTAATGCCGCTATCATTTTTTGCTAATGTTCTTCTTTCTTCAGCCTAGTAATTTGAAACTATCAAATAAAATTTATAAACACACACACTCACACACACACACACACACTTTGAGACCGTGGTGCCTTTCTATTTATTTCTAGTATGGAACATTCAGAAACATAAATTGTAACATTTTTGTAAACTGCTATAATTTCATTATTTGGATTGAACATCTTCTTGCCCATAATTGTGACCATCTCAGGTACCTGGCTTAAGCCTGTTAGTTAGTTCACATATTGGCATTGCTATAGATGGAATTATTTCCCCATGCAAATTCAACTATTGAAGTACTAACCCCTAATGTTATGACGTTTAGAGATGGGGCCTTTGGGAGATATTAGATTTAGATGAGATTATGAAGGTGGGGCCCTCATGGTGAGATTAGTGCCATTATAAAAAGAGATACCAGAGAGCTTTCACTTTCTCTTTCCCATGTGAGGACATAGAAGTAGATGAAAAGATGGTTGCTAAAAAGAGTTCTCACCAGAACCCAACCATGTGACATCCTGATCTTGGACTGCCAGCCTCCAGAACTGTGTGAAAATGGATGAATAAATGAATGAACGAATAAAATCTATTGTTTCCACTGAGTCTATGGTATTTTGTTATGGCAGCCTGAGCTGACTAAGACAGGTGGCCTTTGCCCCTGTTTAGGAGATTCCTGTCAGGATTTAGAAGCAGACGTTTAATTTCCATCACAGTTCAAGCTACTAGTCCAGCTGCAATAAGAAGCAACATGCATTTGAGTAACTTCTGAAGTGGGCTTCATTTCAGGAGCTGTGCCTCAGTATGGGCAGAGGCCCGGGCAATCTCTCCAAGAGTTGGGTTCAGCTGCATCTTGGCTTACTGGCTGCCTCAGTGAGAATTTCTAAACAAAGCAGAATAGCAGGAAACCTCTGACCAGTTTACCTTTTATTCTTTCATTTCCTATTTTTTTTCTTTTTGGTAACTTTCTTTGACTTAAGATGACAAAAGAGCACCTTTTGCAGAAGCTAGGACAATGTGGTAGAGTGAAACAAACCTGAATTTGGTGTCAGAAAGTCTGAGATTCACATCCAGGCCCTATTTGGAAATCTATGCATTTATGCATCCTTCCTCTGGTGATCTGATTCCATGGAGCTATTTTACAACTCTTTGTTGAACTTACCTGGTAGTCACACAAATTCTGTCCTGTGCACCACAAGCTCTATTGACTTCCCTCTTCCTCACCTTTATCCCCAAGGAGGAAAAACAGTTGCTTTCATTTGCCATTAATTTCAACATTTTTATGCCATATAAATTTGTGCTTCTTGACTTCTTTTTTGAAATGGTTGTAACATCTGTCTGCTTCCCTCATTGAATGTGTTAAACAAAATCTTTAACGTCTATTCATTTTTATATCTGTATGAAAGTCACACTTTAACCTTTTTCTGAAAATTATTTTTTAACACCCAGCTTCCTCATTTGGAAAATGGGGATAATAATAACTCTCTTATCCTCCTTTCTACATTTCTGGGATTAAACGAGTTATAATTAACTGGATTGAAATGATCATTAAGGGTTGAAAATGTGTCTTATCTACTTTTGTTTTCCTAACACCTTGGAAAGAGAATCTGCACATCAAAGTGCTCTTTATGATAAAATACGAGACAAATAGGATGTGGTTTTATCATTATCAGACATTATTAGCAGCATGAGTGGCAGCAACCTCTGACCTCCTTTTGGAAGTGGCCAGAGGGTTCATGTCAGGTAGCATTCAAAGAGCCAAAGGTGTAGAAGTCTCACGCTGGGCCAACAGGGACGTAGATACTCCACAGTGGTTTCCAATTCCAGGGAGGAGGCCACTTATGGAAGAGAAGGCTTAAAGGAGACTAGAAGATTTGCTTCTTGAGTTCTGGGTCCTTTGCCACCAGAGATTCAGGGAACAAAAGTGTTTTCTCCACACAAACATTAGCTTGTCTAGTACACAATCACTTGTCACTTCTGGCCTTTGCCTGTGCTGATTGATGGGGGAAGGTAGACAGAGAGGGGACAGGGGCAACATTTCTGGTATGCAAAAATCTTACAGTGAATATAAAGATTTGTCAACACACTTCAAGGTTGCCAACAGATTAGCCAGATCTGTATTCTATTATTTATATTCAAAACACTTCAGTTCCAGCATATAAAATCTAAAACTTTTAAATGGGAAGTTAAAGCTCAAATTTGAGGTCACTATAGGGGAAATATTCTCTGCTATTTTTTAACTGTTTCAGTATTTTTAGTTTCACTTTTCTACTCTTCGTCACTCTCTGATCTCAGAATGAACAGGTGCACTAAACATCTTGTTCATGAACATTACCAACCCAAGGTTCACAGGAAGGCAACTTGCATTCATTAGATGAGTATCCAAATTCATCCCTCTATCACACCGTAGTAGACTGATTAATGACCCCCAAAATATCAGGTCTTAATCCCTCCCTGTACATGTTATCTTATATGGAAAAATGACTCTTATAAAAGGAATTAAGCAAAGAATTTGAGATGGGGGAGATTATCCTGGATTAACCTGGTGGACCCTCCATGCAGTCACAGGTGTCACTATAAGAGAGAGGCAAAATGAAACAGGAGGATCACTTGAGTCCGGGAGGCTGAAGCTGCAGTGGGCTGTGATTGCACTGCTGAACGCGAACCTGGGCAACAGAGTCACACGCTGTCTTCGAAAAAGAAAAAAAATATATATATATATAGAGAGAGAGGTGAAGGAAGATTTGACACAGACAGAAGAGAAAAGGCACTATAACCACAGAGGTAGTTTGGAGTATGTCACCATCAGCACCAGAAGCTGCCCTGGCAACACTTTGATTTTATCCCAGAAAAACTGATTTCAGTTTCTGCTCTCCAGAACTGAGAGAATTAATTCCTGCGGTTCTAAGCCACTCAGTTCATGGAAATTTGTTACAACACTCACAGGAATTAAATACAGATACCTCCGCAAAAACTCTCTTCTAGGCTAAAAACAAAACAAAACAACTTTGCCAAGTGCATTAGTTTGCTAGGGCTGCCATAACAAAGTACCACAAACTGGGTGGCTTAAACAACAGAAATTGTTTTTCTCACAATTCTAGAGGCTAGAAGTTTGAGGTCAAGTTGATTTATTTTGGGTTGATTTCTTCTGAGGCCTCTTTCCTTAGCTTATAGATGGTGCCTTCTTCCTGTGTTCTGACATAGTTTTCCCTCTGTACCTGTCTGTGTCCAAAGCTCCTCTTCTTGTAAGACTGGCAGTCCAATTGGATTAGGGTCCACCAATATGACCTCATTATACCTAAATTATCTCTTTAAAGGCATTGTCTCAAAACACAGTCATATTCTAAGGCCCTGGGGGTTAGGACCTCAACATACAAATTTTTTGAAGTGGAGATACAATTCATCCCATAATGCCAAGTAACATCATCTCTGTTTCTACACATGAGGAATGACCAAAGCCCACAACTTTGCTTAATATCACACAGCTGATAAGTTGTGAAGCTTGGATTTAAACCCAAGTTGCTCTGACTTCATACCTGAGTTCTAAAAAAATGTATTTGGGGGTAGAATTAACTTTTGTTGAATGTTATTTTTTATTAGGAAGTTTTAATAGGTCACTTGTTTTCAGTCCGGCTAAGATGAGGTTATCAGTGTTAAGGTAGGACACAGGAAGACAGTCAATGAAAATTAAAGAATCAAGAGAAGATAATCTAGCTTTCTTAGAAGAGTATTGTTTTTTATACTTCATCCCTCTAGTCTTTTGCTTAGTATATTCAATCTGAAGCTGAAGAAGGATGTACAGCCTCAGCCGTCAATTGTTGCAATATAACAAAGAAGTCTACGGTGAAACAATCATTCTAATAGCTGATTTCTTGAAATGTCATTTTTGGGACAAATGTAAACATCTACAATGAACTATTTGTTATTTTTAGGAAAAAGTTAAAAATATTGAATTATAATTGTTTGCTTTATTATTCTTAAATAATAATGACTCATATTTATTTCATGAGATATGAGTATGTTTAGTATCATAAGAAACTGCTAGACTGTCTTCCAAAGTGGCTGTACCATTTTGCATTCCCACTAACAATGAATGCTTTACATCCTCACCAGCGTTTATTGTTGTCAGTGTTTTAGATTTTGGCCATTCCAGTAGGTGTGTATCAATATCTTGTTTCAATTTGCATTTCCCTGATGCATTCACCATCTATTTCCTTTTCTGAGATACCCGTTAAGGTCTTTGGCTCATTTTAAATCAAGTTGTTTATTTTCTTATTGTTGAGCTTTAAGTATTTTTATGTATTTGGATAACAGTTCCTTATCAGATATGCGTTTTGAAAATATTTTCTCCCATTCTGTAGCTTGTCTTTTCATTCACTTGACAGTGGCATTTGCAGAGCAGAAATTACTTTGAATGAAGTATAGCTTATCAGTTCTGTTTTGGATTGTGCCTCGGGTAGTGTAGTCAAAAAGTCATTGCCAAACCCAAGGCGATCTAGATTTTCTTCTATGTTATTTTCAAGGAGTGTTATAATTCTGCATTTTAAATTTAAGCCTGTGATTCATTTTGAGTTAATTTTTGTGAAGGGTATAGATCCAGTGATTTGTGTATGGATGTCCAGTTGTTCCAGAACCATTCTTTGAGAAGACAATCTTTGCTTCATTTTATTGCCTTTGCTCTTTTATCAAAGATTATTTGGCTATATTTATGTGGGTCTATTTATGGGTTTTCTATTCCTTCCATTGATCTAGTTGTCCTTTCCTTTACAAATACCACACTGTCTTGATTACTATAGCTTTATAGTAAGTCTTGAAGTTAGATACTATCAGTCTTCTGACTTTGTTCTTCTCCTTCAATATTGTTTTGGCTACCTTGGTTTTTCTTTTCTTTTTTTTTTTTTTGTCTCTCCATATAAACTTTAAAATTAGTTTGTTCATAGTCACAAAATAATGTGTTGGGATTTTACTAGGGATTACGCTGAGCCTATAGATCAGGTTGGGAAGAACTAAGGTCTTGAGAATATTGAGCCTTGCTATCCACAAACATGGACTATCTCTCCATTTATTTAGTTATTCTTTGATTTTTTTCTTCAGTGTTTTGTAGTTTTTCTCATGTAGATATTGTACGTATTTTGCTAGATTTATACCTAAGTATTTCATTTTTGGGGGGTGCTAAGGTAAATGGTATTACATTTTTAATTTTAAATTCTACTTGTTCATTGCTGGTATATATATAGAAAAGCAATAGAATTTTATATATTAGTCTTCTCTTACAATCTTTCTATAGTCTCTTATTAGTTCCAGAAGGGTTTTTTTGTCAATCGTTTCAGATTTTTTTTTTTTTTTTTTTTTTTATTGAGATGGAGTCTCACTCTGTCGCCCAGGCTGGAGTGCAGTGGTGCAATCTTGGCTCACTGCAAGCTCTGCCTCCCGGGTTCACACCATTCTCCTGCCTCCGCCTCCTGAGTAGCTGGGACTACAGGCACCCACCACCACACCCAGCTAATTTTTTTGTATTTTTAGTAGAGACGAGGTTTCACCATGTTAGCCAGGATAGTCTTGATCTCCTGACCTTGTGATCCGCCCGCCTCAGCCTCCCAAAGTGCTGGGATTACAGGCTTGAGCCACTGCGCCCGGCCTCAGATTTTCTACATACATGATCATGTCATCTGTGAACAAAGACAGTTTCATTTCTTTTTTCCCAGTATGTATACCTTTTATTTCCTTTTGTTGTGTAGCATTAGCTAGGACTTCAAGAACAATGTTGAAAAGGACTGGTAAGAGGGAGTATCCTTGCTTTGTTCCTGATCTGAGAGGGAAACTTTCAAGTTTCTCACCATTAAATATGATGTTAGCTGTAGGGTTTTTGTAGATATCCTTTATCAGGTTGAGGAAGTTCCTCTTTATTTGTAATTTACTAAGAGTGTTTATGAAGAATGGGTGTTGGATTTTGTAAAATGCTTTCTTTTTGCACCTACTGATATGTTCATGTGATTTTTCTTCTTAGGCTCTTCATTCGATGGACAAAAACCACAAGATTATCTAAATAGATGCAGAAAAGGCCTTCGATAAAAATCCTCATTCCTTCATGTTAAAAACTCTCAATAAACTAGGTATTGAAGGAATGTACCTCAAAATAATAAGAGCCATTTATGACAAACTCACAGCCAGTGTCCTTACTGAATGGGCAAAAGCTGAAAGCATTCCCCTTGAAAACCAGCACAAGACAAGTTTGCCCTCTATCCCAACCCCTATTCAATATAGTATTGGAAGTTATGGCCACGGCAATCGGGCAAGAGAAAAAAATGAAGAGTATTTAAATGGGAAAAGAGGAAGTCAAACTATCTTTTTTTGCAGATGACATAATCCTATATCTAGAAAACCCATTGTCTCAACCCAAAAGCTTCTTAAGCTGATAAGCAACTTCAGCAAAGTCTCAGGATATGTAGTCCCAGCCTCTAGAAGCCAGAGGCATGAGGTCTACTTAGGGTCCTCTTGAGACAGGTGAAGACTTTTCAGTATCACAAAATTAATATCACAAAGTGATATTATGTTAGTATTATGACATCAAAATGTGTGGGCAGGCTGGGCACAGCGGCTCACGCCTGTAATCCCAGCACTTTGGGAGTCTGAGGCAGGTGGATCACCTGAGGTCAGGAGTTCAAGACCAGCCTGGCCAACATGGGGAAACCCCGTCTCTACTAAAAATACAAAATTAGCGGCGCATGGTGGAGCAAGCCTGTAATCCCAGCTACTTGGGAGGCTGAGGCAGGAGAATCATTTGAATCCAGGAAGAGGAGGTTGCAGTGAGCCGAGATCGTGCCATTGCACTCCAGTCTGGGCAACAAGAGTGAAACTCCATCTCAAAAATAATAAAATAATAATAATAATAATAATAATAATAATAATAATAATAATAATAATAATGTGTGGGCAGATGTCATCTACACCATAGTTTCAGAATGCAATAAATTCACATTTAAAAACCTTGAAGTACACCGTATCAAAACTTTACTTCATCTTTCACTCTTATGTGATTCAGTTGATAGGCTGGAAGAACAATGAAAGTGAGTTCCATCATGCTGCCTGGTGTCCGTGTCCTTAATGATAAAGACTTAGAGTGTATTTGCAAACTCTGTTAATGACAGCATTTTTTTTTATTCTGAGCTTTATTAAGGTATAATTGACATACAAAAATTGTACATATTTAAGGTGTATAATGTAATGTTTTGATATACATATACATTCTGAAATGATTACCAAAATCAAGATAATTAACACATCCATCACCTCATAGTTATCCATTTAGCAAATCCTTTACTAGGTGGCAAAATTGATTTTAAAATCACATTTTTATCCCCTTGAAATTTTTTCATCTGTAAATTTTCAAGGGCAGTCTTTTAATAGAATACAAACAGCTCATTCCTTATGTGGCTCCAAGCTGGCATTTCAGCATTGGGTTTAAACTTTAGAGCAACATATGAAAATCTCCTGAATAAACTTGTCAGTGATTATGGTCATCAAAACTTAGTATGATCAAGGAAACTCGTTTTTGCATAATATTCTGAATATTTAAACTCCACAGAGCTTGAATAAATGAAGTACAAATTAAACATATCGATTTTTTTCTTTTGGTACAAGGTCTATGTTATTGCAGATTAGCATCCCAAATCCCCAAATCCCAAATTTGAAATGCTTCAAAACTGAAACCTTTTGAGCACTGATATAAGGCTCAAGGGAAATGCATTTTGGATTTCAGATGCTCAACCAGTAAGCACATAATGCAAATATTAAAAAATCTGAAATCCAAAACACTTCTGGTCCCACATCTGGTACAGGATGAGGGATACTCATCCTGTACCATGGTAAATGGTTAGTTCTTCCTTGGCTTATGCCAGTGGTTCTTGATTTAAGCCCCAGGAGATATTGGAAATTTCTGGAAACATTTTTGGTTGTCAAAGCTTGGGGGTGGAGTATGTTTCTGGCATCTAATGGGTAGAGGCCAGGGATGCTGCTCAATCTTATAATGCATAGGACAGGCCCCAGAAGAAAGAATTGCCTGGCCCAAAATGTCAATCAGTAGTGCTGAGGTTGAGAATTCTTGACTTAGGCCATAGCCATTCCACAGCTCAAGTCACAGTTGCATTCCTTTAGCTGAACCTTACAGTTCAGTTGTTCTACTCAATATTTGAACGCTGAAGGAAGACTGGCCCTCTAGGGTTGTATTTCTAGAACAGGGAGAATGTAGTACTTTGAGGCTGCATGCTTTAGAATTAGTCATTATGTGAGTTGGAAGACCACTTGATTCTTTATTAGAAGTTAGCAAGTGTGCCAGATTAGACCTTCACCCAAGAACGTCATGAGGATTAATGAGAGGTTTTTAAAAGATAATAGTTATCTTTGTTTCATGTTTAACAACTTTATGCATTGGCTGGTCATTCCAGCTCCACAGAAAGCTCTTCAGCTGAGTTTCAATTACAGCCCGCAATTCCAGATGCTACAACATTTTAACTGTGGCTGCCAGATATCAGTGAGATTCACAGGCCTGGAGTACAACATTCTTTACAATGTGTGCTTCATATTTTGAAGGCCATCTGTCTCATTTTCATCTACAATTGGCTCTGCCGAAGTTTTGCATGCCAAATCATATTTTTTAAAATAAGCTTTTGTGCTACTTTAAAAATGTTTCAAAAATATCTTCGAGATACAATTCACACACCATGAAATTCAGCCATTTAAAGTGTACAAGTCAGTGGTTTTTAGTAGATTCACAAAGTTGTGCAACTATCACTACAGTCTAAATTTAGAACACTTTCATTACTCCATAAAGAAACCCCATGCCCATTAGCAGTCACTCCAGTTCCTCTCCTAGTCCTGGGCAACCACTAATGTAATTTCTGTCTCTAAAGATTTGCCTGTTCTTATGAGGAGTGGCGGTGTACACCTGTAGTCCCAGCTACTTGAGGAGGCCAAGGCAGGAGGATCATTTAAGCCCAGGAGTTTCAGGCTGCAGTGAATTATGATACGGCTACTGCACTACCATCTGGGTGACAGAGTGAGAACCCATCCTCTAAAAAAAATAAAGATTTGCCTATTCTAGACATTTCTTATAAACAGAAATATACAGTATTTTGGGACTGCTTTTTTTTTCACTTAGCATAATGTTTTTAAGGTTCATCCATGTTGTAGCATGTATAAGTATTTCATTTCTTTTTTGTCCAAATCATATTCCATTAGAAGTATAACCATATTTGATTTATCCATTTATCATTTGATAGGCATTTGGGTTGTTTCCACATTTGCCTACTATAAATAATGCTGCTATAAATATTCACATACAAGTTTTTCTGTGAACACGTTTTCACTTCTCTCCATTATTATTATAGGCTGAACTGTGGCTCCACCAAATTCATAATTTGAAGTCCCAACCCCTAGTATCTCAGGATGTAACTGTATTTAAAGATAAGGTGTGTACAGAGGTGGTTATGCTAAAGTAAAGCTGCTAGCATGGGGGCTCTAATCCCGTATGAATAGTGTCCTTATAAAAAGCCATCAGGGGCCTGTCTGCACAGGGACAGACCATGTGAGGTTACAGAAAACAGCCATCTGCAAGAAAGGAGAGAGATCTTAGAAGAAAACAGACCTGCCAGCACTGTAATCTTCAACTGCCAGGCTCCAAAACTGTAATAAATAAATTTCTGTTAATTTACTCAGTCTGTGGTATTTTGTTATGGCAGCTCTAGCAGACTATTACAGGTAAATACCTAGGAGTAGAAATGTTGGGTCATGTGGTAACTCCATTTAACACTCCAGGTACCTGCCAGACTGTTCATATGAGTTTTTGTATGAATATATGTTTTATTTTCTCTTAAGTACATAGGAGTGGCATAGCTGCTAGGTGTACATTTAACTATTTAAGACACGGATAAATGGTTTTCCAAAGCAGCTGTACCATTTTACATTCCTACCAGCAATGTTTGAGGGTTCCAATTTTCCGTATCCTTAACAAAACTTGTTATTGTCTATCTTTTGACTATAGTTCGAGGACTAAGCTCTGATTTTTATCTTGCCCAAATTCCTACCTAAGAGGTCTGGGGAGTCATGTCCTACAAACCATGGATCCTCATCAGATGGCTTTTATTTGACCATGTATATTGTGACTTGCTTTTCAATCTGACTCTGGCGTGACATTATGAGACAAGGAAATAATATTTAGCCCCATAATATATTTCCTTGCCATGCCTTGAAATTGCCCTGCAAAGTCTCTTGTGGGAAAAATCCACATTCCATAGAAAATCTCCTTCCCCTTTTATTTTCCTTCCTTTCTTTGCAGATCCAGTGGATAATCAACTAAGAGCTAGGCATCCTTTTAGATTTGATAAGAAACATTTTACAACCTATCCTCTCTCTGAAGTCTGCCATCTGAGAGATTCTTCTGAACAATAAAACTGGTTCTCCACAATCCTTTATCTTAACCTGAACATTCCTATTGATCCCAAGTCTTTAGACAAATTCAACCAATTGTCCACCCGAAAATGTTTAAATTTACCTATAGCCTGGAAGGCCCCACTTTGAGTTGTCTCACCTTTCTGAACCAAACCAATGTATTTCTTAAATGTATTTGATTGATGTTTTATGCCTCTCTAAAATATACAAAACCAAGCTGCACCCCGACCACCTTGGGCACATGTTCTCAGGACCACCTGAGGGCTGTGTCACGGGCCATGGTTGTTCATATTTGACTCAGAATAAATCTCTTCAAACATTTTACAGAGTTTGACTCTTTTCATCTACAAGTCATGTGGTGTAAAGTGATAGCTCATCGTTTTCTAATAGACTATTTTCTAGAGCAGTTTTAGGTTCACAGCAAAATTGAGCAGAAAGTACACAGAGTTCTCATATACCCCTGCCTCCCCCCAACCCCATGCACCCCATGCACAACCTTTCCTACTATCAATATCCCACATCACAGTTGTACATTTGTTTCAAATTATGACACATCATTATCCAAAGTCCATAGTTTATATTAGGGTCCATTTTTGGTGTTGTACATTCTATGGGTCCAGCAAATGTGTAATGACATATATCCACCCGTGTAGTAGCATACAAAAGGCTCACTATCCTAAAAATCCCGTTTTGTTTATTCATTCCTTCCTCCTCTCCAAACCTTCATATTTCGGTTTTGATATCTACTTTCCCAGCTGCTAAAGCTGTTGATCATCTTTTCATGTGCTTATTGGTCACTTACATATTATCTTCTTTGGAGAAATGTCTATTCAAATCCTTTGCCCAGTTTTAAATTGGGTTATTTGTCTTTCTGTTGTTGAATATCACTGCTTTTTAAGGTTGAGTTTGCTCCCTGCCAAGGAGGAAAACCCATGACTTTTGTCTACTATGAGAAAAACGCTAATACTTTATTATTCTGGAGAATGGCTTCCTCAGGAAATTCACTGTTCCTTTCTACTTGAGATTCACTAAATGTTAATGAAGCCACTTTGTGGTTTCGGAGCAGAGCCATCATTTTTCTTGGCAGCCAGATTTATAGGACTCCAAAAGAAACAACCAGCATTAGGCAGTATTAAATAAAATTTGGAGATAAAAGCTAATCAGTGTGTATAACAATTACTGATATCAAAATCAAGGAATAAGAATCAAATAGCACTTCTTACTGTTCATGGACTTCAAAAGATTTATATGAATTTGGTACTATTAAAACTTCCTCTAAATTTAAATATGAAACAGATGGGAATAATACAGTTACATGAGAAATATTAGTCATTTCTCAGTGCTTATGAGCTGGGTCCCTTTGGTGGACAGTATTTGTGCAAATGTTTTAGTAACTACATGACTCTGCTCTGTTGTGAGCCATAGTTATCATATTTTTATTTATTCTAACCAGTTAAATTACTATTTACTGAACACCCACTGCCTCTTGTACTGAAGTCATTAAATTCTTTGATACATTTTAAAAAAGAAATAGTTGCTTTTTCTCTGTTTACTAACTTAAAAAAAAAAGAAAATAACACCCCCCATCCCTCCTTGTATTTCTTAGTTGGCTGAAGATATTCTGGAACTTAACACCATATATTTTGGGAGAAAGAAAAACAAACCTAAAACAGAAAATACCATAGTTATTTAAATATAGGACTTAAACTCTTGAAGTTTATCTGCACTTAAAAAAATTCTTTCCTTTTCTTAAAATTTTTCAGAAAGGATTTCACTATCTCCTTTGATAGTTTATTCTGCATTCTAAAACTCTCTTTTCTCATGGATAATCAAAACCGATCCTATAGGCGCCTCTTCCGTATTCAGTAGAAAAGGTGACTAGCGGCCGGGTGCGGTGGCTCATGCCTGTAATCCCAGCACTTTGGGAGGCCAAGGCAGGTGGATCTCCTGAGGTCAGGAGTTCGAGACCAGCCTGGCCAACATGGTGAAACCCCGTGTTTACTAAAAATACAAACATTATCTGGGCATGGTGGTGGGTGTCTGTAATGCCAGCTACTCGGGAGGCTGAGGCAGGAGAATTGCTGGAAGCCGGGAGTAGGAGGTTGTGGTGAGCCAAGATCGCACCATTGCACTCCAGCCTGGGTAACGAGTGAAACTCCATCTCAAATAAAAAAAAAAAAAAAAAGGAAAAAAGAAAAAAAGAAATGGTGACTAGCTTCCCCCCACCATCTTGATATAATGATGAAATTCTTCACGCCTTCTCTACCCAATGAGGGAGAAAACAAACATGAAAATATTGCAAGACACAAGACTAAGTACTAACATTTGTTGACAATATTAATTTTCTCAATGTTTAGGTTTCTGAAAATAGAACATTTACTGTTGACTTTTTCCCTCATGTTACCAGGTGTATCTCCAAACATTCTAGAAACTTCATGAGATAATAAATTATTAAACCTAAATTAGGTGCTTTATCTACTTTTTGACTGAAAAAATTGAAACATGGAATAAATTCATTATTTAATATTAACATAGGTCTACATTTCCTCTGCAAAATTCTTGACCCATAACTGCCAATTTTAAGATTAAAAATACAGGCTGAGTGCAGTGGCTCATGCCTGTAATCTTAGCACTTTGGGAGGCTGAGGCAGGAGGATCACTTGAGCCCAGGAGTTTGAGACCAGCTTGGGCAACATGGAGAAACCCTGTCTCTACAAAAACTACAAAAATCATCCTAGTGTGGTGGCATGTGTCTGCAGTTCCAGATACCTGGGAGACTGAGGTGGGAAGATCACCAGACCCTGGGAGGTTGAGGCTGCAGTGAGTCATGATCATGCCACTGCACTCCAACGTGGGCAACACAGTGAGATCTTGTCTCAAAGAAAAAAAAAAAAAGTTGAAAACAAAAGAAAAAAACTTTTCAGGAAGGGTACACATGCAAAGCAAGCCTGGCACGTAATGAGTATAAATTAGAAACTATATAAAATATATACATTAGAAAATATAAGTTAATGTATATAAAATAGAAAATATACTTTTTTGGTTAATAAAACAAAATGATGTGAGGTTATGAAGAAATTGTATAATTTCTTAACTGGCTTTGAAAGCAATTTCAAGCATCCTAAAAGAGTTTTGAGTGATAAAAACTTAACTAGAATAAAAGCTTCTCACATTTGTAAGAGCAACAATTACTTCTCTTCCAGTGATCTCCAAACTTATTTAATTACATATCTCACCAGTAAAAGGTTTGTGCAACTATATATCCAGTGCATATTTATTTAAAATGTAAATAGGTTATTAGCTATTTCTATTTTAAAGCACGCATAAATTATAGTTGGAGTAAAACAATGTAAAATATTGTGTTTTTACTTACTAATGGGACAGAATCTTTTTGCTGTTATTAAAACATAGATTTTTAGTTTTTAAATAAAAACAGGCTATGGAATATATTTCATTATTTAAATTCTTTGTTGTTGTTTTTATTAGTCCATTTTCATACTCTTATGAAGAAATCCCCAAGACTGGGTAATTTATAACGAAAAAGAGGTTGAATTAACTTACAGTTCCACATGGCTCGGGAGGCCTCACAATTAGGGTTGAAGGTGAAGGAGGAGCAAAGGCATGTCTTACATGGTGGCAGGCAAGAGACTGTGTTGAGCATGTTGTTTTTGTTGACACATATGAAGAAAATCCTAGGGCCCTTCAGACTCCTTGGTCTTGGAGATCCCTAAGGACCACACTTGGAAACTGATGGTCTATGGCAATGGGTCCTTTTAGGCCTTGAATCCCTTTAAGAATCTGACAATATGAAACTCTGTCTCTAGGAAGCTGCTGGAAGGTACACATCTTGGGAGTTTGCCCTTTGAAGCTCACCTGTGGACCTTTTTTCCTTTCGTAAGTCCACTGACTCTGGTTAGGAATGCTTGGTCTGATAAGCGTCCTTTTTATGTAATGGTGGATAAACTGCTTTTTCCAATACCTACACATACAGTTTCAAAACCAAGGAGGAAATAAGATTGAAAAAAAGGAAGTAAGGAATAATGGAAGAAAGGAAGGGAAAAAAAGAGAGAATTAAAAGGTGGTTTACTGTAATCCCAGCACGTTGGGAGGCCGAGGCAGGTGGATCACTTGAACCCAGGAGTTGGGAGGCCGAGGCAGGTGGATCGCTTGAACCCAGGAGTTTGAGACCAGCCTGGGCAACATAGCGAAATGCTGTCTCTACAAAAAATTAACCAGGTGTGGTGGTGCATGTCTGTAGTACCAGCTACCTGGGAGGTTGAGGTGGGGAGATCACCTCAGCCTGAGAAGTTGAGGCTGCAGTGAGCGGTCATGGCACCACTACACTTCACCCTGGGTAACAGAGACTGTGTCTCAAAAAAAAAAAAAAGTGGTTTACTCAGTAGAGATCTTTATCTTGCTTGAAAGGCCAAAGCCATTTTAAGAAGGAAACTTGCTAAATCTTCTCCTGCATGCGTAAATAGTAATCCCTTAAAAATAAATCACTGCATAAACGAGATGACTGCTTGAGTCATCATTAACAACTTATTAAAAAGACAGAAGTGCCTCTTACAGAGGTGTAAAGTATTTATTTGCACCCTATCATGCTGGCAGAAAACCTGGGAAGGCAAATCTGAGTGCAGGGTAGAAAATGGTCAGTTGCAGAATATAAACATTAACATGATTATAATTACAGACTTGAGAAGTGAAAAGCACTGGGGAAGTTTTAGGTAAATACAACATTCTACACTGATGCTTTCACAGTTTAATAGCGGATTCACTTATAAACATTCTGATAAAGATCAGAAACTAAAATGCATTCCTGTTTAAAACACAGATTTGCATTTACCAAAGAAGACATAATTCTGTGACAAAGGAAAATACACTCAACATTATCAACAGGCAATGATGCTCTCAGTCAATGGAAATTTTTACAAAGGCTCTGGAAAAATAACTGGAGATAGCAGTTGTTTGATTATGGGAAGCCAAGAGATCAGAAGAGGCATGAGGAGCCTTACGGTTCTGGGTAAAGAATTAGGGACATGATGCAGTAAATGTTAATTAAATAGTCTTGGCAGAAAATGACCACAGGTAATTTCAGTAAGTATATCCTAAATAAATAATAAAATATGCAGAAACGATTTCTAAGGAAATTTGAGCACAAATGTTTGCTCATTAGAACACTGGAAGGGTCAGTAATCAGAACTGTGTGCATATACAAATCACAGGTCTGGGAAGATCCAATAGGTCGAAAATGTGTCCTTGGACAAATGGCTCCTCTAATAGGCTATCTACGGGGGTGTGGAGCATTAAGAGCAGGTTTACTGGAGAGACAAAGGTAACAATAGGGTTTGGAAAGGCAGACCATTTAAAAAAGGCTGATTTTTTGATAAGCAGGGAAAAAGTTATTGATTTTAGTAATAGTAGTGACCTATACAAAGATGATTATACAGAAAATGGAGGCTGTTTTTTAATTTCTATTTTGCAGGAAAAGAAGCATAAGCTGCAATAAAAATTTGGTTTCAAGATAACAAAGTCAGTCCCCAAAAATCAGTATTGAGAGTCACTGACATTAAATGATGAAGATACGAGGATGGTGTGGGGACCTTTACTCTTCAAAGATGAGCTATATATGCCCCTGAAAAGGCTGTCTGAAGACAGGGGAAGGCTGGAGATGGCAACTTTGGCCTCTGCCAAGTACTCGTGCTATTTTCTGTATGTGATACTATCTGTTTTGTAACTCAGAGGCAACACCACATACCTAGCATAAGGCTTGAACTCCCTTTGGGGTTATCAATTACTTACATAGCCTTCCTCTAAGGGAAGGCTTGCAAGTGGTTCATATTCGACCCTTCCATGTGATAAGCATTCATGTGGGCTTCACAATGTAACAGAGGTACACAGAGATTCTTGTAAACAGAAAATTTTATAAAACTGTTAACTGATCTCACTTTGAAGAAGTCTTACTGACTAGATGTCATTTATCAGAGTAGACAGGCTTAAAATGCATTGCTTGTACTATACTGTTGTAATGCATTTTTTGTTTTTGCATTGGTTTTTAATTCATTTAATTGGTTTACACTCATTTTTTTTACATTCCATTTTTGCATTTGTATGCCAGTTAAAAATTATGAAATGGCACATTGTGGGATTTTGTTTAGCTAAATTCTAGAAAAATTGAAAGATACCTTTTATTCGACTTAAGGCTGAGGTTATTCAGCACGGTGATCTCTGCATTTTTGAAAGGTTGTCTCGTCGTTTAATAAACGTAAATAACTTAAGCACATTGGAAGAGCTATTAAATGAGAGGAGATTAAAAAGACATGATTTCTTATTTTATCCACCTGACAGGATAGCTTGCGTTGGTGATTAATCTTGCATTGTTAAATTCAGTTCCTAAATATTTAGGTAAGTAGTTGGTTTGATCATTATTTGTAAAGTATTAGTAGTTGCATGTTGAATTATCATGTTAAGATTTTTAGTTTGTTGTTCATGTGATATGAAAGATAACAATTCCTAAAACTGAATGCATGCATGGCTTATTCAGCTCAGGTCACATACAAAGAGAAATCTGACGCGGTAATAAACATAGCAGAGCTATCTGGGTTTGAAGCAAAAAGGCTATGAAGTTAGGTATATGCACTTTACATTGTATGTATCTTTTTAGTTCTAGTAAACTCATCTGGAATCATGTTACAGAAAATGATTCTCCAGGTCCAAACACATTTAAGTTTAATGATTGGGGCTACTCTAACAATTGCGGCTATCTCATTTTGTCTCATTGGTTCATTAGCATAGCACCCATTTAAGAACAATTACTTCTAAACACAGTAATATTTCAGAGGCTATAAAATAATAGAGAAAGAAAACTTAAAAAGTCCTTTGTTTGCAGCCAAGAAAATGTGAGGATCAGATTTGTATTTGTTTTGAACAATTGGAAACTGTCACAACTGTTTTTAAGATGTAATAAATGTATATAAAATATGGGATTCTATAGTATTAGCCATTTTGATATCTTTTGTTGAAAGAAAAAAACCAAAAAACCCCATATGTTCTAAGGCTCAGAAGTCAAAGAATTCCACAATTTTCATTTCCACTAAAATATTTATTTAATTGATATCTTACAGAAATAAATAAAAACAGTTTTTGTCTAATACAGATAGGTTTTTTTATATATATGTAATTTGATCTTACAAAATTGAAGCATATCAAATTGTTTTCTCTAAAACATAGCTCAGAAAGGAATAGTAGAAAACAAACACAAAGAAATACTGAAATAGTCTCATTTTTAAATTATAAGCATGGGCCTTCTGAATCTCAGCATGACATGTTATTAGTAAAAGAATGTAAGATATGGAGTCAGGGGACCTGGGCTCCACTGTTTACTTGCTACATGTCCTAAGAAAGTTTCAATATATCTGAACTTCAGTTCTCTACCTTTAAAACAGGAAAGATATTAATTATATCAACTTCACAAGATTGTTGGGTAAATTAAACACGTAAATGTACAGGAAAGCTCTTTTTAATATGTGAAGAGCTATAAAAATAACAGTTTGATTTAATTTCATATAAAAGAATCAATGGATACCTCCTTTTAACTGAAGAATAAGCACCAAAAGCATGTGTGTGTTTTCTTCAGTTGAATTACATCACTCTATAAACCTAGAGTAAGAAAATGCACCTTAACTGAGCACCAAAGCCTCTCGGACAAATGGGATCCAGGGAATGGTTCTATGAGTTTTCCAGGCAGCTAACCGGGAGCTAATAAGTCCTGAGGGTCAAAGAGGGTCCTTTAAAACTCTGAAGGCTCAAAGAAAAGGAAGCCAAATAAGAACATTTGTATTACATCAAATGGCTAGGATGTAACAAGCTACTCCTTATTCAGCAATTTCAAAGTCCATTAATTCCTCACAGAAGAAGAAACACTTGGTTATTATCACTTGCAACAATTCGCTTATGTGAACATGGCATTCTCTTGTTCAAAAGGTCAAAGACTCGTGCTTAAGGGAGGAACAACTGGAGTGAAATAACAACTCTACCATGAATTCAGATATCACTGGCTAAAAAGTCTAGTTACACAAGAACATGGGAAAGAAAAAGAATCCAAGACATCAGTATAATAATGATTGAAAAAAAAAACCCTGCCATATTTCCATGTTATAATAAAACAAAATCATAAAAACTGCAATATTTACAGATACATCAATCTTACAACATATAAAAACTTTAAC
This sequence comes from Gorilla gorilla gorilla, assembly GCF_029281585.2. NCBI lineage: Eukaryota > Metazoa > Chordata > Mammalia > Primates > Hominidae > Gorilla > Gorilla gorilla. Next base: position 170,024,504 of record NC_073229.2, read on the forward strand.
AATAAGAAAAATTAAGAGTAGGGAAAGCAGATAATTTTAAGGTAATCATTAATACATTAAAAAAATCTATTTGGAGTTAACTGTTTACACTAACACCACTTTACACATAATAGAAATATGAATATTTTCATTGTTTTTGTTTTCAGTAGCAAGATGCAGAAGAAAGAAATAACTGTCTAACATTAACTTATTGTAAGGAGTTGTATTACTGCAAAATTACTAGGTGTAAAGTTATGGTATAAGCCTACTCAAAAAATGGGTTAATATAATTCACCATCTACTTAAAATATTACTAACAAGATATTAGTGAATCATGTGCTAAAGATACTGAAGGCCCTTCCGAAACTGAGATCTATGTTTGTTGAATATACCAGGTCATATAAAACTAGACTAGTTTACTTTCTTATTCCAACTGTTTTTGAGTGATCTTATCATAAGAAAAGTACACATTACCTCTCTTAATTCTCTTGCATCGTCAGATATAGATACTATTTGGGACAAAAAATAAATGTTTTATTAGGAGTGTAAAATTAAGAATCTTTATAGATCTTTTGGAAACAGTATATTGAAAAGGACTCAATAAGTACTAGGCCACTGTATAACCAGAACAATAAACAAATTCATTCAACTAGGAACAGTGTTACTGTTATCTACTGGGTTTTTAAAACTTGTAACTTTGCTCTACAGCTGAAAGTTTATTAATACACTAAAGTCCATGGAATGAATCAAGTGTAGTTCATTCAAGCTCTTCAGTTTCTTTGGTAAATAGGTCTGCCAGGTCAGCCACAGTCAAGACAGAGGCCTCTGAATGCTTCGCTGATGAGTTCGTGTGACTGCAAGGTTTTCCAAATGAGCACAGTCAGAAAGAACCCCCAAGCCATCAGCAATTATATTTGTAGTAATATGAACTAGACACGTATTTTTTTCTTAAGTTTTTGTAACTGGGATATAAGAAACTCCCAGAGGAAAGCAAGTGATAACATCTTTGTTATACCTTGTCAAAGTGAAGATTTCTATATATTACTTTTAGGGTTTGTCAAACTGTTTTTTCTCTGTGCAATTAATAGAACAAAGAATAAAACCCTTGACTACTGCTACTAAGGCTCTCACCTTACAAATTACCTTCTTACCACCTGAAGTTAATTTGTTTCAAGAGAATTTCAAACAACTCGTAACTGCTATTTTATTAAAACAACCTAAATAAAAATCACTGAAGTCTGATACACAAGGAAAACAAGAACTTTAAAAAGCCTTCATGTTTTAGGTAAAAAGGCTTGCAGAAGCCTCTTTCCTTCCCAGAAACCATCAATGGAAGAAAATTTCTAGTTTCAAATTGCTTCTTTGCTATGTGACAATCCCTTCTAAGGCAATAATCTCTTCCTTGGGTACCATCCAATCCTACCTACCTCCTAAAGATGTAGAAAGATTTATGTTTTCAAAAAGATTTAAATTAATTATACCATAAATATTAGAAAGTTCTATGATTCCAGAGTCAAGCTTTTAAAATTAAGACTGGTTTAGTCTCTCTGCTTTTGTTCTGTCTTTGGATTGACACCACAATTAACCTTAACAAGTTTTTTTTTTGTTTTTTGTTTTTTTTTTTTGAGACACAGACTCGTTCTGTTGCCCAGGCTGGAGTGCAGTGGCACGATCTTGGCTCACTGCAACCTCCACCTCCAGGGTTCAAGCGATTCTCCTGCTTCAGCCTCCCGACTAGCTAAGACTATGGTGCGTGTCACCATGCCTGGCTAATTTTTGTGTTTTTAGTAGAGACGGGGTTTCACCATGTTGGCCAGGCTGGTTTCGAACTCCCAGCCTCAGAAAGTGATCCAATGTGGCAAAGGAATGTAGGATAGTTTATATTTACATGTTACAATTAATAAATTAATTCAAATATACAAAGTCTGGAGCACTGACTGGGAAACAGTGAAAAGGCAAAACGTCAGACTTTGCTTTTAAAAACGTATTTGTGCTATATTTTTCGTTGTCATCTAAGTGAAGAAGTTCCATAGATACAAACTTCTAACAGGAAAACCTTCCCCCTTCTACTTGTGGTAAATTATTACCTACCTCCTCTCAGCAGTTTTCAGCATTGCCTGCATTCTTTCTTCTATTGTTGCTTTAATTAAGAATCTGTGTACAATAGTAGGTCTAAAAGGTACAGAAGAATTTTAAGCTTAAAAACATAGTAAAACAAATCAGTACAAACCGACTTCACATTTTATATGCTATATTCATCAGTCAGTTGGTGCCCACTTGTGGCAGGTGCTGGGAGGGGTTCAGCAGCGAATAAAATGAACTATTTAATCTCCATGAGCTGACATTCTAATGAGACAGACAATAAACACATAAAAGAGTAAGACGGTTTCAGGTATAATGCCGGGAGAAGAGGCTGACATGCAAACTGAAAAAAGAGTGATGGGAATGAGGCCAGTAGGCGAAGGAGGAGTAGGAAGAATATCCAAACAGAAGAAACAGCACATACATACACAGTCCCCGGGAAGGGAATATGCCTGGAACAAGCCTAACATGTTCGAGAGGCCAAAAGAAGGCTGGCATGGCAGAAGCATCCTGTAAGCGAGGGAGAGAGGTGAAAATAAGGGTGGAGAGGTGTGCAGGGGCCAGGTCACACAGGGCCTTCCAGGATGTGACCAAGCATTTGAATTTTATCGTGGTTCTAATGGGAAGCCCTTGGTGGGTTTGTATGCATGATTTGATGTATACCTGACTGTACTTTAGAAATCCCTTTGGCAACCGTGTGGAGGATGTACTTCTTGCTCAGCAAGAAGAGCACCAGAGAAGCTAGTTAAGAAGTTCTGTAGTCATCTGGGTAAGTAAGGGTGGATGCACTATGGTTGTGTCAGTGGAGATAGCAGTCAAGTAGATGTGGAATACCTTTTGGAGGTAGAGCTGACAAAACTTAAAAGATGACTGGCATGTGAGATGTGAAAAGAAAAATATAGAAGAGTCCTAGATTTCTGATCTGGGCAGGAACAGATGACAGTGCCACATTATAAGATAGGGAAAGCTCAGGGTGGGAGTGAGAGTGCAGAAGCAACACAGTTTTGTTTTGTCCATGTGAAACCTATCAGATACCTATTAGACAGGTATCCAAGGTGAGTCCAGAGATATGTGTGCAGAGCTAGAACTGGATATATGCACCTGGGACAGGAGCTATATGGGCATGTCTGGGCTGGGGGATATACACCTGAGAGTCATCAACCTGTAAAAGCTACCTAAAGCCTTAAGACTGGAAAAATTCATCGAAGGGGTGTAGACAAAGAACCCTCAGACCACTGGCAAGAAGTAGGTCACTAAAAATGTTATAAGTCTCACTTCAGTGATATGGTGGGGAGAAAATCAACCAGACAGGTTGACAGAGAATGGGGGATAAAAAAGTAGAGATAGAGGTAGGATGTATCAGAGTGTTTTTTTCTTTCTAAAGATGGATAATATTAAGACATATTTGTGGGGTAATATACGACAGGTTGAGTATCCCTAACCAAAAACCCAAAATCCAAAACTTTTTGAGTGCCAACGTGACAAGTGGAGGATTCAACACCTGACTTCACATGATGAGTCACAGTCAAAACACATTAAAAACGTTTTGTGCACAAAATTATTTAAAATATTATATAAAATCACCTTCAGGCTATGAGTAGAATTTGTATATGAAACATAAATAAATTTCATGTTTAGACTGGGGTTTCATTCCTAAGATATCTCACTATGTATATGCAAATATTCTAAAATCTGAAAAAATCCTACAGGCAAAACACTTGAAGCATTTCAGTTAAGGGATGCTCAACCTGTACAAGGGAAATGTACACCTGTCCTTGAAAAATGAGAAGGAATGGAGTCCAGGACAAATGAATGGATGGCTTTTAAAAGAAAAGGGACACTTCTGCTGTAATAAAAGGGAAGGCATATGAGGTACTTTCCTGCTTATTACTGGATGACATATCCATGCTTCTGCCTACTACCAACCCCTTCCTCCACTTTAGTGTTCAATCCCATATCCTCATGCCTACTCAAGGACATTGTCAAGCATTCTCCCTGTTCTCCTCCTTCACTAGTTTTTGTTGTCTCTAATGAATCATTCTCTTACTAATTCTCCCATTTGAAAGGAAAACAAAAACCTCTCTCGATCTCATTCTCTTCCTTTTCTCTGCAGCAAAACTCCTCAAAATACTAGCCTTACCAGCCACACAGAAGCAGCAGTGCACTGTGGTTAAAGCTTGTACTGTGAAGGCAGAATGGCTGTGCCTGAAATCTGCCACCGCTTCTACTAGTTGCCTGACCATGGGCAAGTTACCTAACCTCTCTTTGTTATACAAATATTTGTTAAATAAGAAATACACAAAATCCCATTTTCTCCAAAACTAAAGTCAGGCTGTCACCTCTACCACTTAACCTGGTTTTGATCTCCATGTTGCTAAATCTAATGATCAATTCTCAATCCTTATCTTCCTTGACATTTTTCATAGCACTTGAAACAGGTGACCATAACCTCTTCTTTGAGGTACATTTTTTACTTGGTTCCTAGGACACTCCTGTCTTCTGGTTTTCTTCCTAACTCACTGCTTGATCTTTATTTGTTACCTTTGCTGCTTCCTTCTCCTCTCCTAGAACAGTTGAACTTTGGTGCCCTGGAGTTCAGTCCACGGTCCTCTATCTAAACTCTGTCTCTATCTAAACTCACCCCTAGGTAATCTCATTCAGTCTCGTGACTTAATGGACTTGTACATCTAGTTACAGAATAGAAATCTCCATTTGGATGTCTGTTCTTCCCTTACCAAATGTGCTCTACCCTGTAGACTTCTCCAGCTCAGTTGAAGGTTACTTCATCCTTCTAGTTGTCCAAGCCAAAACCCATGGTGTTATCCTTGACTCTCTCACACCCCATGTCTAGTCTGTCCAAAAGTACTATCAGTTCTATCTTCAAAATATATCCAGAACCTGACCACTCCTCACCATGTGCACTGCTACTGCCATGGTCAGGTCACCTTCAGCTCTCACCAGGATGACTGCAATAGCCTCCAAGACTCTCCCTGCTTCTATTCTCCCTTGCTCCCCTTCACTCCCACCCTATCACAGCGCTCAGAATGATTCTTTTAAAACTTAAGTGAGATATGCCAAGCCTCTGTTCAAAGCCTTCCAATGGCTCCCGATTTCACACAGGGCAAAAGCACCGTCCTCACAGTGGCTTCCTGGGCCCAATGTAATCCCTCTCCCCACTGAGCCCACTCACTTCAACTCCTGCTTCTCTCCCTTTTAGCAACTGTAGCTCCTTGCTATTCTTCTAACATACCATACTCCTGATTTAGGGCCTTTGCACCGAAAGCACTGTTTACTTGAACATTCTTTCACAAGATAGCTGCATGACTAACTTTCCCATTTTCCCATTTCTTTCAAGTCCTTCCTCAGACTTTCTCAATAAGGCCTTGCATGCCTTCCTGCCCAAACACTGCACTTTTACTTCCTCACCCTGCTCTACTTTTCCACCTCCTAACATAGTCCAGATTGTACTTATGTTTATTGTTTACCACCTTTCTGTCTACCAACCCCGTTACAGCTAGAATCGCACTCCATGAGGACATCTCATGTTCCTAAAACAGTGCCTGGCACACAGAAGATACTCAATAAAAATCTACCAAAAAGTATGTGAGTACTGATGCAGGCAGACTGTTCAAGTTGATGATGGAAAGATGAGGTACTTCTAATCTGATTGTATATGTTTCCCCTGTATGAGGCAAGATCGCCATGGGGAGGAAGAAGACAGACTTAAGACAGACTCCTCAGAAAGCAGAAAAAAACATATTGACTTGGGAGGCATAGTAAGATTGTTGGGTAATGCTGAATGGCCTTTTGGACTCGTGGTTTTAAATATGAGACTAGTCCAGCCTATGCTTTAAAAGAACATTGGTAGGACAAAAAATCAATGTTTAAAAACACAGAAGAAAACCAACAAAAAACAAGTAAGACATGACTGCATTTTAAATGCCACTTGGTGGTATGTTAGAACAAGCCCGCATTTATTACAGTTACTTTGCCCTATTTGTTAAGAGGTTTAATAAACATGTCTCTTTCCTGTTTTCAAGTAAGCCCTTTATTTTCTCTCCCCGCTACTTCTTACGGGGCAGTCTACATTTCTGAATATGACACAGAAGACTTCATCTCCTGCCGATGATCTCTTTCTCATACTTTATACTGCAACAATTCCAAACTCCTTACAGTCCCTAGAAATGTCATGTCATTTCCCACCATTGTTTTTTTGCATATATAACTCTCTTTGGCTGTGTGAATACCCTTTTCCAGCCAACTTTGAAATAATTATTCCTTCAAGACTTAACACCATAAAGTCTTTCCTGACTCTGTAGGGCCCGAGTGATCATTACCTTCTTTTGTTAACACAGTCCTTTTATTATTATACTTTTGCACATTCTACCCCAACACTTTAAGTCATGCTTCCTGTACTACACAGTGACCTCCTTGGGGAAATAAATTATGTATCAATTTCAATCTTCAGTATTTAGAATAATGCCTGACATACAGTAGGTGCTCAATAAATACTGATTTAATAAGTGCTTCTTATGGATGTGGTTTTTTTTCTTTTTTAAACATCAAAGACTTCTAACATCCAGAAGGTAATACATTTAGCAGGCCTTATCAAAGATAACTGTCTATTCTGATATATGAATAAAGGTAATACATGCCATATAATAATATTCATTATTAGGTTTGCTTTGGGCCTTAAACTGAATCTAATGATCTCCTGGAGCTGACCTAGGGGGTGTCTTTTCCTAACGTTAAGAATTTTAAAAGGAGCCATTTATTTTCAGTCATGTACAAGGTATGTCTTCTTTTAAACACGTGACTACTTTAGACAATCAAAACTCCATTCTCCTCAAAGGCATGATGGATGCCTTCAACTTTGTAGCTGTCTTAAGTATTTCTAACAAGTTTTTTTTTGGATAAAGTGATAAGGTTTTTGTGGGAGGGAAGAAAAAAATTGGGACAATTTGGGGGTTTGCTTCTTGGAGAGAAGGGAGGGTTGGAAATCTCATGCCTTTTAATTAAATAATTAAAAAGTTATAAATAAATAAGTTATAAAATAAATAATTAAAAAATGTAGTATCTAAGGAAGTAATTAAAAACAAGTAGGTTATGATGAACATAAATGAAGAGTTTAAATACTGATTTGGTTTCTCAGAAAACTGAAGCAAATGTGACTGATTCTAATTTTAGTCCTTACTTTGTCTGTCCAATTCGGTGCACCCTCCCTATGGCCTGAAGCTCATGGGCAGGGTTCAATATGGGCTCCACCAAGAGAACATGAGTTGCTTCAATGATAGTTAATCCATTAGAACCTGTGTGCAGGGGCAGCAGCAAAATATTGATTTGGGGATCACGTTTAAATGCTGAAAGGTTCTCCTAAAAAAGAAAGGTACATTTTAATTTTAGCTGGATCAGTTAAAATAAGAGCAGTATGTAATAGCTCACTTTAAAGATGTCTAATGCTATCTATTACTATTGTGAAAGGTAACAGCTAAGAAACTTAAATGCAAAATTACCAACTTTAGAAAATGTAAACTTGTCGCTTGATTTTAATTATGAAGAAAAGTATCATATAAGCTCTCTTGTTCTTCGTAATATCTAGAGGAATCACAAGACAGATGCATGTAATGCATGCAAATTAAACTACATGAGGTTAGAGGAAAAAGAGAAAAAGAAAGAATGTGCTAGAGTGAATGTGAGATAAGAGACATGAATCTGCTAAATTTTCATTTGGTCTCTGTGTGTGCCTGAGGTCATACACCTGTCACTGTGCTGAGCATGATGTAAGGATAACTGTGACCACATGCAGTTCTGCCTGACAGTGACTTTAGAAACTAATCCTTGGGGTGCGAGGCCCCTGTCCATTCAAAAGGTATAGCATAGGCAATCTTTTCCTGTACTAAAAAAAAAAAGAACCTCAAGTTGGGAGATCTTTAAAAAACCAATGGTCTTGTTATATACTGAAAATACCCACAGTCTCTGCTTTTAAATGTTCACTTTATAATTAATCAAGAACTCAGACCCTGTTTATGTGGCTTATATGGCATGAGACAATAAATGTAAGTAAGCTAGTTAACAGCAGTTTAAATTTGCAACTGTATCTACTACAAAAACCGGAGTAAAATCTTAACATACCTGAAATGTCTTAACACGACTGATTTGTGCAAATTCCATGTTGTTGTCAGTAAGAGCTTTTGAAATAATATCTAATACATCTTGCCACTAGAACACATAAAACAATAAGAAAACCAATATTTACACGTAGCCTTTATCTAAGGGTATCTGAAAAGGAAATAAATCAAAATGACTTTTATACTGGAGTTAAGCAAATAAAACCAAAACCAAAACCCTCAAATGTAGTACCATCCATATTATTTAGCTCTATCTGAAACAGTAATTTTGTTTTTTTTTGGTTTTTTTTTTTGCATCAAATGCTGGTTTTGAAAATGTAATTAAGATAAACAGTAAAAAATACATAATGGAGTGCATACTGGAATATAGTTACTTAGTTTTCGAAAATGAAAACTAGGGGTTTTCCTCAACACTTTATTCAGTAGATTTTCTTTTTTTAACCCAAATTTTTGTGAAATGAGACTTTCAAAGTCAGAAATTCCAATTTTAAAAATATTAAACTAAGAAAATCCTTAAATGAAAGTAATAAAAAATCATGAAATATAGCTATACAAATTGCCTTGTGAAGCATCACCACATTTCTCTAAAAATAATTCTATCTTCTCTAAAAATAATTCTATCTTATGGATTTGGGAAAAAAAATCTAAGAGTAAACATCAAAAATTAGTTCTCAGCTGTAAACTGATTAGAGAGGGAAAATCAGTTCGAATTAATATTGAGGATGAAAATGTTGATTATACCGTTGAGAAAACGAGTGCTTTGGCCCCTGGATCTCTAAGCTGTATTTTCATCAGAGTTCTGACCACAGCTTCCACTTTTGTAGAATGGCTGCCCTTTGAACACACACAAAAAATACACATTACTACTAAAAAATCTAGTTAAGAACAGAAAAGAAAAGCAATATAAAGTACTTTTTATTATCAAAACTATAAATGCATCAAAACAAATTATCAGGTGCATATGTGTTTACTCTTTTTCATTTTGTGTTTGCTGGAAATTTTCTTTAGCCTTGAAATGTAGAAGTCATTAAATTTACACCCAGACACTTGAATGTAAAAGCATGCCAGAAAGTCATTAAGTGCTATGACCCTGAACATAAGATCTTTTAGTTAAGTAGTCAGGTTTTATAGCTACAAAATTTTGTTACATTAGATTAGCAGAAATGATATTTTAAAACACTCTTCATTTATTCTCCCTTTCTTCAGATATTATGTCATTAGAAATGTTAAGAATACAATGAATCAAAACTCCCAATGTAAGCAAACAGTGAAGGATCCAACCAATGGAGAATGTTTTCTTGCAAGGGTATTACCAAAAACAATGACAGAGGTACAAATGATGCTCACTTAGAATGAGGCAGATTCATACAAAGCTAGACACTTAAAACTGTGTGTTTCTTTTTTGCATCTTTCATAACCATTTCTATCAGATGAGGATGAAAGTGAAAAAATGATTTTTAAAATGGAGAAATAAGAAAATGAGGAAAATAGTGCAAGTATTTCTGTAGCCCTCAATGAGAAAGTTTTCCTTCTGGAGTGCTCTTGGAGATGGTATGACAGAGAAATTAAGGTTATGGGATTTTGAATGAGACAAATTTAAGTTCAACTCATAGTTCTACAACTCACTAGTTATAGTTTCTAATCCTGTGTTTCCTCATCTATCAAATAGGGCTGAATGATAATTATATCTCTTTCCAAAGGTGGCTGTGATCATTGAATGAGAAAATGTATACGAAGCATTTAGCCTAACATCTGGTAAGGAGTAAACACTCAAGAACTTATTATCTTTCTGAGATATTAAATATGAGCACTATAATGACCTAGATTATACCACAAGGGGGAGGAGATTTAACCAAAAAGAAGGAAAAATATTTCCACAGCAGCATAAACCCTCTCCCTCAATCCTCTCAACACACTTTTACATGAAGAAACATTCAAAGGTAAAAATATAAACAAAACAAGAAAGAAAGCTGTACTAATTTTAAGCCAGCAAGATAGAATAATGGAAAAAGTTTTAAAATCCTCATGCTAAAATCATGATTCTACACTTATTTTCTCTGGGTATGTAGACTTTCAAGTGTACTTGCAAGATTAGAAATGTACTACAAAGAACCTATTTCAGTCTAATAATTATCTCAAACAAGAGCAAAGAGAAAATAGGAAATTAGTGTAAAGGTGATCATTTCAGAATTTAGACAAAAACATCCATGTTCCTTGCAAGGTCTTACTTTTAAAACTATTTCAAGTGAAATACCAGGAAAACTATGAATCCTTCCACTGATTAATTTGTTTCTTACTAAAAGTTCAAAAAAAATGTAGAATAAATTTTTTATAATCAACATTTCTAGTACCGTAGTGCTAACCCTACGTAGGAAAAGAACAGAGCATTTGCTTTTATCAAAGACTGGCCAGTTCAGTGGTAGTGCTCAATGATCCCTTCCAACCACTACAGTTCTGAACCATTTTGTCCCAATCTAGTTACTTCCTACTTTCCTAGCAGAATATGTTAGGATACAAAACAAGTCCAAAAACAAAATCAAGACTGAAATTACATCAAATATCTTCTCTGACAGTGGAATGAAACTAGGAACCCATAATAGGAGGAATTTTGGAAAATTAACAAAAATATAGAAATTAAATAACATGCTCTTGAACAGTCATTGGGTCAATGAAGCAATTAAAAGGAAAAATTAAAAATATCTTGAGACAAATGAAAATGGAAATACAACATAACAAAAGGTATGGGAATTCAGCAAAAGCAGTTCTAATAATGAAGCTTATAGAAATAAACAACTACATAAAAAAAGAGAAATGTTCTAAATAAACAACTAATGCTGCACCACAAGGAACTGGAAAAAGAAGACCAAAGTAAGCCGAAAGTCAGCAGAAGGAAGGATATAATAAAAATCAGAGCAGAAATAAATGAAATAGAGATCAGAAAAAAAAAATACAGAAAAGACTAATGAAATTCTTAGTTGGTTATTTGAAAACATAAACACAATGGACAACCCTTTAGGTAGACTAAGAAAAAATAAGAGTAAAATTTAAAAAATTATAAATGAAAGAAGAGACATTAAAACTGATACCACAGAAATACAGAGAATCATGAGACTTATGAACAACTATACACCAAGAAATCAGAAAATCTAGAAGAAATGGATAAATTCCCAGAAACATACAATCTACCAAGACTGAATCACAAAGAAACAGAAAATCTGAAAAGACCAGTATGTAGTAACAAGATTGAGTCAGTAATAAAAAGTCTCCCATCAAAGAAAAGCATAGGAACTAGTGGTTTCACTGGTAAAGTTAAACAATCATTTAAAGAAGAACTAATACCAATCTTTCTTGAACTTTTAAAACTGAAGAGAAAATATTCTTAATTCATTTTACAAGACCAGAAGTACTCTGATACCAAAGTCAGACAAGAACACTATAAGAAAACAAAATTACAGGCCAGTGTGTCTGATGAAAACATGCAAAAATCCTCAACAAAATACTAGGAAGCCAAATTCCACAACACATTAAAAGGGATCACTCACCATGATCAACAGGGATTTACCTCTGGCATGCAAGGATGGTTTAACGTATGCAAACCAATAAATGTGATACACCACAGAATAAAGGAAAAAAAAATGATCATCTCAATATATGCAGAAAAAATATCTGATAAAATTCAACATACTTTAATAAACTCTCAACAACTTAGGTATAGAAGGAATGTACCTCAACACAGTAAAGGCCATAAATGACAAGCCTACCAGATAGCATCATACTCAATGGTGAAAAGCTGAAAGCTTTTCCTTTAAGATCAGCAAAACACAAATGCCCACTCTTGCCACTGTTATTCAACATAGTATTGGAAGTCTTAGCTAGAGCAATTAGGCAAGGAAAAGAAATAAAAGGCATTCAAATTGCAAAGGAGGAAGTTAAACTGTTTGCAGATGACATGATCTTATATATACAAAATCCTAAAGATTCCACCAAAAATCTGTTAAAAGAAATGAATTTAGTGAAGTTTCAGGATACAATAGAAACACAAAAATCAGTAGCATTTCTATACCTAACAATCAATTATCCAAAAAGGACGTCAAGAAAAAATATTTTATAATGTCATAAAAAATGCTTAGGAGTAAATTTAATCAAGGTGAGAGACCTGTACACTGAAAACTATGAAAAATTAATAAAAAAATTAAAGAGAACACAAATGGAAAGACATATGTGCATGAACTGAACTAATATTGTTACATAAATATTAAATAACACAATCTATAGACTCAATGCAATCCCTATTAAAATTCTGATGACATTTTTCACATAAATAGTGCTATGATTTGAGTTTGTCCTCAGCAATACTCATGCTGAAATTTGATATCCAGCGTGGAGGTTTTGGGAAGTGGGGCCTAGTGGCAGGTGTTCTGAGTCATGGGGGTGGATCCTTCATGAATGACTTGGTGTCATTCTCTTGGTAATGAGTAAATTCTCTCTTGTGCAAGATGAATTGGCTCCTATGAGGGCAGGCTGTTATAAGTTTCCTCCTCCTTTTTGTTGCTCTCTCTTTGTACCTGTCTGCTACCCCTATGACCTCCGCCATGTTATCATGCAACAAGGAAGCCCTCACCAGAAGGGCCATCTCCTTGAACTTCCCTGCCTACAGAAAAAGGAGTTAAATAATCCTCTTTTTTCTTTTTGAGACAGGGTCTTGTGCTGTCACCCTAGTTGGAGTGCAGTGGTGTAATTACAGCTCACTGCAACCCTGAACTCCTGGGCGCAAGTGATCCTCCCACCTCAGTCTCCCGAGTAGCTGGGACTACAGGTGTGCACCACCACACCTGGCTACTTTTAAATTTTTTTTGGTAAAGACAGAGTCTTATTATGTTGCCCAGGCTGGTCTTGAACTCCTGGCCTCGAGTGATCCTCCTGCCTTGGCCTCCCAAGGCACTGAGATTATAGGCATGAGTCACTGCATCTGGCCATAACTCCTTTTATTTATAAATTACCCAGTCTCAAATATTCTGTTATGGCAACATAAAACAGACAAAGAAAAATAGGAAAAACAATTCTAAAACTCATATGGAACCACAAAAGACCTTGGATAACCAAAGCAATCTTGAGCAAAAAGCTAGAGATACCACACTCCCTGATTCTAAAACACATTTTAAAACTACAGTAATAAAAATAGTATGCTACTGAAATAAAAACAGACATACAGACCAATGGAACAGGAGAGAGCCCAGAAATAAACCCACACATACACAGTCAACCAATCTTTAACAAAGATAAGAAGATCACACAATGGGGAAAAAACAGTCTCTTCAATAAACTGTGCTGAAAAAACTAGTTATCCACATGCAAAAGAATAAAACTGGACCCTTAACTCACCGCATATACAAAAATCATCTCAAAATGGATTAAAGACTTAAATATAAGACCCAAAACTACAAACTACTTGACAATGATCTTGGTAAAGACTTTTTGGATATGACCCAAAAAACTCAGGCAAGAAAAGCAAAAAGATAAATAGGATCGCATTAAAGTTAACAAGCTTCTGTACAGCAAAGGAAATAATCAACAAAGACAATCTACAGCAAAGGAGAAAATATCTGCAAACCACACATGTGATAAGGAGTTATTATCCAAAATATACCAGAAACTCAAACAACTCAACAGCAAGAAAACAACCTGAGTAAAAAATGGGCAAAGGACCTGAAAAGATATTACTCAAAAGAAGACATACAAATAGGTAACAGGTCTAGGAAAAGGTGCTCAACGACCCTAATCATCAGGGAAATACAAATTAAAACCACACTGAGATACACCACCTCATTCCTGTTAGAATGACTATTATAAAAAAGACAAGAGATAAGTATTGGTGAGAAGGTGGAGAAAAAGGAAACCCTTGTACACTATTGGTGGGAATACAAATTAGTAGAGCCGTTTTGGAAAATAGTAAAGAGGTTTCTCAATATATTAAAAATAGAACTACCACACAATCCAGCAGTTCTATTTCTGGGTATATATCCAGGGGAAATTAAATCAGCATGTGGAAGAGATATCTGCAATCTCAAGTTAATTTCAGCATAATTCATGGTAGCCAAGACATGGAATCAATATAAGTGTCCATCCACTGATCAATAAATTTTAAAACAGGTTATATATACACCATGGAATATGTTTTCACCTGACAGTAAATCAATCCTGTCAGGTGAGAAAACATCTATGTACCTGAAAGACACCATGCTAACTGAAATAAACCAGGCACAGAAAAGACAGATACTGCATGATCTCACTTATATGGGATATCTAAAAACATTTAACTCACAGAAGCAGAGAGCAGAATGGTGGTTACCAGAGGCTGGAGTTTGTGGGGGAAGGGAGTGGGTTAAATGGTGCAAAGTTTTAGTTAGACAGAAGGAACAGATCTAAACATCTATTATACAGCATGGTGACTACAGTACATAATAATGTATTGTATACCGTTGTCCCTTAGTATTCATGGGGAGTTCTAGGATCCCCACTGGATATCAAGATCTGCAGATGCTAAGTGCCTTACATAAAATGATAGTATTTACATATAGCCTACACACATCCTTCTGTATACTTTAAAATCATCTCTGTATTACTTACAATACTGAATACAATGTAAATCTTATGTAAATTATTATAGTGTCTTTTAAAAATTTGTGTTTTTTAAATATGCTGTATTGCGATTTTTTATTGTTGCTGGGTTTTTCTTGAGTATTTTTTTATCCATGGTTAACTGAATCTGCTGATGCAGAATCTGCAAATGTGGGGGGCCAACTCTACTTGAAAACTGCTAGGAAGGCAGATTTTAAATGTTCTTATCACAAAAATTGGTTAAATATGTGAAGTGATGGGTATGTTAATTAGCTTGATTCAATCCTTCCATAATATCTACATATATTAAAACTTCATGTTGTATACTACCATAAATATATACAATATTTCATTTGACAGTTAACAAAGAACCATACGAGGAACTGGATATACAAAGATGAAAAAATACACTCCCTTGTCTCCAAATACATAACACTCTAACGCGTGTTACAGAATATGGAGAAAAACATAAAAGGATGGTTTATCTGCTGGTTTGGCAATTGAAATGAATGTTTTATACCGCCTTAATGAGCACTACATACATTCTACTGCTCTTTTTCATGTTTCTTCTATCTTAAATATGTAAATAAACTTGGGTTCAAATCTGCCAGCTTCTGAGAAGACTATTCAATGTGGTTACTGCTATAGAAAGCAAATATTCACATTGTTAAAAAAAGATAAGATTAAAACAGGAAAAAGGGAATGGGTTACATATAGGCAAGGCTGCTTGCAAAAAAGCAAAAAAGTAACAAAAGGAAATGTGGATACCAATCTATTCCTGTGCAAGCTGTTAACACAGTATGAACATTCTCAAGACAGGTAAACTGGTAGCCTCTGGCAAACTCATTATTTAGCTACAGCAGTAAACAGATGCAAAGTTAAGCTGGAATGTTATGCATTAGGGAAGAGTGTACATGGGAACAGAAATCCCATAAAACTGCTAGATAATCTCTTAATATATTAGGTTGATAAAGTTGTACTTAACTATAAGCACCTCTGTCCTCTTCTGACATTACTATCCCTTTCCTTACTCCCATCCTTTCTCCTTAGTCTCTTCAGCACACACACACACCCTAATCCTAACTTTGTGCCTACTGCTTGGTTTTCCTTCATGTTTCTGAAACATTAATGACCAAGGTCCAGTTCTGGAATAACGACACAGCTTCTGTCCTTTACCCTCACTGACTGTATCTTTGTCATTCTTCTCTCTAAGGCACTAATTCTCTCTAAGGTCAACTAGAGAACTCGGATGGGAGACATACAAAGTGTTACCAGTCAGTGCAAGGCTGTTATCTCTCCTGGTTTTCTGCTCAAGTCAGCAGCCAGGAGAATTAAAATATTTAAAAATAAAGAAGTGAAGTAAAGTGAAGTCTTTCACTTTCTGGAAAATAAAGTACAAAGTTAAAAGCTCCAGAATTTGGGGCAGGAAGTCAACACACTGAAAAAACAGTAGAGACCCACTAGCACCAAAGGCCAATAAAGAATATTTCTAATGAAGTTTGGCCTGGAAGTCACTTAGTAACACAACTCAAGATCAGAAATGTCATGTGGCTTCTTATCTGCTCTAACAGGTGCCACTAACTTATTTTTATCACAGAGTTAAATCTGATTGGAATAAGGTGTTCTATAGTTGCAGCCTCCTGTTGTAAAATGTGGAGAACCTAAACTTTGAATTACAAGTTGTTAAATGTGTTAAAATGACAGAAAATTCAGTTTTGTTTCTTTGCCATAAATTCAGTAGACTGAAAAAAATTCTTCTAATAAACCAACCAAGTAGCATCTGATCTAGATTTTAATCCTCTCCCCTCCAGAATGAGATGACCTATTTTACCGATGTAATTTCAGAGGCAGGAAGTGCTTTTCATGCACTGAAGACTTATTATTGGGGAAAAAAGAGGGAGTAATATTAATGGTAAAAATCTGAGTATTGGTGTAGAAAGATACACTGTAGCTTGGCTTTACTCTAGACTATTCAATTGTTTACACAGACTATTCAATTGTTATCCATCCATGCATTCAAATACTTACTGAGTGCCTATTATATGCCAGGTATTGTTCCAAATGCCTCATACAAAATAGTGAATAAAACAACATCCCTACCTCATGAACAAGTCCTCTACCTTTTAATGGAGTTTACACTCAACAAATGATTTTTTCATAAAGATAAGTTTTAGTTTATATCTTAGAAGTCTCTACTGTGTGTTCAATTTATTGCAAGCTATGGCTAACTTTAACATGAGGCTAACAGAATTACAAGTATTAACTTGGCCAGTGAACAGAAATAGAAATGGTATTTTTTTTGCAATTATATTTAGTCATGACATATTTTAACAAAAAATATACAACTGCATTCCAAATTTACCAGTTAATGTTCATGTTATATGAAACTTATATAAGAATATTTAGATAAATATATTTAAATATAATCACTTCTGGATTATATTTACCAAATTATTTTATTCCTATTTTAAACTCAGAATTTCATAATCAGTTTTTTTCCACTCAGATGTTTATTTTAATTATATTTTAAAAGTGTGAGACAGATGTCACAAATGATCTTTAAATTAATTGAACAAAAATTCAAATAAAAAAAAAACAGAATAGAATTCCCCATGTAGAATTCTACACATAGTATGGCTAGGCTTCTCTGTGAGTTGGAATGTAGAGATACAGTTTTTTTCTCTACAAAAAGGCTGTATAAGATATCTCTATTATCAAGAGATATGCTTGCTAAAAATGCAGATTTCTGGACCACATCCCAGGTCTAATGAGTCAAAGTTTATGGAGATAGAGCCTGAACAAAAATATTTATTTTAAAAAGCAGGCCAGTTGATGGTCAGATACTTAAAAGTTTGACAAAAAAAGCAATTGTGTACCATGTGGTGGGTGGGAAGGGTACTGTATTGCTGTCACTATATCTATGTAGTGGCTGTATCTATTTTCTCCCGGACAGAAATTTCTTATTATCTAAGACTCTTGACCAGTATATAGGGTCAGGGTTTCCACTGGCAAAATGCTTTGTATAAAACCTAGCCAAATGTAAGACACAGGGAACAAGACATGTGGGCCATATGTTCTGCCAGGAGGCCTACTTCACCATCCAAAATGCCTGGCAGTTGTCAGAACTTGCAAGGGGAATTTTGTTTACTTTGTGAGATGCCCAGTAGGTTCCAAAGGTCATTTAGGAATACCATCACACTGTTGCTAGGGAAGAAATGGTCTTCAACTTCAGTGCATCCACCAAACAGGACATTTGTGATCCCAGTATTCATTTTATATCTATGGTCAATCAACAGCATTCCTTACATTGTAAAATCTCTTATTTCCAAGAAATACTACTTAAAAATGTCTACTACTAATAAATAATAGTTTTACGCTTTCCAAATATCTTTTATCCACAAAAAAGCTATATGATTAAGCATTATGTACGATATATGGTTTGCTATGTCTGAGAATCGACATAAATACAGTGAAATAACCATTTCAGAAATAAATTTTATATTTCAGATAATTAAACATTTCAATTAAATAAAAAATTACTTGTCAGTATTGCTTGTTAAAGATCAACGATTTGATAATCAACAGTAATATAAAGAAAAAAACTAGGTTTAGAAATAATTGGAACTAGTAGTTTCTAAAATTTGCAAATAATGACTTATTTACACAAAGCCATCTTTATTTACATACTAATCCAAAATAGGCAATATGATCATTTATGTGGAAGTTTCAAAGAGTCACAAGAGAGGGGTGAAGTCTCAGAATACAATAAGCTGATGCTTCAAGGAGGAAGTGACAGACAGCAGGCCAGAAATGTGACAGAAGTCAGAAGAAGAGACAGGAAGCACAAAGCAAATGTAGAACACAAATGGTAACAGAAAAAGCAGTGAAGAGCCAACCTAAACATGGCGTGAAGCAATGTGACAACGTCAAGGAGGGATAAAATTTGCCCGCACAATGGTACAATAGTCTTATGTTTAAGAAAAGGAAATGTAATTACATGTGCATCTATGATAAAAAGGGAAATTATCTTTAGTAAATTCTATAATCTTAATTTTTTTTAAAAGATGCTTGTTAATTCACGTGTTCATCAATACTCATGAAAGACAGCGAGAAGTGAGAGCACAATAAACACTATTTATACACCGATATCCCTGCTCCAACAGCACAGCACATGTAACTGTGCCAATCTCTATCCTGGGTGTCTAGGAAAGCTGCCATAAAATGAACAGGTGTTTGGATTTGATGGGCTCAATGACTCAGTTTCGTAGAGGCTGTGCTGTTTACCGGTAGCTAGAGCAATCACTTCCTTAACCTCTCTGCGCAAAACCTGACACAGCAGTTCTTTCTTACGCCAGTTCCTTGTACTGTGATGCATGCTGTCACCTAAGGGTGAGCCACCTCTTCTTAGCCACAAAGGCCATCTGTGGCCCTTGAGATGCTGTGGCCAGAGGAAGAGAAAGAAGAGAAAAAAGGAAGGGCTAAGAAAGACTATCTTTATGGAAAGGAAAGGAGAAACTATAGGAGTGGGAAGAAAGGGAGAGAGGGACTGGGAAGCAGCATAGCTCCTAAGTGCAGGCAGGATAAAGAATAACTGTCAAATGCCTCAGGGCTGCACCATAAGTCACCTACTTCTTCGTTCAATAACTCTTTGGTATTTGCTTTAAAAATACAGTCCTCCCTCAGTATCTGTGAGGGACTGACTGCTTCCAAAACCCCTGTGGATACCAAAATCCCAGGATGCTCAAGGCCCTTATATAAAATGATGTCATATTTGCATATAACATACACACATCCTCCTGTATACTTTAAATCATCTCTAGATTACCTCATATAATCCCTACACATCATTTCATTTGCATGGATTCAATGTAAACTCAGCATGCTGCAAATTCAAGTTCTGCTCTTTCGAACTTCATGGAATTTTTCTTTTTCCAAGTATTTTTGATCTATGGTTGGCTATATCCACAGATACACAGGGCTGACTGTAAAATGTATTCAGGGGATTCACAGAGAGGGAACAGGACTAGATGATCCTTAGGTCATGATGCTCTCATCACGTATCCTTGCCTGTTCTGTTATTCCCATACTGTCCTGCACTTCCTTCCTGCTTGTTTACCCTCTAATTTTTCTCCTTTCACTCCTGGACCTTTCACTGGCGCCCCCTGGAACCCGTATTTTATGAAACAAATTGTTTCATATTTTCTACCTCTTGTAGAAATACTGCTCTTCACTTCCCTGCTTTAATTAGAACCTGGCTATCCTCTAAGCATACTGGTCTCTCAGCAGCCCTTTTGAGTGAAGGATTTGAGTGTTGCATTTGAGTGCTGGTCCACAAATGCAGGTTTCAGAGCATTAGTTCTCATTTGTGTAACAACTTCCATTTTTTGAGCCCCCTGAAGCCCAGTTATCCCAACTCTACCCTTTGCTATAATTTATTGAACCCTACCCTACATTCACTAAAGAACTTTGGTGCCTAATTTACTCTATACCTCAACTCTAGATATTACATACTGTCTGCTTGGACAGCTCATCCAAAATTCAGGTCTCACTGTTTCATCTTCTAGCATCTTTTCTTCTCCACCTCACTTGAGTCACCTACTTCTACAGTCACATCTGGCAGACCTGTCCTCTCTGGAATGACTATGATCTCCCATTCTCAGATAAGAACACCTATGCTTATATCTTTTGTGCTCAATAGCCCAATTTATACCTGTTATTTGACTTCAATGAAACTCTACTTTCTATACATCAACATTCTCCTTCTTTTCAAGAAACTTGTATTACAAATTATCCTTTCTCCTATATCTTCAGTCTATCCTTTTTTCACTGAAGACTAAACATGCTCAAGAATCTTTTGTCTTAAACAGAACAACAACAAAAAAGTGATGTCTGTTTTCATATGTTCTGGTTACAATTCTATCTCACAGTTAAGTTTATGAAACAGTTGGGCATTTTTTCTACTTGTTGACTTCCTGCTCATCCCTCAATCCCTCCCAATCTGCTTTCTGCCTCTACATTTGTATTAAAAGAGCTCCTTCTAAAGTCATCAGTGACCTCATTAGACAAATTAGTCCACATTGTAGTTGATCCACCTTCAGCACTACTGTCTCCTCACCGAAGCAGAGCTTCCCTGTGGTCTTTGTTGCCAGTGTACCCCCCTGGATTGCCTGTCCCTAGTTGCTCTTTCTCATTTTCCAGCCCTCCCAACTTGATTCAGTCTTTTAAAGTTATGGACTTCATAGGACTCAATCTGAAGCAAACTTTTCTATTAGTGACTCCGAATTTTGTATCTCCAGTTCCACATATCAACACTTTTCTGGATAGCTCTACTTGGATGTCTTAGGCACCTTAAATATGACACGTCTAAATGTATTCCTCTTCCAAATATCTTGTATCATTAGCTATACCATTACCCACCTGCTTATTCACATCAGAAACCAGGGGTGATCTATGAAATTTCCATCACTAATGCTGCCAACATTCTCTAACTTTATTCTAAACATGTCTAGAATATACCCACTTCTCTCCATTTCTACTGCCATCAGCCAAATCAAAGCCACCATTACTCCTGCTGTAGCCTCCTAAACTGCTCTCTCCAAATTTCTTCTGCTCTATTCTGTTCCTCATCATCTGTTTTCCACACAAGAGAGATCTTTTTGAAATCCAAATGTGATCATGATACATCCCTGCTTATAATATTTAATGGCTTTCTCCTTAAATAAAAATAAAATTCTCAAATGTTCAGGTGGCCCTTCAACATCTGGTCCCCTAGTTAGGTCTCCAGGCTCATTCAACTGCATTCTCCTTGCTTTCTACACTTCAGCCACTCAGATCCATTTGAGTCCTTGTCTTAGGCTTTTCCATGCACTGCTCTCTTCTGGTTTTCTTTTTCTCTGTCTGGGAGCCAATCTATTCTCTCCTCAGGCTGACTAATTCATCATTCATCCTTTAGATACCTGCTTAACTGTCATTCCCTCAGAGACTTCAGGTTTTTCCTTGTTCTCCTTAAAAAACAAAACAAAACAAAACAAAAAAACAGGATACGTGTACAGAATATGCAGGCTTGTTACACAGGTATCCATGTGCCATGGTAGTTTGCTGCACCTATTTATCTGCCCTCTTAGTTCCCTCTCCTTACTCCCCTGCCCCAACAAGCCCTGGTGTGTGTGTTGTTCCCTTCTTTGTGTTCATGTGTTCTCAGTGTTCAACTCCCACTTACGAGTGAGAACATGTGGTGTTTGGTTTTTTGTTCCTGTGTTAGTTTGCTGAGGACGATGGCTTCCAGCTTCATCCATGTCCCTGCAAAGGACATGATCTCATTCCTTTTTATGGATACATAGTATTACATGGTGCATATGTACTACATTTTCTTTATCTAGTCTATCATTGATGGGCATTTGGATTGGTTCCATATATTTGTTACTGTAAATAGTGCTGCAGTAAACATTTGTGTGTATATGTCTTTATAGCAGAATGATTTATATTCCTTTGGGTATATACGCAGTAATGGGATTGCTGGGTCCTATGGGATTTCTGTTTCTAGATCCTTGAGGAATCGCCATACTGTCTTCCACAATGGTTGAACTAATTTATATTCCTACCAACAGTGTAAAAACGTTCCTATTTCTTCACAGCCTTGCCAGCATCTATTGTTTGTTGACTTTTTAATAATCGCCATTCTGACTGGTGTGAGATGGTATCTCATTGTGGTTCTGATTTGCATTTCTCCGATGATCAGTGATGAACTTTTTTTCATGTTTGTTGGCCACGTAAATATCTTCTTTTGAGAAGTGTCTGTTCATGTCCTTTGCCCAATTTTTGATGGGGTTGTTTTTTTCTTATAAATATGTTCACATTCCTTGTAAATTCTGGATATTAGACCTCTGTCAGATGGGTTGATTGCAAAAATTTTCTCCCGTTCTGTAGGACGCCTGTTTACTGACGATAATTTCTTTTGCTCTGCAGAAGCTCTTTAATTAGATTCCCTTTGTCAATTTTGGCTTTTGTTGCAATTGCTTTTGGCATTTTTGTCATGAAGTCTTTGTCCATGCCTATGTCCTGAATGGTACTGCCTAGGTTTTCTTCTCGGATTTTTATGGTTTTGGGTTTTACATTTAAGTCTTTAATCTATCTTAATTTTTGTGTAAGGTGTAAGGAAGGGGTCCGGTTTCAGTTTTCTGCATATGGCTAGCCAGTTTTCCCAGCCCCATTTACCCAATAGGATCCTTTCCCCATTGTTTGTTTTTGTCGGGTCTGTCAAAGATCAGTTGTAGATGTGTGGTATTATTTCTGAGGTCTCTGTTCTGCTCCATTGGCCTATATGTCTGTTTTGGTACCATTCTGTTTTGGTTACTGTAGCCTTGTAGTATAGTTTGAAATCAGGTAGCATGATGCCTCCAGCTTTGTTCTTTTGTAGTGCTTATCACAATTATAACACATTAATTATTTGTTAACATCTGTGCTTCCTGCCCCAACTCAAACTCCTTCACCAATCTCCACAAAAGTAGTAACCATATCTGTTTTATTTATGTGTATGCTGCGTCTATGAGGCCTAGCACACTGCCTGTGTGCTAGTACGTGTCCAATATATATGTGTGGAATGAATGGATGAATGCTTATTCTAACTGTGGAATTCTGTTTATCCCAACAGACTAAAGAGCAATATAACTGATATTTTCAGGTTTTACTCAAATAACAGTGAAAAAAGAACAATTAAAAGTTCTTTAATGCAGCTGCAGTTTTCTTGGGAGAAGGGTACCCTAATAACTGCTTAACTACTGGTAGTGAATTTCAACTTGTAGCTGATTCTACTTAAAAAACACATTACTTAAAAGTGAGGAGTATCAAAAACTCAGAAAGAATTAATAAAGAATACTTCATCTTGCTTAAGAGTCAACCCCATCATTCTCTAATTCTCATTCTCTATTCCTTAAAGCCCACATTTGCTACTAAATTTAGATACCGATGTGTCCTTTGTTCAAGTTTGGTTAGAAAAAAAATATTAAAAAAGCATATTTAAGGAAAAGAAAGAGCAAAATAGTCTTGGCTTTTTATTAAATACCCCTTAAAAGCAGTAAATCCAATTACAGATCCAGTCTGGATATCACATTATAGTAATTTTCTTAAAATTCTGAATGAAGCATGGAAAAAAAATAGGAAAATAAAGCCAAAATTTGGCTTTATCCTGGAATATCAATCTATGCTGTTTAAAAAGCACATTACCTCTTTCTTGTAGCTGTCTTCATTAGCCAATTTATTTTATCCTTCTGTTTAGTTAGACACATCCTTTTTTCCTTACATTCAGGGATGTGTAAAAGAATGAGGAAAACTCTTTCTTTAAATAAATCTCTAATGTAACCAGACCTCTGTCTACTTGTGGTGGATAGAAATATTATAGAGGATAGGAAACTGTAATTTTAAGATGTTACATTTTAGTCACAGTGTACATGACTATCGCTAACCATGCTTGAATAAGTGTTCTGTGTTCCTCCCACAATTAAAAATTACATGGTTAAGCTGAGGCTTTCAGGCAGCGTATCTACAGACAACAGTGGCGTCTACCTATTCACTGTCAAGCTTGTTCTGATGTTCATGCTTTCTTAATCAGATACTGCTTCCTATATTATATTGCCTTACCTATGCTTCTATGTGTTCCTGACCTACTTTACCTTCACAGGGATGTCCTCCTCCTGGTTTGCTTTCTCTGAGGTAAAGACATACGAGATTTCTTTGTGAGACGTGGTCTGGCGGCAGATTGCACACTTAATGGAGCTTCTGTGAGATCCCACGCTGTATTGTTCAATAATTATAGAAATGCATTCATTACAGAAACAGTGACCACAGGTCAGTACCGCCCACTAAAAAGAAAACAGAACAAGCCTTAGTGCTATCAAAGATGCCTTACAATTTATAAGTATATTAAAAAGAGATTCGCAATTTTTCCTCCTAAAGATTTCATGACATTAATATTCTTTGTCATTAAGCCAAGTTGTGCCTTCAAATTAATTTTTTATTCCAAAGTAAGTTTTCATAATCTTTAGTTCTGTTTATCCTAAAAGTGAGTATGATAGTCAGTCACCACTACTTTGTAGAAAGGTGGTGTTCTCATTTCTGTATTTGGGAAGAATGTAAATTAGTCCTTCAGCACTCTAACAACAGATATAACAGAGGGACTCAGAATATTAATTTGGAGATAATATCATACTCGATATGTTCCATTTAATTTAAAAAACAGATTTATATTTTCACACATTAAAGCACTTATATAGAAAATAATATGGGATAGTTAGTATCTCAAATTTATTTTGAAAATGGTTCTGGTTATTTAAAAAATTACGAACAAAAAGAAATTATTATTATTACTATTATTTTTTAGACATTCTTGCTCTGTCGCCCAGACTGGAGTGCAAATGATGCGGTCTTGGCTCACTGAAACCTTGCAACCTCCACCTCCAGGATTCAAGCAATTTTCCTGCCTCAGCCTCTTGAGTAGCTGGGATTACAAGCACCTGCTGCCACGACCAGCTAATTTTTGTATTTTTAGTAGAGAGGGGTTTCACCACATTGACCAGACTGGTCTCGAACTCCTGACCTCATGATCCATCCACTTCAGCCTGGGATTACAGGTGTGAGCCACTGCGCCCAGCCAAAAAGAAATGTTTAAGAAACCCCTTGTCCTATTCGGGAAAAATAAAATAATCCTCTCTGAATCTCTGCAACATACCATGGAGACTTTTGCCCTCTTTGGCAATGAGAGACGTAAGAGCAATAGATTTAGTCTAGGTGTAAGTTCTAAAAGCTATGACATCTTATAAATGTAGATTTAACCGTTTTCATCTGGTAAAAACAATAAGAAAAACTGAGTGTCTTTTGAGTGACAAAGCTTCTAAATCCTTAAGCTATGTTTTTTTTAAGATTTGGACATGTATGGAAAGAAAGTGCGTACCTGGCCCACTTGAGATTCTTTGCTGGATCATCTAAGATGCTCTTTGGAAAAGAACTCACATTGAAAGAAGAGAAAATTGAGGTACATAAGCTTGGTTTTCAAACCACTATTTTGCCTATTATCAGCTAATACTATTCCTACTGTTCTCTAGCTGCACCTCTGCCAGAGTCCACAGGAGTTGAGACTAATGAAATTGAAGAGCTGTTTTACTAGCATTTTTGTATGACACAGAGCAGCACTATATTGTACTTTATGTACCTCTAGTGCCACTGGGGACTCTACTGGAAAGGAGTTTTGTGACTCACTAGAGCTCAAAATGGACCAACTAAACATCAAGACAGGTCCACCTACATGTGCAATGGAGAAGAAGCAACGAGATACCTGGCACCTGAGCATTAGGAGTGACAGGAAGCTGACTGACCCAAACAGAAGAGACAAATGGCAATGCCTCCAGGCGCATCAGCTGGTACGTATGGGTTATCTCTGATAGATTCTAATTTAATAGCCCTAAATTAGAAGAGGGGGAGAACTGGTGATCCAAAAAGGAAGAAAAAAATACGGCTACTATATATTATAAGTATGAACAGAGCTTGAAAAGTATTTTTATTACTATTATTGAAATCCAATATGGTCTTCCAAGTGTAGGAAACCTAGGTTATGCTAGAATTAAATGAACTAATGTATATGAAAGAACTTTAAAAACTGAAAATGTTTAAGACAAAATGAAATATCTGAGACAGTCCAGTTGTATAAATCTTATCAAAACTAAAAGCAAAAAATACTACTTTATGTCATGATTTCTTCCATTTTTATCACAACTTTTATCAGTTTCATCACTGACTTTTGTCAGAAGTAACCAGCATTTGTACACTACTATTTTGCTCAGTTTCCAATGTAGTATCTCTCCCTTTAAGATGTATTAGCAAATAAAGTATTCTTGTGATCTCACCTTCTCCACCAATCTTGGAAACCAAAAGGTACTTTCTTCTTGATTATTACTGGTCAGAATATGGAATGCATATATGTACGTTTCAACTCTCAGTTCCACAGAAAAAAACAGCCAAGACTATCTCTACTTCTTCAACAGTAATAGGCTTATCTTTCAAATTTTCAAGAGCAATGAATAGTCTGATATATATATATATAGATTTATCATAGAAAGCAGAAACTTGTATTTTCATAAATTGCAGTTCTCCTAGAGGAGAATATGGTTCTACCATGTTTATAGACATTATGTATACTGATATTCACAAAGGAATATATTTAATATAGTGGTCTACCAAAATCACATCTAAATTTCCCTAGGAGAGATTAATTTGTACTCTGAAGAACAAGTATTATGAGACATTAATACTGGCAAGTTAAGAACTACGATTCTATACTAATGTAATACCTTAAGTAAATCTATGTGTGTTATATTACATTTCTGTATAATTATTGAATAACTATGTTAACCTGACAAAGTCAAATTACTGGACACAACCTTGTGACTGGAAACAATGTTCAAAACTGTGCATCTTTAATGAAAAAGATGGCGTCATTCTAGAAATATTTTTTCACTTCCCATTTAAGAAAAGCATTGCTCAAACATCTAATCCTAAGCACGTCACCTAACCTCTAGTGCTATCTTTAAGATAATGGTAATACTTGCCTTTCATAGAAACTAGTGGTGAGAAAAATGAGAGAAAGATTTTATGTAGAAACCTTTGAAAACTGTAAGGTATTTTATAAATGCATGTGATGTTTATCATAATTTTACCTGTTTTCCTAGCTGTCGAGCACAGATTGGACAAGGTTCTGGATTAACACCTCCCGATGTTTTATCTTGAGACTATCCAAAAAAGAATTAAAAAATATATTAGTTACGTTTTTACATATAAAACCTGATACATGTTTTGCAACTCATTTATGGAAGTGAATACTGGCAATTACAATTTACATAATCTAACAATTTAGATGACCCATCCATCTCTATATTACCTAACAAGATTATTCCTGAGACTTCCTTACAAATATCATTTATTCAAGGAGTGAACAAAAAAATGAAAACAATTTTAATCACACAGGTTGAATATCCCTAATCCAAAATCTGAAATCTGAAATGCTCCAACATCCAAACTTTTTGAGTGCTGACATGACAATCAAGGTAAATGTTCACTGGAGCATTTCAGGTAACAGATTTTCAAATTAGGCATTTAAACAAATTGAACCAATGAATTATTCTTTTCCTCTGTTAATTATTGATTTTTATAAGTAAATCAATAATGTATGTATATATTTGCAGTTCTATAATGTCCATTTGATCTTACCATATAGATTCCAATTCATTTTACTATGTTGTCCACTTTTCCTTTTTACATATAATAAATCACCTACAAATTTAGTGGCTTAAAACAAACATATGATTCCCAAGATTCTACAGGTGATTTGGGGATGGGCTGAGTTGGCTGGGGTTGGATGGTCTATGATGGCCTCATGTTCATGTTTGGCAGTTGGTAGGCTATCTGGTCTGCAGGGAGGGCTGGGCTGAGCTGAGGGCTCTGCTGCTCAAGAAAGTAAACTAGGCTTTTTGAGATAGTCTCATGGAGTTCCAAAGAGCAACA
Organism: Gorilla gorilla gorilla; assembly: GCF_029281585.2. Classification (NCBI taxonomy): domain Eukaryota; kingdom Metazoa; phylum Chordata; class Mammalia; order Primates; family Hominidae; genus Gorilla; species Gorilla gorilla. The sequence goes on from NC_073229.2 coordinate 170,052,859, forward strand.
AGAATGGGAGGGTCATTGCTGTAGCACTTTGTAAACAATCTACCATAATTCACAACAGCTCTTCTTTTCCAATATGTCAATAAAGAGTTGACATTTATATAAATGGTGAGATTATAAATATTTTAGGCCTTGTGGGCCATATGATCTGTGTTGTAACGACTCAATTCCGCTAATGTGGCATGAATGCAGCCACATACAATACGTAAATGAATGAGTGTGACCATATTCCAATAAAACTTTACTTACGAAAAAAGGCAGTAGGCTGAATTTTTCCCATGCATGGTAATTTGCAGATCCTTAAGTTAAAGAAGTTATAAATTTTCCTCTAAGCACTGTCACATATTTTTACTTTCACTCAGTTCAGAGTATTTTCTAATTTCCATTTTGACTTCTTCTTTGACCCATGGGTTATTCAGAAGTATCCTGTCAATTTCTATTAAACTTTTAGGGATTTATCCAATTATCTTTCCATTACTGATTTCTGGTTTAAATTCCTCTTCAGTCAGAAAACATACTCTCACATACTTTTAAGAGCTGCTTTTTGAATTAGCATAAGGTCTATTTTGATAAATGTTCCACGTACACCTAAAAAAATATGTATTCTGAAGGTGTTGGGTGTAATGCTCTGTGTCAGTTGGGTCATATTTGTTCATTAGTGTTCAAATGTTCAATATCCTTATGGACTTTCTTGTCCATTCCTCTGAAGGAATCTTAAAATAGATTAAATTATCTTAAAATAATTATGTTATTTTAATAAATTTAATAAATTTTAATAAACATAAATAAATTTATAATAAAATATAATTATAAATATATTTTTGGCAGAATTACAAATATATAATTATAAATATAAATAAAATATTATAATAAAATTATAATAAAATAAATTTTAATAAATTAAATTAAATTAAATCTTAAAATAATCCTCTGCTTACCTCTTTCCTTTGTGCTACTGACATATATTTTAGTTCTATATAAGTTGTATAACCCATAAGACAGCATTCTTGCTTTTAAATAGTCAATATCCTTGCATATTTATCTACATATTTAAGCTTTTGCTCTTCATTCCTTACTGTAGTTGCATCCTTCAATCTGAAATAATTTTCCTTCCATCCAAAGAAGTTCCTTTAATATTTATTGTGATGTGTGTTTACTGGAGATGAATTCTTCCAGTTTGTGTTTGTCTGAAAATATCCTTATTTCACTTTTTTTAAAAAAAGGAAATTTTCTTTAAGTATAGAACTCTAGGTTGGCTGTTTTTTTCTTTTAGCATTTTGAAGATGTTCCAATGTCAACTGGTTACATAGAGAAACTATGGAAAATACCGAAACATCTTTAAAGGTGAAAAGAAAAACATCTCTATGTAGCCACCAGTTTTATTAGTGCTCCTCTGTAAGTATTAAATGTTTTATCTCTCAACTTTTTTTATTTCTATTTTTCATTATTTTTGGTTTCCAGCAGTTTGACTATGATGTATCTAGGCAGTATTTTGTTTTTTTCTTTACTTATTCTGCTTAGTGTTTCTGAACTTCTTGAATCTTTAAGATATTTGTCGTAATTTTACCAGTTTTAGAAAATTCTCAGCTATTATCTCTTCAAGCTTCTGTCCTATTCTCTTCTTGAACTTCAATTACAAGTATGCTAGATCTATGAAATTACAAGTATGCTAGATCAAACAACTGTGTCTCAAATCTCTTTTGCCCTATTTTGTTCTTTTTCTATCTATGCCACTTCAAATTGGGTATTTTCTATTGTACTGTACTTGAGTTCATGAATCCCATCTTTTTCTGTGTCTGGTCTCCAATGAGTTTTTGATTTCAGATACTGTATTTCTGCAGTTCTATAATGTTCATTTAATCCTACTGTATAGATTCCAGTTCATCTTATGTTGTCCAGTTTTCCTTTTCCTTTCTTTCACATACAGGTTGAGCATTCCAAATCCAAAAATCTGTAATCTAAAACGCTCTAAAATCATAAACTTTTTGAGTGCTGATGCAATGCTCACAGGAAATGCTCACTGGAGCATTTCCAGTTTTGGATTTGAGATGTTCAACCTACATAAAATTGTTGACAGATATTGTTAAAGTGCTTTTAAGAAAAGCTTATATAAATTTATATTTCCATTGGTAATGCATAAAATGTATCCATTCCCTGCCGTTTTTCATCACTGGGGTGTGTAATCATTTAAAAAATCTGTGCCTAATTGTTGGCAGAAAATAGCACCTGTGTAATTTGATTTTCCATCATTATAGATTAAATGCTTTTTCTTTTATTAATAGCCAAATTGGATTTTCTTAGGTACAATATTTATATCCTTAAAATTTTAGGTTTTAAAAAATATTTTAACATATAAATAATGACGTACAAGATAACTGTCTTTTTATTTTGACTATCATATTTAAAGTATAGAAATCTTACATTTAAAAAACTTATGCTCAGGAATGTTGAGACATTTTTCCTGTTATCTTTTTTTTTTGAGATGGAATCTCGCTCTGTCGCCCAGGCTGGAGTGCAGTGGCGCAATCTCAGCTCACTGCAACCTCTGTCTCCCAGGTTCAAGCGATTCTCCTGCCTCAGCCTCCTGGGAACTGGATTACAGGCGTGTGCTACCATTCCAGCTAATTTTTTGTATCTTTAGTAGAGACGAGGTTTCACCATGTTGGCCAGGCTGGTCTCAAACCCCTCGGCCTCTCAAAGTGCTGGGATTACAGGCGTGAGCCACCATGCCCAGCCTGTGTTATCTTCTTAATGTTAGCAATTTGCATGAAACTTTTTAATTTTTTTCTTCTTTTTATCTTTCAGAATAAGTGTTGGTAATCATAACAGTAATAATGATCTTAATAATATTAATAGCAGCAAAAACCTAGAAAGTGCTTAATACATCAGAAACTACTCTAGCATTTTACATGTATTAATTCACACAATCCTCAAGACAGCCCTATACTATAAAGTAGTGTTGACATCATTCTCATTTTACTGATGATGCGAGGAAAGGTGAATAACTTAAATAAAGTCACATATCTAGAAAACAGTTGAGTCACGATTCAAAATTGGGCTGTCCAGTTCCAAAGTCTACCTTCTTAGTCGCCATGCTATATCTATAATGAATGTCTAACTTTTCATTTTGTCTGAGATTTACTGATTCACTTAAGTATATGTTATACCAGTTTCCAGAAGAATTCAAATCTATATCTTGTCCTCACTTGCCCTATCCAAATATTTACTACTATATCTTGCCCCTAGAAGGTTCTCTGCCAACTAGCAAAATATGAATTCCTGCAATAAAATGAAATTATATTTAATCAATGACCCACCAATTCATCAGTGTCCAGTATAATACTCAGATCATAACTCAGAACATGTGTTTTGAATTACTTAATATTTGAAGTCTACCTTCATTACCATGTACTCTGATTTAGTAGCTTTCCAAACACACTTCAGTTTCAAATAACAAATTACAACATATTTTTGTATTGATGAATGAATGCATGTGTATAAATTGCATTATGCCAGTTTCACCGAGATATGTTTTAATACTTTTACTATTCAAGGCTTTGAACTACAGTCCATTTACATTGTTCTCTACTATCGAGTGCATGCCTTCTATATCATCTGCATAATAAATTTCTATAGATACAATATTCTTTTGTGATCTCTGAAGCTATTGTAGAGACATAGGTAGTGTTCTGACTCATATAACACAAAATACTAATTACAACAATTTGCACCATTAATTATGAAAGGAGTCACTAAAGTGGTTTATGATAATGCAGCATAGGAAAAAGTAGCATGTCTTAGAAACAATACCTTCTCCAAATTAGTTAGGTAAAGAAGCTGCCCAAGTTTTTTCTGAAGCTGTGATGTAGCAACGGCTTTATCATTTAGTAGTTTTATTCGGTTTTGTTCTACCTAAAGAAAATAAAAATAAAAACTTCTTTATTCTTTCAGAAAGACAGTTAAATTATATTAAATATGGACAATTCTCCAGTAATACAAATGTATTCTGTTTTTAAAAAAAACCTATTTACATTCTAAAACACAAGTTTTCAAAATGGATACTAGATACTATATTTCAAATGATTTTTTTTTTTTTTTGCTTTATGAAAGGCACAATTCAATGCAGAGTTCTTTTAAACAGGAAGTGTCCCTATGTACCTGAAGTCAGATAAAAATAAACTCAAATTCTATTATGTACCATTTTTTTCAGTAATACATACACGGGATAAAGAAAAGTTAAATGATTTGTTGCTCTGGCCTCAGTGATTTCATGAAATCCAGGGAAGAATTTCTCTGCCCTTCTTTCCTCTGTCCCCCTGGTAGAATACAGCAGACAGAGAAGGAACACTCAAACAAGACGAATTTATTTTCTCAGAAAAACTTCTTCAGAATTCACATTTAAGTGAGATAGTATATAATGAATATATCTAAATTTTTCCAAGTTACAGTCTCCAAGCTGTACAGAAACAGACTTAAGGCACTAAACAAATAAGGAATAAAAATGAATTATAAAGGAAATAATATCTTTTAATGGAGAATAAAAGAGATTTGTGGAGTGATGTTTTTAAACCTGAGTTACAAAGACAAAGTTATTAGAAGGTAAGTTGTTAATATTAGTTCATCATTAGCAAAAGAAACACTGCAAAAGAAAAGGTTTCAGTTGTTTTTAAGGAAGATTTTTCTAGTTCTGATAAAACTGAGGTGACAAAAATGTCTAAAAAGTGACTGAGAATATCTATTGGTCTTAAGCACATACAAGGTTTTAAACTCAAAAACAGATGAATGTGCAACCTGGAGAGAAACAAGATGCCCCAAAATAGTGAACACTAAGCATGTAATAGATATGAAATTGCTCATCTTTGACCATTTTTGGTCTACAAAGACAATTTTCTATGGGTCAAATTAAAAATGGAGATTAAATACACACTTATAGTAGAGCTCAGTGCCCTGATTCTGCCTTTTCTATGGGTCTTAGATATCTGTGACATCTGCTTGCTGTTCCCTTTTCTGTGATTTACTTGCCAATTACCTCATGTGGCTCAATGATATGAAGAACAGGCGGATTAGGCTTTGGCTCCCTAGGATCACGCACTCTTAGTCGTTCTGTAGCCATTGCAAGTTCATCAACAGCAGACACACGATTCCTCAGAGCCATCCAATATTCATGAAGCAACTGAAGGAACAGAAAAGACAAACACAGTGGTAAAGCACGTAATTAAAACTGGTTAAAACCACCAAGATGTGCCTTAAGCAAAAGTCTTCAATGAGATCTTACACTTTTTCGCTATGTGTCTAACGTACAAGTAGTTCCTGGGGTCATTTTTAGGATGAAATGTGAACGAAAAAAATCTCTATAGGACACTGCCTCTTTAGATTCTCAGTAACAGAATATAAAGATTTCTTGCTAAGACCAAAAATCTTTATAAAGTCCAATTTTAGGCTGACAGAATCTCTTCTGCTTTATTTTTTAAAAATAGTTTTATTATAACATATTTCACATATTCAACTGTGTATAAATGGCAACAAGAATACTAAAATATACAATCAAGTACTCATCATCTAATTGAAGAAAGAATAATATGAATTCCTTGGAAAGGCTCTGTGTGTTCTTTCTCAACTGTATCACTCTTTCCTCACATATTCCTCCTTCAGTACCCAACCATGGGGCAACCACTGTTCTGAATTGTACTTATCCTGCTACACTTTTCATTAAACTTATACTATGTGAAACATATTCTTAATAATTCAGTTATATATGTTTCTGAAATTCACAGAAATGGTATCAATCAGTATACATTTTTTGACAGGCTCTCTTCACTGACTTTACATTTTGAGGTAGATCTGGTAGATATGTACAGCAGGAGCTCATTCAATTGCTCTTCTGTGAAAAGGTCTGCAAAGTTATGCAGAAAATATGTACCAAGACCTGGGAGAACTGCACAATAAGCTCTCTTCTGGACAAAGGGTATGTGGCCAAACTGAGTCGAAAGGAAGAATACAGGGGCAACTGAACATCATATGTAACACTTCTTCCAAGGCTTACTGTAATTAACTATGTTAACGTGCTTTGTATTCACATGAGTAATGTGTGAGAAAAACATTATTATAAACCAATGATTTTGATGTTATAAATGTATTCCCCAATTTATGACAAATGAACTGATAGTACAAATAACTATCTCTCTGCATAAAAATTTTTATCCTACTTTAAAAAGCAAGACTTTTTAAAAAAGAAATTGAATAAAAATGTCATTATAAATAAAACACTTCTTTCCTTCCTCTACCTACGTCACCTGTAAAGCAGTACAATGGATAACTAATCCAAATAAAACAGTAATTGAAAATTAATGAATTGTGAAATCTCAAGTACAGAGTTATAATATGATGGAATCATTAAAGTACAAATATGAAAGGGCATATCGGGCTTTATTCATTGGAATGGTTTCCAAACTTATAGGATAAGAAGTATTTACTATGTTCCCCAATCTTTAAGGTAGCTGATGCTTGCTTGTTATTCACAGAACAAAAACAAAACTCTAATTTCATATAATAGCAGTGGAAGATCAAGCTAATAATAGAATGAACACACTTTCACGGCTAAACAAAAAGTTTCATATAAGTTCCAGTTTAATAATGATTTTCTTTTAGTAATTTAATAAATAGAATGTCTTTGAGTATTATGGTATTTGCTATCCTTTATTACAACCGTTACATTTCAGGCAAAGAGAAATTATGCCACCTCAATCTCAAAAGAAGATTTTAAAAAACTGGAGAGAGAAAAAAAGTAGCAGTTAAAATTGATGTAAAAAAGAAGAATTTTTAATTTTGGAAGGAAGTTTTAAAATACTATACCTTATATTCCTTCTTCCATGCTTCAAAGAGATCCATTGAAGTGCTTCCTTCATCAACAAATTCAACATCAAACCTATGTGATTTTGCAAATGATAGTATTGCTTTCATAGATCGCTCTGTCTCACTTACTGCCCAGAGACCCCGGGTGGTGGTAGGTGCTCGATCATCCACCAGTCCTTCTTCATCTTCTATCATCTCCTCAAATATTGCAGTCTGGCCTTTGACTCTGAAAACATACCAGAACAAAACAACAGTAACTGGTATCAGTGAGTGAAAAGCAACCTTCAATGTGAGTTCTAAAAGAACATGTTTGCAAGTCTTTGGAAAAACCAAAGCAACCTTGAAAAAGCTGAAAACATCATAAATTTGGCCAGTTTTTTTTTTTTTAAATTCTATTATATCCACTGTAATAAACAAAGCTACTGATTCATTTGCCACAACAACACAAAAATCTTGTTTTCTTCCTTGACATGCAGAAGTGAACGTTTGGCAAGGAAATATGTGAGGAAAATTTCTATTTTAGAGAAGTTGTATCTGTTGGAGATGAATAAACAGAATTTGGATAGAAACATGAAGAAATGTATTATTTACTTCAGTAATAACAGAAAAAGTTTTGACCTAAAATAGAATAGTAATACACATGGATGAAAGTGGACACATTTATTATTCTAACAAGCTTCCCTCTGAGAATCCAGGTGTTTGTGACAATGTTTACTTATGGTTTCATTAAAGTAATAACATATTTGATTGTGTCATTCTTTATTCTTGAAGAAGTTATGCCGGACATTATGAGTTCTAACTTGAATAGCAGTAAAATGCTAGCAAAATCTGTATAATTCAAATCCACTGGACTCTAGAGTCTGGGATTTTACCACTCCACAAAACTGCATCTCAATTAATTTTATATTACTACACTATGAACATTTAGGGGGTAACTTCTGGATAGGTAAAACTGGGCATATTAAACAATCAAATACCAACGGTGTACTAATCAATTTAATTAAAGAAACAATATAATAAAGGTTACTGTGGGGGAAAATATAGTCTTATATCACATAACTGAGTCTTGCAAAATGTTTCATTTTCTTGATGGGTAATAATCAAATAGAGAACTTACGTGTTGGAAAATAGCTTTGATTCATACTCTGTGAACAATTCATCAGCTTTACAAAAGACACAGCTGAAAAAAAAGAGATTAACAGAAATATTCACAAACATAACCAGCAATCTGGTAATTTTAAGGAGAAGCTTAATATTTTGACTTCATTTTTCTTTCTACTAGATATGCCATTTTAGAAAAAACAAATCACATGGTTTTTCATACCTTGTCCTTGAGACTTTATTTTTCTTTAAATTAGATTAATACATCTCTTTCTACTTCTGTCTCAATTAAAATGAAAAAACCTTTACTATATGAGTCAATTGTTTCTTCTCTAAGAAATCTAGCTTAAAGAAATGGTACCACTTCATTGTATGATTTCTTCTATTACCTACCAGTTGAGAGGAAGTCTGGCTGGTCGGAGGTGGCAGACTGTTGCAGACTCAATAACGTTACGAGATGGAGGTCCCTCCAGGTTTTTTACAGCCTCTCTTACTAGCTTCTGGCATTTATTTAGCTCTTCCATTTGTGTTGTAAGTAAGAACTGAAGACCTCTGCAATCACGGAACCTGATTCCCACACCAGCACCACACACAATACAAAGAAAAGAATAATAGGTCAATTTCCTCAAATTCAGAAAATGGTTGCCAAACAAAGTGTTAAAGAAACTGTTTGCTGTTTTTTTTTTTTTTTTTAACAGCAACATTTGAGTGAGTTTTTCTTCAGAGTGTATTCAAAGTATAATATTGGGCTGTCTACTGTAAAAGATACCAAAAAAATTTGATTGTCCTGTGCTCAGGAACTGAAAAAGAGCATGAAAAATGTATGTCTGTCTCAGATATCTTTGAAAGTGTACGACTGCCACATTCTTCCGTTTTAAGCCTGACTACAGATAGCCTTCCTGACATCCTTGCTCTATATGAGGAGGTGCCTGCAGGATGAAACATAAAAGCAGAATATTGGGAAGAAAGAAGAAAAATGGCTAAGAGTTATATTCCTTGGTTGAATATATATATATTTATATATACTTAATTAAATCTGTAATTATGCACTATATACGAGGCACTTTGCCAAGCACTTTTCCTGTATAATTTCAATAGTTACTAATGTGCTCACATTATGAAGTGTAAAATATTAAAGTAACTAAAGTAACAAAGGTATGTCGCAGTTAGGAGTTAAACCCAATTACAGTACCTATAACCATTTTGATAAACTGTGAATAAAAAAGGCTGCAAAAAAGAAGTATGAATGTGTCTGTATAGGTTTATGAATGGAGAAAAAAAGCCGGTAATAATGAGAAATTAGAAACTAGAAAATACAAGGATTTCTTTGCTTTTAAAGTTATGAGTAGATACTTTTTCTTCCTGTTTTCTTACTTCTCTGACATAGAAAGCTTGCCAGTTTGTTGCTTGTAGTTGCTGGTTATTTCATTTCGCACTCGCTGAACTAGCTCCTCATCAATAGTAAATTCTATTGCTCTGTGGATCACATTTAGCCACCAAGGAGAATTAGAATGAATCTGTAAAAAAGGTAGCAGTTAATCAATTAATACTTTTTTTTAGTACTCACTAAGCTTCCATCACTGGGCAGGGTGATGCCAAAATTCAAAGAAAGTAATAAATGCTATTCTCAAAGGGACTATCACAGAGGGGAGACGAGTATACATATTCCATGTACAATGCTCGCTTCCTCTTTTGAAAATATAATTAAAGAGAAACCCCTATTTCCTAACTACTCTGGATAAGTGAGAATTTATTGAATCCATTTATATAACAAAGCTGTAACTAAAAAAACTGTTTACGCCAAATGAAAATTCAATACTCAATCTATATATGTGAAAAGGTCACAGGTCTCTTTATCAGCATAAGAAAGCAAGCCTTCATTCTAATCTTTAACTAACTGAACCAGATTCTACTTAATGAATAATCCATAATAACTCACAAAATTATATCCCAGAATACTAAATAATGAATGAATTAGAAAGACAAAAATTTGCAACACCTGATTTAAAAACTGAAAATAAAAGTGTATTTGTGTAACCTCTTTAGATTTTGCTGATTTCATAAAACTGAAATTTTAGAAATGACAAGTGGTATATATTCTGAAGGAAAAATACCTGTGGTTCTAATGTATTAACATTTTAAAACATCTCAGAAACAAGATAAAAAGGAGGTTATAGAAGTCTTTACTTTCTTCAAAAGACAACTGTTATATACTCATGGTAAGAGAAAACCCATGAGTTCAAAAGAAAGAGAACTCAAAATAGTTGACTTATTTATGCATCTGTTCATTCAACCAACAAATCATTGCTAACAGTAAAATAAACTTGTATTGTGGGTCAGGCAATGTGCTAGGTGCTAAGGATTTCAAAATGTATAAGAAATTCAAGTTTCTCTCCACCAAAAAACCAAAACTCAAAACGATATCTGGAGGCAAATACAAGTAAGAAACACTGCATTTTGGCATACCTTTCTTTGAAGCTCATGGATGGTCTGCTGCACAGGATATAAAGCTTCCTGAGCTTCAGCAACTTCTGTATTACACTTGCTCATATAGTGCTCTCGCAGCTGTTTGGCCTGTGTTGAAACAGAGAATATAAACTTTCACTCCCAATCTAGAATATAATTCAGTATGATGTTTCAAGAAGAATGGGTCATTTTATACACTTAAAGCTACTTAACTGCATTTAAACATAAAAGTACAAGTATACTGTAGAGAACATAAAAGTCACACTAAAAATTCCTTATATATGGAAGTTAACGAAATTTACCTGTCCAAGTAACAAAATCTAAGAAACACCGAAGATTTGTTTGCCAAATTTTTATTTAAATTTTTTTTTTAGTTAGAATAAGCAAAGAGGGGAAAAAAAGAACAGTAATATTTCAAATGATAGGCAAAGCAAAGACACCTTTCTAAAATTTGGCTAATTTAGTTATTAAAATTTCTTAGTTACTGCAGTTTAAAAATAATCCTTGAGAATACACAGTAACACAGGTGTTAGGAACTGAATTTTGTTTCCCCAAAATTCATATGCTGAAGCCCTAAGAAAGTAGATTTTAAATGTTCTCACTACACACACACACACACACACACACACACGCGTGCAATAAAAATAAAAAGAGTAATTGATTTCGTTTGATTTAGCTATTCTAGTGTCTACATACATCAAAACATCAGTCTCTACTCATGAATAGATAAAATTTTTGTTACTTAAAATAGTTTACCAGCGCACCTCCGCCCCCAAAACAACCAGTGCAAAAAGGCTGTGCTTATTTATATAATCTCATTTTTTATCCTGTTGACTCAAATAAAGCCTCCACTTATAGGTTCGATACATTTCAAACATACCTACTCTTTTGATTTTAGCTCTTTAATGTTTAACAACAGCAAAAATCCCTGGAAGAATCTGCATAATAAGCTATTAACACTTTATAGTAAAATAATTTATAATATCACTCTTTTCGATGTCATTCTTTTCAAAAAGAGGCGACACTTTTTGTAGAGGAAACTTCTTTGGGAGAACTACCACCAAAAATTTGACTTTATTTACCCCCTTAAAAAATACACAGAAATGTGGAGAAAGTGCAAAAGTTTGCATATTTACTAAGCTACCTCTTTTGTAGATCTGCCATGAGATCAAAGTTTCTTTTTTAAAACTCATTTATTTACATCCCATTCTGTTGGCTACCAACAGCCATATCTACAACAAGCATTTATCACATAACTGCAGGTAGATCAGCAGAGAAGCCAAATAATACGTACTGCTGCCATTCTCTGCTACCCAAAATCACAACAAAATTTGAAACATCAAAGTAACAGTAAACATGATTACGTTTATTTGTATGTTGTATGTCCTAGGATATATCAACTATATGGAGCATAAAGTTTGAAGAAAATATACTTTTATAGACAGAATGAAAAAAATAATTACCTCTTCCTCAAGTCGGCCATCACGCAAGGTAGGTGGTATCCCTGGGTGCCTGGCTATCAACAATTCCATCAAGTTATGGGTAGCATGAAGTCTCTACAAACATATCAAAGGCAGTAATTATGACAGTCAATGCAGAAGACTCTGAAGAGAACCTAATATGGCACACAGAACACTAACACCACATTAAGATCATATCACCAAATACTTTTCCTATAAAACAATCTGAGTACTACTACTTTGTTTTCTTTACTCAAGGGCAGGGTGTTAAGGTCTAGGACCTGCCTTTTGTAACCCTTATCCATGCAGAATATCAGATTTATATTTAATTTTTCCTCTCCCTCTACTTTTCCATATGTTCCTCTAAATATCCACTCTGGTACTTGTGAACATGTTAGTCAGTCCCAAGGTCAATATTCTGAATGGTAATGACATCTTACCTGGGACTCAAACCTAAACTTGCCAAAATTAATAAACTCATCTCTACTTCTTATTTAGCTAGAGAGCCTTGTCTGTATGAGTCAGTGACAGATCCAAGAAGGGAAAGAGAAATAAGTGTTATAATTAAAATATCCAAATCTCCCTAAAGACCTCTAAAAATTATCATTAGATAGATTTTATTGCTTAGTTCCTTTTCTTTTTAATGAAAACCATGTGAATAAATATGTTGATATTCATATGTCAAAGTGATAAAACTGACCTACTCTTGGAAGTACAAGTACTTTGAGCTATTTTTAACTGTAGCTTACATAGACTTACCTTGTCAGGCTTGTGCCCAAAACTTCCCTGAATAGAATAGTAGTGATTCTCAAATGTTACTGTACATAACAAATCACCTAAAATGCTTATTGAGAAGACTGAATCCCAAGTTTCACCCAGTGATTATGACTGTTTGTTACCATTTATCCTCTTAAACATTCAGAAAAATTATTTTGTTAAAAAAACAAACAGAATACCTATGAAACTGTTTAGTCTTTACTTACTTGAAGTGAATCAGTTTTGAGTTTTCCTTTGTGTTCCTCCGAGGAGCGCAACACTTCTCTGTACAATTCTGCTGCCAAGGCATACTCACCTAAAGAATTAAAATGTATTTAAAGCATACGAGAGTCACATATTTAGCTCCCAATGTCATCTAGTTGTCCATTATTTAAGAATACTGTAAAAATAAAATGTAATGATTATAACTTTTTTTAAGAAATTTGACTTGGTATTAATATGATTGCCCAAGTTTTAAAAAAGGCTGAGTACAGTTCCTTTTTTAATTCCATGGAATATAATGTTCTTATATTACATTTATAATATTTTAAAATTATACTGAAATATGTTTATAATCAAACTTGTTTGTAATGTTTTGAGATTATGCTACTGGATAAACTTTTAATTTAGACAAAAAAATTTCCTCTTGCTGAAGTTAAAAGGTGGCAATCAGTAGTCATTATGATGTTTGAAATTAAGGATAAACTTAAGGTAATTATAGATTATTTCTTAAAAAAAAAATTTAAGACACTCCAACCAACCTACACATAGCGATCAGAAAAATATACTATTCTTGGTAGCTATTATTGTTCTTGGTATTAGGCCAAATAATTTGCAATTAAAAACTTCATGTCAGAAACTCAGGGACCTCCCTCTTCTTCTGGTCACACAAATCATGGTCTGAGATGTATGCTGTTTTCTACTGTTCATAATTAGCACCTCATTAAAATAAAGCAATTCAAAAAGTATCGATTAAAGCACAGCCTGGCAAAGTATGGCCCATGGGTCATTTCTACCCTCTGCCTATCTGTTAGGCGCATCAGCTTAGAATGAATTTTACATTCTTAAATAGTTGAAAAAAATTCAAAAAAAATATTTCGTGACATGTGAAAATTAAATTTCAGGGTCCATAGTTTTATTAGAACCTAGCTCTGCTCATTTGTTTTTATACTGCCTGTGGCTGTTGTTGTACTACAACAGCCAAGCTGACAGTTGCGCAGAGATCTTATGGCCTGCAATGCCTATGTATTATCTGCTTCTTTACACAGAAAGTTTGATGATACCTCAATAAAGTAAGAGATGAACATTTTTAATGGCTTGAATAATAGAATCTATCTTAATTGCTGCTTGTAAAATTCAAGACAGGTAAATTATAAATACTATTAAAGTAAAAACCTAACACTGGCAAAACCATGCAATCCATACCAAAAAAAGGTACAGAGATGTTCTAGCTTTTATTTGCTGAGAAAGTTTTTTTCCTAAGTATCACACATACTTTCTTTTAAAAAAAAACTTCAAGCTGGTTTTATGAATATCATGTAATTAGGACCATGTTCATAGTTACAATGAGATATATATATACGCAAACCTTTGTAAATTTTGAAGTTGGTTCTTTTTTTAGCTCATATATAAGTTTACATACATATCTTAATTTTGGTAAAATATACATAAAATTTACCATCTCAGCCCTTTTTAAGTGTGTAGTTCAGTGGCATTATGTATATTCAGTGTTGTGCAAAACACCTAATTTAAAATAAATTTTTGGAACAATAGCTCTTATACCATTGCTTTATATCTAGTTCTATTAGTTAGCTAATACAAAGCTTTCTAAAACACACATTATCAAAGAACTGTAGTCAGCCAATTTCTATTCCCTTTAAATAAGGGAGAAGATTATTTTCACAATAATAAAGTTACTTTATAACGTAGGCATTAACATTCAATTACCTTCACAGTGAGTTCTCTTTTTTTAGTTAAGAGTCTTGATTAAAGCTTTTAAAAGGACATTATGAATTCTATCAGTATTTATACTACCATTTGTAGAGAATAATTCATTTAACAATTTTCTCTTCATAATTACCATACCTTTTAAAGAAGGTATAGTGATTAAAACTATAATGTAAAGCAGCTGAATTTGACCTATTCGTTATAATACCTGGTTTTGCATGTTTATTTTTAAAAAGACATGCTTTCTGAGGAAGATTAAAAAAAAAACCCATATTCAATGTCATAAAGGTTTAAGTGAAATTTGGAAATACCCATTCTCAGCCACTTGATGGCGCTAACATTTCTAAGAAAACTGGTGGATTTGATATTGTCAAGCTAATTTTCTCCAAAAATCATCTGCAGAAAACACAATGTTCAAAATTGGAATAATAAAATGTGTTTAATACCAGTCAAGCAGAATCTCAGAATATGTATTAATGTATCATACGTCTTTATTTACATATAACATAAGCAAATCTTTTTAGAGTTTGACATTAATTTTAGATTTCTTTTAAAAGTCAGACCTTCACTGTCTGATCTTCACATTAGAAGAATCTAATTTATGTAAGTTATATATGTAATGTTACTTTAAAAAATGAATATTGTTTAACACATTACTATGAAGTTAATAAAAACTAAAAGCAGCAAATCTATTATAATTAAGTTGAAAATTACAATTCAGAAGGAACATATCCTCTATTAATGGACTTTCTGGTGGCGGATTTCTCTTAATAATCAACAATACACTGCTAGCTAAATTGAGGACTTTCTAGGGAATGCCCTAGAGGGAAGATTTGCACACAAAGTTACGTGTACTATATGTGAACAATTTAACACGAATATATAATAATAGGCCCTTTTCTATTAGATATTGATAACAGAATTTACATTGTAAGCAGGTTGAAAGTGGTAAGAATCTGAGGTAACCTTCATATTACCATAACCAATAACATCATTCTTCATCTCTGTTTTTATAACGTTTTCAATGTGCTTCTACATTTTGTATTAAGAACAATAGTTGAGGTAAGTAAAGCACTTGTAATATTTTATTGACAAAGACACTGAAGTTCGGAAATCTTGAACAATATATACCATTTCACAGGGTTCCAACTGCAGCATGTAAGAAGGCCCACCCTATTCAGTTCTTGTCTAGAGCTATGTCTACTCAGCTTCTGAGAATCCTTATAACTCTACCCAAGTATCTAGCACAATAAGAGACACTTTCCATTTCTGGTTCTATTATGCTAAAGAGCTAACAACTACAGACGGGCTACTCAAAGAGGCTTAATGTAAGAAGATTTATATTCTACAAAAAGCACACATTTCTTTGGGCAACTGATTTCTTTGTACTTCATTTGCTCTTTTTTTTAAAATTTCTTAAGGTAGCAGCTGAAGTCTCCGATATGAAACTTTTTTCTTTTCTAGTACATGTTTAATGCTATGAATTTCTTTTTAATAACTGATTTGCTGCATCCCACAAATTTTGATATTTCATTTTTATTCACTTCAAAGTATCTCCTACTTTCCCTTTTATTTTTTAACCCAAAGGTTTAGAAGTGTGTTATTTAATTCACAGCATTTGCGGACTTTCCAGTTTTCCTTCTGTTATTGGTATCTACCACTGTGGGCATAGAACACACTCTGTAAGCATGAATCCTTTGAAATTTACTGCCTTGTTTTACAGCCCAGAATATGCCCTATCTTCATATACATTTAATGTGTACTTGAAAACAATGTATATTCCTCTTTGGTGGGGTAGTCAATAAACACTGATTAGGTCAATTGGTTGACAGCGGTGTTAGAACTATGTATGCCCTCACTTATTTTTTACTTATTCTATACATAACTGAGAGAGGGATGTAGAAATCTGACAATAATTACGCACTTGTTTATTTCTCGTTATAATTCTATCAGTTTTTAGTATTTATTTTGAAACTCTTGTTTTAGGTACATTAATATTTAGAATTTTTTTCTCTAGTGATAAAGTAACACCCTTTATCCTTGGTAATATTCTTTGCTCTGAAATCTACTTTAGAAGTTCCAGTGGTACAATCAGTTAGCAGGCAGTATTAATAAGAAATCTATTTTACTTGATAGAAATATAGTGGCTTTATCGTTCTTTTGATTAGTGTTAACATTATCTTTTTTCATCCTCTTACATTTGCATCTTTAAATATAAAGTAGGTTTCTTATAGAGAACATATTGATGGTTATTGTTTGTTTTTAATCCAGTCTGACAATCCAGGCCTCTTAATTGGGATATTTAGACCATTACAGTTTATGTGATCACTGATAAGCTTGTTTTTAAATCTACCATCTTGCTGTTTGTTTTCTAATCATCTCATTTGTTTTTTGCACCCTTTTTTCTTTTTTTTTTGAAGATTTTTAATTTATTACTTATTTACTTATTATTATTATTATTTTTGAGATGGAGTCCTGCTCTGTAGCCCAGGCTGGGGTGCAGTGGTGCAATCTCAGCTCACTGCAACCTCCGCCTCCGGGGTTCAAGTGATTCTCCTGTCTCAGCCTCCCAAGTAGCTGGGACTACAGGCGCATGCCACCACACCCAGCTAATTTTTGTACTTTTAGTAGAGACGTGGTTTCACCATGTTGGCCAGGATGGTCTCCATCTCCTAACCTTGTGATCTGCCTGCCTCGGCTTCCCAAAGTACTGGGATTACAGGCACAAGCCACCGTGCCTGGCCTGATTTTTTATTTTTTCTTTTTATCTATTCTTTTGGATTATTACCTCTAACTCCTTGTTGTATGTTGAAGTGGTGGCTGTAGGGTGCACATTCTTTGCCTTGTCACAGTCTACCTTCATATAATATTATACCTCTTCATATATAGGATAATAATCTTACAATATTATACATCCACGTCTCCCCACACAGACTTTGTATTATTGCTTTTGCACATTGTACATTTACATGATATAAAACCCACAATATATTTCTTTTTTTTTTTTTCCTTTGGGGACTCCAACACATTTATATTAGGCCATGTGAAGTTGCCCACAACCTCACTGAGGCTCTTTTCAAAATTTTCAGTCTTCTTCGTTTTTCATGTTGGAGAGTTTCTATTGCTATTCCATACTTTGACTTTATTGATTTTTTTCTTAGGCGGTGTCTAATCTTCTATTTATTAAGTGAATTTTCTATATTAAACATTGAAATTTTGATTTCCAGAAGTTTGATGGCATGTTTTCAAGGTTTCTACTTAACATGTTTCATCTTCACTCTTGAACCTATGGAATACAGTTTTAATGTTTCTCATATTTATATGGAAAGGTGTGTCTATATGGTGCTTATTAAAAGTGCCAGTTATATAACTTTGCTTCCAGCCAAGATAGAGTAACAGACAATGGATTTACTCTTTCCTGTAAAAACTACAATAACAGGCAAAATATACAAAATGACAGTTTGTAAGATATTAGACCTAATGCAAAAAAAGTGATCCGTGAGAGATGGAGAAGCCACTAATACTCTTCCATGTAAATATAAGATGCTCTTTCTAACCTGCTTTAATTTTGTGCATAATATATAACACTATAACTTTACACATATATGTTCTGTGTGTGTGTGGGAGGGTGTGTGTGTACTTGTCACCCTCTGTAAGAATTTAAGGTCTGCAAGATCAGAGAGTTACTTTATTTACCATATCATCGTTACCTAGATCAGGTGTGGCACACAAATATTTGCTGAAAAATGATCCCACGAACTATTATTTTTAAACCAATGAACAATAATTCCTTTAATGTGTCAAAATTTAACCATTTTTCTATTTCTAATCATTTTGACTGTTTACAGTTGTTTACTATTAAACTATTAAAGTCTAAGATTAACAACTTAAAGAGAAATCTGTGTATCCTCATTTCCTTAAAAAAGAACTAAAAATGGAAATGTTTGGTTAAATCATATGTAAACTTTGAAGGTTTTCAAAACGTTCTATGAAACTGCTCTCTATTAAGTTGAACCTATTTAAACTATATTCAGTAGTGTGTGAGAGTATCTTTTTGGGGGAAAAATCCCCCCCCCCCAAAATCAAAATCTATTTTTTCTATAATTAACCTTCCTCAGGAAGTGTTTGAAAGAATCAGATAAAGCAATCACCTTCTACCTTTAATAATATGAATGCCTGCTAAGCCATTGAGAGCACAAACTAGCTGTCGATGTGCTTCTTCACATTCAGTTCCACATTTCTTCTGCAAAGATGTCAGCAGCTCTTCCATTGTCATGGTGCTAAAAGAAAAGGTAGACTGTTCAAAACTAGAAAGAAAATCCCAAGTGTTACTTCAGTGGGAGTGTTATATCTCACATGATCAAGAGTGTATGAGACTCGCAGTTTTTGTGGTATCTCTAAGCATTTTTTTTGCCTCAATTTTTACCATTATTTTTTCCCACATAAGTACCTTTATTTGATCACATCTTTCTTTAAGTTTTTCCCATTTCAGTAAAGGGAGAATGAAACTAGAAAAATCTTCCTCAAGTACAAAGTACAGCATGACATATTTGAAACATTACAGGTATTAAAATGTAAGACTGACTCTGAATCCCAGCACTGCAACTTAATTAGAAAACCTCTTTGAGCCTGAATATTTTTTTAATCAGTAAAAAACGAAGATCCTCTAAGGTTAAAGGCCATTCCTTCAAAAGGCTGTCTAACCTTAACCATTCATATATAAATTGTTTTCGGACTCTAACTGTACACAGCAATTTGTTCGTATATCTTTTGAAATTTACCATGTTCACTTCATATTTTAGAAATCTATAATTTTCATCATTTCCCTTATTTGTCTATAACCTGCTTAAAAGCAAAGACAAAACTGAATCCTCTTTCTATCTCTTATAGCCAAAGGCCAGTTCCTGAGTTGCAGTCTGATTCACAAAAACTTTCTGGGACAATAGAGTATTATGAACACAAATTTCTTAATGTTCTCAGAATGAATAATCAGAGAGATAGAAAATATTTAACGGTAATCTAACTCCCTGATGTGGGAAGTATGAAATAAAGTAAGAGCAAAAGCTTTTCATATCTGGAGTACAGCCAAAACCCTAAATAACAAAATAATTTTAAAAAAAACCTCAACAATAATCCTAATTTTAAAAGAAGTGTTCAAGGCCAGGTGTGGTGGTTCATGCCTGTCATCCCAACAGTTTGAGAGGGTGAGACAGGAGGACTGCTTGGGGCCAGGTGTTCAGGATCAGCTCAGGCAACATAGCGAGGCCCTGTCTCTACAAAAACATAAAACAGGCCGGGTGTGGTGGCTCACGCCTGTAATCCCAGCACAAGGCTGAGGGGGGTGGATTACCTGAGGTCTGGAGTTCAAGACCAGCCTGACCAACATGATGAAACCCCGTCTCTACTAAAAATACAAAATTAGCCAGGCGTGGTGGCACATGTCTGTAATCCCAGGTACTTGGAGGGGTGGGGCAGGAGAATTGCTGGAACCCAGGAGCCGGAGACGGCAGCGAGCTGAGATTGTGCCACTGCACTCCAGCCTGGGCAACAAGAGCGAAACTCCATCTCAAAAAATAATAAAATAAAATAAAATAAAATAAAATAAAATAAAATAAAAAAGTAGCTGGCTGTAGTAGTGTGCACTTGTAGTCTTAGCTACTTGAGAGGCTGAGGCAGGAGGATCACTTGAGCCCAGGAATTTGAGGCTGCCACTGTGAGCTATGATCACACCACTGCACTCCAGCCTGGGAAAGAGTGAGACCCTGTCTCAAAACAAAAAAAAAACAAACAACAACAAAAAAAAACACCAAACCCACTGCAAAAGAGAAATGCTTAAAACCATGAAAATAATTCTGGTAATTCTCTGTTGCAAATGAGCTTCCATACCAAAGAAAACCCTCTACACCATTAAAGATAACTGACAACTCAGTTACATGTCTCTGAATGACACTGTGGGCCTGAAATATTGTCTATTATGATATACCAACTGCAATTAAAAAAATGTTGATAATAAAACCTTTTTTGGAGTGGCAAGAACTCTCCACGAACAGCCTGTGGGTGACAGCAGGCCTGTCTGAGCCTCAGCAATGGATACAGGATAGAGGTGACAGTCCTTCTGTCTAGGCTGCTGAGCTTCAGAGCCCAGTCAGAAATCTTCCTGAGTTTTACCACCGCATCCTGGCAGCACACCTCATGCTGACGGTGATAGAAATGCCTTTCCACTGGAGAAAAGTGGAGCCAGTGTATTTCTTCGGTTTGTGGTGGTATTTGGATCTGTGAAAAGGAGCAGAAAAAAAAAAAAAAAGATATCATCTAAAAATTTAACTTTCCATCCCAATTGTTTCTTTTCTCTTATAGTACCTTTATCAATAAAAACTTATTGTACTGACTTGGTCAATCACATCTTTCTTTGCAGACCTCCACAGTATCTTGGCAATAAAGCTGTAGAGATGCTGAGGATTCTTCTTGCAGTAAGGCCGATAGAGAAGTCGAACCCACCAGTGTTTGACACAGTAAGGTTCAATACCAAGAAAGACCACTAACCCAAAAAGATCTGAAAAGAAAAAATAAAATACATTGAGGATAACTCTATTACTTCATTACTAGTTTGCAGAAGCTTTTCTACAGACATTACACAGCACATAGAACTTTCCATGAATTAAAATACAGGCTGTATAGGCTCTTAAATCTGAAATTCAATTCCAATTCCATTTATACTTATTGAGCATCTATTCTGCCCTAGGTTTTGGGCTAGGTGCTAAAATAATGTTAGATTTATGCAACCATTCATTACATAAAGCTTATACTTAATTCAAAAATCTGAAATTGTTATCAGAAGTTAAACCAAAAAACCACTCAACTGAATGTACTTTGTAAGACATATGTAAGAAATACCATGCTCTGAAACCAATAGATGCAAGATTTGCTGGATTGGAAAAAAGAATTTCTAATCACACAGATGACATGAAGAATATTCTCTGATGCAATATTTCTCATACCCTTTATCTAATAATTCTCCTAGAAAAGAAGCCTAAGAGAGTAACAAAAATATAGATAAGATTTACTTACACAGTGATATTCATAGCAACAATATGTAGAAAAATGACTCAAATAAATAAATTATGGTAACCCCACAAAATAGAACTATTTTTCTTTTCTGATTCAGCATGCCTTGTATTTGTTAGCTTTAGAGCATGGGACTTCTTGTTTATCTCTTTACTGGGCACAGTCAGTTTTATATTCTATTCCCCTCCACCTGCCCACTTAACATACCCTGAACAGTTTTCCATATATTTATTTGTGAGGACTTAATGAAAAACTGCTTTGGATATGAAGTGGAAAAAAAAAAGGAATGTAAAATTGTGCATGCAGAATAAGCTCAAATATATAAACATCTATATAGAAAAGATCTTCAAATGAAGACTATGAGTGTAATTTTGTAATTTTCTTTTTGTTTTTTTGAGACAAGGTCTTGCTGTTGCCCAGGCTCGAGTGCAGTGGCACCATCTTAGCTCACTGCAGCCTCAACCTCCTGGGCTCAAGTGATCCGACCTCAGCCTCCCGAGTAGCTGAGATCATAGGTGTGTGCCACCATGCCTGGCTAATTTTTTTATTTTCTGTAGAGACAGGGCTTCCCTATGTTGCCCAGGCTGATCTCGAACTCCTGGGCTCAAGTGATCCTCCCACCTCAGCCTCCCAAAGTGCTGGGATTACAGGTGTGAGCCACCATGTCCGGCTTGTAATTTTCTTTATACTTTTATGTACAGTTCAAATTTTTTCACAATGGGCATATATTCTCTTCAGAAGCCATAAAATAATAATAAAAATATCCTTCCCACACCTACAACACTTATTCTGAAGATGATCAACAAGTATTTAGATTGCATTAAGTTACCTTGATGGTTGCTGGGAGTTAGCAACATCTGAAGGGACCAATGCATCACTGCTATGCAAAGGTCCACAGATTTATATTTTTAGCTCAAATCAATTCAATTGCTATATGTTACCTCTTTTTTGAGGTCCCAAAGCCGTCTCAAACTCAACTTGCTGAAATCTCAAATTCATAATCTTTTTGCACACACGCTTCATCTTTTTTTTTTTTTTTGAGACAGAGTCTTGCTCTGTCGCCCAGGCTGGAGGGCAATGGTGCAATCTCAGCTCACTGCAACTTCTGCCTCCTAGGTTCAAGCGATTCTCCTGCCTCAGCCTCCCACTAGCTGGGATTACAGGCGTCTGCCACCATGTCCAGCTAATTTTTGTATTTTTAGTAGAGACGAGGCTTCATCATGTTGGCCAGGCTGGTCTCAAACTCCTGACCTCAGATGATCCACCCGCCTCAGCCTCCCAAAGTGCTGGGATTAGAATTGTGAGCCACTGGCCCATGCTTCTTTTCTGGTAGTATTCACTGGGGAAACCAGTCACCATTCATGGATTTATGCAAGTCAGAAATCTTGGTATCTCCTGATCTGTCACTGAGGCTTGTTAATTTTGCCTTATCCACTTTTTTCTGTTATCTTTAGGACAAACCTAGTCCAAATCAAAAGTGCCAGCACCACTTGCCTAGATTACTTCTTATAGACAATCAATTAATATCCTAACATCCACTCTTACCCTCTTCTAAGCCACTCTCCACAATGCAACTAGAGTGATCTTTTGAAATACAAATCTAACCACAAAATGACCCCCAACCACTGTGTTTAAATCGTTTCAATAGCTCCTACTACTCTTAAGAAAAAAAATAAAATTCTTTAACAAGGCAAATAACATCCTCCATGGTCCCATCTCTACCTACCTAGTCTCTCTATCCACCATCATCTCCCTAGCTCTTTACATTCTAGCCACGCTATTTCTGCCACGTGATCTATTTACATTAATATTTTCTGTTTCCTCTACAATAGAGGATTTTTCCTTTTCCTCTTTACCTAGAGCTCATGTTAATGTTTCAAATCACAGTGGCTCAGTTGTCAGCATCCCAATTGTATGATGTTATAGAACAAACTATTTTTTTAATGAAACCTGTTATAGTTAGAATTTTCCTTTTCTTCATTTGTGAAAGTTATCTCAATTGCAATTTAATATTTATCTAAGTATTTAAGAAATATTTTAAGAAATATATGTTCTCCTCTAAGCTGTAAGCTCAATAGATAAGGGATCGTATGTACTTTTGCTCATCATCTGCTACGGTTTGAATGTATCCCCCAAAAGTTCATGTGTTAGAAGCTTAAACTCTAGTGAATAATATTAGGAGGTGGGGCCTAATTATATGTGACTCAGTCATGAGGGTGGAACCCTCATGAGTGGATTAATGTCATTATTGCAGGAGCGGGTTAGTTATCTCAAGGGTTGGTTGTTACAAAGCGAGTCCAGCCCCTGGTGCTTCTCTCTATCTCATGTACTCCCTTCCACCTTCCACCATGAGATGATCCTCGCCAGTTGCCAGTGTCATGCCCTTAGATGTGCCAGCCTCTAGAATTGTGAGTTAAACAGACTTCCCTTCTTTGTAGTTATCCAGTCTGTGGTATCCTAACAGCAAAAATCTGACTGAGATTCTATCCTACCTCACAAAGAAATAAATCAAATACATAAATAATAACAAATGAAATAATAAATGCATCACAAAGTACTTGTTAAAGTCAATACTTTCGAAGACATTAAAATAAATGACTACACAAATGGAAAATAAAAACAACAAAAGCAGAAGTAGAGGCAGCTATCATTCATTGAATATTTAATATTTGTTAGGTACTGTGCTAAATCCTTTGTATACTTCATCATAATTCATCTTTAAAACACCTTATTTTATAGATAAGAAAAATAAGGACTTAAATGCTTAAGGAATTTGTTTATGGACATACAACTAATAAGTCCGGATGTAAACCCCAGTTTTTATATTCCCCAAAGCCAATGCTTTCTGTATTATACAAATGAATACATTATGTAGAGATAGGGTGTGGCGGGTGGAAGGAGTTAGGAAGCGTTCTTCCATATTTGACATCCCAAGTAGATGACATTATTTCAGTCTGGCAATTTCTGAAGACATTTCTGGGTGTCAGAATTGTAGGAGTGCTACCAGCATCTAGTGGGTAGAAGCTAAACATCCTAAAACATACAGGACAATTCCCAAAGAAGAATTATCTGGCCCCAAATGTCAATATGGCCAATGTTGAGAAACCCTAGTTTAGCACAAAAAGAAAACAAATGAGACTTCCATGTCCAAATACAACAGAGTAAGTCATGAGCAGGCTAACATTTCTAGTGTGACAACTAGAAAAAAACCATTTAATTGCAAGAATCAGAAAGATACCAGAGAGATATGGAAGTGAGGAAGAAAGACAAAATTCTAGAAAGTCTGGAAAAGCTCTTTTGGAGCTGACTTGGAACACGACGAAACTTGCCTTATTGTGCAAATATATTCATGGCTACAAATACATGTCAAAACTTTTCAAATGTGGTATTTTAAACATTTAGTTATATGTCATTTATATCTCAATGAAGTCCAAATAGCTCATTAAAGTTGGTTTTTAAAAAATTAGGAATTTGTTGAATGGTGACAGGTGCTCAAAACACTTGCCAACATCTTATATCTCCAAAAACACCGACCCAGGAACTAAGAAATTATTGCTCATACTCTCTCAACATTAAAATGAGAAAAAGTAACTCTGATAGTCATCTACTCTTTTCTGTACCCTCTCAGCTAACTTTTGAGCTGGGTAAGATCTTAGACCTTATTAACGCCTAAACATTTACAATTTCGACAGTTTCCAAACATGAAAGGAGACCACTAAATGTGGTCCTCTACTGAACGTAATATTATTCTATAAATATGTATCTAAATGTAACATTTAAGTGATGCAAATATTTAAATATATACTAGAAAATATCACTAGAAAACCTTTTCCTCCTAAAAATAATCATTGGAAAACACTGCTTTTAAAGGTCAAAGTAATGGATACTGAGATTTTTGTTTTAGCAGAGTGAGTTATGCTGCTGAAAACATACGAAAACTTGGATTTTCAGAAAGATAAGTTTTGAAGATAAATATTTACTACAGAACTCCAAGTATGTTTAAATTTTGTAATTTAACTACACTTTAATAACAACTTTTAGGGAAATACATAAAACAAGATTTAAACTTTTCATTTTAGATATTCACAACTTGAATAAAGGTTTTAGAAATGCAGTGTCCGTTCTACTGTGATATTGAATAAGATTAAGGTAGAAGGATCATTTCAATGCATGTGTGGAGAGGAGGAAAAAACTAGACACCATCTAAATGCTCAAGTAAAGGAATGGTAGAAACAATAATGGTATATACATATAGTGTGACATTATAAGGCTACTAATAACTTATATAATTACTAAAATTATGGCCCTAGTATTCCTGGGTTCACACAATAAAAATTATAGTCTCCATTTTCATAGACACAGTTAATTGAAATTAATTCCCTTTCTCTCTTTTTCTGCCTCTCCCCACCCACCCCCCCCCCACCCTTTGTTTCTTTTTGGGTTAGATTCTTTGTTTTCTACCTATGACTTTGGAACTCTAATTTTAATTCAGACCTATATCTATGCTGTTTAGGCAGGTACAATAATTGTTCAACTTAAGGCAATGAGACCTCTTAATATATATCGGTCCTCATATACATAAACAGAAAAATCACCTGAGTCCCATTTAAAAAGATAAATGCTTGAAACTATTAGGAGTCAACTATAAAGACATGAATCATCACTTCAATAAGGACTGCAGCAAAGGTTAAGCATAACAATACTTTTCTCTCTAAAAAATGAAGCTTTTCAAATGCATGCAATACGTGAGGAAACCATACATTACCCTCTAATCCTCTCTGTACTGGAGTGCCACTGATACACCATCGATTAATCCCACTCAAACGCTGGGCCATTTCTGCAGCCTGATGAGAGAGAAAAATGAAATAAAAATGAAATCCAGAAAACCACAGAAAGAACACAGAAGTCAGGCATACTCATGAAAAACAGCCCATTAAAAGCTACACTTCTGGTGAGATGTACCTACTTTTATTTAACAGTTATCACACTCAATGTTGAATGTCATATTCAATGGACCATCTTCCAGTACAGTGGTTCTCATTAGTGGGAGGCTGCCACGCAGTCCCCTAAAACAGAGGGGTAGTTCAAATACGTACAAGATGAAAAAGCCCCCTGAATAACTGATCCATGCCCTACATCACTCTATCCTCCAGATATACTAACAGACATGATTCATACATTCAGTTCAGGTTACAGACTGGCCAAAGACAACAGAATAAAGACATATGACATTCAAAGGCGGAATCAAAATTCTGTCCTCTAAAGTAGTATTTTCTGTTACCATTTGGCCTCTGATTTAAAAGACTGTCAAAGTCAACTTTGGTTCAAAGCTATCAGAGGCTACACGACGAGCTCCCAGTTAGCAGAAATGCTTACAGAAGTTCCTAAACACAGTTTACTTTAATCTGCATCATATATAAACAGACATCTTACTGAAAAATATATATTTCATATAGAGCAATGAGTCACAGAGTACAGCACTAATTTCAAAGGGTTATGTAGTTCAAAGCACAAGAGAAAAGCACAAGTAGTGTTTAATAACAAACTTTTGACCAATATCAGTACTACAGGTTAAATATGCTTAAACTATTAAACTACTCAAGTTCCCCTAATTCCTTTTCCCCCTTCTTCCCCAGCCCTCAAAAGATTTTGCAGAAACTCTCACTTTTACTGTGGGACACTCAACCATCTGAGCTTCATCAAGGCAGATCCTCCACCACTCCACAGCTACCAGGGGGCTCGGGATAGCCATATAGCGCTTCTGGTTCCGTAGGCGACGCCCATCCTCACTATTGCTATGTGGGATATCGACATAATTTAATTCTGAACGCAGTACATCATAGGTAATGATAACTATATCCTGTTCTGCCAAAAAATGAGGTTGTAAAAAGCCATCTTTCTTCACTCCTTGATATACCTAGGAAATAATCAATACAGGCAGTTATTGCAAAAAGGCTCACTAAAGGCAATGAAATATTCACTCATTTATACCCTTACTAAGTCCTCTCTATTTTCTTAGGAGCATTCATGCTATGAGACAGATCCCATACCTGTTTGGAGAAAGACATGTTTTAGTGTGGAAGATGAATTACATAACTGATGTGCAACAAACTGTAATAAATGTGAACATGACAGCATCACAGTGGAAAGAACAATTCTGTAGCGGAGAAGGTAAAATCACAGAGGAGTTAAAACCTGAGGTATATCTTAAAGGTTCTCATAGGTGGCAAAAAGAGAAAAGGGCTATATGTAGGTAGGAGGATGGAATCAATAGCATATGTGAAAGCACAATGGTATGAAAAAGTAGAACAGTAAGAGCTATTATTTATGAAATGCCTTTTATGTTTCAGATACTGTGCTAAGCATTATCTCCAAACTTCAGCAATAATTCTGTTGGTGGTTGTTAATATTCCTATCCCACACATAAGAAAAATAAAGTGACTTGCTCAAAACTGATGGAACTAAGACTCAAAGCTTTGCCTACCCACACAGAATAGAGCTTCTTAACAGCAAAAATTGTTTTGCTTATTACAGTATTCTCCATGCCTGTGTAAAGTGGATGAAATACAAAAACCTTCAGTAACACTTGCATGGAAAGAAGGAAGAATGAAATTAGTGAAGGGTATTAATATTAGGAAACAATAACATTACTATGTGCCCAGTACTTGACAAAATCATATCTTCACAAATGACTGGATACTATTTTTAAAACTCAGCAGTTCCTGGCACATAATAAGTGGTCAATAAAGATTTGCTGTATAAGTAAATTCTTATTTTACAGCTGAGGTAACTGAAGCTTTAGAGGATGATTTTGGAGCTAAGAGATGGCAGATCGGATAAGTAGCTCCTATTACACAGTGCTGCCTTTGGATTGCATTTCTCTCTGAAGACTATAAATGCTTATACCAAGAATTTCTCATTTACATACTCAAGAATTTTTAAAAAGCTTCCATATCTTTATACTCAAAATGCTTTAACTGGTGAAATTCTGATGTTAGAAAAGAATAACATTGTACTGTTTTAGTTCTTAGTCTCAATTTTTTTCTTTAAGCTTTGATTTAACATTACTATTAAATCATTCAGTTAGTTTTGAGGATAAACAACAAAGAAACAAAGATTAGGAAACTATCAGGAAGAAGCAAAACTTTACATTTTCCTCTCCCTCTTTAGTCCAAGTGGCCTTACCAAGACTCGAAGAGATGACGACCTCACGTGCCTGTTGATCTCATCCACCCATTGGTGACAGATGGAACTTGGAGAGATGATCAGAGTTGCTCTTGTTGACACTGGTTCCATTGCAACAAGGCAGTGGGGGCAGTAAAAAGGCTTGATCTTCAGATTTTTCTCATCATAATTCACACACTTTGCATGTTGCCACAGGTGACACTTCAGGCATTGAACACGAGGCTTACGATCTATCTGATCAAGTTCACCACATATGCACTCAAAGCGGTAATCAGAGGTGTTAAAGGGACTCATGGTATTAGAAGGTGGTACATCACTATCAGCAGGATTTAGAGATTCAGCACAGTCCTCTGTTTCATGTTCTTGGTTGAATTCAGAGATACATGTACTTTTAGACATAGCAACATCAGTTATTCCAGAGTCGCTAGTAGCTGGACAGTGACCTTGTGAATCGGGATTGATAAATGGTTGACTTTTTCCTTTTTTTGTGGATGGAACAAGCTTTTTCCTCAATTTACTGCGATTTCTCCTGGACTTATAATAATAATAGTAAGGATCATCATCATCATCAGAGGTGTTTGATGGCAAGTATTCAGAATCCGTGTCCTTGTTCCCTGATTTTCTAGTTTCTTTCTGAATTTTCCTTGGACTCCCTACTGCCTATGAAAAAAATATTTAATTAATTGATTGCAACTAGTTGCATGTCTGAAATTAAACTCCCGACTTTATGTAAGTACTTCATATAATTATGTAGCAGCCAGTCTTTGCTACCCTTTTCCCTGAGGAGAATCACTCCTGATAAGTGGCTTCCAATCTGCCCTCTGTAAGGACCCTCACTTTATCTCAAAACAAAAGGAAGGCTCTACAAGTGTCAGATTTGGAGAGATGAAAAATTAGAAAGATAAAGGAAGCTACTGATATTTTGTTATTTACCTACTATGATTTAGTCTGCCTAAATCAATACAAGACTAGTACTTTTCGAGTACATAAATACACAAATTAGGGCAACTACAAAAACACCAAGTACTAAAATATAGCATCCAAAGAAAGTAAAAGATAATCCACTGGTTACTGCAATTAGCAAATTGATTCCTTCTTTCCTTCCCTTTTCTACATATGTCCTCTCTTACAATTACTTATTAAATGCCAATTCTGTGCCAGTAGTTGTGTTAGATGCTAGGGACACAAATATGAACAATATTTGGCCTCCAGTCTCAAAGGGGTCTACTGGAAAAGTGAGAACAGTAAAAAGTAAAATGATGCTATGGGAATACCTAAGAGGGTTGTACAACATAGTGGGAGTATGATAGGCAGGTAGTTAATAGGGACAGCTTCCTCCAAGGGATATCAGGGCTGAGGTCGAACAAGGGAGTTAAGACACAACATGTAATCAATGGCATTAACTGAGGGAAATCTTCTAGTTTTGGTGGTAGCAGGATTACCAAAAGCACAGTTCACTGCTGTCTTCAGTGCTACCCAAGGATAATATAGACCCCCTACTCCAGAAAATAAATTTTTTGTCTTTTTCTTGGTGGCCAAGCTGGTAGCTCCACATTTTGACTTGTTGTCATTAATCTTTATTTATGATTGCAAATATTATAACTATTTTCCTAAAAGCAAATTGAAATTACTGGCCCAACAGAAGCAGTTTTCTAACAAAATACAGAAATTGTATAAGATAATAATATAAAGAAAATGAGAATTTAGAAGTTCCAGACCTGCCTGGGCAACATAGTGAGAACCCCGTCTCTACAAAAAAAACAAGAAAAATTAACCAGGCATGGTGACATGAGCCTGTACTCACAACTACTTGGGAAGCTAAGGCAAGCTAAGCCTTGAACTTAGCTTAGCTGCAGCTAGCTATGACCACTGCATTCTAGCCACGGCAATAGATGCCTTGTGTCTTAAAAAAATAATAAAAATAAATAATACAGAAGATGCTTTATACTCTATAATACGCTTAGCCAACTAGTTTTTTAATTCACTCAATAAATATCTGAGTATTTGTTATGTGCCAAGCATTATTCTCTGGGTTTAATGATAGCCAAAGTAAAGTTACTCTCACGGAATTTATATCCACAAAGTAGAAAGTAGAAGTTACAGATATAAGTACTTTTCCTATTTTTTTATCTTCAGATCGTAAGAGTTTCAGTTTCAAGGTGGGATCTGTCAATGTACTCAGTAAGGTATCACATACGTGTACTTAATATAGAGCTGAACTTAAGCTCTGTTACCTGCTTTTTTGTTTTATCACATATATCCTCTTCCTTGTAATTCTTTCCCAATGTAAAAGTCCCAGAAAAACCATGGCCTTTGATCTGTTTCACGAGACCTTCAAAAATTAAACATTTCAGCATCCGTTTCAAAAGACTCCTGTTCCGTTGAACATCGTATCTATATATAGAACTGACATACTTATAGATGGAAAGGATGGACACTCCTTTTTTTCCATTCATTTCTTTCACAGCTGTCAGTATCATCACACGTGTAGCTAAATATAAAAGGATATGCTAAATCAGTCAAAATAATTAAAATGAAAAGAAAGTAAAACTTGGTTAATCTTAATCTGCATGAGGACTGAGTTAAGAAAAAAATAAATCAAAGATTTATTACAGCAGAGTGCCATTTTGAAAAAATATGTAATAAAAATGTATCTCAGCATATTAAGAAACAAATTACTGTAATAAAAATAATCGAAGGAAGAATTACTCATATTGAATTGTTAATACTATAAAACAACAATCATTCAAAATTATAAAAGAAAACTCTCACAATTATTTAAGTATACACTACCATTAGTATGCGAAACATTCATTTCCTAAAAGATAAATAAAGCCTGGTTTAAACTAAAGCTAAAGAGATTTAAATATAACAGACTGAGCAAGAACTACCTGGGCCAAGTCAAACAAAATAATACATCTTTACTTTTGTTAAGATATTATGACTTGTAATTGAATTCATTTATGAAAAGCATATATAACTGTAAAAACAATTATTTATAACAATTACAAGATATCTCTAAGGATTGCAAGAGCTCTAGCAAAGATCACTATAAGAAGGTATTTCCTTTAAGAGATGCCATACTTACGAGGGCATTGAACTTTTTCTTTTGGTTCAAATTCGATATTCTGGATTTCTGTCTCTTTCAGTTTTCCTCCAAAATAATGTGACGGAATAAAATAATTCACCACTTTTCCCTGATACAAACAATAGTCAGTAGTTACACAGTGTTTTGCTTTCAGTATTCCGAATTGCTTATTGAAATTAACTTTCCTTCTTTATGGAAATGCAAAACAGTTCTAAAAAAATTGCAAGAGAAAGGGCCAAATAGCTGTAGATACATACACAGTTTTATTTCTGAGTTTACAGCTAGCTATCACTTAAAAAATTGTGCATATTATCTTAAATTACCTAAATGTTATGTGTGGAACCTCTGAAATTAACTTTTAAAGGTATATTTAAATATAAAATTAACCCATTGAATTTATAATAATATGAAAATAACTTGGAATTAAAATAGTAATGAGTAGGAAATCTCAGACAGAAGTTACTGATAGTTAAGTCAATATATTCCAAGTCATTTGTCTACAAAGAAAACATTTTTTTTTTAAATTTTCTACTCAAATCTGAAAGGCTAATTCTGCAAACTTGACCCTACTGAAAGATAACATAATGCTAAAGCTGTGAGACTGGTGGGTCCTAGAGGTAATTAATTATAATTATACCTTTAACTACTGACTTCATTTCAGCAAGATTTAATGTAAGGGCTGATTTCAGATTTCATTACTAGAAAATATGAGCTATATACTATATTTGCCTTAGTGGACTTTGTTTCTGTAAACTCTAAAATTTATATTTTTAAACACAATTATGTATTTTGGGACAAGGACTTGAAGTTTGTTTCATTTAGCAATCTATTTACTAAGCTACTTGTTCTTTAACAAAGTTCTAATTATTTGGTTCTAAGATTTATATATATGAGATTTGTATAACATTTTTAAATAGCTCTTAAAAATATTTAGTAGTAATATGGAGACTTTATTAGTGACAAAACATTTGAGGAGTCAACAGTACTTTTGTAAAGGAGTTTCTCTGCCAACTAGAAGGAAGTTCAGTAAGTGATCACAAATTCTCTTCCTAGTTGGCCAACATTACTTAAAAAATAAACCTTCTGGGTCACAAACACCCCATTCTCTCTGCCCACTTGAAGTTAACTAACCACTAATATAAATCATTACCCACAGAGTGAACAGAAAGTGTTGACTTAAGTGCCAAGCAAATGTTCAACATACGATGCTTTTCGAGAACATATGTCCCCTGCTTTTGCAAGCCCTACTATACCCCTCCTACCTCGGGAAGAGTGAGAGCATCTTGCTTGACATCTTGTCGAGTATGTGTCAGGATCAGAGCCAAAACCTCCACTGTCTTTCCAAGACCCATCTCATCTGCTAAAATTCCACCAAGCAACTGCAGCCCAGAATTTGGGTACTCACGAATGATGCTAAGGAAAAAAACAAGATAAATCACATCATAGGAATGTGAATACAAATTACAATGTTCCTAATTACTTTTCCTAAAGAGAACTGGAAGCAATGCATAAAGTCTAAGTTTATTGAAACTATATTTTAGGGCAAAACAATTCAAACCTTAGATTACAAACATTAGAACTGTGATAACCAAAAAAACTGCCTGAGCTGACAAGTAACTCTGCAGAAATGAGTGGTAGTTAAAAGAGAACACGTCTGCCTTCTTTCTATGACCTTTATGAATCTATGAATAAAAAAAAATACAAAGGGCAATAACTACTGATTCATTCATGATGTTTAATGATTACTAAGAAAAAATAAAACTGGCCCCATAATAAACAAGATAACATTTTTACTTTGAATAATAATCTCTTTAAATCTTGATAACTAAGCACCTTATGTCTATTATTCCAAATTCATTTACTGAAAAATGACAAGTGCTATTAATTCTAAATCTATCCTATCCATAGATATGTCTAATAAGACTTCACCTTTGATTCCTTCATGAGGTAGAGTCAAAGTTACAGATATGCTCACAATCTCAGACAGTTTTTCATTATATTTATTTTTTAAATCAAGCATATAAGTAAAATTTTGCCTTACCAGCCTGTATATGGATTATAGTAGAGTTTCAGACCCTCAGATGTAAAAATCTCTCGCCATAAGAAGTGCAGGGCACTTTCTAAAGAAAAATATAATCATAATAACAAATTTTTGTTTTCCCTTCAGTCAGATAATCACATTAAAAAAAGAATAGGTTAACAGTGAGGATACTCTGGCATAGTGATACCCATATTCTTCTGAAATCTCATTCTGGAAAAGCCACATACTTAACACATGAGTAAAAAGCTAAAAGTCCCTCTATTTCCTTTCTTCTGATATTACTCTTTAGCTCCCTTTGTTTTGGGCACAAATCCACATCAGCAAATAATAGGACAGATAAGCAAAGTGTGGCAGATTACAGAGAATTAACAGGAAAACTAATACATATAACCAGCTCCTACCTGATGAATGAGTCTATTTTTAATAAATCTTGCAATAAATTATATGAAGTCTTTGAATAACTCAACAGACATATGCTAGGTGGCTAAATACATTTACCCGAATCAGACCTGACCTCTTCTACGGGTCTGAGAGTGGGAAGAAAGGCTTACTTAACTGGGAAAAAAATATCTAAAACCATAACTCAGAAGTGCTGAGTTTGTTTCCACCAGAATCTTCCACTAGCCTTCTCCTTAATATTTTAACTTATTTAAACCAACTGCCAAATAAGTAGCATGTCTCTACCCACCAATGAAACAGCAAGTAATTTTTAATTGGCTTCTTTAGAGATTAATAGATATTTTATATTTTTATATTCTAGAATAAAATGGCCATTAAAAATTCAAAAAACTATAGATGTTGGCACGAAGCCAGTAAAAAGGGAATGCTTTTACACGGCTGATGGGAATGCAAATTAGTACAATCTCTATGGAAAACAGTATGGAGATTTCTCAAAGAACTAAAAGTAGATCTATCATTCACTCCAGAACACTACTGGGTATCTACCCAAAGTGAAACAAGTCATTATATCAAAAAGTCACCCATGCTTACATGTTTATTGCAGTACAAATTCACAATTGCAAAGATATGGAATCAACTTAAGTGCCCATCAACCAATGAGTGGATAAAGAAAATGTGTGTGGAGGGGGGCAGGTGTGTATACACACCATAGAAACCATGGAATACTTTACGGCCACAAAAAAGAATGAAATAATGTCTTTTGCAGCAACTTGGATGAAAATGGAGGCCATTATCCCAAGTGAAGTAACTCTGGAACAGAAAAACAAATACCACATGTTCTTACTTACAAGTGTGAGCTAAGCTATAAGTACATGGGGGCATACAGAATAGTGTAACGGATACTGGAGACTCAGAAGGGAAGTGAGGGATGAAAAATTACATAGTGGGTACAATATACACTATTCAGGTGATGGGTATACTAAAAGCCCAGACTTCACCACTATGCAATTCATCCATGTAACCAAAAACCACTTTTACCCCCACAAAGTTATTGAAAAAAGACAGCAATAAAGAAGTGGCATAAATGCCTTCCGTGAAACTACTACTTTCATAAAAATACTCAACAGATGACATTTTATTATTGTAAAGAAAAAAATGCAAAATCTAGGAAAATTCATCACACATAAGTCTCCTACTTTTGTAAATTTGCTTTCTGTCACCAACATTCACCATTACATTGTGAGTTTCTTGCAGATGGTCAGCAAGATTCCCACTGGACCAGATTCTAAAGAGCAATTCTTTGTTTGAAAGGAATGTAAAAAAAATTTCTTGGTTTTTAAAAATTCCAACTGAAAACCAGTACAAACTTTTATGAATGAAGAAACTCACAAATTCATTTTTCTAGATTTCAATTTTAAAGAATTTCTTAGAAAATAATTTTGTTTATGGCACCCATTCTATCTTATATTTTCAGGATGTTTATTTTAATGATCAATTTCACCCTGCCCTAATTGTCTCTGATGTAATCTCTCTAATGGACTTTCTTTAAACATCTTATTCTTACCAGTAGCAGGACTGCTTCTGAAACACTCTTGTTGTAGCATCCAATTGACAGCCTCTCTTTGGTAGGGTCTCAACACAGGGATCAATGCAGGATGCTGGACATCCACTTGGATGGACCGCGTTTCTTGCTGATGTGTTTGTTTCACAAAGTGATACAGCTCGTCAATGTCTTGTCCCTCTGGCTCACTCTCCGGATCATCTTCATCCTCTTCCAACACATCTGTACATCACACAGCAAATGCACTCAAAAACTGATAGGTTTTTTCTAACTATAAGCAATTCTTATTCTAAGAGCATACAATGAACTTGCCCAACTCTGGGGCCTTGCTCAGTGTGTTTTGTCACTGAAAGGCCCTATCTTTAATTCTTCATTAATCAAAAATCTACTCATCCATTCTTCAAGAAAGTTTAACTGATACTTTTTCCATGGTATTTTCTTTTGTTTTCCCTGGCTGGAATTATGTTCTCCTCTGTGGATACAGTATTATTACATTGTAGTCTATCTGGTACTGCAATCATTTATGTCCATTGGTCCTTTCCCCAGGGTAACAAAGGCAAAGTTTTTCATTTTTGTAGCCCCTCAGAGAAGCTGACACGTAGCTGACACGTGTATTATCTATTGTGGATGTTTTATAAACATTTGAGGACCTCAATGTGAATACTGTTTGAAGTTTATATAGGAACAACTTACTTTACTTTTGTAATTTTAACATACAAAATCCATATGGAGACATAACTGTTCTATGCCCAATAAGAAATGGGTTCTCATTTTATTTCTTACGCTAGAAAAGGATAGGCATTTGGTAGCAGTAGCAGCCAACTGGAAGACAAGTGATTATGTTATTAATGCAAATTTGTAAAAACACTAAGTTCACTTGGTGGGCACAATTGTTCTGTGGAAGAAGATTTATACTTACTATAACATGAAAAAAGTAATAAAAACCTTGAACATATTTACAAACTCCTTTCAGCTAATGGTTCTTTATTAAAAACATAATTCTTTCAAGGTGAAAAAGTATATCATTTATTTCTGAATTGCTTTGAAAGAGGCCTATATACTTTTATAGGACATACCTCATAACTTCTAAAACTAAAAGATCACACCAAAAAATTCACAACTTATTTTTTTCCAATAAATATGCCATGTAAAATTTCCAAAACTTCACAATTAATGTACAGCTTTATGCTCAGTTGTTTTAGACTTTTACTATAATTATATAATCTAAGATTAATAGCTAAATTTGAAGTTTTCCTTAGATACCAGGCTTTAAAATGAACAAATTGTAATATTTTTAAAAGGCCA
The DNA here is from genome assembly GCF_029281585.2 of Gorilla gorilla gorilla. NCBI lineage: Eukaryota > Metazoa > Chordata > Mammalia > Primates > Hominidae > Gorilla > Gorilla gorilla. The sequence continues at coordinate 170,090,082 of NC_073229.2, forward strand.
TAAGTTTAAAAACTCTAGATGTACTTAAATTCATTCCTTCTAATCCCGAAACCAGAGATTTCCTCATTTAAAGTATCTAACTTGCAAAATGATTTACTATTACTGATATTATAAAGCATTGCAAAGAATGTACTAGAGAAATAACAATCGAAGTTAGAAACTGATTTTCAAATACTCCAGTATGACAATGTTCTATAATTTGCACCTGAAATAATGCTGACCCACCATGAGCAGAACTTGGAGAATTTGGGCTGTTTTTCCAGTAGTGTTGATGAGCTGCACCAAGCCATCCACACTCTCCCAAGGTGACCAATGGCAGACAACTCTGAATCTGCAGTCCTGACCAAAGATGCAACGTCTTGCCAAGAAACAGAGCAAAGTTATCTGGTCTTTATGGGAACCAGGCTTTTGAAATTATTTGTCAGACTGCAAAGGAGAGGTGGAATAAACGCCAGCCAAGAATTTCTGGCCCATGACAAAATAAAAGCACAGGAATAATGCAAAAATCCCAACCAGCTCAGATCCCTTTAGTCTCTGCCTTTTGACTTGCATATTGACTCCACAAATATTTCTTTAATATTTAATATAAGGTAAGCACAGAGTTAACCAAAGAAACAAATTATATTAGTGGGTGCATTTCAAATAAGTATAATTTGCCATATAATCATTTAATTTTTATTATGGCTTTATTAGCTGCTTTTCTGATTGTTATGTCCAGGGGTTAGAGGAAAAAACTCACAACTCCTAAGTAATAGCAATTTTTAAGTTTACTGTAAATATTACCTGGAATAATAGAATTGTGTAACTTTTCCATTACTTTCTTCATGAGCTGATTGAACTTTTTCATTCTTGAATTTGCATCACTCAAGAAGTCTAGTTTTGCTAGGCCAGCTTCCAAAAGATAAATTCCAACCTACAAATAATCAAAATAAAAGTAGTTTCATTTGAAATATACCATTCTTTATGAGGACATAAGCAAGAAAAAATTAGCATCACTACTTTTAAAGGTATTCATAGCATGTGTGACACAAACAATAAATACATACCTACCAAATTTCCCCCACGTGTTTTATTTTCACTAACAAATTATAAATGTTAAGTGCCTACAATGTACAATTCGAGTTGCTGGAAAAAAATATTCCCCTAACTGAAATCGAACCTGGGAGAATGTGATAAGAACACCTAGTTCTATCTACCAAAGCAATGATTCCCAAAACTGATGAATTAATCAGTCAAGTTTGTTAAAAATGCCGATTTCCCCAGAAGATTATGACATACATGCTAGGAATCTTCTGCAGTTAGGTTTGGGCATCCTCATTACTGAATCAAACACTAAAATGTGTAAAAAAACAGACCTTGATTAATGTTAATATTTTGACCCTAGTGAAGCAATGTAGTATGAAGTTTTACAGTTGAAAGACTTGATTTTGAATACTGGCACTGATATTTAGAAGTTAAATGAATTTGAGAAAAATAACCTATTGATTTTGACCCAAGTGTTCTCATTTACAAAATGGAGAGAAGTCCATCTTAAATAATATAACTATAAAAGTTTCTAATGGTAGACACTCAATAAATGTTAATTCCCTTTACTTCATGTTGACTATGTTGTACCTGAGTCCCTAATCACTGAGAATCTCATGTTCTTTCACTACAGAACAGGAATCCACCAGCCTTACACAGAAATGAATGACAAAGAGTGTATTTCATTACTGCTAGTATTCTGTCTTGGCTCGCTTGGTGATGTCTTACTACAGCAGCAATAAATGTTCAAATATTTGTAAAATTCAGGATCAGGAAAAACAGAATAGATTAACACTTGGTCTGTAGGGAACGTAGATAGAACACAGATATGTGAGTCATAAATTGTTACATACTTGTTATCACTGAGCCACAATTTTGGCAAAATCAGTAAAGAGAGGGAATGTTTGATTACATAGTTTCACTGTACAGGGAAAAATTAATTGGAATCTAATAATTCTAAATGTTCTCCTTTCCTTCTGACAATTCTAAAACTATAACTAAGGTTATCGATGCAAGAAATATATGAGACAGTTTTCAGTTAAACAACATGAAATTAACGTTTTAAATTTTCAGGTTTAGCATAAAAGCATATTAACTTGCTTCACAGTTTACAAAGTATACTTTCTTACATTATCTGGCCTGATTTTAAACACAATTCTATGCTGTAAGAAGAATGGGTATTATTTACATTTCATAAAGAAACTGAAATTAGAGCATTTAAATGATTCACATAAAGTTATTTGGCCAGTGAATGACAGAGACTGAAATAAATTACAAATTTATTCATTCATCTACTGAAAATTTAGGTATCAGGTACTTTACTAGGCTGTAAAGATGAAAGGCTTCATAGTTTAGCAAAGGGGAATGATCTAAAATGTTAAGTATGTGACAAGCCGCCAAGGCCAAAAAAAAAAAAATCTACCAGAGATTCTGAGGAGAGGGCACATAATACTACCAATAGATTTAAGAAACGATCTCCCTGGGTGAATTAAATGCTATACTAAATATTAAAGAATAACCAGGAATTACCAGGGAAGGGGAAGGGAACAACTCAAGCAGAAGGAACTATAAGAGCAAAAGCAAAGATGCAGAAAGTCAGTGTGGTATATGGAGAAAATAAATCAATTTGGAGTTTCTGGGACAAAATAAAAAGCAGAGTAATAAAGGGTAAGGCTCAAGGGCTTGTCAAGGGAGGAACTTGTGCGCCAGATTAGAAAGATTATACTTAATTCTGTAGGCAGTAATGGGTAGAATTTCATTTGCATTCAATCATACAATTCCAGAGACAAAAATCGAAGCATTTGAAAAGGCAAAATAGCAAACAGATAAATGGTTAAATGACCGCGGCAGTAAGAGGAACTGATGATGAGGACCAAAACAAGTCACTGAAAGTAGAGATGGAAGATCTTGAAAAAGTGTAGCCTGAAAATGATTAGTTGTAACATACTTTGAATAGTTATTAAAAGCTTAAAGTGTACTTTGAAACTTAACAATGAAAGGCTTATTGCTGGCTTTTCAGACTTCTCTCACAAGTTAATTTAAAAGTGGACTGCCAATGTAGAAGACCCTCAAAAAAAACACCACAAAAAACTGAGTACCTTGATAATGCGATTTCCTTCTGGTTTCTGATAGAGTTTTATTCTTCTCTTCTTTTGTAGCCACCCCAAATCTTCTAACATTTCACCACTGAAGGATGACTCCACCAGAATACCCTTGTCACAAATACTCATTGGTTCTTTTTTTTGTTTCTCTACATCTTCACCTTTTGAATGAACATAAATCAGGAACTGATTGCTTGACTCTGAACTCATCAATGTAATACTCCTTTCGGAAAAATTTTCAATTAAACTCTGCGCAGGAAGAAGCTGAAGAGTTAATTCTCCTAGAAATGCCTTCCAGGAATTATCAAAATGATAGGGAGAAATCACAATATTTAACTTTACAGACAAAGGGGAAAAAATACCAACAGTCTCTTCTTTTTCAATTGGTTTTGAGAAGCTCACCACTTTTGAACACCTCTTCTTATCTCTGTGAGCCACTTCTTCCTTTAGACTATCACTTAGAATGATATAATGAGCAGAAGAGGTATCTGAACCTGGGCAGGGCTGCTCGTCATCATCACTTATGATGATAGGTTCATTCCTTCTGTCCTCATGCATATTCCAATGAAGCTGCTGCCTCTTTTCCTCATCTACCCTCACTGGAGGAGCACGTTTCCGTCGGCTGCTCATTTTCAAGTTTTCTTGGCTGGTAACTGTGAACTCTAGAGGACAAATGAAACAACAGGAGGTATAACAAGAGATGATTTAGTATTTAAGGGTTACCAGATGAGAAATTCAGCATAAATTCATAGCCCATAAACATAATATGAAATCTTCTGTGAGATATAAGGCAATGAGTAATTTTTTACCAGGTCATTATGACTAAGGAATGAACATATTAACCATAATCTCATTTATCAAATAAATTATAATGGTTTTGCTAGTCTTTAATAGATAATTTAGTAAAGGCAATTTGTTGTATAAAATAAAATAAATTGTAGAAATACATTTAATAAGCAATATAATAGGAAGGTAAATCTCTCAATCCCAAGTAATTTAACTGCCCCTCAGAACAAAGCCCAACAATACTTAAAAGAGCGAAACAAAATCTAACACAAATGTCTGGCATCAAATCTAAAATTATCAGGCATGCAAAAAAATGAAAATAAAACAGAAAAATAAGACCCATTACAAGAAAAAAATCAAAAAGCTCCAGAAAAGACACAGATGATATAATTAGCAGAAACAAACATTCAAACAGCTACTGTAAATATTCTCAATATGTTAAAGGTGGAGGAAAATATGAATATGACAAAGAAAAATGATAGATATACAAGTGACTCCTATAGAATTTATGCAGATGGAAATGCAACATCTAAAACGAAAAACACATTGTATGAGATTACCAGCAGATTAGAAATGGCAAAGAAAAAAAGAAGCAGAATAAGCTTAAACAATGGAAACAACAGTAACAACAGAAACTGTCAAAAGTGAAGTAGAGATAAACAAAGACTGAAAAAACAATAAATAGAACATCAGAAACCTACTGGACAATGTTAAGGAGTCAAACATGCATAAAACTGGAATCTCAGCAGCAAAGAATGGAAAGGATACAAAAAACTTTTTGAAAAAATCATGCATGAAAATTTTCCAAATTCTATAAAAACCATCAACTCAGAAAACCAAGAAGCTCAATGAAACCCAATCAGGGCAAACATAAAGAACAATCACAATAAGGTATGCCATAATTAAATTACTGAAAAGTGAGGACTTCTCTCCAGATTGGCCCTATTTCTCTGGTTTAGACACTGCTCCCACCCCACAGCTCTAAACTCAGCAAAATATCTTTCAAAAATGAAGGCGAAAAAAAGATCAACAAAAGCCAAAAGGACTTATCACCTGTATACCTACAATCTAAGTAATGTAAGAAGCGCTTGGGTAGAAGAAATATGACATCAGATGGAAATCTGGATCCACACACAAGGAAATAAAAAGCAAAAACAAAAAATACGTGTATAAATATAGTAAACTTTTTTCTTGATTTTTAAATTTCTGTAAAAGATAACTTACTATACTTTCATTCTGAAAATTTTCAAGCATACATAAAAATTTAGAAAATAGTATAACAGTATAATCACAGATCTATACAGTGTACTATGTTCATGGACTAGAAGACTCAAAATGTTCAGATGTCAATTTCTTAGTACTGACCTATAGAAAAGCAATCCCGTTCAAAATTCCAACAGGTTTGTTCTGTAGAAACTGACAACCTGATGTTAAAATTTATACTAAAATGCCTACAATACAGGAAAGTCAATATAATTTTAGAAAAGAAAAAGAAAGTTGAATGACTTACACTGATTCCCAGACATATGTCAAAAGAAATAAAAATGGTGCAGTAGTGGTGTAAAGACCAACATATAGATCAAGGGAACACAATAAAACGTCCTGTAGTGGACCCACACATGGATGGTCAATTGCTTTTTGAAAGAAGTTCAGAGGCAGTCAATGGGAGAGGTATCCTTTTAGCAAATGGATACCAATATGCAACGAAATGAAGCTTTACCTCATAAAATGTAAGAATTAACTAAAAATAGATAATAAACTATAAAAGCTAAAACTAAAACTTCTCAAAGAAAACAGAGGAGAAAACCTAAATGACATTGGATTAGCCCAAAAAAAGGCACAAAAATTTTTAAGCAGGAAACAAAAACCATAGACTATGTAAGAATATGATAAACTAAGTTTCATCAAAATTAAATATTTTGGTTTTTCAAAAGATACTGTCATCAAAATATGACAGCAAGTCACAGATGGGAGAAAATATTAGCAAATCAAGTATCTGATGAAGGATATGTTTCCAGAATATATAAAGAACTCTCACAAATTAATAGTAAGACAAACATTTAAAAAAGTCAAAAATTTTGAATAGACATTTCACCAAAGATGACCTATAAGTGTAAAATAAGCACATGAAAATATTTTCACCAGCATCAGTCATTAAAGCAATACAAATTCAACCCACAAATCACAATGAGATGCCACTATTCATATACTAAAATAGTCAAAAATTTAAAACACTGAGAGTATGGCTCAAACAGAACTGAACTCTCCAACATTTGAACACAGCACAGTCACTTTGGAAAAGTATCAGTTTCTAATAAAATTGAATATAACTTACTATGCAGCCTAGTAATCCCTCTCTTAGGTATTTATCCAAGAGAAATCAAAACATAAATCCACAAAAATTTAAACTTGAATGTTAACAGCTTTACTATTAAAAGCTCCAAACTGGAAGAAAAACCAAATGTCCATCAACTGGTGAATGGACAAATTGTGGCATATTCACACAATGGAATACTATTCTGTGATAAAAAGAGACTTCTGTAAAATAACCTGAATGAACTGTTAGAGCATTATGCTAAACTGAAGAAAGCTAGATGTGAAAGACTATATACTATATGATTCCATTTACATGAAATTCTAGAAATGAAAAAAAACCTAATTGCAGAAAGCAGATGAGTGGTTACCAGGGGCAAGGAAGTATAAAGAGGTGACTGACAGCAAAGGAGCAGGAAGGCAGGCTTTCGGGTGACATAAATGTTCAACACATGATTGCACAGTATACATCTGTCAAAACTCATCAAATTATATACCTTAAATTGAATTTTCTTATATATAAATTATATCATAAAGTTGATTTAAAGAGCAAAAACAAAAAGATGCACGAGATTTAGAAATTTTAATATTAAGTATAACTTTATTCAATAAATCTGAAAAATCTAGATAAAATGATAAATTATAAAGTGATAAAATTTTGCTAACAAAATACAAATGAACAAAACTGGCCCAAGAAGGAAAATATGAATAGACCAATAACCATAAAAGAAACTAAAGTGACATTATTTACCTGCCTAAGGTCTATCCTCCTTCCCTGATGACTGAACCTTTATTTAGGAACAAGGTGGCCCTACGATTCAAAGGAAGTGGTTTCCTTGGCACCTCCAAGGAAGTAGTTTCTAGCTACTATTGGCCAAAGCAAATCCAATAAGGTAGTTATTGGCTGCATGTGACTACTTAACTTTCAATAAAGTTATGCATTGTATAATGACATTTTGGTCAATGAGGGACCAAATATTACAGTGGTTCCATAAGGGAGCTGAAAAATTCCTATGGACTAGTGACATCATAGCCATTGTAACATCATAATGCATTTATTTATTTATTTATTTATTTATTTATTTATTTATTTATTTATTGAGATAGAGACTCACTCTGTTGCCCAGCTGGAGTGCAGTGGCGTGATCTCTGCTCACTGCAAGCTCCACCTCCTGGGTTCATGCCATTCTCCTGCCTCAGCCTCCTGAGTAGCTGGGACTACAGGCGCCTGCCACTATGCCCAGCTAACTTTTTTTTGTATTTTTAGTAGAGACGGGGTTTCACTGTGTTAGCCAGGATGGTTCTGAACTCCTGAACTCAAGATCTGCACGCCTCAGCCTCCCAAAGTGCTGGGACTACAGGCGTGAGCCACCGCGCCGAGCCACATTACTTTATTTTTAAATAAACTTTGTGTAGCATAAGTGTACAGTGTTTACAAAGTCTACAGAAGTGTACAGTAATGTCCCAGGCCTTCACATTCACTCCCTGACTAATGCAGAGCAACCTTCAGTGTTACAAGCTGCATTCATGCTAAGTACCCCACAAAGGTGTACTATTTTTTATCTTTTATACCATATCTTTATTGTACATTTTCTATATTTAAATGTTTAAATATACAAATACTACGGTGTGACAACTGCCTGCAGTATCCAGTACCGAATATACTGTACAGGTTTGTAGCCTAGGAGCAGCAGGCTGTACCATAGAGCCTAGGTGTGTAGTAGGCTGGCGGTACCACCTAGGTTTGTGTAAGTATACTCTAAGATGTTCACACAACAAACTTGCCTATGATGCATTCCTCAAAACACAGCCCCATCATTAAGTGATGCATGACTATAAATAAAATTAAATGTTATAAACTCAGCTCTTCAGTCTCACTAGCCCCACTTCAAGTGCTCAGTAGCCCTATGTGACTAGTGGCTACTGTACTGGACAGCACAAATATAGAGCATTCACATAATTGCAAAAAGTCTATGTATCAGACAGTGCTTGTTTAAGTCAATCATGAGAATTCTATTCCCTTAGCCAGTGCTTCACTTATGAATGTGCAGGTGATGGATTAAAATCAATCCTTGGCTATGGTTAACTACTTTTAAAGCATCTTATCCTCTCTTATCTTAGTGGAATAATATAGAAAGCTCTTAATTTCCTAAGTGTTTATGTTTGTCCAGTTTTCCTCAAAGCATAAGCTGGAATACTGAAAGTGGGTCACTCTGCAGGAACTTTAAAAAGTTATGCTATAGTAGCTTATCAGTTAACTACTGCCACAAACATGCTGTGTAACACACTACCTCAAAGCTCAATACCTTGATATAGCAATCATTTATTCTCATAGATCTGCACATTAGCTGAAGGAGGCTAATCTAGGCTAGGTTTCTGGAAAAGCAGTTTGGCTCTGCTTAATGTAGTTCCTATCCCCTCTCCTTGGATCAGCAAAGTAACTCAGGAATGTTCTTTATGGCAATGGTTGAGGTGTTTTACCGCAAATCCAATCACACAAGTAGTTTTCAAAGTGCTTAAAAACCACTAAGGTGCCACAGACCAAAGCAAGACATATCCATGGACCCAATGTCAAGTGGTGAAGAAATATACTACACCTCTTTACTAGGTGAAACTGCACATGGCAAAGAGCATGGATATGGGGGGTGGAAGGGTAGAGGGAGTGTTGGAAGGGAATTGGGCCAGTTACTCAATGTATCACACTAACCATAATAATATTAATAACATGGTTATTGTGGAATCATTAACTCTGAAAACCCAAAAAGCAACTGTCTAACAGAGTCTCACATTAGCAAAGCGATGTGGCTTAAAGGTGAGAATGCAATGCTTTGAAGTCTTATATTCATTCTAATTCCAGCTTTGGCATTTACTGACTATGTGGCATTGGAATAGTTATCCAGTCTTCTGTGCCAATTTTCTCATCTCTAAAATGGGGATGATAGCAGGATTGTGGTTAGAAATAATTTAAGTACAACAGCAGTACTAGAAATCTTGCCTGTATTCCATAAATGGTAGTTGCTACTTATCATCATCCTGAGAACACTCTAAACCAGCAGTTCCCAACCTTTTTGGTACCATAAATGGGTTTCATGGAAGACAAGTTTTCCATGGACCGGAGGAGAGGGGTGAGGTGGAGAGGGGGTTGTTTAGGGATGAAACTATTCCACCTTAGATCATCAGGCATTAGATTTTAATAAGAAGTGCACAACCTAGATCCTGCGCATATGCAGTTCACGATAGTGTTCATGCTTTTATGATAATCTACTGACTGTTGATCTGACAGGAGGCACAGCTCAGGTGGTAATGCTCGCTTGCCTGCAACTCACCTCCTGCAGTGCAGCCCGGTTCTAACAGGCCAGGGACTGGCACCGGTCCATGGCCTGAGGGGTGGGGACCCCTGCTCTAAACTACATTTCACAATAACCAAACTGTAATGTTGCAGGATGGGGGACCACAGATTAGTGCTTCTCAAACTTGACTGCACATTAGAATCACCAGGGGAACTTAAAAAAATCCTGATGTCTAGCCAACTAAGTCAGAATGTCTTGGAGAAGGGCCCAGGCACTACTCCCTTTATTTTTTAGAATCCCTAAAAAATTCCAGGGTGCAGCCAAGTTCAAAAAACCTTGTTATGGATAACCAGCTGCCAACTAAAATCCACTTATTTCCACTCAAAGTATAGAGTAGTTGAGAAATGACTGCCCAGCTTGGTTTGGTCCTGTGACCAGTCCTAGCCAATGGAATGTGAGAAGTAATATGTGCCATGTTTCCCACAATAATTTTGTAACAGACATATTACCAAACCAGAAAACATTACTTCAACTATTTATTCTGTTCTCTGGTAAAACCTATCCAGTATCTTTTAAATTATGTACACCATTATAATTTGCACATTCCTTCAGATGTATTCTTTCAACCTGATTCTTCCAATATTAGTGCCTCAAGGTACTTATCAGTGATAATGATAAACTGCAGAAAAGTCAACACCAGAATTTCTAGCAATGCTCTCCCTTTGTCCAGTTCTTAACTGAGTAAACATTCATGATCAAAAATCAACCAACCAAACAAAAAGCTCCTGGTTTTGACTGAGTCTTTACTTAAGGAAATCTCTATTCAGGGTTAACTTCCTGAACCAAAGAAAATAGCATTTGGTCAAATATACTTATGACTAAAATGCAATTTGGCAACAAATAAGTCAAGTACTGGTGAAATTCTGTATCTAACCACATCCCATATTCTTCTGGTTTTATTCATACCTTATCAGTCACAACTACTTCTTCCTCCTCCTTAATTAGCAGCGTTTGGGTAAAACGTAATTAAGTTTTCTATATGGACCACACTTTTACTGTCTTGTATTTAAATACAAAAGCCTTTTGCTTGAATTGCTTTTATGCCTGTCTCCATCCCAATCTTCCCTGGAAAGGCTTCCATGACCAGAGAAGCTGAGTTAAGGGCCTCTCTCTCCTCGATCCCAACTGCTAGAGTGTTCACTTTGAAAGATGGGCAGGAGTAGTATCCCATTCAGTGTTGTACTCCCAATGCCAGGTCAGTGCTAGGAAGTAAAGACATACAAAAAGGGTGAAACAAAGATCTCTAATTCCGTGGATGTATTCCCTCCTTTTGAGGACCTAACGGTACTTTACTCTTATTTCTTTTTGGAGAAGTCTCTCTTATCCACATTCTAGAAGACTATAGGTAATATGAAACTAGTATTTCTGAGAAAAATGAAATACTAGAACGAGGCAGGGAAAACAGCCTGAACTGTATCTTTAACAGAAAACAAGGATGGAATGCTAGAAAAGTAAACATAAAATGTTACATTACTAAGACAATCCAACAAATGAATAACACAACTTAAATTCACATTTTTTCCCTCCAAAATATTATTTCCTCTTTAAAAGATACATACAAATCCTGAATTACAACAAATCCATGGTAGATCGGGGTTTAGGCTATTAAGGGCAAAAAGGATTACATACTTGCCATATTCCTGTCCAAAATGTTGTCTTATGGAAATGAAGCCCACTCGTTACTAAGTACTAGGAAGCTCTTAATGACCCAGGGTTAACATAATCTTTTCCTTTTCTGTAGAAATAATTCCAGCAAGGTGAGAGTATTTTCTTCTACTGAATGCTAAAATATGTTAGTTACATAAACTTTAAAAATGCCCTCATAAGAAGCTTTTTCACCAGCAAATTGTTTCCCCTAAATCTTACTGGCCTAAACTCTTAATAATAAAAGCTTTGTTTTAATAATTCTGTAAGTCCAGCTCCTTTCGGGTGGACAAAGAGGATATACAACAGCATCTCTCAAAAGTAAACTATTTTATTCTCAATTGCCAGCTTACTGGTTAACTGGTCCTTCAAAGCTCTAGAAAGTGCAGGTTATCGAGCACAGACATAATCATTATAATACTGCTCAGGACTGCTCTGTCTCCAGCATGTTTACTAATTATAAACTAAATAGTCTTTTTTGTGACAGTAGAGATATCATGGATCGTTTCTATTCAAGAGTTTCATCATTCCTACTAATGCCCACTGGAATAATTTAAAGTAACAGTAATAACTTTATCTTATTTTGTTCAGAAAAAGCCCCAAGTTCCTTAAGTTCCTTAAGTACAAGTTGGAAGGCATCAAACATCTCGGATTTCTACCTCGTGCTAATGTCAAACTACTTGGAAAAAGGGTACAAGCTTCCTGGTCATTATTTAACTGATCATTATACAGTGACCATTAATCATCAAATAACACCCTATCTTCGTTCATAAACATAGCAACTACCAGTCAAACTGTACAATGTGAAAGAGTGGTTCTGAATTCGAATGTAATTAATCTGGCTCCAAAGGTAACGGAGAACTTTGAGTCGGACTGAGAAGCCTCTGCCTCCCCTTTTACTAACACAATGCCGCGCACAAAGAAGGGAGGCGGCGACCCAGTTCCAGCCTCCGGGGATAGATCTGCGGCGCACGGTGATACCCACTCAGTTATCTTCCAAAAGACCCACAAGCGGCTCCCGGAGTCTGAGCGGGGCTGTCAGCGCCGGATCGCTCCCAGCAGGCCGAGCAAACAAGCGACCGCGAGGCCGAGGAGCGTGACGACGGACTCCCGGATCCTAGTGTGTTGGACGCTCGAGACAAAACACCGCAGGCCCCAGTGCATGAGGAGAAGCACAGCCTCCTTTCCCACGACCCCACTTTATCCCCGGAGGGACGTGGTGGTCCGGGGTTCGCTAGTCCGGGATCGGGAAGGGGTGGGGAAGACTCGCGCAGCGGCTCCCTCTCAGCCCTTGAGCTTCCCGGGCTCCAGGACAACCAGCGTCCTCCCTCCCTGGTCCCGGAGGCCAAAGACCACCTCCCTCCCTCCGACCTCTGACCCCTGACCTTCCATCACCCAAGCGCCTACCCAAGCTGGTTCTCCGAGCCTCTTGAGTCTCTTTGCACCAGGCCTGCGCTCCTCTACAGACCCAGCAGATCACGGGCACGCATTCGCCACCCACCGAACATGGGCTTGAGGTGGGCACGAGCGCTTTTTGCCGGAACGTGTAGGGGTTCCCCGGCAGACCCAGAAACCACAGCGCCTAGCTGCCGGGCGCGCGCTGTAGCGTGGGGTCAAGGCGAACGCGCTCGTCAGAGCACCCCGCCCCCTTTCTCCTGCGCTGGCTTCATGAGTCTCTTCTGCGCAAGTTCACACTGTTAAAAACTTGCTGAGGATACAGTGGAGTCTCGCGATAGCTCTGCCCCACGCCATTAGAGAACACAGGATGGCTGAATGCCCGAAGTAGGGGGCGGGGCTCCCCTTGAAGCGAAGGACGTGTGTGATTTGTAGCTCTAATAAAAAGGCAGGGGCCAGGAGCGGTGGCTCACGCCTGTAATCCCACCACTTTGGGAGGCCGAGGCGGGCGGATTTCCTGAGGTCAGGAGTTGGAGAACAGCCTGGCCGAGATAGCGAAACCCCGTCTCTACTAAAAATACAAAAATTAGCCGGGCGTTGTGGTGCGCGCCTGTAGTACCCGCCTGTAGTCCCAGCTGCTCGGGAGGCTGAAGCAGGAGAATGCTTGAACCTGCGAGGCAGAGATTGAGTAAGCCGACATCTCCCCACTGGGTGATAGAATGAGACTCCGTCTCACAAAAGAAAAGCAGAAAAGAATTCTGCAAAAGCATCTATTTTACTGCTATAAAGCAGCCACTAAGTAGGTACGAATAAAGCTTCTCCCCCTCAAAAACAGACTTTAAAGGGAAATGTGAATAAATATTCAAAGATGAGAGAAACTATTAAATACATGTGTTGCGCTGAAGCTGGCCTTCCACTATTGGTCTTTTTTCCTCTCACCTCTTCCTCATAGAAGTGAACTTAATGTTGGAATAACTCTGAGAGGCTTCAGGGTCAGGAGCCTGTGAAATAACCCTGAGGAAACACTGGGGACTCAGTACTTAGTTAGTGAGTACCTAATAGCAGCTTTTCTGCTGTGGAGGCCTTTTGGGTTGTGTGACCACAGAAGCACTTGAACTAAGTTCTTGCCCAAGTGAATATCGGTTGTAGTTGTGTTAGACAGTCCAGGGTAGTCCATATTTTACTTAGTATATTCCTTTATCACAGATACGAAGCTGTTTCCATAAGCAAATCCCCGCCTCCTTTTATTTTGCTTCCCTTTATTGTACTTTGCAGATAATATGTTTTTCTATAAATCGAAGCTTTTTGGCAACCTTGACTCAAGCAAGTCTGTCAGCATCATTTTTCAAGCAGCATGTGTTCACTTGCTGTTCATCTGTTATGGTGATCTATGATTAGTTGTCTTTGATGTTACTATTGTAGTTTTTTGGGAGCACTACAAACTCTGCTAATAGAAGATGCTAAACTTAATAAATGTTGTGTGTGTTCTGAAAGCTTCACTATTGGCGCCTGTCTCTCTTCCTCTCTTCAGGCCTCCGTATTCTTTGAGACACAACAATATTGAAATTAGGCCAATTAATAACCCTACAATGGACTATTAAGTGTTCAAGTAAAAGGAAGGGTGGCACATTTCTCACTTTAAATCGAAAACCGAAGGAATTTAGTGAGGAAGCCATGTCGAAAGCTGAGATAAGCCAAAAGCTAGGCCTCTTGTGCCAAAGTTAGCTAAGTTGTGAATGCAAAGGAAAAGTTCTAGGAGGGAATTAAAAGTGCTACTCCAATGAAAACACAAATGATAAGAAAATGAAACAGCCTCATGCTGATGTGGAAAAAGTTTTAGTGGCCTGAATAAAAGATAAAACCAGCCTCAGCATTCCCTTAAGCCAAAGCCTAATCCAGAGCAAGGCCCTAACTCTTTTCAGTTCTGTGAAGGCTGAGAGAGGTGATGAAGCTGTAGCAGAAAAATGTGAAGCAAGCAGAGGTTGGTTCATGAGATTTAAGAAAAGAAGCCATTTCCATAACATCAAAGTACAAGGTGAAGGAGCAAGTGCTGATGTAGAAGCTGTGGCAAGTTTTTCAGAAGATCTAGCTAAAATAATTGAAGCAGGTGGCCACACAAAACAACAGATTTTCCGTGTAGATAAGACAGCTTTCTGTAGAAAGAAAAGGCCATCTAGGACTTTCATAGCTTCAAAGCTTCACAGGACAGATTGACTCTCTTGTTAGGGGCTAATGCAGCCAATGACTTGAATTTGAGGCCAATACTCATTTATCATTCTGAAACTCCTAGGGCCCTAAAGAGTTATGCTAAATCTATTCTGTCTGTACTCTATAAATGGAACAACGAAGTGTGGATGACAGCACATCTACTTGACAGCATAGATGTACAGAATATTTTAAGCCCACTGTTCAGACCTACTGCTCAGAAAAAAAAAACATTTCTTTTCAAAATATTACTGCTCATTTATAATGCACCTGGTCACCCAAGAGCTCTGATGGAGATGTACAAGGAGATTAATGTTGTTTTCATGCCTGTTAACACAAAACCCATTCTGCAGCCCATGGATCAAGAGTAATTTTAACTTTGACATCTTATTATTTAAGAAGTAATAAGGCTATGGATGACATAGATGGGAATTCCTCTGATGGATCTAGACAAAGTAAATTAAAAACTTCTGGAAAACATCCACCATTCTGTATGTCATTAACAACATTTGAGATTGATGGGAGAGGTCAAAATATCGTTAATAGTAGTTTAGAAGAAGTTGATTCCATCTCTCAGGGACTCAAAGTCTCAGCTTTGAGGGGATTGAGACTTCAATGGAGGAAGTAACTGCAGATGTGGTGGAAACAGCAAGAGAGCTAGAATTAGAAGTGGGGTCTGAAGATATGATGGAACTGCTGCAATCTCATAGTAAAACTTTAACGGATGAAGAGTTACTTCTTATAGATAAGCCAAGAAACTGGTTTCCTGAGATGGAATATACTCCTGGGAAGATACTGTCAATGTTGTTGAAATGACAGCAAAGGTTTTAAAATATTTCATAAATTTAGTGGACAAAGCAGTCCAGAGTTTGAGGGGATTGACTTGAGTTTTGAAAGAAGTTCTACTGTGGGTAAAATGCTATCAAAGAGCAGTTCATATCATGGAGGAATATTTTGTGAAATAAAGAGTCAATTGCTGCAGCCAACTTTTTTAAGCAATATTTTTTAAGCAAGTTTTTTTTAGCAATAAAATATTTTTTAAGTTAAGGTAGATACTTTTTTTAGACATAATGCTATTGCACACTTAACACACTACGTTGTAGTGTCAGTGTCACTTTTATATGCACTGGGAAACAAAAAAAATATCCTGTGACTTACTTTATTGCAATATTTGCCTTATTGTGGTAGCCTGGAACAAAACTTGTAATATCTCCAAGGTATGCCTATAGATGGAAATCAGTTACCTTATTCCAGGATTTATGAGGCAAGCTGGAAAAAGTAGTGCTAATGCTGGAACAATGGGCAAGTAGGATCCTCCTTCCTTGGCAAACCAATCATTTTATCAAATACAAGGTGATGTAACCTTGCTTCTGGAAGTGTAATTTGCAACTTGCTATTTAAACATATGATGTGCTGAGTAAGGTTATCTTTGATAGTTTTATGTCACTTCTCAGCATTGGAGCAGATAATTAGGCCCGAAGTTTGGTTGAGTCTATCCAACTAGTGCTAGGCAGAAATATTTAAAAATAAGCACAGCATCATTTCACCTTTGTTCACCTTGATTGGGGTAATTTATATATGTAATCATGGTAATGTCCATGCAAGATATTAAACTTCAGATCCAGTTGTCTGTTGTATGGAGATGCAATTTCAACTGTAGAGATGGAATTCTGTATACTACCATTCAGTGATTATAATGAAACAAAATTCTTTTAAATTTTCCAGCGTTCAATCCTATATTTACCAAATGCTCTGCATATTCTTTGAAAAATTTCTCTCCGGAATAATATTTTTCATCAGAGCTAATTTCAGAAAACATGGTTCATGATTGCACCTTGGCTCTCTGGCAGCTCCCAGCTGTGAGACACCTGTTCACCCCTGAGTACACTGAGTTCATCCACCTATTAGATGCTAGTGATCTAATGACATTCCGCAAATCAGAATGAACTGATTGAACATCGTGCATCTTGACAGTGAATAACTGAGTGTTCATGGAGTTCATCTGCTCCTTCTTGAAACTATAATATGAGATCAGTCAGACCACTTTCTTCCTTGTATGGTCTCACTAGCTTTAGCTGTAGGTTCATTTTCTTTTAGGGACAGTGGCTTTATTCTAGCCATACCCCTAACTGGGGCATCTATTTTACAAATGAATATTCTAAGTTGTTCTCAAGGAGGAGGACTAGTTGAGAGGGAGTAGAGGAGTTAAGGCAAATTTAACTCCCTTTAGGGACAGAAACAAGATAAATGATGATTTATCAGTGAAGAACTTTATATTTTGCAAAGCCCTTTTATGTTTATTTTTTTATTTGATTCCTAGACTAGTAATAGGCTTTTAAAATTTCCATTTTACAGGAGAGCAATCTGAGACTCAGAAATTTGGTAATTTGCCACAATTTAGCTGTAAGAGAACAAGAGGACCTAAAACTCTTTATTCCTCTGTCTAGGCTATTGTCTCTTATTACTAAATCATGTTGTCTATCAAATAAAAATATACAACTTAGTCCTCAAACTTACTAAGTAATCATGGGCAAACTGAAGGCAAGAGGTGTGTCATTACTTAATGACATAGGGCTTGTATATCAACAATAAGGATCATTCAGTACAAACACTGTGTTCTTCTGAATAGATCATTAACAAAATGACTAGAGAAATTTATTCTGTATTCTACCTACCTTTGCCAGCTCTCTGGAAACAAAGTAGGTGGCCCACCCAGTATGACTGGGGATTCCCAAAGATGACTCCTTGTTGCCAATTCCTACTACCAACCTGTCTTGGGACTGCTTTCCCTTCTGACAAATTGAAAATATTAGGATCAAAGTCTCCGCTATTCTGGAATGAATTACAATATCCAAAACCACTGGTAGAATGCATGTAGTACCAAAAAAAGAGTGGGAAGAAGAAACATGGTTTTGGAAAATTGGTGCTAGCAGGGGTCATCAGCTATGCTGAAAGGAGTGGTATCAGATCAACCAAACATAAAATGGTACCAAGGGTTGGACATGCTTTGCAGGAGCATGAGCAGGATATATCAGGGACAGGAGGTGTGCGAATTGAACCCAAATCCTCATTTTTAGAACTTTACAGCTTTTCCCTAGACTAGACCTGGATAGATTTAATTGTTAATTTTGTTTCATTTTTCCTTGATGATTTACAAGTTGGATTGGTTACAAGTCCAAAGTTTGTTCGGTTCCCCCTGCTGCAAGCTCAGCCTGAAAACTAAAAACTCAAGCTGTGTTCCTTCTGCCTCTCATAACTTCTAAAGCAAAACTTGTAGTCTGTACACAAAATGCTGTAATGGACATGAACCTATGATAGTGTTTGTTTCAGGTGTGAATAAAGCAACGATTTAAATTAGGTAAAAGCAAGAAGGTTGAAGGTGAATCTGCTGGTAAGGAAAGATAGGAGATTATATTCAGTGTTTAACAATGAAGATAGTATAATCTGTATCATAGGCTCTCCTTCCCGCCATCCCAGACCCTCCCCACCCTCCATACCCAACTGTTACTTTTTCCCCTAAGGCATATTTTTTCAATTAATCTTGTCAGTATGGTGTTAGGCATTAAAGAATAGGAATATTGTCGACAACTCTGTTGATACTTATGACTCTGAGTAATATTTATTATGCAGTTTTGAGATCTACAAGTAAAATATTCTCTGAGTATTTCAAGGGTCACTATCGTGTCATTTTGAAGTACAAAAATAGTGGATAGCACTTCCAGAATGCATCTAAGACCTCAAGAAATCTTTTTTTTTTGATGTATATATATAAATTTATTATACTTTAAGTTTTAGGGTACATGTGCACAACATGCAGGTTTGTTACATATGTATACATGTGCCATGTTGGTCTCCTGCACCCATTAACTCTTCATTTAACATTAGGTATATCTCCTAATGCTATCCCTCCCCTCTTCCCCCACCCGACAACAGGCCCCAGTGTGGGATGTTCCCCTTCCTGTGTCCATGTGTTCTCATTGTTCACTTCCCACCTATGAGTGAGAACATGCAGTGTTTGGTTTTTTTGTCCTTGCGATAGTTTGCTGAGAATGATGGTTTCCAGCTTCATCCGTGTCCCTACAAAGGACATGAGCTCATCATTTTTTATGGCTGCATAGTATTCCATGGTATATATGTGCCACATTTGCTTAATCCAGTCTACCATTGTTGGACATTTAGGTTGGTTCCAAGTCTTTGCTATTGTGAATAGTGCTGCAATAAACATACATGTGCATGTGTCTTTATAGCAGCATATTTTATAATCCTTTGGGTATACATCCAGTAATGGGATGGCTGGGTCAAATGGTATTTCTAGTTCTAGATCCCTGAGGAATCGCCACACTGACTTCCACAAGGGTTGAACTAGTTTACAGTCCCACCAACAGTGTAAAAGTGTTCCTATTTCTCCACATGCTCTTCAGCACCTGTTTCCTGACTTTTTAATGATTGCCATTCTAACTGGTGTGAGATGGCATCTCATTGTGGTTTTGATTTGCATTTCTCTGATGGCCAGTGATGATGAGCATTTTTTCATGTGTCTTTTGGCTGCATAAATGTCTACTTTCGAGAAGTGTCTGTTCATATCCTTTGCCCATTTTTTGATGGGGTTGTTTGTTTTTTTTCTTGTAAATTTGTTTGAGTTCATTGTAGATTCTGGATATTCGCCCTTTGTCAGATGAGTAGGTTGCAAAAATTTTCTCCCATTCTGTAGGTTGCCTGTTCACTCTGATGGTAGTTTCTTTTGCTGTGCAGAAGCTCTTTAGTTTAATTAGATCCCATTTGTCAATTTTGGCTTTTGTTGCCATCACTTTTGGTGTTTTAGACATGAAGTCCTTGCCCATGCCTATGTCCTGAATAGTATTGCCTAGGTTTTCTTCTAGGGTTTTTATGGTTTTAGGCCTAACATTTAAGTCTTTAATCCATCTTGAATTAATTTTTGTATAAGGTGTAAGGAAGGGATCCAGTTTCAGCTTTCTACATATGGCTAGCCAGTTTTCCCAGCACCATTTATTAAATACGGAATCCTTTCCCCATTGCTTGTTTTTGTCAGGTTTGTCAAAGATCAGATAGTTATAGATATGTGGCATTATTTCTGAGGCCTCTGTTCTGTTCCATTGGTCTATATCTCTGTTTTGGTACCAGTACCATGCTGTTTTGGTTGCCGTAGCCTTGTAGTGTAGTTTGAAGTCAGGTAGCATGATGCCTCCACCTTTGTTCTTTTGGCTTAGGATTGAGTTGGCGATGCGGACTCTTTTTTGGTTCTATATGAACTTTAAAGTAGTTTTTTTCCAATTCTGTGAAGAAAGTCATTGGTAGCTTGATGGGGATGGCATTGAATCTATAAATTACCTTGGGCAGTATGGCCATTTTCACGATACTGATTCTTCCTACCTATGAACATGGAATGTTTTTCCATTTGTTTGTATCCTCTTTTATTTCTTTGAGCAGTGGTTTGTAGTTCTCCTTGAAGAGGTCCTTCACGTCCCTTGTAAGTTGGATTCCTAGGTATTTTATTCTCTTTGAAGCAATTGTGAATTGGAGTTCACTCATGATTTGGCTCTCTGTCTGTTATTGGTGTATAAGAATGCTTGTGATTTTTGCACATTGATTTTGTATCCTGAGACTTTGCTGAAGTTGCCTATCAGCTTAAGGAGATTTTGGACTGAGACGATGGGGTTTTCTAGATATACAATCACGTCGTCTGCAAACAGGGACAATTTGACTTCCTCTTTTCCTAATTGAATACCCTTTATTTCCTTCTCCTGCCTGATTGCCCTGGCCAGAACTTCCAACACTATGTTGAATAGGAGTGGTGAGAGAGGGCATCCCTGTCTTGTGCCAGTTTTCAAAGGGAATGCTTCCAGTTTTTGCCCATTCAGTATGATACTGGCTGTGGGCTTGTCATAGATAGCTCTTATTATTTTGAGATATGTCCCATCAATACCTAATTTATTGAGAGTTTTTAGCATGAAGAGTTGTTGAATTTTGTTAAAGGCCTTTTCTGCATCTATTGAGATAATCATGTGATTTTTGTCGTTGGTTCTGTTTATATGCTCGATTACATTTATTGATTTGCATATGTTGAACCAGCCTTGCATCCCAGGGATGAAGCCCATGTGATCATGGTGGATAAGCTTTTTGATGTGCTGCCCAATTCAGTTTGCCAGTATTTTATTGAGGATATTTGCATCGATGTTCAACAGGGATATTGGTCTAAAATTCTCTTTTTTTGTTGTGTCTCTGCCAGAAATCTTACTGATAATAATCTTAACATAAAATGATGCTTGCCAGGAAATGAAGAACCTTTCCAAAGCTTCCGTCCACTAGCAGGGCAGCGCGATGCTCTGACTTCCACATTTGTGTGTTGTTTAGGTCACCTTGGGACAATGACAAAATTAGATCTGAATTCCATTTCCTTTAAGCCCTGTTAAATTTCTGAACTCCTCATTAGGCCTTTAAATAAATTTAAATACTTAAATATTTTTAAATACCACAGAATAATAGTATATAATTACTAATTATGTTCTTTTGTCTGTTTGTTCATTTGTTTTTTAGGATGGGGTCTCACTCTGTCTCCCAGGCTGGAGTGCAGTGGTGCAATCTCAGGTCACAGCAACCTCCGCCCCCTGGGTTCAAGCGATTCTCTTGCCTCAGCCTCCTGAATAGCTGGGCTTGCAGGTGTGCACCACCACACTTGGCTAATTTTTATATCTTTTAGCAGAGACAGGGTTTTGCTGTGTTGGCCAGGCTGGTCTCGAACTCCCAACCTCAAGTGATCTGCCTGCCTGGGCCTCCCGAAGTGCCGGGATTATAGGCGTGAGCCACTGCACCCGGCCTAATTATGTTCTTATGCCATAACACCCCCATGTTGACTATGAGCTCCTGGGAGTTCATTTTTAAAAAATAAATCAAACCATCCAACCATCTCAGGTAACTCCAGTGAAACCAATACAGAGACAGATGTTTGGGAACCACTTGAGCAGATGATCTCCAGCTTATGAGCTAATTGATTCCTGGTTGGCTAAAAAAGTGAGCTTATGTAAATCAAACCCTTATTTCTTGTAGCCACAATGTTATAAACTGGGACTTCATTCCTGGAAATCTGTTTCATACCTTTAACATACCAAAAGTGTCGTGAAAATAAATAGAAAAAAAACCTCCACAAATACAGGTGTTAACAGCCGTATCTTAAGTACATGAAACAAAACTCCTAATTGGAAAATATATCCTAAATAATGTTTTGAGAAATTTTTCAGCGTTGATTAAAATGCCTGAAGTGTCTTAAAACATGATTTCAAAGAAGTTGGGACTGAAGATGCCTTTTTTGAAAAATAAATATTTCAGAAATGAGTATTTTTAGACATTCTTCATGTTCCGAAATACTATTGAATTACCTTAAAATTTGGAGACCTCTGAATTACTCAGCCTTTTGAGTAATTGTTATTTTAATGAAGTCTTCTCTAGCTATATAATATGATTCTCTATTTTTTGACAGTACTGATTTTTTGAAATGATATTTCTCTTGTCCAGAAGGAGAAGAATGTAGCCAAGAAGACAGATTAAAACATAATTGTCCAATGGGTTCAAATAGAATGAATTGACAAGGAAGACAATTCACTAGTTGTGTTGTGCTGATGGGAATCACTTTTCTGGATGGGTCAGACAGCGTAAAGCTTTCTAATTTTCCCAAATGATAATAAAGAGATTTGGGTGCCTCAATTATTTCCCTCCTTTCCTGTGGGGTACTGTAAATATAATAGTTGTGAGTTCATGAAGTAAAGGTGAGTTGCAGAAGTAAAGACCAAAGGAGTTTCCTTAGGATTCACATCATTTAGGGCTCTTTTTTTCCCTTACAAATAGAAAAAGCATACAGAGGCCGGGTGCAGTGGCTCACACCTGTAATCCCAGCACTTTGGGAGGCTGAGGAAGGCAGATCATGAGCTCAGGAGTTTGAGACCAGCCTAGCCAATATGGTGAAACCCTGTCTCTACTAAAAATACAAAAAAAAGCTAGCTGGGCATGGTGGTGTGCACCTGTAGTCCCAGCTACTCGGGAGGCTGAGGCAGGAGAATCGCTTGAACCCAGGAGGTGGAGGTTGCAGTGAGCCGAGATTGGGCCACTGCACTCCAGCCTGGGCAATAGAGGGAGACTCCGCGTCAAAAAAAGAAAAAAGAAAGAAAGAAAAAGAAAAAGGATGCAGAATCAGACCCTTGTCCAAGACACTGAAATTTAATGGGGAAAATCATAAAGATAAATTTTATCACAGTGGTTATATATTCTGCAATACGTGGGGTGAGTATTGAGTATTTCCTAGCCAAGGGCATAGTTCTCAAATTTCTAGTAGAGTGAATCAGACTCTGCAGACAGGTTAAAAATCTTTGACCCAACACTTACTAGCTGCATGTCTTTGGACAACTCATTTCTCTTTTTGAGTCACAATTTAAAAAGTATAATTGGAATAGAAACACCTTCTTTAAGCTTATTGTGTATTGTATGCACATTTGCTCATATACAAGGTGGAAATTTTTTTGCAATTTTCAGAGCTGAAGCTCAGGAAAGCAAAAAAGAAAACGTCTCATGGTCAGGGTTTTTCAACCTCAGTGTTACTGACATTTCGCATGAGATAATTTGTTATGACGGGCTCCCCTGTGCATTGCAGGATATTTAGGATCATCCCTAGTCTCTACCCACTAAATGCCAGTAGCAACCCCCCACCACAGTCATGACCATCAAAAATGTCCCCAAACACTGCCAAACATCCTCTGGGGGATAAAATCGCCTCTGGTTGAGAATCACTGAGCTAGATACTTGTATCTTTGAATCCTCAGTACCTACCAGATTACCTTGCAGACAGTAGGTGTTTAATAAATGTTTGTGTTAATGTAAGTGTTCACAACTGGGTTTTATTGGTAGGTAAATACCGCTGATATAGACTTTGAAACTTTCATCTTTGGATAGAATATTCAGATGCTTTAGCATCATGTCCACTCTTTAAATAAAATTTGTCTAAATTATACTTATCTTTTCTAAACAGATCTTGATAAGTGAAATGAGCTTATTTACTCTTTTCATATGCTTTTCTTGTATATTTCTTAATGTTTCATATTTACTCATTAAGTTATATGATAGATACTGTGATGATTTATTTTCTATACCTCAGCCAATGCCAATAATAATCCATACAGTGCAACCAACTTTGATGATGTAATTTCACATGTATGACATGACTTCATTTAAAGATTTTCTTTTCATAAGTTACTATAATTATATCAATTTAAAGTTTTTATAAAGCTGGCATCTTTTTAAAAAATCTTAGATTATTAAATTGATGGGTGGTTTTGATTAAATGAATTTTCAGGTGGACAGAGAAAAAGGTATGATGATTTACTCAGGATTGAAAAATCCTTGGAACAATATAGAGGATTTGCATTTACTGTATTGGGAACCTTAAATATACTGTGTCATCCTGGATTCTGAAGGGACACACTGAAAAATTGTGTTTTAAATTACTAAAGCTAGAATGTGAAAATGTCAATAGACATTTAATATTGGTAACAATTAATATTATCTATTAACAATAGATAATTAACATTAATTAGTATTATCAATAGATAATATTAACCTAACTTCTTCTGTGGCGGTAAATTTTGTGGAATATGGCAAACTGTCTAAAGCTATTCTCTTTAGAAGTAACTCTTTTAAGATTTTTATTTTTGCTTGATTCTATCTTGGAAGGCTACTAATTTATTTTGGGGGGTTTATCTAAGGGAGGAGTAGAGTTCTTAGCACATAGGAGGCATGGAGTAAATTTCATTGTTCTACTCTCTATTCTTTACTCTTCTCAGCCCCAATGTCTGCTTGATGACCAAGTTCTGACCATGAACTTTCATTATCCTAGTTCATATTGCCTTTGTCCATATTCCCACTGGAGTACTGCAACAGATTAAAGGTCACCCTGCCTCAAGTCATGTGCCCCTCTACTCAATTCCTTTCCACATGTCTGTATTTTTTTAAAACATATCTGATTAAATTATTTCTTCTGCTTACTATTCAATAACTCCACATTTCCTTCAAGATAAAGTCTAAATTCGCTTGATCAGTAATGAGTTTTCCGACCTGGCTTCTACCTATCTGCCTTTCTTTATCCTTCATTATGTTCTTGAATTCTGTACTGAAACCATACTGGGTTACTTGAAGCTCCTCTAGCACTATTATCTCCTCTCCAGGTATGTATACATGCTTCTACTTCTGTCTATAATAGTCCCATCCATGGCCGGGTGTGGTGGCTCACACCTGTAATGTCAGCACTTTGGGAGGCCGAGGTGGGCGGATCAGGAGGTCAGGAGATGGGGACCATCCTGGCTAACACAGTGAAACCCCGTCTCTACTAAAAATGCAAAAAATTAGCTAGGCGTAGTGGTGCATGCCTGTAGTCCCAGCTACTCGGGAGGCTGAGGCAGGAGAATTGCTTGAACCCAAGAGGTGGAGGTTGCAGTGAATGGAGATCATGCTACTGCACTCCAGCCTGGGAGACAGAGTGAGACTCTGTCTCAAAATAAAATAATCCCATCCAATTCAGGCCAGCTCACAACTTTTCACTCCTTTCATACTCACTGGGCCTTGTTTCAGACTACCTTGCCTTGACTTTCCTAGTGTGAGTTACTGTGCTCCTTTTTTTGCTTTCTCGGTATGTTGTGGAGGTGCCTCTCATGACATTTTTGGCACTGTACTGTAATTGGCTATTTACTTGTTCGTCTTGTTTTTAGTAGACTGTAGGCTCCTTGAGGGCAAGGGATATGTCCTATTCATCACTGAATCCTCATTAACAGGGAGCCAACTCAGTCAATAAATTTAAGTTCTTCTCTTCCTTCTGTTCCAGGTTAGGATCAGAGGACATATTTACTCTGAACATGATATGTTCAGCTTCATTTTCTGGATTCTGGAGGTTGATGTCAAGAATGGTAAAAATGATTCTGACTGCATTGAGTGACCTTATCCTGAGGGTGAGAGAACTGCTTGTTGGAGGGGCTAACCTGTTTGCATCTGTCAGAATTATACTGTCAGCCTAGCTGACTGCCCTGTGGAAAAGTATTTATCTTAATATAAAAAAAGTAGGCATCTCTTAGATAGTACTGTCCAATAGAAATATAATGTGAGCTACATATGTATTTTAAATTTTCTAGTAGCCAGATTTAAAAAGTAAAAAGGAATAGGTGAAATTAGTTTTATTAATAATTAATTAAGAAATTTTATTTAGCCCATTATACTCAAAATATTATCATAATGTAATTGTTATAATTGTATTTTTTATTGTAACATATAATCAATATAAAAGTTCTTAATGAGATATTTTATATTCTTGGTTTTTGTACTTGATCTTTGTAATATGGTTTCTATTTTATTCCTATAGCACATCTCAGTTTAGACTAGCCACTTTCAAGCACTTAAGAGCCACATATGGCCAGTAGCTACCATATTGGACAGTGTAGCTTTAAAAGCTTAAGTAGAACATGTTAACATAGAATAGGACTGCAAACATTTCCAGGGTTTTCCTTCAGAATCCTTGATGCTGAACTGAGATGTCTGCCCCTTAATGAAGGAGAAAACTAATGAACAACAGGTCACAGGATTGAATAGTAAGAAGAAGAGTGAGGAAATGTACATGAATGGCATCACGGATCTGGTAGGTCTCAAGAAGCAAAATCCAATTAAGAGAAAGTCCTCTTAATCATGTTTGACTAAGGGCCAGATGGCCTGATGTAGCACTTTCTAGACTGTGTGAGATGCCAGCAAAGGTTCCAGGGAAAAGGGTTAAGTGGCCAAATGTGTCTGACTAATAATAGGTTAAGTAGGTGGAGGTGTAGCAGGTTTTTTCCCTGAAAGATTTGCAATAGTTTAAAAAATATATGTATAGTTAAAATTATACAAGTAGTCCATGAATGTATTCACTTAAAAAATTAAAATACTACGAAGTCTCTCCTAGATGCTTAATCCTACTTCCTACCCAAAATGTGTATCATCCCAAATTTTATTGCTGTATTGGAAAAGATCTTTCTAGATCTTTTTCTATATATTTACGAACACACATATGCACTTAGAAATACTTAGAGTGTTTTTTGTTGGATCATACCATAATAGTGCTCCTCTTTATTTTTTTCATTTAACAATATATCTTGGATTTCCATATTAGACACACACACACACACACATGCACACACACACATAGCAAGTCAGGGTTTCAGCATAAAATAGAATGCGATTGAAATGGTTCAAGAGACTTTAGTGAGGAGTCTACCATAGAAGAATTGGCAGAATCGAGGGAGCTAACATGAGAGAGTGTGCCACCCAGAGACTAGCAACAAGGAAGCAGTTATTAGCCCTAACCTGAAGAGGGAAGAAGAAATAATATTACTTACAGAGAGAGCTGGCTGTCCAAAGGGAGCTGGAGTCTTAGAGGGTTGCAGCTGTGATCAGAAATGAAGTACCAAGCAGGGAGAGAACAGGTGAGAAATTGTCTGACCTGTCTTCCTATCTTCTACTGGTATCTCCTGTTGGCTGAAGATCATGGAAAGCCAGCTGTGATGCAGCTCAGGTGATGAGTTTATAGAAATCAGTCTCTCAGGGAACAGTTTAGAGCAGAGAAAGGCAGAAAATGTCTCTTGGGATCGAGAAGAAACGGAGACCAACCAACTGTCACTATTGCCTTTTTTTTTTTTTTAGATGGAGTGTTGTTCTGTCACCAAGGCTGGAGTACAGTGGTGTGATGTCTGCTCAGTGCAACCTCTGCCTCCTGGGTTCAAGCGATTCTTCTGCCTCAGCCTCCCGAGTAGCTGGAGCTGGGATTACAGGTGCAAGCCACCATGCCTGGCTAATTTTTGTATTTTAGTAGAGATGGGGTTTCACCATGTTGACTAGGCTGGTCTTGAACTCCTGACCTCAAGCGATCCACCCTCCTCAGCCTCTCAAATTCTGGGATTACAGGCATGAGTCATGGCGTGCAGCCTAGACAACTGTCATTATTGCCTTTCAAAGTTGCTATGCCGATTATTCTCCAGCCACCAGTATGTGAGAATACCTGTGTCCCCATAGAGCTGTGAATACTTGAGATCAAAGATTCCAGAGCTTTTCTTAGCTATTTGACCTTGGAACTCTTTTTTTTGTTCCTAAAATGCTAGTAACATCTTGTTGACAAAACATATATTGGGAAACATCCATCTACTAGATAGAATAGTCTTTGAAACCATCCACTTAACAGCTGTGTGACTTTGGTCAAGTTCCTTAGCTGCTCTGAACTTCAGTTTCTTGGAATTAATAATATCTACTTTGCAGGGTTCTTGACAAGACTAAATGTACTTAGGACAGTATCTGACCCATAGTAGAAAGAGAAAGTGGTAGCTAAAAATAGGGATTGTGGGAACAGAATGTATTTTACCAGGTTTTTAAGGATAAATTTCTTTTTCAATTCTTAAACTTTTCTACCAAATTTCCCTGTGGTCAGAGAAAGGTCTGCTATGTCATAGGAGCCTCAAGATGTGGCCTTTGAAGCCATCTAGCACACTTGTGAAATGGGTTTTATCTTTTAAAAATCACATAAGTAGGCCGGGCACAGTGGCTCATACCTGTAATCCTAGCACTTTGGGAGGCCAAGGCTGGCAGATTGCTTGATCCCCGCAGTTTGAGACCAGCCTGGCAACATGGCGAAACTCCATCTCTATTAAAAAAAAGATAAGTGAAAAGCATATAAATATTATGTTCAAATCAATAATTTATTTTCTAAACTATAAAATATATTTTAATTGTCCAAATATTGATTATATTTTAATTTTGCCCAAGACTTCATGTAAAAAAATTACCATTTTACATGAAGCCTTTGGGCAAAATTTGTGAACAAGAAGATATGCCTTCTTTATATCATAGTTTCAAAGTAAGTTGCTAATTATGCTACATTGAGGAACTCAGCTAGAAGCAGTACTGCCTTATTTATTTAAAAATTACTTCTGAGCGGAGGCGGAAGTTTCAGTGAGCCGAGATCGCACCACTGCTCTCCAGCCTAGGCGACAGAGGGAGACACCATCTCAAAAGAAAAAAAAAAATTACTTCTGAGCATATATTGAATGTGAGTCACCATGCTAGGAACTGGGAATAAAATGGCAAAATAGACAAAATTTTTCTCCTTGAGGAACTTAGAGTTGAATTGGTATAGGCAGATAACAACAAGCAAATCAACACAGAAGGAAGTTGATTATGGAAGTGATATTTACTCTGGAGAATTTTATGAAGAACCCATGCTGAAGTTTTTTTTATTATTATTATACTTGAAGTTTTAGGGTACATGTGCACAACATGCAGGTTAGTTACGTATGTATACATGTGCCATGTTGGTGTCCTGCGCCCATTAACTCGTCATTTACATTAGGTATATCTCCTAATGCTATCCCTCCCCCATCCCCCCACCCCACAACAGGCCTCGGTGCATGATGTTCCCCTTCCTGTGTCCATGTGTTCTCATTGTTCACTTCCCACCTATGAGTGAGAATGTGTGGTGTTTGGTTTTTTGTCCTTGCAATACTTTGCTGAGAATGATGGTTTCCAGCTTCATCCATGTCCCTACAAAGGACATTAACTCATCATTTTTTATGGCTGCATAGTATTCCATTGTGTATATGTGCCACATTTTCTTAATCCAGTCTATCATTGTTGGACATTTGGGTTGGTTCCAAATCTTTGCTATTGTGAATGGTGCCGCAATAAACATACATGTGCATGTGTCTTTATAGCAGCGTGATTTATAATCCTTTGGGTATATATCCAGTAATGGGATGGCTGGGTCAAATGGTATTTCTAGTTCTAGATCCCTGAGGAATCGCCACACTGACTTCCACAAGGGTTGAACTAGTTTACAGTCCCACCAACAGTGTAAAAGTGTTGCTATTTCTCCACATCCTCTCCAGCACCTGTTGTTTCCTGACTTTTTAATAATCACCATTCTAACTGGTGTGAGATGGTACCCCATCGTGGTTTTGATTTGCATTTCTCTGATGGCCACTGATGATGAGCATTTTTTCATGTGTCTGTTGGCTGCATAAATGTCTTCTTTTGAGAAGTGTCTGTTCATATCCTTTGCCCACTTTTTGATGGGGTTGTTTGCTTTTTCTTGTAAATTTGAGTTCTTTGTAGATTCTGGATATTAGCCCTTTGTCAGATGAGTAGATTGCAAAAATTTTCTCCCATTCTGTAGGTTGCCTGTTCACTCTGATGGTAGTCTCTTGCTGTGCAGAAGCTCTTTAGTTTAATTAGATCCCATTTGTCTATTTTGGCTTTTGTTGCCATTGCTTTTGGTGTTTGAGACATGAAGTCCTTGCCCACGCCTTTGACCTGAATGGTATTGCCTAGGTTTTCTTCTAGGGTTTTTATGGTTTTAGGTCTAACATTTAAGTCTTTAATGCATCTTGAATTAATTTTTGTATAAGGTGTAAGGAAGGGATTCAGTTTCAACTTTCTACATATGGCTAGCCAGTTTTCCCAGCACCATTTATTAAATAGGGAATCCTTTCCCCATTGCTTGTTTTTCTCAGGTTTGTCAAAGACCAGATAGTTTTAGATATGTGGCATTATTTCTGAGGCCTCTGTTCTGTTCCATTGGTCTATATCTCTGTTTTGGTACCAGTACCATGCTGTTTTGGTTGCTGTAGCCTTGTAGTATAGTTTGAAGTCAGGTAGCGTGATGCCTCCACCTTTGTTCTTTTGGCTTAGGATTGACCTGGCGATGCAGGCTCTTTCTTGGTTCCACATGAACTTTAAAGTAGTTTTTTCCAATTCTGTGAAGAAAGTCATTGGTAGCTTGATGGGGATGGCATTGAATCTGTAAATTACCTTGGGCAGTATGGCCATCTTCACGATACTGATTTTTCCTACCCATGGGCATGGAATGTTCTTCCATTTGTTTGTATCCTCTTTTATTTCTTTGAGCAGTGGTTTATAGTTCTCCTTGAAGAGGTTCTTCACATCCCTTGTACGTTGGATTCCTAGGTATTTTATTCTCTTTGAAGCAATTGAGAATGGGAGTTCAGTCATGATTTGGCTCTCTGTTTGTCTATTATTGGTGTATAAGAATGCTTGTGATTTTTGCACATTGATTTTGTATCCTGAGACTTTGCTGAAGTTGCCTATCAGCTTAAGGAGATTTTGGGCTGAGATGATGGGGTTTTCTAGACATACAGTCATGTCATCTGCAAACAGGGACAATTTGACTTCCTCTTTTCCTAATTGAATACCCTTTATTTCCTTCTCCTGCCTGATTGCCCTGGCCAGAACTTCCAACACTATGTTGAATAGGAGTGGTGAGAGAGGGCATCCCTGTCTTGTGCCAGTTTTCAAAGGGAATGCTTCCAGTTTTTGCCCATTCAGTATGATATTGGCTGTGGGCTGGTCATAGATAGCTCTTATTATTTTGAGATATGTCCCATCAATACCTAATTTATTGAGCTTTTAGCATGAAGTGTTGTTGAATTTTGTCAATGGCCTTTTCTGCATCTATTGAGATAATGATGTGGTTTTTGTCATCGGTTCTGTTTATATGCTAGATTACGTTTATTGATTTGCATATGTTGAACCAGCCCTGCATCCCAGGGATGAAACCCACTTGATCATGGTGGATAAGCTTTTTGATGTGCTGCTGCTGGATTCAGTTTGCCAGTATTTTATTGAGGATATTTGCAT
The DNA here is from genome assembly GCF_029281585.2 of Gorilla gorilla gorilla. NCBI lineage: Eukaryota > Metazoa > Chordata > Mammalia > Primates > Hominidae > Gorilla > Gorilla gorilla. Next base: position 170,121,619 of record NC_073229.2, read on the forward strand.
CGATGTTCATCAGGGATGTTGATCTAAAATTCTCTTTTTTTGTTGTGTCTCTGCCAGGCTTTGGTATCAGGATGATGCTGGCCTCATAAAATGAGTTAGGGAGAATTCCCTCTTTTTCTATGGATTGGAATAGTTTCAGAAGGCATGGTACCAGCTCCTCCTTGTACCTCTGGTAGAATTCGGCTGTGAATCCATCTGGTCCTGGACATTTTTGGTTGGTAAGCTATTAATTATTACCTCAATTTCAGAGCCTGTTATTGGTCTATTCAGATATTCAACTTCTTCCTGGTTTAGTCTTGGGAGGATGTATGCGTTGAGGAATTTATCCATTTCTTCTAGATTTTCTAGTTTATTTGTGTAGAGGTGTTTATAGTATTCTGTGATGTTAGTTTGTATTTCTGTGGGATCTGTGGTGATATCCTCTTATCATTCTTTATTGCGTCTGTTTGATTTTTCTCTCTTTTCTTCTTTGTTAGTCTTGCTAGCGTTCTATCAGTTTTGTTGATCTTTTCAAAAAACCAGCTCCTGGCGACGTGATGGCGGGTGCCTGTAATCCCATCTACTGGGGAGGTTGAGGCAGGAGAATGCTGTGAACCCGGGAGGCGGAGCTTGCAGTGAGCTGAGATCGCGCCACTGCACTCCAGCCTGGGCTACACAGGCAGACTCCGTCTCAAAAAAAACAAAACAAACAAAAAAAAAAAAAAACAGCTCCTGGATTCATTGATTGTTTGAAGGGTTTTTTGTGTCTCTATTTCCTTCAGTTCTGCTCTTATCTTAGTTATTTCTTGCCTTCTGCTAGTTTTTGAATGTGTTTGCTCTTGCTTCTCTAGTTCTTTTAATTGTGATGTTAGAGTGTCAATTTTATATCTTTCCTGCTTTCTCTTGTGGGCATTTAGTGCTATAAATTTCCCTCTACACACTGCTTTGAATGTGTCCCAGAGATTCTGCCATGTTGTGTCTTTGTTCTCGTTGGTTTCAAAGAACATCTTTATTTCTGCCTTCATTTTGTTATGTGCCCAGTAGTCGTTCAGGAGCAGGTTGTTCAGTTTCCATGTAGTTGAGCGGTTTTGAGTGAGATTCTTAATCCTGAGTTCTTGTTTGATTGCGCTGTGGTCTGAGAGACAGTTTGTTATAATCTGTGTTGTTTTACATTTGCTGAGGAGTGCTTTACTTCCAACTATGTGGTCAGTTTTGGAATAGGTGTTGTGTGGTGCTGAAAAGAATGTATATTCTGTTGATTTGGGGTGGAGAGTTCTGTAGATGTCTATTAGGTCCGCTTGGTGCAGAGCTGAGTTCAGTTCCTGGATATCCTTATTAAGTTTCTGTCTCCTTGAACTGTCTAATGTTGACAGTGGGGTGTTAAAGTCTCCCATTATTATTGTGTGGGAGTCTAAGTCTCTTTGTAGGTCTCTAAGGACTTGCTTTATGAATCTGAGTGCTCCTGTATTGGGTGCTCATATATTTAGGATAGTTAGCTCTTCTTGTCGAATTGATCACTTTACCATTATGTAATGGCCTTCTTTGTCTCTTTTGATCTTTGTTGGTTTAAAGTCTGTTTTATCAGAGACTAGGATTGCAACCCCTGCCTTTTTTTGTTTTCTATTTGCTTGGTAGATCTTCCTCCATCCCTTTGTTTTGAGCCTATGTGTGTCTCTGCATGTGAGATGGGTTTCCTGAATATAGCACACTGATGGGTCTTGACTCTTTATCCAATTTGCCAGTCTGTGTCTTTTAATTGGAACATTTAGCCCATTTACATTTAAGGTGAATGTTGTTATGTGTGAATTTGATCCTGTCATTTTGATGTTAGCTGGTTATTTTTTTCGTTAGTTGATGCAGTTTCTTCCTAGTCTTGATGGTCTTCACAATTTGGCATGTTTTTGCAGTGGCTGGTACCAGTTGTTCCTTTCCATGTTTAGTGCTTCCTTCAGGAGCTCTTTTAGGGCAGGCCCGATGGTGACAAAATCTCTCAGCATTTGCTTGTCTGTAAAGTATTTTATTTATCCTTCACTTACGAAGCTTTGTTTGGCTGGATATGAAATTCTGGGCTGAAAATTCTTTTCTTTAAGAATGTTGAATATTGGCCCCCACTCTCTTCTGGCTTGTAGAGTTTCTGCCGAGAGATCAGCTGTTAGTCTGATGGGCTTCCCTTTGTGGGTAACCCGACCTTTCTCTCTGGCTGCTCTTAACATTTTTTCCTTCATTTCAACTTTGGTGAATCTGACAATTATGTGTCTTGGAGTTGCTCTTCTCGAGGAGTATCTTTGTGGCGTTCTCTGTATTTCCTGAATGTGAATGTTGGCCTGCCTTGCTAGATTGGGGAAGTTCTCCTGGATAATATCCTGCAGAGTGTTTTCCAACTTGGTTCCAATCTCCCTGTCACTTTCAGGAACACCAATCAGACGTAGATTTGGTCTTTTCACATAGTCCCGTATTTCTTGGAGGCTTTGTTCATTTCTTTTTGTTATTTTTTCTCTAAACTTCTCTTCTAGCTTCATTTCATTCATTTCATCTTCCATCACTGATACCGTTTCTTCCAGTTGATCGAATCGGCTACTGAGGCTTGTGCATTCATCACGTAGTTCTCGTGCCTTGGTTTTCAGCTCCATCAGGTCCTTTAAGGACTTCTCTGCATTGGTTATTCTAGTTAGCCATTCATCTAATTTTTTTTCAAGGTTTTTAACTTCTTTGCCATGGGTTTGAACTTCCTTCTTTAGCTCGGAGTAGTTTGATCATCTGAAGCCTTCTTCTCTCAACTCGTCAAAGTTGTTCCCTGTCCAGCTTTGTTCCATTGCTGGTGAGGAGCTGCATTCCTTTGGAGGAAGAGAGGCACTCTGATTTTTAGAGTTTCCAGTTTTTCTGCTCTGTTTTTTCCCCATCTTTGTGTTTTTATCTACCTTTGGTCTTTGATGATGGTGACGTACAGATGGGGTTTTGGTGTGGATGTCCTTTCTGTTTATTAGTTTTCCTTCTAACAGTCAGGACCCTTAGCTGCAGGTCTGTTGGAGTTTGCTGGAGGTCCACTCCAGACCCTGTTTGCCTGGGTATCAGCAGTGGAGGCTGCAGAACAGCGGATATTGGCGAACAGCAAATGTTGCTGCCTGATCGTTCCTCTGGAAGTTTTGTCTCAGAGGAGTACCCGGCCGTGTGAGGTGTCAGTCTGCCCTTATTGGGGTGTGCCTCCGAGTTAGGCTACTCGGGGGTCAGTGACCCACTTGAGGAGGCAGTCTGTCTGTTCTCAGATCTCCAGCTGCATGCTGGGAGAACCACTACTCTCTTCAAAGCTATCAGACAGGGACATTTAAGTCTGCAGAGGATTCTGCTGCCTTTTCTTTGGCTATGCCCTGCCCCCAGAGGTGGAGTCTACAGAGGCAGGCAGGGCTCCTTGAGCTGTGGTGGGCTCCACCCAGTTCGAGCTTCCTGGCCACTTTGTTTACCTACTGAAGCCTTGGCAATGGTGGGCGCCCCTCCCCCAGCTTTGCTGCCACCTTGCAGTTTGATCTCAGACTGCTGTGCTAGCTGTGAGTGAGGCTTCGTGGGCATAGGACCCTCTGAGCCAGGCGTGGGATATAATCTCCTGGTGTGCTGTTTGTTAAGACCGTTGGAAAAGTGCAGTATTAGGGTGGGAGTGACCCGATTTTCCAGGTGCCATCTGTCACCCCTTTCTTTGACTAGGAAAGGGAATTCCCTGCCCCTTGCGCTTCCCGGGTGAGGCGATGCCTCGCCCTGCTTTGGCTCCTGCTCGGTGCACTGCACCCACTGTCCTGCACCCACTTTCTGACACTCCCCAGTGAGATGAACCCGGTACCTCATTTGGAAATGTGGAAATCACCTGTCTTCTGCGTTGCTCACACTGGGAGCTGTAGACTGGAGCTGTTCCTATTTGGCCATCTTGGCTCCCCAGGCTGAAGTTTTAATAGGATGGTTTTATTGTATTTTAAATAGGATGGTTAGAAAAGGTTTTTCTGAGGAATTATCATTTTAGCTGAGTACTAAAGAATGAGAATAAGCCAGTTACTCTAGGCACTTTTAGGCAAAGGGAATTGCAAGAGTAAGGGTTCCAGGTGGAAGAAGTTATTGGCATATTCAAAGAACAGAGAGGATGTGTTTGTTGTGCAGTAGATACTTGAGGTAGTATCATGTGATAAGGAATGAGTAGGGAGAAGCCAGATCATGTGAGTCTTTGCAGATCATGGTAAGGCATTTGAATTTTATTCTATAGGCAATCTAAAGATGGTAGAATTTTTAAGCAGGGAAATGATACTATTTGAATTTAAAAGTCATTTTGACTGTCATATGGATAATGGATCAGAAAGGCATAAAAGGGGAAGAGAGGGACCAGTTAGAAAGCAGATTGGAAAAATGTAAAAGGAGCAGGTAGAGAGAAGTAGGTGAATTTAAAATATATTTGGGAGGCAAAACTGGCAGAATTTTGTAATAGAATGGATGGGGGGAAATGAGAAAAGAAGGAGTCAAAGATGACATAGTTTTGAACTTGAGCAAGTTGAGTCAATGGTAGTGCCATTTGCTGAAATGGAGAAGATTTGGAAGATGAAGCTTTGTCTTCTTGTTGGACATATTAAGTGTTAAATGACTTTTTAAATATCCACAAAGGTATCTCAGGGAACAGATAATTGTACATAAGTAGAAGGAGTCATTATCCCAGTGGGTCTAATCACCTGGAGGGTTTGTTAAAACATCAGTTGCTGGGGGCCACCCTTAGAGTTTCCAGTTCAGAAGCTCTGAGATGAGAGCTCTGGAAAACATGCTTTTCTAATAAGTTCCCAGGTAATACTGATTGTGCTGGTCCTGGAGCCACATTTGAGAACCACTACATTAATATGAAAGTGGATAAGATTACCTAAAAAGAAAATGTGGGTAAGGAAACAAAAAGGACATGGGATCAGGCCTGGGACCTTCAGAATTTAGATGCCGGGACAGAGAATTATCCAATTTTTGACATTATCCTCTTCCAAACCTCAAGCAAACTTATTTCTCTGGGTCCCTAACAGCTAGAAAAAAACAGGAAGTTCTTAACTTTAAAGTAATAATTGAGGAATTTTAACAGTTTGAATGACCCTCATCAAAAAATGATTCATTTGTAATAAAATTGATATGTATTTCATTACATTTCAATCCTTTCAAAAGAAATTATTTATGTAGGAAAACTTTTTGGCCAAACGTTATGAAAATGGCCAGATTTTTTTGCTTGCTCCAAGTATTTTGAATGGAGAGGTTTTGAATTTTGATTTGCAAGGGTGTGGGAGATAATGTTTTCCCAGAGACCAGTGAAGAAGTTCTTGTTGCTTTAATGCCTATTTTCTCCTGTGCAGAATATTTGTTCAATTTCTTTCCAGTTGGATGTGATGTATTAAAATTAACCTGAAAAGCATAGATTTGTCTCATTAAGGGGGATAATTCATAATGGATATGTTGGCAGAAATGAAATATTTAATCAACTATTTAAAATAAATCCAAATCATCAGTGATTATTACACTGATTACAAATGAAACATTATGTTATGTAGGACAGAATATTTATGAAAGCGTGCTTTCAGTTATTTTGAATACAGATATGCATTTATAAAACATTTCAGATTGATTAAGGTTTCTCTACCCTAAAGGACCAGTTTTAGTTATTAAATTTCTCATTATCCTCATCCCTTTGATGGTGCACATTTCAAGGAGATCTAATAGAATATTTCTAAAATGACTGCTGGCTATAAAAGGTTATTAGAAAATTTAAGATATTAAAATGAATAATGGGAAAAACCCTATATTTGCAGATGTAAATAAACCTTGCTTTTAGGTTCTTGAACCATATGTTTTATTTTCTAATTAGAGATAAGTATAACTACATAAAATCAACAAAAAGTTTCATTGCTATTATCTCTATTTCTTGAGTTATTTTGCTATTTCAGTTTTCTTTTGTAACCTGGTATATTAAAGTCATTTGTAGCAAGTATCAAAATACCAATCTAGACCGGTTTCCTAACTTAGTCTGAGCTTGTCCTTATAATTTGATATCCTTCAATTTCTTGAGAAATTTGGATGCTTTGCATTTATGGGATCAAGTCTCACAGGAAAGTGTTGATCATCCACGTTTTGAAGAAAAATGCTGTGGCTTGGTAGAGACCCTGCCTGAAAGTTATAGGAGGCTTTGTTAGTTTAAAATAATGCACAGAAGAAGTCAAAATATACGTGGCCAAATTCTCTACAGAGTTGAGTTCTCAGCTACTTTATTGCTAATGCAATGCCAAGGAAAATATATGAAGTCTATTTGGCAGAAGCACCGTAAACAGGCGCTGTAAGAATACCAGCAATATGAAAATAATTTAGAGAATACAGGAAATCCACACCCCTTCCTCTATCTCTAAATTATTCCCTTTTAGCCATCTTCTTGCTGTTTGAAACTATATTAGTATACAAATATTTATTTCTTTGAATTAAGATACCATATATGCAGAAATCTTTGACACATGATAAATACTGTTCAGTAAATGTTTTACAGAATTGTCTGTCAAACACTACAAATTCTTGGGAACATAAAGTTGAATGAGGTAGCATTTTTGTCAATGTTCTCACTGTCTAGTAAGGAAAGGCAAACCTGTTAAAAACTGTGTAATGAACTTTTGTATGTGATATGATAGAAGTGCAGAATATTGTGAGGGCACAAATGAGGGTATGATAAACTCTATTTGTTGGGATGTTTAGAAATTCCTTCATAGAGGAAATGATAATTGTGTGTTGAAGGATTAATAGGTATGTTCCAGGTAAACAGCGATCTAGGGTATCCTAGACAAGAAGAGCCTCTTAAATCTGGAAGGCCTGGAAATGGAAAGCAGACTGCATTATTTAAAGAGATTGCAAGCTGCTGGACACACGGGGAATGAAGAGTGAAAGTGAAGAGGTGGTGAGGCATGGACAAAATATGAAGTAAGATAGGAGAGTAGCTAAGGGTTTGAGTGTGGAAACATTTTATGCCATGACAAGGCATTTGGAATTTATCCCATTATCCATATGGAGACATGGAATTATTTTAATCAGGGAAATGATATGATCAGTTTTGTGTCTTACATAATTCTAGTCATGTTATGGAAGGTGGAACAGATGGGAAGACTGGAGACAGAGAGACCCTCAGGGCACCATTGCAGCTGGGGAGCTCATGTATGAGAAGGAGTTGAACTAAGGCAGCAATGGAGAGGAGAGGAGCTATCGAGAGTTGGGCAGTGCTTTTCACAGAAATAAGGAGTACTTCAGCAGGTCCAATTTGGAGAGAAAGATGATTTCATCTTTGGCTGTGTTGAGGCTCAGGTATTGGTGAACCCCCATTCACATAGGGGCACTTGATTTAGATGAGTTGAATGACTAAATGAATGACTACATGAGCATGGGGCTAGCAGAAAACCTGGGCTGGAGATAGAGATGTCATGAGCACATAGTTGGTAGTCGAAGTCAAGGGAAAGGCAAAGTAAATCAGTGACAACTTGTAAATCAGGAAGTGATGAGGACTAAGAATAGAACCCTGGGGAACACCACTAAATAAAGAGCAAATATAGGAGTAAGAGCTTAAATGGAGATTGAGAAAATATGAGCTGAGTGATAGAATGGGAAACCCAGAAAGCATAAAGTCACAGAAACCAAGTGGGGAGAGAGTTTTAATGATGAAGGAACAGTCAGCAGTTAAATGCTGGGGAAAGGTCAAGTATACAGGAACTAAAAAGATCCTATGGATCTTTTAGGAAGCCATCGATGACTTTTTTCTTGGAGAATTTAAGTAGTGGTAAAAGGGGAACTTGCTTGCAGTAGGGCTGAAGATTGTATAAGAGGTGAAGACAAGGGGTTGTCCAGTGTAGAGTCTTCTTTCTTGGAGGTGGTTTTGAGAGATACAGCAAGAGATGAAGAAGAATCTAGGATTAATGGAAGAATTTTTGTTTATGTCTTAAATTGTTTATTTTAATTGGGGGGAATCTGGAGAATGATTATAGGAAGAGGCTTGAGGGAAAGATGCATCAAAGAGAAAAGTTGAAAATAAAGAGAGACGTCCTGGAGCTGGTACGATGCAAAAGCACAAAAGGGAACAGCCTGAAATAGGATTTCTGTATTATTCTTGCCGGAGTTTGAAGTCCATTTCTGCCTTCAGCACCACGGTCTTCCCAAATAGGGATCCATCCTGTGCTATTCATTCCATTCCCAGGCAAATCTACCTAAAACAAGCACTGAACTAGGAATGAGGAGACCTGGATTCTAGTCTCACATCTTGTCCCAGTGAGTTTTATAATCCTGGGTAAGCCACTTAACTTCCATGGCTCTCAGGTTTCTTATTTTTTGAAACTGTACCAGTTGAGTAGGCTTTTTCCAGGTCTCTCTTTCTGTTTCTTTGACTGTTCTTGCATACTAAAATGTAAACATATCTGTTAACTGAAAACAGCTTAAAAGCCATCTGTCTTCAGGGTCATTTGTATTGTAATAGTATTCAAAACCTTTCAGAAAAGTTCTAACAATGTGGATTCCTGATACAAATAAGAAGTGGGAGATTTTGGAGGGCATTATAACTTCCTGGTACCCTGGAAATCATACCATGTAGACACTTTTTCTCATGTACGTAGAATTGGCCCTGCTTGCTTGTGTTTAAGATGAGAAGCAAGCTAAAGAACAGTCATTACAGTTTGTCCCAGACCTTGGGAATAAGGTAACTTTTCAAGCCTACTGGTAGTAACAGCTAATGATAACTACATCTTTCCAAAAATTCCTTGTCAAGCCAAAAGTGTTGGAGTCATCCCTGATTCTTAATTTCTTAAATTTCATCCCATGTTCAGAAAATGCTTTTGGCTCTACCCATAACATACATCCAGAGACTGCTCATTTCTCACTATCTCTACTGCTACCAGCCTGGTCTAATTAAGGCACCATTATCTTTTGTCTGGATTATTGTAGTAGTCTCCTAACTAGTCTCACTGCTTCCACTCATGCTTTTGATAAGTGTAGTCTTATCAAAGCAGCCAGAATTATCTGATTAAATCATAAGTTGGATCTTTCCTCTGTTCACAATCTTTCAATGGCTCCCCATTTGGAAAAAAAAAACAACAACAACAACCAAAGAACCAAACAAATCCTAATGGCCTACAAGGCTCTATGTGAACTGGTTTCCCATTTGCTTTCTGACCTAATTCCCTACTGCTCTTTCCCCCACTCTCTGTTCCAGACAAAATGACTTCCTGACATGTCTTCAGTCACATCGGGTACCCTCAAGCCCTAAGGCCTGTCACTGGATGTTTCTTCTGCTTGGAATACTTTCACCGATGTATTCTCAAGGGTAACTCCCTCAACCCCTTAAAATCTTTGTTCAGATGTCACCCTCTCAATGAAACCTGAATACCCTTTAAAGTTACACCCCACTCTATAGTATTCTCAAGGGAACTCCCTCAACCCCTTAAAATCTTTGTTCAGATGTCACCCTCTCAATGAAACCTGAATACCCTTTAAAGTTACATACCACTCTATAGTGTCTACCTTACATTTCTGTTCCCTAACCTACAGTTCTTACTTTCTCAAGGGTACTTGTAGCATATTATGTAATTTATTTATTATGTTTAGTGTTTATCTTCTGTTTCTCCTTGGTAGAAAGAAGTCAGAGGTTTTTGTGTGGTTTGTTCATTGATGTATCCCAATCACTTAGAAAAATACCTGGCATATAATAGGTACTCAATAGATATTGATCATTGGTAAATTCGTAATAATAAAAATAACAATGGTCACTTACATTTACATAACAATTCAGAGTTTTTAAAACACATTTACTTTATTTTTAGAATGTTTTAGTAAATATAAAAATATCTTGGGAGAGGGTAACCCAATAAAACCAGGTAGAATGAGATTCACCAGGGAAAGCAGAACCCCAAGGGACTGGGAGAAAGGGTATATACATTTGACAATCAATGACCCTGCAAAGTCCAATATACCCAGACGCTTGTGTGAAAAGTAGCCAGTTGAATTAATGATTTGTTGGTTAGGGCTATAGAAAACAGGAAGATCATTCCAGAGGTGAGGTTAAGAAGGCATGAAAAATTACCATTGCCTAAATCACAATTTCATCTACATCTGCACCATTTTCGGACATTATAATCAGAGAATATTGGTGTTGATTGGTAAAGACAACAGTTAAGAAACAGGAAAATTGGTTTACTTTTAAGTCATGCCCAGATTCTTATATATGGCTTATGCATTGAGCATACAAGAGGGAAAATACTATTTTGTAAGCAATTTGAGAATAACAACATAGGGGAATAGATACACTGGAAGACTGGGGCCTTTCTTTTTGAATGAGTACATTTTGTTTCTGATATATAGCCTAATGATTCTTTAGTGGCAACAGAAAAAACATCCCAAACCAATTTTGTTTTTGAAATATTAGCAAATTTAACTTGAGAATAGCAGCATTGGAAATATCTGTCTTATATACCTGTGGGAAACAAAAATGGCTTCAACCTCCTTCAACAAACAAATATTTTATTTCTCCCTACAAAGATGAAATCTCCAACCAGAGAATATCCATTTACTTTTAGCTGCAATAACTAAACTAGGCTATGAAGCAACTAGACAACTGGGATAGCTCCCTTGGTTAGAAAGACCTAATGCTGTATTTTATAAATTCTACCTGTGGTTATCTATCACACTTAATCAGTTTAATAAAATGAAAAAAACTGATTTTATAACTAGAACATGTGCTATGAATAAATTAAAAGTAAAAGATAATTCAATATATGATTATATGCCACTTTTTCTCCAAAGTAAATCTGAATGTGTGTGTAGTTTGTAGAAAGATATTATTTAAACTTAGATATTCAGTTAGAATATAGAAAGTAACATCTAAAAATATATCATAAATGTATTGAATTAACTGTTGTTCTTTTCGTATATATGATAGACTAAATTTAATTTTTAAAAAGCTTTTCCTTGAAAAAATGTACACGACATAAAACTGTTCTTGTAAGCTATTCTAAAATATTTTGTTGCCTTTACCTGCAAAGAAAATTTTTTAAAGTAAGAATTAGAACCATGTAATGATTTCTCCCAAGTTTAATACTCTGTACCTCTGAAAAGTCAGACGTTCAAATTATTGAATTCTTTTTATATGATAACCTTAACTCCAAAGGTTAGTCTAACTCTAACTTTTCCAGTTGTAACACACCCTTTAGAACTTTATTTTATTTTTTCATTGAATCTGTATTCCCAACTCTAGGAACTAAATGTTAAATAACTTGAAAATAAAATGTTTAGTTGTTTTTTTTTAAAAAAAGTTGTTTATTCCCAATCCCTTGAAGTCACAACTATGAAAGACAATAAGACCAATCAATAATTATTACAGAAAACAATATTTAGCCTCTCACAATGGTAGAGAGATTATCATCAAGACAGAGTGTATTTGCATGTCCTGATATCTCGAAGGAAGTTATTCAGAGGTAAATATAATTTTTAAATAAAAAATGCATGGCTATTAATAATTTAACTGAATTTTTTTAAAGCATGAGTTATCTTGGTTAGGAAGGATTTTACATGCAATTAACAGAATTCCTGATGAATTTTGGCTTAAATAATAAAGGCAAGAAGTCTGGAAGAAAGTGGCTGCAGGTTTGCTGTAGCAGCTGGTTCGTACATTTCAGTTTGTTTGCACCTGCACATTTTCGTTGACTTTCCCTTCATGGCCTCAGGACGGCTACAGCAGCTCTAGGCAGCAAAACTACACACTAGTATCTCAAGTAGAAAGAAAGGGGCAGGGGCACAAAACTTTCTTCTTGCAAGATATTTGTATCTTGAAACAAAATTTTTCCCAAAAGTTTCCAAACAGACTTTCCTTTAGGTCTCATTGAATGTAGCTGTGTCACATGGCTATCTCTAGCTCCAAGGAATATGGGAAGGAGAGTTTGTAATGAAGGAGAATAGGAACATGGGATTTCTGTGACTGGTTTATATTATTCATGGGTCATTTTCTAGGGCTAGCAAAAAGTTCTACCTTCCCTCACATCAAGGAATCTTAGCTACCTGAAAACAGCTGAGATTCTTTTAGCTAATACTTGACAAGATATAAAGTAACATTCTTCCCTGTTGCCCTAATGGCTATGACCAAAAGTTTAAAATAAAACTAAAATGTATTCCTTCTATTACATTCCAAGACCCACCAGCATTTGGGGCCAGCCGTCATTCTTTAGGGCTCACTGAGATGTGCCAGTTCCAAGATGAGGCTCTGACACCACGCCCCTGCCCACTCATTCATAGTCATTACAAGGGAGAGGGAGCGGGATTTGGAGAAATGCTGTGATTGTGAACAAAGTGTGTTCTCTCCTCTCTCTCTCCTCAAGGCCACAGCAAGAAGAAGATTGGCATTTCATTTCCTGAATGGTATCCACTCACATCTACCTCTTAGATTTCTTGAATCCTTTGGTAGCATAGACACAAGTGATCAAGTGAGCTCATAGAAACTACTAGTCACATTATCTAATTTTTCTCTTCTCTCTTGGAATATATGCTTATTGTTTGGGATTATTTCATTGACTTGTGTGCCCAACAGTTCTGAATAGTTTTGTGGGGCACAGTTGTTAGAGGTTAATGGTGATACATTTGGGTGCTATTTAGAAGTGTTTCAGATTGGGACTTAGGAGTATCCAGATTATCTCTTCTGTCCTTCTCCCCTCCTTAAGGGTTTCTACACAAATCACATATCTAAGAAACAATAGCAGAATGGGGATCCAAGAACCGCATAAACAGTTACCGTGCATACTTCCAATAACCCTTTGGTAAAGTAGAATTGGGGTATGCAACTTAGACTCAAGCCCTAAGCAGTCATCATATTATATTTTCTTCCATTCCTCATATGGTTCAGGTATGCTCAATAATGACAGAATCAGCACAGGGAAGAGGCAAAGAGAAGAAAAATGTGTGTGAAAAATAAATATTTCTGCCAATAGAGCCACAGCCCTAGCTTGGGTTAGGATAAGGTTGTAAGAAGGTCTTTGAATCAAATGCAGAATTCAATTTTAAAATGAACACAACCAAGTTTAAAAAATTGAAATCAGACTGTTTTAATAACTCAAAGCAGCTAAAAAGATATATAATCTAGATAGGATAGTGAGAGGATAGTTCCTCAGAAGGAAAAGGAAGTTCAACAAAACAGTTTTGGTATAGCTTTATTTAAAAAAATTTCATCTTTGTAACTCAATGAATTCTCCAATAACCCAGTCATATAGGTCTGTTTATTGTGTTGTTTTTATGTCAAGTACATGGTTGTCATATCTGTGTTGGAGTGTATGCTTTTATATAAGCATATATTGTAGGTACATATTAATTAATTTATTATTAGTTAGAAACTCAATATCTAAAATAGAAAACATATTAAAGGGCAGCACATTATTTAAATGGACACGCAGCACAGGAACCCTGGTCCTGGCCCATGAAACCATTTTTTCCTCCTAGGCCTTTGGGTCTGTGATGGGAGGGGCTGTTGTGAAGACCTCTGACATACCCTGGAGATATTTTCCCCACAGTCTTGGGGATTAACATTCAGCTCCTTGTTACTTATGCAAATTTCTGCAGCTGGCTTGAATTTCTCCTCAGAGAATGGGATTTTCTTTTCTATTGCACTTTCAGGCTACAAATTTTCCAAATTTTTATGCTCTGCTTCCCTTTTAAAACTGAATGCCTTTAACAGCACCCAAGTCACCTCTTGAATGCTTCACTCCTTAGAGATTTCTTCCACCAGATACCCTAAATCATCTCTCTCAAGTTCAAAGTTCCACAAATCTCTAGAGCAGGGGCAAAATGCTGCCAGTCTCTTTGCTAAAACATAACAAGAGTCACTTTTGCTGTGGTTCCCAACAAGTTTCTCATCTCCATCTGAGACCACCTCAGCCTGAACCTTATTATTCATAACACTATCAGCATTTTTGTCAAAGCCATTCAACAAGTCTCTAGGAAGTTCCAAACTTTCCCACATTTTCCTATCTTCTTCTGAGCCTTCTAAACTGTTCCAACCTCTGCCTGTTATCCAGTTCGAAAGTCCCTTCCACATTTTCAGGTATCTTTTCTGCAATGCCCCACTCTATTGTTATCAATTTTCTGTATTAGTCTGTTTTCATGCTGCTGGTAAAGACATACCTAAGACTGGGCAATTTAGAAAGGAAAGAGGTTTAATTGGACTTACAGTTCCACGTGGCTGGGGAAGCCTCACAATCATGGCAGAAGGCAAGAAGGAGCAAGTCACATCTTACATAGATGGCAGCAGGCAAAGAGAGAGAGCTTGTGCAGGGGAACTCCTCTTTTCAAAACCTTCAGATCTCATGGGACTTATTCACTACCATGAGAACAGCATGGGAAAGACCTGCCCCCATGATTCAATTACCTCCCACCAGGTCCCTCCCACAACATGTGGAAATTCAAGATGACATTTGGGTGGGAACACAGCCAAACCATATTAATAGTCATTGATTATTGCAAAATGTTTGCTATATATATAAAAGTCAGTATTTAAAAAATATTTCTTGAATGAATGAATGAATGAGGGGCATTTTGCTTTGAGTCATTCAATGGACTGACTCCTGGACTTCCTAGTATTATGTCTTATTATGTCTCAGACAAAATTTGAGCTCTTCCTGTTGAAACAGAGACACTTAGCAAATAAGTTTTCAAAGCTATTTGAATGCTTTAAAAATAACACATTCAAAAAAAATAACATGTATGCAGGACAGATATATGAGCACACAGCAACCCTTTTATTTTTAAGCTTCAAAGTGAAATCTATAATTACAATAAGGACCTGACCCCAAATTAAGAACTGAAAATACTTAGCAACCAGTCAGAAGAACAACATATATCCAGAAGCTATTTTCCTTAGCAGACTGTTTCTATGTTGAAATCTGTAATTGGCAAAAACAAAATAGAACAAAACTACATATGGAGAGGAAAATAGCCAGTTGCAATTCCTCTGTATCTTATAGACTTGTACTCCCTTGTTTTATGCACCCTGCAGCAGACTATCAGAACTTGGTAAAATTTCTGACTTGGAAATCCTAAAAACAAATTAACTACAAGCAAAACAAGATCATGCTAATTTAGATATAAACTTTGTTGGAGACAGTAGATAGTACAGATTACCTTTCCCAGTCACATCAACACTTGACTTTATCCCGAAATATAAGTCCTCCTTTTCTTCCAAGCTAATCTTGTTTCCCATTCCTATAATGCCTTTTAGCTCTCAAATATAATACGTCCTATCTGGAAAGGCGTTCTCCCTGAAAAAACGTGTATCTTTTGACTAACTCATGTTTCTTTCCCCCCTTTTAAAACAAACTCAAAAATTGCCTCCTCTCGCAAGTAATCTCTGACTGACGCCCTTTGACCAGGATCCACTGCTGAGTGTCGCTTTAGTTCCTATGTGTCTAAGAAAATATTTGTCATTTATGGTGATGTTGCTTTATGTTGTTCTTACACTTTTCTGGCATTTTTATATTTGGAATTTTCATGTGATTTTTAATAGAATGCCTCAAAAGTAATATCTGAGAAGAAAAAGTGATGTAGGTAATTTGGTTTTCTAGGATTATCTTATCACTTGGTTAGCATTAAAATGATTTGATTTTGCCAGACATGCTTCTCAGAGTATATTAGAGTAGTGGTTCCTGATCAGGGATGCTGGGAGCATTAGAGTCTTCTTAAATATCATTTCATGGTCTATCAGAAAAATTTGTATTTTAAAAGAAGTCTGGCTGGGCGTGGTGGCTCATGCCTGTAATCCCTTTGGGGGTTACACTTTGGGAGCACTTTGGGAGGCCGAGGCGGGTGGATCACCTGAGGTCAGGAATTTGAGACCAGCCTGGCCAACATGGTAGAACCTCGTCTCTACTAAAAATACCAAAGATTAGCTGGACGTGGTGGCAGGTGCCTGTAATCCCAGCTACTCGGGAGGCTGAGGCAGGAGGATCGCTTGAACCTGGGAGGTGAAGGTTGCAGTGAGCCGAGATTGCACCATTTCACTTCAGCCTGGGTGACAAGAGTGAAATTCTGTCTCAAAAAAAAAGAAAAGAAATCTAATGGAAGTTTTGTTTCCCGAAGGAAAGGCCACCACTTAGGCTAACTAAACCATTAGGGTTCTTTGCTTTTGTCTAGATGATGTTAATTTAACAGGATATTTTTGCATTGTTTTAAATGAAGTGGTGCAATTCTTTGCATCCATGAAGGTACTATAAAAGACATCTTGGTGGTGAAAGGATTGGTTACCATTCAAATAGATGCTCTTCAGGACTTTGTTATGGGTAGCACATATTCTGCAATTTAGATATCTTATATATGATAATTTATATTTAAAAGATGCTTCAACCCACTTTTTTTCTGTAAATACAACAATTAGAATAACAATGCGACTTTAGACTGCTTTCTCAAATAACAATGGTTACATATGTGGTGTCTTATGTGTGATAGGCAGTCTTTGGCACTGTTCATTCACAGTCTCATGAATCTTCAAAACTATTCCATGAAGGCATTGTTTGTATCTTAATATTAAAGAGATGAAGGTTGAGAAGACATGAGTAACTTTTTCAAGGTTAACAAGTAGGTAAGCAGAAGGGCTAAGATTTGAAAGCAGATCTGTCTGAACCCACAGTGCTTACTCATTCAACTATTATATACGTATATACTTTCTTGGAAAAGTAAATAGACAAACTTTGATAGGATTTAGAAGAGATATAACATGCAGACAAGAGGGTTGTCCTGTTAGCTCTAAATTTTGTGTGTGTGTGTGTGTGTGTGTGTGTGTGTGTGTTTTCCATGGGTGGTTGGTTGCTTTTCTATCAAGAAACTTGATATGAATTCTATTTTTTGCATTCTCTGCTTCTCTAAAAGCATTTCTTTATCTCTGCCTTTCCCTGGATTTTGAGCTGTTTAGTTCATGAGTGATGGTTTTAGCCTCATATTCTTTCTAACTAGTGATTCGCTGTATCTGAACCCTGTATATAGCATCCTATTTCTCAGTGACGTTTACGAACTGTTTTGTTCTCCTCTCAATGAAAACTGAAAGAATAGAAAGTTAAAAAAAAGTATATTTGGTCTCACTCAGTATTGAAGCAAGCTTTTGCTACTGCAATTATGTCCTCTAATAAGGTCAGGGTTATTGGATGACTAACATACCCATGGAAGTATTTATTTACTACCCAAAACATTTGTTACACTATCTTTTCTGATCTTTTCCTCACCAAGTCATTATTTCTAGGAAATGTGGCTCTATTTTAAAAATGAACATTTTCAGCGCATTTGGAGCTCAGCTGTTCTTAATGTTGAACAATCTGCTTTCTTCTGCCTTCTTTCAGGTTAATTGAGTATTTTTTATGATTCCATTTTATGCTCACTTTTGGCGTGTTAGTTATTCCACTTTTAAAATTTTTAAATGATTGTTCTAAAGTTTATAATAGACATCTTTAACAGCCTGTCTTCAAATAATATTGTAACACTTCACAGAGTACGAGAACCTTATAAGAATATACGTCAGCGTATTTCCATTTTCTCCCTTCCATCTTTTGTACTGCTGCCGTACATTTTCCTTCTACATTTGTTTTAAACCACCCAATACATCATTCTTATTTTTATTTTAGACAATTATCTTTTAAAGATGTTAAAATAAGGATAAAATTCCTTTTACATTTGTACTTATTTTTGCCATTGCTGGCATCTTTCCTTCCTTCATGTAGATCCAAATTTCTATCTAGTCTCGTTTCTTCTACCTGAAGAATTTTCAACATTACTTGTAGTGCAGGTTTGCTGAGGTGAATTCTCTCAGCTTTTGTTTGTGTGAAAAAAGCCTTTATTTTGCTGTTATTTTAAAGGATATTTTCCCTTGGTGTAGAATTTTAAGTTGACAGTGTTTTATTGTTTCATTTTGTGCTTCAAAGGTGATCTTCATTGCGTTTTGGCTCCCTATTTTTATTTTATTTTATTTTATTATTATTATACTGTAAGTTTTAGGGTACATGTGCACAATGTGCAGGTTTGTTACATATGTATACATGTGCCATGCTGGTGTGCTGCACCCATTAACTCGTCACTTAGCATTAGGTATATCTCCTAATGCTATCCCTCCCCCCTCCCCCCACCCCACAACAGGTCCCAGTGTGTGATGTTCCCCTTCCTGTGTCCATGTGTTCTCATTGTTCAATTCCCACCTATGAGTGAGAACATGGGGTGTTTGGTTTTTTGTCCTTGCGATAGTTTGCTGAGAATGATAGTTTCCAGCTTCATCCATGTCCCTACAAAGGACATGAACTCATCATTTTTTATGGCTGCATAGTATTCCATGGTGTATATGTGCCACATTTGCTTAATCCAGTCTATCACTGTTGGACATTTAGGTTGGTTCCAAGTCTTTGCTATTGTGAATAGTGCCGCAATAAACATACATGTGCATGTGTCTTTATAGCAGCATGATTTATAATCCTTTGCATATATATCCGTAATGGGATGGCTGGGTCAAATGGTATTTCTAGTTCTAGATCCCTGAGGAATCGCCACACTGACTTCCACAAGGGTTGAACTAGTTTACGGTCCCACCAACAGTGTAAAAGTGTTGCTATTTCTCCACATCCTCTCCAGCACCTGTTGTTTCCTGACTTGTTAATGATTGCCATTCTAACTGGTGAGAGATGGTATCTAATTGTGGTTTTGATTTGCATTTCTCTGATGGCCAGTGATGATGAGCATTTTTCCATGTGTTTTTTGGCTGCATAAATGTCTTCTTTTGAGAAGTGTCTGTTCATATCCTTTGCCCACTTTTTGACGGGGTTGTTTGTTTTTTTCTTGTAAATTTGTTTGAGTTCCTTGTAGATTCTGGATATTAGCCCTTTGTCAGATGAGTAGGTTGCAAAAATTTTCTCCCATTCTGTAGATTGCCTGTTCACTCTGATGGTAGTTTCTTTTGCCGTGCAGAAGCTCTTTAGTTTAATTAGATCCCATTTGTCAATTTTGTCTTTTGTTGCCATTGCTTTTGGTATTTTAGACATGAAGTCCTTGCCCATGCCTATGTCCTGAATAGTATTGCCTAGGTTTTCTTCTAGGGTTTTTATGGTTTTAGCTCTAACATTTAAGTCTTTAATCCATCTTGAATTAATTTTTGTATAAGGTGTAAGGAAGGGATCCAGTTTCAGCTTTCTACATATGGCTAGCCAGTTTTCCCAGCACCATTTATTAAATAGGGAATCTTTTCCCCATTGCTTGTTTTTGTCAGGTTTGTCAAAGATCAGACAGTTTTAGATATGTGGCATTATTTCTGAGGGCTCTGTTCTGTTCTGTTGGTTTATATCTCTGTTTTGGTACCAGTACCATGCTGTTTTGTTTACTGTGGCCTTGTAGTGTAGTTTGAGGTCAGGTAGCGTGATGCCTCCAGCTTTGTTCTTTTGGCTTAGGATTGACTTGGCGATGCAGGCTCTTTTTTGGTTCCGTATGAACTTTAAAGTAGTTTTTTCCAATTCTGTGAAGAAAGTTATTGGTAGCTTGATGGGGATGGCGTTGAATCTATAAATTACCTTGGGCAATATAGCCATTTTCATGATATTGATTCTTCCTACCCATGAGCATGGAATGTTCTTCTATTTGTTTGTATCTTCTTTTATTTCACTGAGCAGTGGTTTGTAGTTCTCCTCGAAGAGGTCCTTCACATCCCTTGTAAGTTGGATTCCTAGGTATTTTATTCTCTTTGAAGCAATTGAGAATGGGAGTTCACTCATGATTTGGCTCTCTGTTTGTTATTGGTGTATAAGAATGCTTGTGATGTTTGTACATTGATTTTGTATCCTGAGATTTTGCTGAAGTTGCTTATCAGCTTGAGGAGATTTTGGGCTGAGACGATGGGGTTTTCTAGATATACAATCATGTCATTTGCAAACAGGGACAATTTGACTTCCTCTTTTCGTAATTGAATACTCTTTATTTCCTTCTCCTGCCTGATTGCCCTGGCCAGAACTTCCAACACTATGTTGAATAGGAGTGGTGAGAGAGGGCATCCCTGTCTTGTGCCAGTTTTCAAAGGGAATGCTTCCAGTTTTTGCCCATTCAGTATGATATTGGCTGTGGGTTTGTCACAGATAGCTCTTATTATTTTGAGATACGTCCCATCAATACCTAATTTATTGAGAGTTTTTAGCATGAAGGGTTGTTGAATTTTGTCAAAGGCCTTTTCTGTATCTATTGAGATAATCATGTGGTTTTTGTCTTTGGTTCTGTTTATATGTTGGATTACATTTATTGATTTACATATGTTGAACCAGCCTTGCATCCCAGGGATGAATTCTCCCTTTCAAGTGCCTGTTTATCTCAGTGGTATTTCTGCCTTCCCCAACTCTTCCCAGACATTCTTTTAGGAATTAAGGATGTGATCAAACACAATCATTGACCTCATAGAATTTTCAAACTAGTGCTAGATATTAATTGATCAGATTGAGCAATAGCACCTTATATTTGCCATCCCTGACTTCAGAGTAGTGTCTCCTGCTTTTCCTTTACCCAGCTGTTGTGGCATACTAAGTGTTGCTTTAATTCAGAAATTTTCTTTAGCTGGAATTTTACACTCCTCCTCTTCATTAAATAAGAGTGGGTGGAGTTTATTCTGGATTGTGTGTGTGTGTATGTGTGTGTGTCTAACAACAGAGAGAGAAGTAGAGAGGAAGGGAGGGAGGGAGGGATGGGGAAGAGAGTGAAAGTGGGAGAGAGAGAGAAAGAGAAAGAGACAGAGAAAGAGTAAGAGAGAAAGAGAGCAAGTGATAGAGAGAGAGAATGTGTTATAGATAAGAGGGACTTGAATCTGTTAATATGCTGAAGAGGGACAAGTAGAGAAGGTATAATTCATGCACTTGGGACTTTTGGGAGAAAAGAGGGAATGGAACCTAAGATATAGAGGAATAATTCACCTTAGGAGAAGAGTGGGACACTATACCTCCGAGAAAAATTAAAATGGAAAATAAGGATGGATTTGTAGATGGGTGAGAAATATTGAATAGGATCCTCTCTGATAGTCTTTATATGGTGGGGGGAAAAGTCAACTGAGATTGAAATAATGTTATGGAATTAGGATTCCAGAGACACTGATGAATGTTATTTATTAGTATTATAGGAGACTAACTGGGGCCAAACAAAAAGATTGTTTATCAGTGATGAGGGACCGCTGAAGTTGGAGACCATGACTTTAGATAGCACTGATTCATTTCATATATGTTAACCAAATCCGTATGTCTGTGTGTCCAGCTATGACCTCCCCTCTAAGCTGCAGACCCACATTTGCTACACAAATGCACCCATCCCCTCACGCACCCCCTCAGACACATACACCTGGAGTTTTCACAGGCTTAACATTTCCCAAATAATTCATTATTTCACTCTTCAAAAACTTCACGCTACTTTCTAAATTCCTAATGGTGATAAAGGGTAATTAAGACCTATCCAGTCTCCCAATTAAAAAAAATACTAATTCATCTGAATAAATATTTATTGAGCAGCTGATTGCTCCAAGAATAATGAATTTATAGTAAAAAGAGAGGTTTGAATCCTGTCTTCAAAGAGCTTATGAAATTTATAACCACATCATAGACAATTACAATGTCATTCTTGTTTGTTATATTGTAGTATCCTCTTAAAACAGTAATCAGCAAACTGCAGCTCATGGGCCAAATCCAACCTACTGATGGTTATTGCATGGATTGTGACCTAAAGCTTTTTTCTTCACTTTTTTTTATAAGAGTGAAATTCAAATGACATAAAATTAACAGTTTTATACTGTACATTTCAATTTCATTTAATACATTCAGAGCTACTACCTATAGCAACTTCTAAAACATTTTTGTCATCTCAAAAGAAAGTACCACATTCATTAAGCAGTCATTCCCCATTGTTTCCCGCCACCCCCTCTTCCCTGGTGTATTAGTCTGTTCTCACACTGCAAAAGGACATACCCGAGACTGGGTAATTTATAAAGGAAAGAGGTTTAATTGACTCACAGTTCCACATGGCTGGGGAGGCCTCAGGAAACTTACAATCATGGCAGAAGGGGAAACAATCATATTTTTCTTCACATGGCAGCAGGGGAGAGAAATGCAGAGCAAAGAAGGGAAAATCCCTTTATAGAACCATCAGATCTCATGAAGACTCACTCACTGTCATGAGAACAGCATGAGGGAACCACCCCCATGATTTAATCACCTTCTGCAAGGTCCCTCCCCCAACATGTGGCGATTACAATTCAGATTACAATTCAAGATGAGACTTGGGTGGGGACACAGAGCCAGACCATGTTATTCTGCCTCTGGCTTTGGCCAAATCTCATCTTTCTCACATTCTAAAACACGATTATGCCTTCCCAACAGTTGCCCAAAGTCTTAATTCCTTTCAGCATTAACCCAAAAGTACAACTCCATAGTCTTATCTGAGACAAGGCAAGTCACTTCTACCTATGAGCCTATAAAATAAAAAGCAAGGTAGTTATTTCCTAGATAAAATGAATGATATACAGGCATTGGGTAAATACACCTATTCCAAATGGGATAAATTGGCCAAAACAAAGGGGCTACAGGCCCCATGCAATTCCAAAATCATGTGAGGCTGTAATTAAATCTTAAAGCTCCAAAATAATTTCTTTTGTCTGCATGTCTCACATCCAGGTCACGCTGATGCAAGAGGTGGGCTCCCAGGGACTTGGGCAGCTCTGCCCCTATGACTTTCCAGGGTACAGGCCCCCTCCTGGCTGCTTTCACAGGCTAGTGTTGAGTGTCTGCAGCTTTTCCAGGCACACAGTGCAAGCTGTTGGTGGATCTACCATTCTGGGGTCTAGAGGGCAGTGGCCCTCTTCTCACAGCTCCACTAGGTAGTGCCCCAGTGGGGACCCTGTGTGGGGGCTCTGACCCCACATTTTCCTTCTGTACTGCCCTCGCAGAGGTTCTCCAAGATGGCTCCACCCCTGCAGCAAACTTCTGCCTTGACATCCAAGTCTTTCCACATTTTCAGATATGTTTATAGCAGCACCCCACTGTCTGCGGTACCAATTTACTGTATTAGTCCATTCTCATGCAGCTATGAAGAAATACCCAAGACTGGGTAGTTTATAAAGAAAAGAGGTTTAATTGACTCACAGTTCTGTATGGCTGGGGAGGTATCAGGAAACTTACAATCATGGCAGAAAGCACTTCTTCACAGGGCGGCAAGAGAGAGAATGAGTGCCAAGCAAAGGGGGAAAAGCCCCTTATAAAACCAACAGATCTATTGAGAACTCACTCAGTATCATGAGAACAACATAGGGGAACTACCTCCATGATCTAATCACCTCCCACAAGGTCCCTCCTCCAACACGTGGGGATTACAATTCAGATTACAATTCAAGATGATATTTAAGTGAGGACACAGAGCCAGACCATATCACCTGGCAACCAGCATTATGTTTTCTGTCTGCATAGAATTACATCTTCTGGATATTTCATATAAATAAATCTTGCAACAGATGACCTTTTGCATCTGACTTTTTTCATATAGCCTAATGTTTTTGAGGTTCCTCCACATTACAGCATGTATCTGTACTTCATTCCTTTTTATGACTAAATATTATTTCATTATATGTCTAAATCACATATTATTTACCAATACATCCACTGATGAACATTTGAGTTGTTTTCAGTGTCTGGATGGAGTGTGTGTGGAGGGGATGGGGCAGGCAGGAAGGAAGAAATTGACTGTTATGAATGGTACTGCTATGAATATTCATCTACCTGTATTTGTTTAAGTCTCTGTTTTTAATAATTTGGGGTATATACCTAGTGGGGGAATTGCTGGGTAATTTGGTAATACTATGTTTAATTTTTTGAGAAACTGCCAGACAGTCTTCTACAGTGGCTGCAACATTTTACTTTCCTGCCACCAATGCGGGAATGTTTCAATTTCTTCACATTCTCACCAATACTTGTTATTTTCCATTTTTAAAACACCATCCTCCTGGGTGTGAAGTGGTATCTTATGGTTTATATTTTGCATTTCACTAATGGCTAATTGTGTTGAGCATCTTTTCATGTACTTGTTGGCCATTTGTGTATCTTCTTTGAAGAAACATATATTTAGGTCCTTTGTTTGCTTTTTAATTTTTTTTTTGTTATTGAGTTATGAGTTATTTAGCTATAAGAGTTCTGAATAGTAGATGCTCATCGGGTATGTAATTTGTGAATATTTCCTATTATTCTATAGGTTGTTCACATTCTTGATAATGTATATTGATGCACAAAAGTTTACAATTTTAATAAAGTTTGACTTACCCATTTTTTCTTTTGTTGTTTATGCCATTGGTGTCATATCTATGAACCCATTGCCAAATTCAAGGTTATGAAGATTTATCCCTATGTTTTCTTCTGTTTCATAGTTTTAGGCATTACACTTACGTCATTGATCCATTTTGAGTGAATTGTTGTATACACTATGAGGTAAAGATCCAACTTCATCTTTTGCATATGAATATTCAGTTGTCTAAGCACCATTTATAAAAAGACTATTGTTTCTTCATTGAATAGTATTTTAGTCCATTTGCATTGCTATAATGGACTACCTGAGGCTGGGTGATTTATAAAGAATAGAAGTTTATTTGGGTCACAGTTTTGCAGGCTGTACAAGAAGCATGTTACTAGCATTTGCTTCTGGTGAGGGCTTTAGGGAATTTCCACTCATGCTGGGAAGCAACTAAGGGAAGAAGGTAAAAAACAGGAGGGAGAGGTGGAGCAAGATGGCAGAATAGAGGGCTCCACCGATCCCTGCTTCCCTTGCACAAGGAAATTCTGCAGCTGAAAAATGCAACTGGTACACTGAAGAATGTATCATAGCCTTTTAATTGTTGAATTGATCAAGTGGAAGAAAGAATTAGTAAGCTTGAAGACGAGCTATTTGAAAATACACAGTCAGAGGAGACAAAAGAAAAAATAATAAAAAACAATAAAGCATGCTTACAGAATGTAGAAAATAGCTTCAAAGGGGCAAATCTAAGATTTATTGGCCTTAAAGAGTATATACAGAAAGAGATATGGGTAGAAAGTTTATTCAAAGGGATAGTATCAGAGAACTTCTCAAACCAAGTGAAAGATATCAACATTCAAGTACAAGAAGGCTATAGAATACCAAGCAGATTTAACCCAAAGAAGACTACCTCAAGACATTTATTAATCACATTCCCAAAGGTCAAGAGTAAGGAAAGGATCCTAAAAGCAGCAAGAGAAAATAAAACAAATAGCATACAATGGAGCCCCAAAACACCTGGCAGCAGACTTTTCAGTGGAAACCTTACAGTAGAGGAGAGATTGACACGACATATATAAAATGTGGAAGGGGAAAAAAACCTTTTACCCTAGAATAGTATATTCTGTTAAAATACCCTTCAAACATGAAGGAGAAATAAAGACTTTCCCAGACAAACAAAAGCTAAGGGACTTCATCAATACTAGCCCTGTCCTACAAGAGATGTGAAAGGAAGTACATCAATCAGAAATAAAATTATGTTAGTGAGTAATCAGTAATCACCTGAAGGTACAAAACTTGCTGGTAGTAGTAAATACATAGAAAAACAAAGAATATTATAACATTGTAACTGTGATGTGTAAACTACTCTTATTCTAAGTAGAAAGATTAATGAACCAATCAAAAATGATAACTACAACTATTCAAGACATAGTCAGTACCTTAAGATGTAAATAGAACCAACAAAAAGTTTAAAAGCTGTGGGACGAAGTTAAGGCTTAGAGTTTTTATTAGTTTTCTTTTCATTTGTTTGTTTATGTGAAAAATTTTAAGTTGTTACTAGGCTAAATAATTTTTTAATTTAAATTAAATTTAATTTAATTTTGAGACAGAGTCTCACTGTGTCACCCAGGCTTCAGTGGCGCAATCTCGGCTCATTGCAACCTCTGCCTCCTGACTTCAAGGGATTCTCCTGCCTCAGCCTCCCAAGTAGCTAGGATTACAGGCATGCACAACCATGCCCAGCTATTTTTTTAAAATTATTTTTAATAGAGATGGGGTTTTGCCATGTTGGCCAGGCTGGTCTCGAACTCCTGACCTCAAGTGATCTACCTGTTTGTAAGCCTCATGGTAACCTCAGATCAAAAAACATACAATAAAGACACAAAAAATAAAAATCAAGAAACTAAATCATATCATCAGAGAAAATCACCTTCACTAAAAGAAGACAGGAAAGAAAGATAAAAGAAGGAGAAGAACACCACACAACCAGAAAAAAATAACAAAATGGCAGGATTAAGTCCTCACTTATCAATAATAATGTTGAATGTAATGGAGAAAACACTCCAACCAAAAGACATTGAGTAGCTGAAAGAACTTAAAAAATAAGACTCTATGATCTGTTGCTTCAAGAAATACACTTCATCTATAAAGACATACACAAACTAAAAAGAAAGAAATGTAAAAAGATATTCCATGCAAATGGAAAGCAAAAAAGAGCAGAAGTAGCTATACTTAAATCAGACAAAATAGATTTCAAGAAAAAAACTATAAGAAAACAAAGAAAACAAAGAAGGTCACTGTATGATGATAAAGGCGTCAATTCAGCAAGACGATTTTAAATATATATGCACCCAACATTGAGGCACCCAGATATATAAAGCAAATATTATTAGAGCTAATGAAAATGATAGGCCCAACACAATAATAGCTGGAGACTTCAACACCCCACTTTCAGCATTGGACAGATCTTCCAGACAGAAAATCAGCAAAGAAACATTGGATTTAATCTGCAATATAGACCAAATGGATCTAATCGATATTTAGAGAACATTTCATCCAATGGCTGCAGAATACACATTCTTTTCCTCAGCACATGGATCATTCTCAAGGATAGACCATATATTAGGTCACAAAAGAAGTCTTAAAAAATTCAAAAAAATTGAAATAATATCAAGCATCTTTCCTGACTACAATGGAATAAAACTAGAAATCAATAACAAGAGAAATTTCAGAAACTATACAAATACATGGAAATTAAACTATATGCTCCTGAAAGACCTGTACCTGGAAGACAATGAAGAAATTAAGAAGGAAATTGAAAAATTTCTTGAAACAAATGATAATGGAAACACAACATACCAAAACCTATGGGAACAACAAAAGCACTGTAAAGAGGAAAGTTTATAGCTATAAGCACCTATATCAAAAAAATAGAAACACTTCAAATAACCTAAAGATGCACCTTAAACAACTAAAACAGCAAGAGCAAACCAAACCAAAAATTAGTAGAAGAAAGGAAATAATAAAGACCAGAGCAGAAATAAATGAATTGGAAATATAGAAAACAATATGAAAGATAAATGAAAGAAAAA
This sequence comes from Gorilla gorilla gorilla, assembly GCF_029281585.2. Taxonomy (NCBI): domain Eukaryota; kingdom Metazoa; phylum Chordata; class Mammalia; order Primates; family Hominidae; genus Gorilla; species Gorilla gorilla. The sequence goes on from NC_073229.2 coordinate 170,148,993, forward strand.
GTTGGTTTTTAAAAAGTTAAACAAAATTGACAAACTTTTAGCCAGACTAAGAAAAAAAGAGAGAAGACCCAAATAAATAAAATAAGAGATGAAAAAGGAGATATTACAACTAATACTGCAGAAATTCAAAGGATCATTAGTGGTTACAATGAGCAACTATATGCCAATAAATTGGAAAATCTAGAAGAAATGGATAAATTTTAGACACGTGCAACCTACCAAGATTGAATCAGGAAGAAATTCAAAACCCAAACAGACCAATAACAAATAACAAGATCAAAGCCATAATAACGTCTCCAAATAAAGAAAAGCCTGGGACCTGATGGCTTTACTGCTGAATTCTACCAAACATTTAAAGAAGTTCTAATACCAATCCTACTCAAACTATTCTGAAAAATAGGGAGGAAGGAATGCATTTAAACTCATTCTTTGAGGCCAGTTTTACCCTGATACCAAAAACCAAAGACACATCAAAAAAAGAAATCTTCAGGCCAATACCTCTGATAAATATGGATGCAGTAATCTCCAACAAAAATTTAAACATTCTCAAAAAAATACTTGCAAACCCAATGCAACAATACATTAAAAAGATCATTCATCATGACCAAGTGGGATTTATCCCTGGGATTCAGATTGTTTAGCATATGCAAATCAATTAATGTGATACACTGCTCAACAGAATGAAGGACAAAAACCATATGATCATTTCAATTTATGCTGAAAAAGCATTTGATAAAATTCAACATCCCTTCATGATAAAAACCCTCAAGAAACTGGGTATAGAAGGAACATACTTTAACTTAATAAAAGTAATATACTGCAGACTCACAGCTAGTATCATACTGAATGGGGTAAAACTGAAAATCTTTCTTTTAAGATCTGGAGTGCAACAAGGATGCCCACTTTCACCACTGTAATTCAACATAGTGCTGAAAATTCTAGTAAAGCAATCAGAAGAGAAACAAGTAAAGGGCATCCAAATTGGAAAGAAAGAAGTCAAATTATCCTTTTTGACAGATGATATGATCTTATATTTGGAAAAACCTAAGGATTCCACAGGAAAACTATTAGAACTGATAAACAAATTCAGTAAAGTTGCAGGATGCAAAATTAACGTACAAAAATCAGTAGCATTTCTATACGCCAACAATGAACCATCTGAAAAAGAAATCAATAAAATAATCCCATTTACAATAGCCACAAATAAAATTAAATACTTAGTAATTAACTTAACCAAAGCAGTGAAGGATCTCTATAATAAAAATTATAAAACACTAGTGAAAGAAATTGAAGAGGACATATGTTCATGGACTGGAAAAATCTGTATTGCTAAAATGTCCATACTACCCAAATCAATCTACAGATTCACACAATCCTTATAAAAATACCTATAGCATTCTTCATGGAAATAGAAAAGAAAAACCTAAAATTTATATGGAACCACAAAAGACCTAGAATAATCAAAATATTCTAAGCAAAAAGAGCAAAACTAGAGGAATCACATTAACTGACTTCAAATTATACTACAGAGCTATAGTAACCAAATAAGCATGATGCTGGCATAAATACAGACACATAGACCAATGGAACAGAATAAAGAACCCAGAAACAAATCTACACACCTACAGTGAATTCATTTTCAACAAAGGTGCCAAGAACATGCACTGGGGAAAAGATAGTCTTCAATACATGCTGCTGGGGAAACTGGATATTCACATGCAGAAGAATGAAACTAGACCCTATCTCTTGCCATTTACAAATATTCAATCAAAATAGATTAAAGATTTAAATCTAAGACCTCAGGCTATGAAATGACTACAATAAAACATTGGAGGAACTCTCTATGCAAGACATTGGCCTGGGCAAAAAATTTATTGAGTAATACCCCACAAGCATAAGCAACTAAAGCAAAAAAGGACAAATGGGCTCACATCAAGAAAAAGCTTCTGCACAGCAAAGGATACAGTCAGCAAAGGAAGGACACAACCCACATAATGGTAGAAAATATTTGCAAACTACTTATCTGACAAGATATTAATAACCAGATTATATAAGCAGCTCAAACAACTCTATAGGAAAAATATAATTATCCAGCCAAAAACTGGGCACAAGATCTGACAGACATTTCTCAAACAAATGGCAAACAGGCATTTGAAAAGGGGCTCAACATCATTGATCATCAGATAAATGCAAGTCAAAACTACAATGAGATATTATCTTACCCCAGTTAAAATGGCTTATATCCAAAAGACAGACAATAACAAATTCTGAAGAAAAGGGAACCCTGATACAGTGTTAGTGGGAATGTGAATTAGTATAACCACTATGGAAAATAGTTTGAAGATTCCTCAAAAACACTAAAAATATCACTACCACATGATCCAGCAATCTTCCTATTGCTGGGTATATACTCTAAAGAAAGGAAATCAGTATATTCAAAGAGATATCTGCACTCCCATGTTTGTTGCTGCACTGTCCACAATATCCAAGATTTGGAAGCAATCTAAGTGTTCATCAACAGATGAATAGATAAATAAAATGTGGTACATATACACAATGGAGTACTATTCAGCCATAAAAAGAATGTGATCCTGTCATTTGCAGCAACATAGATGGAACTGGAGGTCATTATGTTAAGTGAAATAAGAAAGGCAGGAAGAAACATCACGTATTCTCACTTATTTGTTGGATCTAAAAGTTAAAACAATTGAACTCATGGACACAGACAGTAGAAGAATGATTATCAGAAACTGGGAAGGGTATTGGGGGTGGATAGGAGGTGGAAATTGTTAATGCGTACCAAAAAATAGCTAGTAAGAATGAGTAAGACCTACTATTTGATAGCACAACAGGGTGACTATAGTAAATAATAACTGCACTTTAAAATAACTAAATGAGTACGATTGGGTTGTTTATTACAAAAAGGATAAATGGTTGAGGAGATGGATACCCCATTCTCCATGATGTGATTATTATGCATTGCATGCCTGTATTAAAACATTTCATGTACCCCATAAATATATGTACCTACTATATACCTACACTTGAAAATAAAACATTTTTAAAAATGCAACTAATTTTTGTGTGTTGATCTTGTATCCTTCGACTTTGCTAAATTTGTTTATTACCTCTCATAATTTTTTGTGTGGATTCTTTAGAATTTTTTTATGTATGTATTTTGTAAATTTCCATTTTTTTCTATGCACAGGAATAGTTTTACTTCTTTTTTCCCAATTTGAATGATTTTCTTTCTTTTTTCTTGTCTAGTAGTCTTTGGCTAAAATGTTCAGTGCATTATTGAATAGCATTGGTAAAAGTGAGCATCCATGTCTTGTTCCTGATTTCAGGGAAAAGGCTTTATGTTTTTCACTATTGAGTATATTAGCTTTTTTTTTTTCTTTTTTAAATACATGTGCTTTATCAGGTTGAGGAAGTTCTATTTTATCTCTGATTTTTAAATTAAATTATTTTAATTATTAAAGGGTGTTCAATTTTGCCAAATGCTTTTCCTGTATAAATTAAGGTGGTAAATTTTTAAAAATTTCATTAATGTGTTATATTACATTGAATGATTCTTGTATATTGAATAACTTGCATTTCTGGGATGAATCATGCTTATGGCATATAATCCTTTTACTGGGCTGCTGTATTCAGTTTGCCAATATTTTTGAAAATTTTTGTATCTATATTCACATGGAATACTAATCTCTTAAACTAATAAAAATATATTATGAATTAACACCACCTTATCTTCAATAGTATACAAAAACTTTGCTCCGTAGAGCTCTACCACCCCCTTTGTGTTGTTTTCACAAAATACATTATGCAGTGTGTGTGCATTGACATGGATTTGTAATTATTGTTTTATACCTGTGGCATTAAATCATATAGCAAAAGAAAGAAGAGTTCCAAACCAAAAATACAATAATACTAACCTTTGAGTTTATCTATGTGGTTATCTTGACCAGTAACATTAATTCTTTGTATGGCTTCAAGTTACTGTCTAGAGTCATTTCATTTCCATCTGAAGAATAGAACTCCTTTTTAGCATTTATTATAGGGCAGTGCTACTGGTGACAAACTCCCATAGCTTATGTTCATCAAATAATATCTTAATTTTGTCTTCATTTCTGAAAAACGGTTTTGCTGAAATACAATACTTAAATGACAGTATTTTCTTTCAGCATTTTAACTCTGTCATTCCTGTTTTCTGGCCTTTATTGTTTCTGCTGAGAAACTGACTGCTAATGTTGTTGAGGATTTCTTGTAACTGTAAATTTGCTTTTCTCATGCTGCTTTCAAGATTTTGTCTCTGTCTTTTACTTCTGACAGTTTAATTGCAATATGTTTTGGTATGGAACTCTTTGTGTTATCCTTTTTTTGAGTTTGTTCAGATTCTTGGATATCTGCATTTGTGTCTTTATCAACATTGGGAAGTTTGTGACCATTATTTCTTTAAATATTCTTTCTGTCTCTTTCTTTTCTCCTTCTGGAACTCCTATTATTTGTATTATTGTACACTTGATGTTGTCCCATAGTTGTTTGAGGCTCTATTTATTTCTTTTTTGTGCACCTTGGACTAAATCATTTCAATCGACCTATCCTCAAGTGTGCTGATTCTTTCTTCTGCCTGTTCAAATCTGCTATGCAAACCCTTGTGGATTTTTCATTTCAGTTATAATACTTTTGAGCTCCATTTTTTATACTTTTGCTACCTTTCTTTTATAATTTTTATCTCTTTGTTAATATTATCTACTTGCTGAGACATTGTTATTTTGGTTTCGTTACACTCTTTTTCAATGGTTTTCTTTAGTTCTTTCAATATATTTAAGAGAGCTGATTTAAAGTTTTTTTTCTAGTAAGTCCAATGTTTTTGCTTCACAGGGTCAGTTTCTCTTAATTATTTCTGTGATTAGGGCATATTTCCTATTTTTTCATACTTTGTATTTTTTGTTGCAAACTGGACATTTTAAATATTATAATGTGGTACCTCTGGAAATCAGATTCTCCCCTTCGTCAGGGTTTGGTTTTGCAGTTTTTTGTGGGTTTTAGTTGGTTGCTTGTTCAGTCACTTTTCTAAGTTATTTTGTGACTTCTGTATTCTTTGTTGTGTGTAGTCTCCAATCTGTTTCTTTAGCTTCTATTCAGCTAGTGTTTTGACAGAGTTTTCCTTAAATGCCTGGCTCCAAAAACAAAATGGAACAACAATAACAAAAAAGAAAACAAAAGAAGGAAAGAAGGAAGAAAATGTAAAAAAGAAAATAAAGAAATCCTCCTATGCTTTGCAGCTTTTGCTCCTTTGGGACACTCCCTACTCAGCCAGGGTGTTTACAACTCTGCCTTAGCCTTCACTCCCTGCTTATGCTAAATCTAGACATGAGTCAGTGGTGAAAGCCTAGAGTGTTCTCAGATCTTTTCTAAGTGTGTGTTCTGCCCTGGTCATGTGCATGGTTTTCTAAATTTTCCTGTTTACATGGGTGCTTTTCAATGCCCTTATTTCCGAAGAATACTCTCCTTCTTTTCTTCTCATGCTTTTCGCATGTCTATTGTTTACCTCAATTGGAATCTCTTGCCTCAGGTGGTAGTAGGTTGCTCATTTGTCTTACAATATTTTCGGAGAATTCCCTCAGCATGGCTCCTTTTCCACCTGAGAGCATTCCAAGTTAGCTTAAACAAAGGCAAGCACCTTGTATCAGTCCCTTGATAGCCCCTGGAAAGTCCAAAACTGATAAACACAATTTTTTGAGAACAGGGTCTTCTCTGCTTTCTTACAAACCAGAGGCCAGAGTCCCACACTGGAAATGCGGGCTTCCTACCCTCTTCAATATCATCACCAAGCTTAAGAGGGAGTTGGGCAAGAGCAAGTATAAGTGCCCTACCATTTTCCTACCATTTTTAATGATCCTTTTTTCTTGATTAAGTATTTGCTTGATTGATATAAATTGTTATCTGTTTTTCAGAGTTCTGACAAAGTTGATTTTGACAGTTTTACTTGATTTTTTGGTTTTTCTATGCTGAAATGGTCCCTTGAAGCTAGCTATTCCACCATTTTGGCTAACATTATCTCTATAAATGGTTTTATATTTTAAGACTTAAAAAAACCTTTTATTTTAGGTTTGGGGGTACATGTGAAGGTTTGTTACATAGGTAAACACATGTCATGGGGGCTTGTTGTACATATTACTTCATCACCCAGGTATTAGGCCCAGTACCCAATAGTTACCTTTTCTGCTCCTCTCCCTTGTGTCTCTCTCCCTGCAGTGTCTCTTGTTTCCTTGTGTTCATAAATTCTTATCATTTAGCTCCCACTTATAAGTCACACCATGCGGTGTTTGGTTTTCTGTTCCTGTGTTAGTTTGCTGAGGATGATGGCTTCCAGCTTCATCCATGTTCCTGCAAAAGACATGATCTCATTCTTTTCTATGGCTGCACAATATACCATGGTGTATATGTCCCACATTTTCTTAATCCAGTCTGTCATTGATGGCCATTTATGTTGATTCCATGTTTTTGCTATTGTGAATAATGCTGCAGTGAACATTGGCATGCATGTGTCTTTATGGTAGAATGATTTATATTCCTCTGGGTATAAACCCAGTAATAGGATTGTTGGTTCAAATGTTAGTTCTGCTTTTAGCTCTTTTGAGGAATTGCCATACTGCTTTCCATAATGGTTGAACTAATTTACACTTCCACCAACACCGTACAAGTGTTCCTTTTTCTCCACAACATCACCAGCATCTGTTTTTTTTTACTTTTTTTTTTTTTTTTTTTGAGATGTAGTCTCGCTCTGTCGCTCAGGCTGGAGTGCAGTGGCGCGATCTCGGCTCACTGCAAGCTCTGTCTCCCGGGTTCATGCCATTCTCCTGCCTCAGCCTCCCCAGCAGCTGGGACTACAGGTGCACACTGCCACGCCTGTCTAATTTTTTTGTGTGTTTTTAGTAGAGACAGGGTTTCACCGTGTTAAGCAAGGATGGTCTCCATCTCCTTACCTCATGTTCCGCCTGCCTCGGCCTCCCAAAGTGCTGGGATTACAGGCGTGAGCTACCGTGCCCGGCCTTTTTTGACTTTTTAGTAATAGCCATTTTGACTGTGTGAGATCGTATCTCACTGTGGTTTTGGCTTGCATTTCTCTGATGATTGGTGTTACTGGGCTTTTTTTTCATATGCTTGCTGGTGGCAAGTATATCTTCTTTTGAGAAGTGTCTGTTCATGTCCTTTGCCCACTTTTTAATGGTGTTGTTTGTTTTTCTCTTGTAAATTTGTTTAAGCTTTATATAGATGCTGGATATTAGACCACTGTCAGATGCATAGTTTGCAGATATTTTCTCCCATTCTGTAGCTTGTCTGTTTACTCTGTTGATAGTTTCTTCTGCTATGCAGAAGCTCTCAAGTTTAATTAGATCCCACTTGTCAATTTTTGCTTTCGATGCAATTGCTTTTGGTGTCTTTGTCATGAAATCTTTGCCTATTCCTATGCCAGGATGGTATTGCCTGGGTTGTCTTCAGGAGTTTTTATAGTTTTGGGTTTTACAATTAAGTCTTATCTTGAGTTGATTTTTGCATAAGGTGCAAGAAAGGGGTCCAGCTTCAATCTTCTGTATATGGCTAGCCAGTTAACCCAGCACCATTTATTGAATAGGGAGCCTTACTCCATTGCTTGTTTTGTCAGCTTTGTCAAAGATCAGATGGTTGTAGATATGTGACCTTTTTTTCCAAGCTCTCTATTCTGTTCCATTGGTCTATGTGCCTGTTTTTGTATCAGTACCATAGGTAACCAGGGAGGTGAAAGATTTCTACAATGAGAATTACAAAACATTGTTCAAAGAAATCAAAGAAGATACAAAGAAATGGAAAAACATTCAATGCTCATAGATAGGAATAATCAATATCATTAAAATGGCTATGCTGCCCAAACCGATTTACAGATTCATTGCTATTCCTATCAAACTACCAATGACACATTCTTCACAGAACTAGAAAAAAACCATTTTAAAACTCATATGGAACCAAAAAAGAGCCCAAATAGGCAAGGCAACACTAAGCAGAAAGAACAAAGCTGGACATATCAAGTTACCTGACTTAAAACTATATTGCAAGGCTATAGTAAGACATTTTTAAAAATCAAAAGAATACTATTTTATGGCCTGTGAAAATTATATGAAATTCCAAGTTTGGTGTTCATAAATATTTATCGGGACATGCCTACATTCATTCATTTACATATTATCTATGTCTGCTTCAGTGCTACGATAGCATAGTCGAGTAGTTTTGACAGAAATAATGTGGTCTGCAAGCCTGAAATATTTAGAATCTGACCCCTTACAGAAAAAAATTGCCAGTCTGTTTTTAAACCTCTCAGCTTCCAGTGTCCTCTCTACCTCTTCTAGCCTCCAAATTGTTGTTGTTGACATCTTCGTTCAAAATAATTTTAATTTGTCTCAAATGTTTCAAATTTGATCTACAATGTGCTTCTCAATTTTACCCAACCTGCTGCTTAAGCCTTATCTCCCATCCCTTCTCTAGGTTCACTCTAATTACATTACACTTCTTACTCTTTCCCTTAAATGGCATGTTTTTTTTTTCATGAATGTTTATGCATTGGCATATGCTTTATTTCTTGGGATACCCTTTTAGACTTTTTTAACCTGTGAAATCCTGATTGTTTCTCGAGTAGGTTGAATAGTGGCCCCACCACCCATCCCCCAGCCCCAAGAGAGAAGCCCACCTGGAACAAGTGAATGTGATCTTATTTGGAAAAAAGGTCTTAGTAGATGTAATTAAGGTAAAGACCTTGAGGTGAGATCATCCTGGCTAGACCCCATATCCAATGACAAATTTCCTTATGAGAGAAGATAAGGGGAAAGGACATACAGAGGAAGAGGTGATACAAAGACAGAGGCAGAGATTGGAGTGATGTGCCTACAAGCCAGCAGCCATCCTGTGTTAGGAATGACACTTGAAACGTGTTCTTCCTCAGAATCTTCAGAAGCAACCAAGTAAGCTAACATCTTAATTTCAGATATCTGTCCTCCAGAGCTATGAGAAAATAAATTTCTGTTGTTTTCAGCCACCGTTTGTAGTGATTTGTTATAACAGCCCTGGAAAAATAATACATCCTCTAAAAAACCCAGCTCAAATGTCATTTTATGAAGGATTATCTGATTATGTGCTGATTCCTCTTTTGTATTATAGCATTTACCAAATTTTATTTCAATCTATTTCTTCAACTCTTTATCTTCTCTAAACACTCTGAACTTGTCCAGGCTAAGAATAAGCACTTAGTTTTATTTTATCCTTCACACTTACCATGGTATCTAGCATACAGTGACTGCCCCATATTTATTGAATGAATGAATGAATGAATAAATAAATTATAATAGAATATCAGATGACATAGTAAGCCTTGCTTAGAGTTGGTTTATCGGTATTCCGTATTTGGTTCTGCTACTTAAAAGTTTGACCACATGACACTTTGATCCTCAACTTGCCCATCTGTGTACTATGAGAGTGGAACTAAGAGTTTTCCCAGCTGTGAAATTTTAAGATATCTCATTTCTTTTGAGTGATTTCTTTCATGTCAGTTTCTGTTTTTGTGATTGAATGTGAAGAAAAATATCTTTTAGATTCTTCAGGGAAAACTATCACACTTCTAACATGTTTATGAGATACATGCATATCTATAAATATAGTATGTTTAAAAAGATTTTAATGATTCCTCTCCCTTTCTTTTGTTTCTGGAGCAAACCCAGAAATAACATGATAAAAATATATGAAAGAATTTCTGTTGTTACATCCACAGCCAACAAATTTTGTGGCTTTAAATGGTGAACTTGTATGTTTTGATAGTGAATCTAGTGTTGAAACTAAAATTTTTTCAGGATACACTTTGTAATAATTATTAATCATTTGAGGTGTACATATTACACAATAATACAAAAATAGATGCATATAAAATACATATAATTTATTAAAAATACAAATTCAACGTAATGTGCCAAACTAATTTATTGTTTGTAATCAGCTCTGAAATTAGTTTTCTTTTTGTATGTAACTCAAACTATTTATTTTTTAATGGTCTGTTTTCAGTATTTATGGTGTGGTAAAATGCTAATGCATCAGTCAATTGATGATATAAGCACTTGGGTATTCACATGTGAGGAAAGCAACTTAAAAGCCAACAAAACATATTGTCTGGACATTATTTGCATCAGTGAAGATGCACCTTTATATATGCCCTTATTCAAAGTGCTATTAAAACTTTGACTCAGCAAATCACTTGCAAGATAATTATTCCCACAAACAGATAAGAAGACAGAAATGTCAGTATAGTCATAGAATGAAGACTAAAAGTAAAATTACTAGATGAATTGGAGTCAGAAGCTGAGAACCCAGCTTTACAGTATAGCCAAGTCTTGTTCTGAAAGAAATTAGGAATCCTCATGAAAGCTAATTAGTTTGGAGACCACTTAAAAACCACCCTAGAACTTAAAAAAAGCACTACTTGCCTAAAATGGAAGAAAACCTAGAAAGTCCCTTGCATTTCAAGCTTGAATCTTTTCTCGCATGCTGGTCACAGAATTCTCTTTCACCTTTTTAAATACAACTCATTTTTATTGAGACCCTATTGTGTGCATGGATCTGTACCATTGATTACAAGTATGCAATTTGATCTGATTCTTAAAACCAACAGTTCTGTAGTCTTCTTGATTATGTGAGGCATGTACGATGCAGATATTTTCTTCGTGCTAATTAAAGTGGCACAGTTCACAAGGGATCGGAAGAAGCAGCAATCAGTAAAAATAGATGTTTTCTGAAGGCCTCCAAGCAGAAGAGGGGGCTGGAGCTGGGCTTTCCAGGAGGGGAGAAACCAACCAGCATGGCAGGGAGAAGACAAGCCTGAGATAAAGAGGTAGGAATAAGAGTAACGTTCATGGAGGGAGTGGAGGAATGCATAGGTAAGTAAAGTGGAGTACAAGTTAGGTTGGAGAGATCCACATTTAAATCATCCTAGAAATATGGTGTTGTGTTCTATAAAGTCTTATGAAAGAATAAACTATTAAGTGAAAGGAACTCATGGTTCTTTGAAGTAGAAAATCCCTTTATGAAATCTAACCCCCAATTTATAAAATATTGGGAACAAATTATTTGGTCTATTTGGATTTGCACACGTACTGCATATATCACAAGTCTCTCTATACAGATATTAATATATCTCAGCAGCATTAGTACTGATAACTTCATTTTCGAAGTTGGAATGTACCTTAGTTCATGTAATTTCACTCTTGTACAATGTTTAAATTACTTAATTAATTTTGGCATTTATTTTTTATTTATCCTGCAGCTATACCAGCATTTGTATTTTCTCATCTCTTTATGGGAATATCAATTGATAGGTTAATCTACTGATGGACTGATTGATTTTCTGCAGTCTTTCCCAACACATTCTCCAATGGTAGTTGAAGACATTCTTGGGAGTTACAGGACTTGAATTAGGAATCATGACCTATAAAACTTGTGTATTCCATTAATGTCTCCATTACATTTGCTTTTTTTGCTTCCTGCAATAAGAGAACAATTTTCATCTAAAGCTTGAATTGCCTCAGGAATGTGATAAGAGTTAATCTCATTCACACTAATAGTCAGGGAAGAATAAGGGGAAACAGTTACAGATTTTTTTTAAGGTCATTTTTAAATATAATATAATCTCAATCAAAATTTAAAATGGGGATGTCCTATGTAACCAATGCTTGCTAGAGTTGAATCAGTAGAAATAAAAATCTCTCAGAGAGCATTGGCCCTATTTCCTTAAGATGGTCGCTCCCCTATAAAGATGTTATAGTTGCTCACTTTTACTGTTGCAGATATACATACTGAATTTGACATCTACTAATCAGGAGACAAAAGAAGTCTGAATTTACCTTGTAATCCCTGGGCCACAGAAGAATACTGTCAGGACTATTTTAAAGTCTTTCTCCAAGCTGTGTTGTGGACTAAATTTACCTTCCCTTCTATCCTTGGGGACATTGGTCATTCAAATCAGGGCACTTTTGAGAGTGAAAGGGAGTGCTACAAAATAAAGCCATGAATGAATCTGTAAGAGGTATACACTGAATCTGTTCTGGGCAAACCAGAACATAATTCTGTCCAAAGTAGAAGCCTCTTCTGTTATTAATTATCTCCCATATTATCTTCTGACAGCTATGAATATGAGCTACACTGGCTCAAATTCCACCCTGATCCTCTCAAACTCTTCTAAAACACATTTTAGATTATAAATCCATGATCAACAAGCTTCCTTCACTCTGTTGTAGTGGTCTCGTCCACTAAAAAGCTGATCAGACACTTCAATGATCATTTGACATTCATCTGTGATACTTACTGCAGGGTACTTTGGCTTGGCTTTTCCCTTAAGGACCCTCAGTATAAGTATAGTTTATCTTTCCTTTGGACCCATCAGATTATCCAGAGAAGCATCTTCTAACTGCCTTCACAGAAGGTATTAATGTAGTTGCTAATTCTCACAAAGATGAATAGGGGAAGAGGGCAGAGAAGTGGATGTAATCATTAGTATTTGAGCATTCATTTGATCTCCTTGTTTTCAGTATGACACCACCACACTCAGCTGTGCCTGATATCTCCTGTGCAGGCACTCTTTGTTTTACCCTATCCAGAGAAGAGATTTCTACTTCTGGGAGTAGGAGAGTTACTTGGCTATATGGAGTCAGTGAGGCAATCTGAGGATTTGTTTGTTTTTCAAACTTCCAACCAATTCTCTTATTTTTGCCTTCATCCTGACCTCTACTTTTAGAAGTAGGTGATGCTACCAATTTCTTTTATCTTTTTGAGATGGAGTCTCGTTCTGTCACCCAGGCTGGAGTGCAGTGGCGCGATCTCGGCTCACTGTAACCTCTACCTCCTGGGTTCAAATGATTCCCCTGCCTCAGCCTCCAGAGTAGCTGGGACTGCAGGCACTTGCCACCGTGTCCGGCTAATTTTTGTATTTTTAGTAGAGACAGGGTTTCACCACATTGGCCAGACTGGTCTCGAATTCCTCACTTGTGATCTGCCTGCCTCAGCCTCCCAAAGTGCTGGGATTACAGGCGTGAGCCACCGTGCCTGGCACTACAAATTTCTTAATGTGGGTTCTATGATATAACTGAAATTGCTTATGAATTTTCTCACTGCCAACCTAGAATTCACCTTGCTTGAATCTTCTCAAGTAGTCACCTTTTTATCATATGTGTTTTTGGCTTACTTTTCCCCTGTTTTCTGATTTCCTTTTCTCTTTCCCTTATAGATTCAAGCCTTAAAAATTTCTTCATTATCATTTTAATGACAATACAATAAATTTATTAAGGGAACAAAAGTAAATGAATATGTTTGATTTTTCTTCTTTTTCCAGATTCAAACAGCATTTTAAAATTAGATTATGTTTTACTACTTATTAGTATTTAGGAATGCAGTCAGTTTGGTATATTGGATTTATATGTAGAACCTCTGCTGAACTCTCTTGTTAATTCTAAAAATTAGTCTGTAAAGTCTCTTGGGTTATTCTGTATCCAATTTAGTATTCAACCCACCCCAGTCAGTCTTCCACTCCCAACACTTGACCAAAATTGCTCTTGCTAGGGCTACCAATTTTCCCTATTTTGCTAAATCCAGGGGATTCTTTTCTGTTGTAATTTTAATTTGTGCATTTCAGCAACATTCCATACAACTTACTCATTCCTTCTTCTTGAGGTTCCTTTTCTTCTTGACTTCTTTAGCATCTTATTCTTCTAGTTTCTTTTCTGTTTCTTTGGATGCTTGGTCCCCTTTGATGGATTCTCTTCCTTTAGCCACTTGGAGTTCCTTATTTTGTTCCTTGGCTCTGTTCTGCTATCATTGTTGTCATCACTATCACTAACAGCAACTGTCATTGACATCATTACTAATATATAATTAGCTGTCACAACTGCCACTACCCTTTCAGATTTCTAATCGTTTGAGCTTGAAAAACCAACTCTACAAATTTACCAATTGTTCAAGCAATTGACAAATCTACAGGCATATCATGACTTGTAGGGTAGGAAAAACAAGGTTTAAGCCCAAATATGTTAATTACAATAAATGCAAAACATCTGATAAATTCTTATATTTTAATCATCAAGAATTATTCTAGTAATAAGCTTACTTCAAAGTTTCAGTCTGGGTTATAGGTGGCTGACTAAACTAGACAGTATGGTTTGGTTAGGTCAGACAGCAGAATCAAAATGGATGATTCACAACTATATTAATTATACAGCATCATGTATTGATTATTAAATACTTATATGGTGAACTGGGTTGGCTGGTTTGGTTATTCTAAGGCAATCTAGTAGAAATCCAACATATCTGGGTAGTCGAAAGGGTCTTATTCAAGTATGAAAAATAGCTTTATTATTAAGCCTGCAAAGCAATTCTTTCATTAAAATTTGAATCTTAGTGAACTTTAGACCTTTTTCAACAAGATACTACCTTCTCTATCACCAAAGAGCATCATTGTCCTTATATAATAATAATACTTATATCTGCCATTTATATTGAAAACAATCAGTCTACTAAGCACTTCCATTTAATTCTCAAAATTATTAGGGTAAGCATGATTATTTCCATTTTATTGAGGAAAGTGGGATTTAGAGATGCTGTCACTTTCTCATTTGTTTTCAGTATGACACCACCACACTCAGCTAAGCCTGATGTCCCCTATAATAAGTTATGTTCATAATAATTTATGGAGCTGGGATTCAAACATAGGTCTGATCTGACTGCAATCATAGATCTGGTCTGACTGCAAAGTTACTTGAAACATTGAAGTAAGCTTATCACTGTATACATATATATATATATATAGTGCATATTTGTGTTTGTGTGTATATATGTGTGTGTTTATGTGTGTGTGTGTGTGTGTGTGTGTGTGTGTGAGTGAGAGAGAATATTTTCCACTTAATCTTTTATAGCTAAATTTTCTATTAGGGTTCCCACTTGCTTGTATTTTCCTTCTGAATTAATATCTATCATTTGATCATAATTTTGTTTCTTGAAAATAACCTAAATTTCTTGGTAATCTTATGGGCACATGTCATAAATGATACTGACACAATTTTCTTCTTGGAATAAAATTTTTAATTTTGGGCATTTATAGAAGTATGATTCTAAATCTCAAACAATAATTACCATTTGTGTGAAGAATCATGTGCATCCATGCAAGTGTGTATGTGTGTACATATGTACCTGGTTGCAGTAATTCTTGTTATAGTACACATATTGGTAAATAAATATAAAGGCATTCAGATGTTTAAAAAACATTGTAAAATGCATTTGCTCTGTTTCCTAATTCTCATGCCCTGCAATCTTGTTTCCAATGCTATTCCTCCTCATAAAAGTGATTTGATAATATCAGACAGGCTACATTTTGATAAATTTAATGAACTATTTTTAGTCCTTTGTGTTCCCACCTCTTCCCTCAACTCTTACACCTTAGCCACTCCCTCCTTCTTGAAGTACTCTTTCTCACTGGTTTATTGACCTAACATTTGTTAGTTTTTATCTATTTCTGTTGCTTCTCAATGAACTTTGTGGGCTCCATTTTCTCTGCTTTTACCATATCTAGGGTTTTTCTTCTTACCCTGGATATTCCCTGGGTCATCTTATCAATTTCTGTGATTTATTTTTTTCCAAGATTCCCCACAGATATTTCATTGATACATATCTCATTTCTGACCCCTAAATGTGTACAGAATTACTTATGGGAGCATTTCCTTTGCCATGTCTCAAAGGCAGTTTACTGAGTCTCAAATGAAATTTATCATTTCCCATTACCTTGCAACTCTTCCTCTCCTATATTTTCTATGTCAGTAAATGGTACCACTATCTGGTAACTTGTGCCAAATTCCGAACTGGGGAGCCATTTCTCATTGCTTTTTTATGCTCAATCTCTATAACATCTCATTTTTTATTGCTATCCTTCTAATTTTTTCATGTTTATACATTGTCACTTCCAATGCCTTAGTTCAGTTCATCATGATTTCCCACTTTGATTACTTGTAACTTATTTTTAAATTAATTTTATTAATGTGAAGTATAGTTTCAGTAAAACAGATAAATTTTAGTTTATAATTCCCATAGTTTTGACAAATGTATATACCTGTGTAATAACACTCCCATCAAAATCAGGAACATTTATATCACTCCAGAAGATTTTCTCTAACTCCTTTCCAGTTGATCTTCCTAATCTCATGCAAAGGCAATCACTCTTCTGATTTCTATTTGTGTAGATGACTGTGACTGTCCTTGAACTTTATATAAATGGGATCAAAGAGTATGTTCTCTGGTGTCTTTTGGTCAAAATAATGCTTGTGAGATTAATCTGTTTTGTTGCGTGAATCTGTAATTTGTTTTTTTTTTATTGTGGAGTAGTGATCCATTGTGTGATGATATGACATTTTGTTTATCTATTCTCTGGTTGATAAAAAGGATAAAGGATGTGTTTCAGGTAGGGCAATATTTTGGTGGTGTGCTGATTGTATAACAACTATGTTGTAGATTTTCTGTTGCAGTGAAGTAGGAATACAATATATTTCTGTTTAAACAGGAATAATAATTTAATTGGTTGTGTAGGTGAAACTGTAGTAGGAAAGTCTTTTTTACTGAAGGCTTTTATGGGATTTGAAAATTTAGATACTTTGCTTGCTTAATTGTTCAAAAGTTGGCTGTGAGACTGTGCAAGTAGGTTACTGCCTTTATTAGAACTGTTATAAAAGATGGCTATTTTAAGGAAATAGAACAATCACCTGTAATGTTTATGCCCTCAACAGATGAAATGCCCAAGGGAAAGGAATTCAAATTCATTTTCTTTATTACTTAAGCATTTTCTGAGAAGAGCATCAGTTCAAAGCTTAAGGAAAAATGAATATAAGTAATACTTAGCTCAGTTTATATGTTTTGTTTTTATTGCACTCAATTTATGAATTTGGAATAAAGATAGTGTGATGTGGCACTGCCACTAATTTATTATCTAAGCTCAGGTATGAAAACATTCTTGGTGTCTCAATTTTTTTATCTATAGGATTCCATAACATGCCTATTTTGCTTATCTCATATGATGATTCTGAGAACATTTTCAAATAGTTACTTTCAAATTATATAGCCACAACATTAGGTAAAGGTTAGCTTACATTTAATTATCTTCTTTTTACTTTTATAAAATTTCATTTTCTATACACTAACATATGCAGCACAGTGGTGAAAATGGTTTTATCACATTGGGAACACATTTTAATACTTCAAATATAATGAAGTTTGTAGTGTAAATATGGTTCTAAAAGGTTTAATATTAATTAGGCTAGTTACTTGCACTTGAGAAATAGTTGCAAAATAATTACTCTTTCTACACTATATTAAAAATAGATGAGAAAAGTCTGTAAACTGCTTGACTTTGATATTCTTAGAGAAAGGCATTGACATGAGATGATAATTTTAATGTTCAGAAAGAATGTATCCATTCATTTATTCAATGAATATTTGAGCACCTATAATGAACCTGACAGTAGGCACTGGGGATACTGCAGGGAATAAAACAGGCAATAGCTGCAGCCTTCACAGTACTTCCAGAATAATGTGTTTGTCTTATTCTCCTTAATTGTAATTTTAGATCAATTTTTAAATTTATTTTTTCTTTCTTTTTTGAAGTATAAAAGTTTTTAAAATTGATACATAATAGATGCACGTATTTTGAGGTACATGTGATATTTTGATACACTCCTATAAATGTAAAAATTAAATCAGTATAATTGGGATAGCCATTACCTTAAGTATTTGTCTTTACTTTATGCTAGGAACATTCAATTTCTTATCTTCTAGGTATTTTGAAATGTACAACATATTATTGTTAACTATAGGCACACTTCTGGTCTATCAAATACTGAATTATATTTAATACTATAAACATAGATGTTTGGACAGTTGTGGCAGAACAGTATGTGGCCAAATGTATGTGTCCCAGTCAATCTGCATGAGTCCACAGAGCCATTAATGATTTTTATTCGCTTAGGGAAGTTGATGCTTTTGGTCCTATCTCTGAATATAGAGTAATAGCCTAATTAATCAGTCCAATACAACAACTGAACACATAGTAAATTTGGCTTTAGTCCTTATCTTTTAAAGCATTTTCTTTACTTTGTTAATCATCCAAGTTTTATAAAAATGTTTCCCATTTCTTAAAGGAAGAGATTTTATTTTCCAATTGATTTTGGTTCAGAGAACAAAGTCCAATAAAGATATGGCTGTTTCTCCCTTGATTCAAGCAATATAGATAGCCAAATTGGATAGATAAACTGAAAATTCTCAGTGGGGCTTGAATTATCTTGCTGACACTATGAATTAAATATAAGGATGTAAGAAATGTTATACTCAATTAAATTAATTGTCCATGGAGCATGATAGTTTATGGAAAAGCATAATATTTACTCTCCACAACATTGATCTATCTTGAACATCCATTTTATTCCCTTAGTAATACACTACATATCAATGCTCTACAAATCAATTTTCTGCAAAGACTTTTTGATTTCATTTCTATTTTCAGTCACTACTACCTTTTTAGCAATGAGTTTATTACCACTTGTGTATACTTCATTTGCATATGTAAGTAACTCCATAAATTACTTTCCAAAATACCAACTAGAGTATACTATAATTTGAAATACAGGCTTGATATGGTTTGGCTTTTTGTCCCCACCCAAATCTCATCTCAAATTGTAATCCCCAGGTGTTGAGGGAGGGACCTGGTGGGAGGTGATTGGATCATGGCGGCTGTTTCCCCCAAATTGTTTTCATGATAGAGAGTTCTCACAAGATCTTTTGGTATTATAAGTGGTATTTAATACACTAAATTGTGTATTAAATAAGTGGCAGTTTCCCCTGCTCTCTCTATCTCCTGCTGCAAAGAGAAGACATCCCTTGTTTCCCCTTTGCCTTCTGCCATGATTGTATTTCTTAATAGCAGTGTGAGAAGGGACTAAAACGGGAAATTGGTATCAAGAGGCAGAGAGGGGGCACTGCTATAAAGATAACCTGAAAATGTGGAAGCAACTTTTGAACTGGGTAAGAAGCAGAATTTGGAACAGTTTGGAGGGCTTAGAAGAAGACATGGGAGGAAGGAAGATGTGGGAAAGTTTGAAACTTCCTAGAGTCTTGTTGAATGGTTTTCACCCAAATGCTGATAGTGGTATGGACAATGAAGTCCAGGCTGAGGTGGTCTCAGACGGAGATGAGAACTTACTGGGAAATGGAGCAAAGATCACTCTTGATATGCTTTAGCAAAGAGACTGGCAGCATTTTGCCCCTGCCCTGGAGATCTGTGGAACTTTGAACTTGAGAGGGATGATTTAGGGTCTCTGGCAGAAGAAATTTCTAAGCAACAAAGCATTCAAGAGGTGACCTGCTTTTTTCTGAAAGTGTGGTTACATGTGTTCCCAAATAAATGGTTTGAAACTGGAACTTATGTTTAAAACAGAAGCACAGCATAAAAGTTTGGAAAATTTGTACCCTGACCATTTGGTAGAAAAGAAAACCCCATTTTCTGGGGAGAAGTTTAAGCCAGTTGCAGAAATTTGCATAAGTAATGAGGAGCTGAATGTTAATCACCAAGGCAATGGGGAAATGTCTCTAGAGCATGTTAGAGATCTTCAAGGCAGATCCTCCTGTCACAGGCCCAGAGGCCTAGGAGAGGTAAATGGTTTCATGGGCCAGGTCCAGGGCCCCACTGCTCTGTGAAGCCCTGGGACTTGGTGCTCTGTGTCCCATTTGCTCCGGCTCCAGCTGTGGCTGAAAAGGGCCAAGGTACAGCTTGAGTCATTGCTTCAGAGGCTGCAAGCCCCAAGCCTTGGAAGCTTCCATGTGGTGTTGAGCCTATAGGTGCACACAAGTCAAAAATTGAGGCTTGGGAACCTCCACCTAGATTTCAGAGGATGTATGGAAATGCCTGGATGTCCAAGCAGAAGTTGGTTGCTGGGGCAGGGCCCTCATGGAGAATCTCTGCAAGGGCAATTCAGAAGGGAGATGTGGGGTTGGAGCCCCCACACAGAATCCCCACTGGGGCACTGCCTAGTGGAGCTGTGAGAAAAGGGCCACCATGCTCCTGACTCCGTAATGGTAGATCCACCAACAGCTTGTACTGTGTGTCTGGAAAAGCCATGGGCACTCAATGAGAGTCCACAAAGGAGCTGCCCAAGGCTATAGGAGTCCACCCCTTGCATCAGCATTCCCTCGATGTGAGACATGTGAGACATGGAGTTAAATGAGATTATTTTGGAGCCTTAAGATTTAATGACTGCCCTGTTGGCTTTCTGACTTGCATGAGGCCTATGGCCTCTTTGTTTTGGGCAACTTCTTCCATTTGGAATGGGAACATTTATTTCATGCCTGTACCTCCATTTTATCTTGGATGTAACTAACTTGCTTTTGATTTTACTGGCTCATAGGTGGAACGGACTTGCCTTGTCTCAGATGAGACTTTGGACTTGGACTTTTGGGTTAATGCTGGAATGAGTTAAGACTGTGGGGGATTGTTGAGAAGGCATGATTGGTTTTGAAATGTGAATGGGACATGAAATTTTGGAGGGGCCGGGGTGAAATGACATGGTTTGGCTTTGTGTCCCCACCCAAATCTCATCTCAAATTTTAATCCCTGGGTGTTGAGGAAGGGACCTGGTGGGAGGTGATTAGATCATGGGAGCAGTTTACCCCATGCTGTTCTCATGATAAGTGAGTGAGTTCTCGTGAGATCTGATGGTTTCATAGTGGCAGTTTCTCCTGCTTTTCTGCCACTGTGGGAAGCTGTCCCTTGTTTCCCCTTCACCTTTTGCCATGATTATATTTTTTTATAGCAGTGTAAGAATGACCTAATACAAGACTTAATTCATCCCTTTGTTTCTTTTGTCTGATTCTTGCTTGCTTCTTATCTATCCCATTTGAAGAGTTTAAATTTCTAGCTGATTTTATGTGGAAAACTTTATATCCTTTTGCTCTTTTATAGCCTAGACTCATTATTCTATGAAATACTTTATGATGGAAAGCAATGATAATTATGCATACATTCATAAGGAGGGTGACTACAGTTTCGTTGATGGATAATATTTACCTTATTACCATATCAGGATGGTGAACATTCTGTTCTTATTGTTACAGCAGCACATTAAATCATTGTTTTGAGATAATAGTTCAGATATTGTTTTGATTTTGATCTTGATCTCCACTAAATATTGTATTAAATAGATTTCCCAAACCTAAATACTGATAACACTTTTTTATCCTGCTACAAATCACATACTAGATTAGACATTCGTTTGATTTTGATCTTGATCTCCACCACATTGTGTATAGATTTCCCAAACCTAAATACTGATAACAGTTTTTTACCCTGCTACAGATCACATACTGATTGTAATGTGATTTCATACTAGTACTGAATATTCATACTAACAATATTTCTGGATTCATGAACCTTTAGCATTCTTTGAACTCTTATAGATTAGTGTATTTACTTGTATTTGCTAGTTTGTATGTAGCTCATTGTTGCAGTAATCCCCTTCAATTCTACTGGAAGAACCATCCCTTAGATGTCTGCACATGTATTATACCCTGCCTCCTATGTGAAGTCTTCATTTATAGAAAGAGAAAGTATATTTGGGTGATCTTGTCTTCTTTTGTCTCCATGGCTTCTTCTTTGATTGTTTTTGTCCTGGTACCTTCTATAGTTAGCTCTTAAATAATTATCAAGAAATTTAATTGATCATTTCAAATTAATACATTTGAAATTTTTTTTTCTTTAACACTTTTTGTATATGCATGCATCTGGCATGTTATAATCCTCAAATTCATCATCTTTAAAATGATTAGTTTCAGCCAGCGTGAATGTGTAGTTTTTACTTGGACTGTAAAATGAATTTGAGAACCAATAAATCTGAACATTTAATTATTCCTTCAGTACAGCAATGTGATATATTAAAGATGTTCAGCTTTAGGAACACATATTGAAACTAAATGTGGACTTCAGAGACATTACTTTCTCTAATGCTGAAAATCATAATTAAGGGGTATATATGCACAGAAATCTTTGCACATTCACTATATCTCTGGAATATTCTAGGAAAGTAACATTTAGAGCTTATCACACTCTAATGGGCTTATCTAAAATTGAACTTAAGTGGCTACTAGAGGAAGTCAGATACTATGGGACTCTGTGCATACCTGTGGCTTGCTGTTCTTCGAAAAGACATATTCCTAGGGTAGAAGCAGAGAACCATTTAGTCCCATATGTGATGATCAGGACTTACCTCTTCCCGTTTTCCTTATGTAAACATGTGGCTACTTCCCAAATTGAGATCATTTAGTCTAAAAAATGTGAACTTTGTTTAGTACATTATTTGTGGAAAAAGAAAAAAATATATTCTCTTTGGGCTGTTTAAAAAAAAAATCCGGAAATCTCTGACACTTAGGGAAAAAAAGATCAGAACCAGAATGAGAAAGACCTTTTGTTATTGACTAGAGGTATTGTTTTCCTTCCTAAGTTTCATGGAACACACTGAAGAATATTTGAAACTGCCTCATGTGGTTTGTCCCCTCCAGTCTGACATGGCACCATTCCATAATATAATAATGACCTGAGCAAGGCGATTATAAGCTGACCCATAAGGGACCAACGTAAGCTGATCTCTCTGCTCTATATGACACAAATAGAAAGCTTTGAACAAGAGTAGAAAGACACACTGTCACTTGTCTTTTCCCCTGAAAAAGCCGGGCCACATTCTGCTCAGCCAACATGTTCCCAGAGGAATGTGATTTAACTTCCACTTTTCACACAGTCAGAAGCAACACCATAGACCTGTAGGGAAGGTGATGGCCGCCTGGGAGGAATTTGGATAAGTGTTTGTCGCTCCAGTATTTTCATGTGACCTGACTCTCATTCTCAATTTAGTTACATCTTGACCTGAAAATGCAGCCACAATATGCCTCTCTTCATTTGGCATACCTTAATTCATAATGGGCATGCCTGTCCTTTCCCTTCTCCCACCCTATGCAGCCTCTTCCTGATTTCCCTTGCAATCTACTAATAGAGCCTTTCTTTAGATGTCTATACATGTGTTTACACTCTGTTTCCCTCTGTAGGGACTTTACTCGCAGAGAGAGAAAATATATTTGAGTCCCTGAGATATATACAAAGATATCTACCCCAAAGCAGCCTAGGCAGTTCTCCACTTCTTTGGCCAGATTGTCTGACTATTCACGTATCTGGCAGCTTCTATACGACCCCTCATATAGTAAAGGAATTAATATTCCCCACTTTCTCCTAGTTTGTCTCCCCTCCTCCCTCTATCAAACGACTGATTTTTATACATGAGATAATAGACAAGCCTTGGGTGACCTGTTTTTTTTTTTTTTCTTCCCTCCCCCTCTTTTTCCCTTGCGGTAAAATAGTGCTGAAGAAAGAGGGCACTAGTGTACAGCCCAGATCGCATCCTTGCACCGTCTGGATTAGAGCTGAGGCGTCTGCAAGCCGAGCGTGGCCACGGTCCTCTGGCCCCGGGACCATAGCGCTGTCTACCCCGACTCAGGTACTCAGGTATGTCTCAAGTCCATGTCCTCCAAACAGACTCAGGTGAGCGGACACTTCCTCGGGTGAAACCCACCCACATCGGCAGACCAAGTCCCAGTCTATCAGATTTTCCTCCGGGTCCCAGGCGCATTCTCGCTTATGTATTTCTTTTCGTCCTGTGTCCTCAGGAAGAGTCGGGACCGATGGGTGCCTGGGTTGTCTTTCTCCTTTTTCTGCCTCACCTCCTGTGCTCTCCTCGCCCTCTCCCATAGCCCCCTTTTCGTCGACTCTCACCTTGAGAAAAGGAGCAGGGGAGGAACGGGAGAGGGAGCCAACTTCAGCCCCGCAGGCGGCTGAGATTTGGCGCCTCTGTCCCCAAGCGGGTGGGTTTGGATATATACCTGCACAAGCGGTGCAAGGTGACGAGAATGAGGGCGGAGGGGCGGTGGGGACTCGAGTGGAAGGGAGTGTGTGTGTGTGTGTGTGTGTGTGTGTGTGTGTGTGTGTGTGTGTATGTGTGTGTATGGGTAAAGAACTCAGAGGAGGGAGGTTGAAAGAGCAAAGCGGGTCAGGGAATTGCAACTCACTGGTCAAAGCGTCCCTTCCAGGCCCTGCCAGGGAATGTCTGGCTGGACCGAGCACTGTCCAGGGTCCTGAAGGCGGCAGGGCTCAGGCTGCCGCGGCGAGAGCAACCCGGAAGCTCCCCTCCGTTCCCTTTCTAGCAACTATGCAAACCCCAAAGCAAGCGCGGGACCCCCTCTAACCCGTCCACCCACCGCGGGAAACAAGTTACCTTATCTGCACCCCTTCTTCTTGAACATACACAGCAAGCCTGACTTCTTAGGGGGGAAACATACCAAACTCCTCCACACGGAGACTTTACCAGGCGTTGCCTTAGTAACTAATGTGGATTTTCTTCAAGCTGGCAAATTTATATTTACAGCTGATTGTATGTCAGGGCTTCTTCAACCCCTCAAAATTAAAGTAAAAGGTGCATCCTTTGTTTACGTTTATTTTAAAGTCGCGCTTCCACCTTTACAATGAGTTTCCAAATTTTCTTCTGAAAAAAAGTTGATCTTTTCCAATCCGGAAAGTTCTCTTGGGTTGAAGGACCGAGCTCCTCCCCTCCTCTCTGCTCACCTTCCCCACCGCCCTCCAAGTTAGAAAGCATGATAGGTTTTAGGGGACCAGGAAACGACTTAAGGTTGGAGGAGCGGGCGAGTTGGCGGGGCTCTGCGCCGCCTGGACCCGTGAGGACAGAGGGGGCAGGACACCCCGCCTTCCTCAGTGACCACAGCTGCGCTCCAAGCTGTTCCTGCAGCCGATATCAGGATGTGCCGAGATGAAACGGACAAGGCAACTGTTAACATTACAGACCCCAGAGTTTTAACACAGGTCCTCTGATGACAAGGTTGTGATTTTTCTCTGTCTTTTGTCAGCAGCATCTAGCTCACCGCTGCCAACACGACTTCCACTGTACTCTTGATCAATTTACCTTGATGCACTACCGGTGAAGAACGGGGATTCGAATTCCCTTACAAACGCCTCCAGCTTGTAGAGGCGGTCGTGGAGGACCCAGAGGAGGAGACGAAGGGGAAGGAGGCGGTGGTGGAGGAGGCAAAGGCCTTGGACGACCATTGTTGGCGAGGGGCACCACTCCGGGAGAGGCGGCGCTGGGCGTCTTGGGGGTGCGCTCCGGGAGCCTGCAGCGGGACCAGCGTGGGAACGCGGCTGGCAGGCTGTGGACCTCGTCCTCACCACCATGGTCGGGCTCCTCTTGTTTTTTTTCCCAGCGATCTTTTTGGAGGTGTCCCTTCTCCCCAGAAGCCCCGGCAGGAAAGTGTTGCTGGCAGGAGCGTCGTCTCAGCGCTCGGTGGCCAGAATGGACGGAGATGTCATCATTGGAGCCCTCTTCTCAGTCCATCACCAGCCTCCGGCCGAGAAAGTGCCCGAGAGGAAGTGTGGGGAGATCAGGGAGCAGTATGGCATCCAGAGGGTGGAGGCCATGTTCCACACGTTGGATAAGATCAACGCGGACCCGGTCCTCCTGCCCAACATCACCCTGGGCAGTGAGATCCGGGACTCCTGCTGGCACTCTTCCGTGGCTCTGGAACAGAGCATTGAGTTCATTAGGGACTCTCTGATTTCCATTCGAGATGAGAAGGATGGGATCAACCGGTGCCTGCCTGACGGCCAGTCCCTCCCCCCAGGCAGAACTAAGAAGCCCATTGCGGGAGTGATCGGTCCCGGCTCCAGCTCTGTAGCCATTCAAGTGCAGAACCTGCTCCAGCTCTTCGACATCCCCCAGATCGCTTATTCAGCTACAAGCATCGACCTGAGTGACAAAACTTTGTACAAATACTTCCTGAGGGTTGTCCCTTCTGACACTTTGCAGGCAAGGGCCATGCTTGACATAGTCAAACGTTACAATTGGACCTATGTCTCTGCAGTCCACACGGAAGGTAGGCATTATATTTGGGAAAGAAGCGTACTGAGAAAGTCAGGGCAATGCATGATGTGCTCCTGGGATCATAGTATTGTTCCTGTTTATTTCTAGCACTGTGGGGAACGGAGTTTACCCTTCTCAGTACTGCCCACCCAGGCATTGCCTTTTATTCTCATTTCCTTACAATTATAGTGTAGGAAAATTGTACCCCATAGAATATCTGAGGATAGTAGGAGCTGAAAGGGTATTAAACTTTCCATGCAAAGTGTCCAGCAGTAGATTTGACTTGAATACTTGTTTGCCCTCATATTTTGAGTTTGCGTTTGGAAGGCTTATTTGTCCAAGGTGTTATATTGCCCTTCAGTGACTGGCTATGACTTTCCAGGTGTAATGAGTTAATTCAGTGTGAGTGATTGGCAAAAAGAAGTTACTATTCCACAAATAGGACTTCAAAGCTTTATCTTTCTTTAACAGTTGAAGATTTTCTTTGTCCTCTTGTACCCCTTCTTACATATCCAAAACTTTCCTGTGAATGTAGGATTAATGCAGTCATCTCCCTCAGTATATCAGAAACTTATATTTTTACTTCTGGAGTATCTTAGTTACGAAGAAAAAGTAAGTAATTTAAATAATGTATTTTCTTCTTACTTTATAGGCTAAAATCATCCAGATTCCCTCACTCCCCCAAGAATTATCTTGTTTTATGAGAAATAACACTGGTGACCACTTAGATTTGAGTTTTGGTTTCTAGTCTTTTTTCTTCTAACACAATGAACTTACGTATTAGAATTAAAGTTAGATCAGTTATAAAATACTAATGAATGGATAGCAGATATTAGGTTTATAATGTCTTTCTAAAATGCAATAGATTAACCTAAGGTTAAAAGCTTTGATTTTTCCAGAGACTTATGGATGTGAATTTTCAAAAATTTTTTTATATAAAGATTTTCTAGACTCTCTTCACCTTAGGTTATATACATTTTTTAATAAAAGGGGATTTCTGAGCTCAGCTACTCTTAAGTCCCCCAGTAGGTTTATGAAAAAGCTGAAGCCCTGGTTATAAATTAACATCTAGGACAATTCACATGTATAGCTGGCAGAAGAAGACAATCTTGCTGGTATTTCTGTATTCATATTTCTTCAAGTCAAATGATTTTCAAGAAGCCATAGACATGGCTCCATGTTTTTTAAATATTTCCATAATATTCAGTTACTGTTGTGAGGCCTGATTATAGAAATTGACAGCATCCATAGTGAAGTGATTATATGGTTATCATTACTGAAAACATATACTTTATAAAGGGAACAGAATTTTCAGAGCAAACATAAATGATATAGGATTACACATTATAATTTCAGATTTTGCTTTTGGAAAAAACTATCTGCTGTGATATTATAACTTTATAACTATGCTTCTGAAGCTTGATTTTTAATCATGAACTGCGTATCTCTTTTTGAACAAAAATTCATTACTTTTTTAAGACTGAAAGTATTAATTCCTTATATTTTAATATTTAACTTTACTACATGTTAATGTTTAGCATAGTTTCTTTAGTGCTTGCTTAAATGAAACATCCTGAAAGACCAAGTTAAAATGTGTTAAATATCATCATTGGATAGATCCAAAGATGATGGCAAAGAGAATGGCAAAATCTAGATTGAATGTGATTTATTTAAATATTAATAATATTTCCCCCATTGAGCTAGATAATTGATTATTAATATTGGAAGTATAAATTCTTTCTTCAGGAAGAAGTAATGCTTCATCATTTTTAAACAGTGGTTTTATTTTCCATATTTCATTATAAGATTGTTTTATTTGGTGAGAGGTGGCTAATAGTGGGTTGCTTTCTGAGGAGTAGAATTATGTTTTTGGAAAATGAATTGAACATGTTTTCACTAATTTTGCTGCGAAAGGACTAATATTATAATTTTGCCCATGTGTTAGTTTGGATTACTATGTTTCCTTTCTGCCTTCTGATTGGTGTTGTATGGCAAAGACAATGTCTCCGTACTATTATAGTAATTGATTCCAGACTACATTGTGTTCACAGAACAGCATCATAGCAATATGTGGGGTTTATTTTATTACCAAGCAGTTACACCATTCACCTTGCCATTCATATATAATACCTTGTTTCTTCTCAAAGGGAATTAGTTACTTCTCTTATTAAACGTAACATCTGTAAAAACTAAATTGCATTTCTTTCCTTTTATCTGGAAAGGAATTTTGTGTAAGCTCCCACTGAAGATTCATTTTTCCTGAGGTTTTGCCCTCCTGCTTTTCAGAGCCCCATAGTGTACTGGCCTACAGGCACTTTCTTGGATCATTTAGTAATTTTACTGCTTTCAGACTGATGGGGTCGCTTATTGGTGACAGTTCCCTGTCAAATAGCAGAGAAGACCACACATCAGGGTTGTCTCTGTCATCTGAGCACTATTCAGCAAGGAAGCCAGTTTGTCTGGATATTGGCAGCTTAGGGCTTAGAAATTCTGGGGCCTCTCATGACCTTCATCTCTCCTTTCCAAATCAGCCATTCCCTAGTCAATTCATTATCATCGTTTCTTGTATTAGAAGTTAACCAAGAATAGTTAATACCAAAAGCACTAAGTGACTGGACTAGTGTACCTTCATTTCTGTAGTTAATTGTGAGATTATCTTGAAATCATTTTGTTTTTGAATGGTACAGTTGTTTTTATATTACTGTTTTTTTATATTGAAGCTAAACTTGCAGATATTTTCTGTTTCGTTTTGTGTTTTAACCAGTTACAATTTAGTTTTTATATTCTTTTACATTCTTTTCAATCTTATGTCATATTATTTGTACCACACTTGATACATGACAATTATCAATTTACATAAAATGAAAGAAAATCAGTACACATAAAGTTACCTGCAATGCAATAGACTCTCCAGAAATTGTTCATGATTGGCTCTGGAGGCAAATGTTAAGATGAGTCTGTCAAGGGGGAGGCAGGATATTGGAGTAATGGAGCCTTATCCACAAATAAAGTTTGAATGCACTTTGGAGCAAGCTGCCTACCTGGAATGTGAGTCTTTAAATATGCTAAGTATATAGTAGAGAAATAGCCTACCACCAATAAGAATATCTCAGCCAAGGACACTGTATTTTGTTCTTCTGATAAAATACAGATTCCCCATCAAAAAAACAAATTTATTATTTCAAATGATTTTTGAAAACAGTACTTAAAAATAACTGTAGTTAATAAAATTCGAAGCATTGAACAAGTCCAATAAAAATGTTCTTTGAGTTTGTAGCTACAAGAATTTTTTTTGAGTGGATAAATTTTCATTCATTACTTTTATGTATTTATTTATTTATCTTAAGCCTTTCTTCTAGTATTTTGACTCAGATACTTAGGTAAGTATTGATATAATAATGAATTTAGTGATGCTGCTTCCCTTATTAAAATATCCACTTTAAGGTAAACTTTTCTTTCCAGTTAGATTTTGATGTTGGTGTAACATTTTTTTGACATTTGCTTACATTTTATATAAAATTGGCCTTTTTGAGCTTCTTTCCAAAATCTGATTTTTTCCTGTTTAAGTACTTTTTTATTTGATATAAAACAATTAAGAAGTCTAATGACATCAGAAAAAAGTCCTCCTAAGTCATAAATACATACTTTGATTAATGCAATTACCTGTAATAATTTTATATCTACTAAATATCATATTTCCTATCTATGTACCAGTCACTTTCTATATATCTTTCTTGTCTTGATTGCAACCTACTTCAAAGGAAATTATCTTAATACATTGCTCATTTTATCATATAGTAACAAATAGGAGTGTTTTGAAAGGTTATTCAGGCCAACTAATAAAAGATGCTTAGAACATCACATTACATGCTTGCCCACGCTCAAAGCTTTCTAATTGTGATTAGGGTTTCTAATTAGAGTAGGAGTATATCGGAGTTAAATTGAGAGCAGAATTTCCCTGACTTTTAGTCGGTTATTCTATATAATGACCTAAAACAGATTTCTTGAAGTTTCCACCAATCCTTCATTGAAGACTAGGAGTCATCCAAAACATTCAAGCTTCTTTTCCATGTGACATTTATCATCAATGAATAATCTCTCTTTTGTGGTGTAGCTCTCCAGTTCCTTCACTCATGCATTTCATTTTTTACTTCCCTTACCATCATAGCTGACTAGAGTAGATCTTACATCAATTAACATCCCAAGGTCTTTTCAGAA
Source organism: Gorilla gorilla gorilla (assembly GCF_029281585.2). Classification (NCBI taxonomy): domain Eukaryota; kingdom Metazoa; phylum Chordata; class Mammalia; order Primates; family Hominidae; genus Gorilla; species Gorilla gorilla. Next base: position 170,179,277 of record NC_073229.2, read on the forward strand.
GTGCTGCTATTAAGCCATATCTCCTTCCTTTTATGCTTGAACAGTTATTAATTTTGTTACTGTTACCATTAGATTCAAGAGGAGGACTTGAATTTTTTCCCTTTAAATGTAAAATTATTAGCTTCAATCTGCCTTTCTAACATCAGTAAGTTCTGGTATTTTGATTGTTTAATTTATCTTAGTATTCCAGCTTTTTGTCTCCAGGATTTAACGGTGTACGTTAAAACCTGAATAAGATAAGGGTCGAAAGTAAAGTCTCAAACCCTTTCATGAGCAAACTACCTGGCTAATTCTGGTGTTCACTCAGCCTATTATGAATTCCTTCTATACAGTGCTTTTCCTCCTCATACTATACTACCTTGCAAATGTATAAATGGCTATATGTAGTTTAAATGAAAAGTCATCACAACAGATGACTTTAAGTAAAGATTTACTGCATAAAAACTTTAAATAACAATTTTGAAGACTTAATTTCAGTTACTAAGTAGTTTTTACTTTAAGGGGAGTGCAGTTTAAATACATGTAAAGTAAGTAAAAGCAATCACGGTATAGACATTTATAAACATGAGTTTATTCAATTGTAGGGAACTGAAAGAATGTATTAGTGGTGCAATTATCTAGAGAAAACCTGGAGAAAAGGGAATTTTGGTTAGAGTTTTGTTTGGAAACATAGCATTTGTAAAAGAGGCAGTATTGAAAGTGCTGTAATGGTGTGAAAAAAACAGATTTGCTTATCTGGAGGAAAGAGTCTGGGCTAAGAACTAATAATAAAAACAGAAGTAAGTCCTAATATTCTGTGATTACATCAGTCTTTATAGACATGAAGGACAAGTAATGGAGAATCTTGAAGCGTGTGACAAAGAGTTTTGGTTTCAAGAAAGATACATCCAAGCACAGTTAGACATGTGAACTTTGGCCAAGAGAACATATATTATTGGCAAAAGTTGGTGAGTGGACGAAAGAAAAGCCAGATATTGTTACGAGATACTTTATTTGTAATTTTTTAACAAGTGTTCATATCCAAGTAAAACCTTGTTTATCCATAACCTTGATTCTCTAGCTGTCTACTTTATATTTGAGAGTTGGTCTCTTTAAACACCAACATTTACATTTAAAACATTTTATGAGGTGATCTTTGCAAACACTACTGTAAAGTCCCCTAACTTCTTTTAAAGACCGTGCTCAATTTAATGGACATTTCCCTTGAATATACCAAGTTATCTGAACATAAATTGTTACCTTGTGCTGGAATATGGTGGTAATTTTGGAGCCTGTTAAAAAAAATATAAGGCCATTTATTATTACTCAAAATGGCCACAAATTGCCATACTTAAAAATTTTTATCTTTATTTTTTCTTTTATATCTTGGCTGGATTTATTAAACTCATTTTAAAAGTCATTAATCAGTATTTAGCAAACAGCTATTATGTGCATAGAATTAGAGTGAAATCCAAAGATGAAAAAAATGACACTTTCATTATTTTGAGTAAGCTTGAACTCTTTGTGATTCCTTTGCCACACAATCATCCTGTGACTACATTTATCTTGCTGCAAATTTTACAAGAAGCTGTCCTTCATAGGGTAGGTGGTGATGGCAGCTTCCATTTTATGTTTCTACCGTGTGGCTTGGCAGTAGCCACCCTTCTACAAGTATTAAAATTTTTGCCCTTATGATATAGGGAGCTAATATACAATAACTGCTTCGTGGATTTTCAATAACTGGGCAGTGACTGGAGTGATGGGTTCACAAAGAGACTTATCAAAAGTCGTGTTTTCGGCATACACTTTTTTAAGAACACAGAGGGCTGGGGAACCACATCCAGAAAAGAATAGTTTGGTGAACACCTACAACCACTAAAAAAACTCATGGCACATGCTGTTCTGATATATGTTGGAAGCAGCATGTCAGTAGGAGAAAGTTGTCAATTTTCAGAGAAGCTGTAGTTGAAAACCAGAGTCAAGACAAGGCATAAAGCCTTGTCAAAATGTCACTGTCTTATGCAACAGAGAATTATCATTAGATTCTAAAATTATATAGAAATATTTGCTACTTTTTCCTATTTAATTGTTCTCTATGAATGTCTACAACATTTAAAATCTTAACTTACATGAGAAATTATAATTTTAATTACCTTCGGTATTCCAGAAAGCTTTACTCTCTTAAACTTAAGGCATTGTAGTACCAAATAGAACATTAATGTTTTTATGAAGAGAATTGCTTCTCAGAAATCTCCAATTATCAATTTTAGGATTATCTATTTTATTTATTTCATAGCCAACAAATTAAATATTCAAGGCAATTATCTAAATATCCAGATAAAAGCCTTAATTTGTAGTAGAAGCACAGGATTTTGATAGGCAGACATTCTTTGATTACTAGTAACTAATTTGCCTTCTAATAAAGACATTTATAAATAAACACATGTGACTATTATGCATCACATATTTTTCTTGGTGCTAGTAACACATAAAGTAATAAAAATCACAATAATAATAACTATTATTACTACTAATATTTGTTGGAAGAGACATATAAATATATAGACATTTATAGGCTCATGGGTTATAAAGAAAATGTTTAATTACTGTTTTGAAAAATGCACAAAACATATGGGAAATACTGTATGCATGCACATCTCAGTTTCATTTGTAAAATGGGAGTTATAATCACTACCATGTTATATTCCTCACAACAGCTTTTCAAAGAACAAGAAGATGGTACCCATAAATACATTTCAGTTGTTTTTCTTAAACTGCCACCAAAGCGATGACTTCTTCTCAGCTGATGAATATTAAGCAAGTCCAAGAAGCCAGTTAATTGGATACGGATTTTCGACCCTAAACCTAGTAATATAAGATTAAAATGAAATTCATGATTAAGATAAAAGTGTAGCATCTACCATAGATCTTAGGAAACTTTCTTGTTACAAATGAGAAAACAAAAGCCCAGAAAAATAAAAGAAAATGACTTGCTCAAGATCATAAAATTCATCAGCAGCAAAGCTAGGACTAATTTAGCTTTGTTTTAGATACTTTCTTAAGCCAAAGTTTTCTTTCTTTCTTTCTTTCTTTCCTTTTTAACCCTCATGCACTCCTCTCATGTGAGGTCCATACTATTTAGCTCAACTGTGTCTTTCCAACTTTGCTGCTGTCATTTAGCAGCTTCTAGGAGACTCCTCTTCTGAAAACTCATTCTGCTGTTAGTCTTCCTCTTAATGTCAGCTCTTGCCTTAGTTTTGGATGACTCCAACATTCATGTGTTTGTCCCATCAATACCTATCTTCATAGCTCATTGATCTCAGCTCTGTGTTCCTTGCCTTCTCTTTAGCAACCCACTTACCCTGACCACAATCTGGTACCCTGGCCTTGCCAATAACTATTTTATCTATAAATTTTTAAACATGAGAAAGTCACTGAATAATGGAAGCCTCTCCTTTTCTTCAACTTCTTTTGCTCCCACCTCACCTGCTCTCCACATTTCTCTGGAAGGTCTGAATAAAGCCATTTTCTCAGCTGATCTGGTTTCCCTTCTGCATCTGAGCAACTCTACCTCCATATTTGTGCTTGTTATCATCTTGTAATAAAGGTCCTTTCACAGAGAAAATAAACTTTCAATGTAGAGTGACTACTCCACATGAAGCTCTATTTCGGGAGATTATAAATTAACCATTTTTTTTCTCCAGCTCCTTCAGGGCAGAAATGTAAAATAAGACCAGAATTAAACACCTTGTTAAAATGAAAGAAGAAAGGATGCCTTCTCTATGAGGGTTGTGGTTAACAGTGGGAGATGACACATGATCAGACATCTCTGTGACACCATCTCTACCACAAGTAACTAGAAGTGGTATGGAGTGGATAAGGATGAGAAAATTAGAGAAGGGTGGCTAGAGTTGAAATCCAGAGATCTGGAATAGGATTGACTCAAGGGATTAATAGAATTAGGCATGCTTAGAGAGCTATCAGGGTGAAGTATACAGAAAACAGTCCCCTAAGTTTATTATACAGATAAGATGCAACAGTGCTCCATATAGGGCTAGGTAGATGTAATAGATGTAAGAAGTCATTATTGTTGTCATGCTATTCTAACCTTAATTAGGAAGATGCCCTTAGCTTAGATGAGCCTGTGTGAAGTAAATACAGGGAAGTTCTGGGGTGGAGATGTGAAAATAAAGAGGGAAAATGCTGATTTACTAACACTGAGTGGCGCATGTTCAACTTCTCATTCTCTCCCTTTATAAAAATTGCACTCACAGTATGTGGCCCTCAATGCAAATCTTTTGATTGGACAGCATATTCCACAGCTATTGCTAAACAATCAGAGACAGTTTCCTCTGTTCTCTGTGGTGCTATAACACATTTTATAATTTGTTTGTTATAAAAGGTAGAACAAAAAAATCAATAAACAAATTGCTGATAGTATGTTCAAGAGAAAAAAACTTTATGAAAGATTTTAAAAGGTTATATGAGGATATTGAAATAGTGGAAACAGCTTATAATAAAGAAATTCAATATCCCTTTTTTCGATAAATAAATACATTATTTGTTATTTTCAGGTTTTGGTTAACAGGTACTACTCTACTGGCAGAGAAGAAGTCATATCCAGATTCCTATCTCAATTTTTTTGTTTTGTAGCACATTCTTTGGTTTGACCAATGCTATAGTCATTGAGGAGTAGAGATAGTGGAATTATAGTCTTCCTTTTAAGAAGTTCACCACATAGTGATTACTATTCAGTTTGCTAAGTGCAACCATAGGAGTAGGCATGAGGTAGAGAGACAACAGAGAGAACTGTGATTAGCTCCCTCTGGTCCAGGGAAGAAGTGAGAGAAAGCTCATAGAAGGTCCCCAGAAAAGGTAACATTTGAAGTTCACTATATCCGAGGAAACAAAGGAGTAAATTCAGTAAAAGCACTGACATAGAAAGCAAAATATGCTCAGGGACCTCTAAGAATATCATTAACTCTAAAGTATATGTCCTGGGAAAATGAGTGGGGAAGACCAAACTGAAAAGAGAGAAAGAGCCTAGGTCATGATGGGACATACTTATCAAGCCAAGAAAATTAGACTATTGGAAACATGGTGAGCCAGTGAAGAATTTTATGCAGGAAGAAACCAAGATCAGATTATATTTTGGAAAGGGCATCTGGAAAGCTTTGGAGAAGACAGATTAAGAAAAGGAGTCAAACTGGAAATTAGGAGACAAATCTGAAGGCCATTGATGGTTGAGGGAAGTGGAGAAGGAAAGGCCAGTTCAATTAATTAATTTTGTCAAGAGATGATTAGAGTTTTACTAAAGAAAGTGTCAATGGAAAAGGAGAGGGGAGAATGAATTTGACTTTCTATGTAGCAGGGAGGTTAGTGTTTAGTGAATGATTGATTATGAGAATCAAGGAAAAAGAGAAGTCTAGAATAAGCCCCAGGTCTCTATTTTATAGGAATAAATAGGGAATAAAGAGAAATCACAGACTGGGAAAAAATTAGTTTAGGCTGTTTGAGTTTGTGGTATCCATTGGACAATAAAGTCAAGGGATCCCATAGGCCACCGATCTGGAAAGAGAGTTATATTTGAAATTTGTCAGAAAATATCTGTTTAAAACCATGAAAATTGATGGGATTGCCAAGGGGGTAAGATATAAAACACAAAAAGATGGTCAAGGGCAGTACTTTGAGGTATGTGAAATGAGAAAGAGTCTACAGAAAAGGGAAAACGAAGGACAGTTTAAAAAGTAGAAAAAGAAACAGGAAGAACCTCATGTTATGAAAGCCAAGGGAGGAGACAGTTTTGATAATAGAACAGTGACAAAGAAAGCTGATGGGTAAAAGAGGAAGAACTATAGAAACAGTGTTCTGTACTAGTAGCGATACATGAGACTGTGTAATTTATATGCCACAACAACAGTGTTAGAATGTTCTGAATTTTTATACTTACTTCTACCTGTGAATTTTATGCCTTCGGATGATGTTCTTATTGCATGTTAGTGTCCTTTTCTTTCAGATTGAAGAACTCCCTTTAGCATTTCTTCTAAGAAAGGTCTGGGGGTGATGAATTCCCTCAGTTTTTGTTTGCCTGGGAAAGTATTTATCTCTTTTTTATGTTTGAAAGTTAGCTTTGCTGGGTACAGTATTCTCAGTTGACAATTTCTTTTCTTCAGTGCTTTGTCATCCTGCTCCCTCCTGGCCTGTGGTTTCCACTAAGAAGTCTGTTGCCAAACAAATTGGAGCTCATATATGTTGTTTTCCTTTCTCTTGCTCTTTTTGGGATTATCAACTTTTGAAAGTTTCATTATTATATGCCTTGGGGTAGTCTTATTTGGGTGAAATCTGTGTGGTGTTCTCTACCCTTCTTGTACCTAGAGATTTATATTTTCTCTAGGGTTGGAAAGTTTTCTTGTATTATTTCTTTATGTGATCTTTCTACCACTTGCCCTTTCTCAACTCCTCCTTGAAGGCCAGTGACTCTTAGATTTGCTTTTTTGAGGCTATTTTCTGGATTTCAGAGGCATTCTTTATTCCTTTTCTTTTTTTTTTCTTTTTTCTCCTCTGAATGTATTTTCAAATAACCTGTCTTCAAGCTCATTAATTCTTTCCTCTGCTTCATCAGTTCTGTTGTTTTAAACCTGTGGTGCATTTTTTTTTGATTCAAGTCAAGTATTTCTCAGTCCAAAATTTCTGTTTAACTTTTTAAGTTAATTATTTCAATCTCTTTGTTAAATTTCTCTGATAACTTTATAAATTGCTTTTATGTGTTGTCTTGGAGTTCACTGAGTTTCTTTAGAATTCTTATTTTGGATTATTGACCTGAGAGCTCACATATTGCCATCTCATTGGAGTCAGCCACTGGCTCCTTGCTTTACCCGTTTGGGAAGGTTATGGCTCCCTGTTTGCTGGTGTTTTTTATGAATGGATATCTGTGTCTTATTGAAAGGTTAGTTATTTATCCCAGTCTTCATTCCCTGTGTTGGTGTGGTCTGTCTAGTGATGTGTATTTACAGGTTCTATGCTGGTTGCCTGTTGAGTCCCCTTAGCCCTAGACAGCTGCCTTTATTTTGGCACTAGATGGTGCCCTAGGCCCAGGTTTCCCACAGCTCTCACACAAGTTGGAAGCACTGCCCATTCTGGATTGGGGAGAGGGGTCTCCAAGAGAATTTCTCAGCTGTTTGGGAGGCTGACTAGGAGTTTATGCCCAGAAGACTCATGAATGTGCCTCCTACAATGTGGTGCTGCTGAACCTCCTCTCTGACTTGGTATCTCCTTTGTCTTCTGCTCACAATTTTTCACTTCTCTGTGGCTTCAAGGATCTTCACAGCCTCAGCTTTGAATTCTGGGTTATTGGTGATGATAATCTTGACACTAGATAGTTGTTTTTGGTTTTCTGTGAGGACGATTGAAGCCAGATTTCTTCTACTCCACCATTTTGGTGATGTCGTACCCATAGATGGAGTAGCTTATAAATAATAGAAATTTATTCTCTCACAGTTCTGGAGAAACTGGCATGTCCAAGATCAAGGCACCGCAAGTTTGTTGTCTGATGAGGGCTGCTGTCTGCTTCCAAGATGGTGTCTTGTTACTGCATCCTCCAGAGAAATGAACTCTGTGTCCTCATGGTTGAAGGAACAAAAGGGCAAAGGGGGCTTAAGCTAGTTCTCTCCAGTTGTTTTAGAAGGCACTAATCCATTTTTGAGTGCAGGGCCCTCAATGACTCAATCAAATTCAAAAGTCTCTATCTCTTAATACCACCACAATGGGGATTAAATTTCAACACATGGATTTTGGGGGACGTTCAGACCATAGCAAGTAGCCTCCACTTCCTCCTAGCTCTGTCTTTCCAGTAGTGTGTCAATTTATAAATCAATTGGAAGGGCAGAAGCCAGGAGGAAATGGAGGCTGCTAATATGCATCCTTGTTCCTGAGAAAGGAAGATGAGAGATCCAATGATAGCTACAGAGAGATGTACTTCTAAGTAAAATAATCCTTTAGGAGGGGAAAAAATTAAGCAGTTTTAAAGGCTGATGAAAAAGAGTGAGTAGAAAATGAAAGTTTGAAGATAATTGATCAAGCAAGGTTGCTGAGGAGCCACAACAAAGCTGTGGCAGGGCTAGCCTTGAACAGAAGCCTTTTCTCTGAGTGGTGATGTAGTGAAGTTTGGGAAAGAGGAGAAAAGAGTATTTGAAAACAACATTTGGTAGCCTTTATTTTCTGAATTATTCAACGAGGGAAATGGAAAGAGAGAAGAAACAGGTCAAATACAAATAGAGCATATTTTTAGAGGAGCCAACTGAGATGAGAAACCACATATTCCTAGTAGTGTTAGTTCATACTATTTTGACGTTCTCTTCACTATTGTACAGCCCTCAGTTACAAGCAAGAAGTCTCAGCTTTCATAGCAGTTAATTAACTTGGCCACCTACTGGCGCAATGTCCAAAAACACCAGAATCTTTCTTTAATTTACTACAAAGGCTACTAGGTGCCCATCAGAGATCAGAGCCAAGAATTATCCTTTATCCAGATCCTGTCAAAGGGCCAGATAAGAGAACTGATATTTAACAGTGTCATCTGGGAGATCATTACTAACCTCTCTGTATGAAAGTAGGTTTCCAGGGGCCACCCACAGTGGCTTATGCATATAATAGCAGCACTTTGGGAAGCTAAGGTGGGAGGCTTGAGGCCAGGAATTTGAGGCCAGCCTGAGCAATATAGCAAGACCCCATCTCTAAAAAAAAAATTAAAAAATAACCGTGCATGGTGGCGTGCACCTGTAGGAGGCACCTGTAGGTGGAGGCTAAGGAAAGAGGATTACTTGAGCCCAAGAGTTTGAGGTTGCAGTGAGCAATGATGCATTCCATTGTGTTTCAGCCTGGCCAACAGAGTGAGACCTTGTCTAAAAAAAATTAGGTTTCCAGAATATTACATACTTGACTTTGTTTACTCTTCCTGAAGAATTGCCTTTTCTAAGTTACATGTTAATATTTTACTTTTTCATTTCTTAAAGGTCAGAACAGGGATTAAAAGTTTAGACAATGCTTTATCATTTTCATCTATTTTTTGTTGAAGATATTGCCTGTGCTGCTTAATGAAACTTGTATAAATTCATCAGAAACATATTATTTTTAGATTTAAATGTTATGATAGTATTTGTTTCTCTTAAAGAGCTAACATGTTTCATCTTAATTGGTAATGAGAACATTGCATTTTCTGTTTATCTCTTGCCTACCAGGAAGCTCAAAACTAAAATTAATGCTCAATCACAGAACATATTCTAGCTTATGTGCATAGATACTAGCTTCTTCCACCTTACTTCAACGGCATTAATTTATACTTTTTATAATTGTAAAATATCTCAACTCTACTTTTGGAAAGAGTCAGGTTATATATATATGTAAAGGGAAGTGACCTCCTCGTAGGTGTATATCTCAACCAGAATTTCTGTATGCTATGAAGCAGATGGTAATGACAGGTGGAAAGTTTTTTTTTAAACTGTGGAAACGGGAGGTATCTTACACTCATAGTTTAATACGCTAAAGATGAGAAGATCTAGTGTGTACAGAAGAATCCTTGAGTGTTGATCACATAACAGAAGAGAATCATACTTTTTCAGATTATTTGAAATTCCTTTCTTGGCTCAGATGCTCACCCGATCCTGCCATTTCCTTCTTAGTGCATTTTGGGACCTGCCATGAGGCTGTGTTTGGACATTTTGTCCCTTTTTGACAGGGCATATGTGTGGCTGAAACATTCTGTCTTTCTTCCATGTTCAACCTCGATATGGGTGCCTCTGTGGATTTATAACAGTCTCCCTTCCTGTTTTCCCCTTTTCTCATCTTTATAATAAAAATAAATAAAATCTGGGAAAGGCGAATCTGTTTGTAAAGTGACTGCTCAGTGAGAAATGGAGAGGAAGCTTGCTTTTACCCATCTTCTAACTTCTCCTGGTGTTCTCATGCACTTCCCTGGCCATAATTACTTGTAGTCTGGCAGCCAGTTTTGTTGAATGTTCTAGGTAGGCTCAGTACCTATGATGCTGTCTTCTACTTCCTTCTTGTTTGCCTTAAGGGCAACATGATTAACTTGGGAAACCGAGCTTGATATAGGATGAGAAAATGGAAGACACCCTGTGTCTCTTAAACCTGTTAATAAGGTGGTGATTCAATCACAGAGAATAGGGGGAGGTGCTGTGTGTTGATACATGTGAGGGATAAATTACTCTTTGGCTAGAAGCACCGAATTTGAAACCATGAAAAGGCAAATTCATTTTTTTGGTCTATGTCGGTACATGCTAAAGGAAAGTTTAGTATGAAATATCTTTGATATGCCATTTTAAAAGTAAAATCTTACTTGAAAAGAAATTGCCTCTTAAAAATGAAAAAAAAATTGAGTGAGTGATTAATTTTTTGAAGTGCTTATATTCTGCCTTTTACAAGGTTATTTTAGGCTCTCCTTAGTACAGAGGAATGCAGTCAAGGAGTCTTAAACCTTATTGTTCATACAAATCACCTGGGGAGCTTCAATTACAGATTCTGACTTAGATCTGGGGTGGGCCTGAGCGTCTGTCTCTACAGGCTCTCAGGTGATATTGATGCTGCTGATTTCTGGACCACAATATGGACAGAACCTCTGGAAGCCCCTTCTCATAATTTACTTTTTATGACAGTGTATTGTAGATGCTTTCCCATAAATTTATGAATTATTTCCTGCAAAATCGTTTATACATGTTTAAGAGAAATGTTGTTTGATTCTCACATAGGCAGAAAATGGATTTTAAAATGTGCAACTTTAAAAAATTATAGAAAAGATATTTATCTATTCATTTCTTACATTTAATGATTTTAAAAATATGCATTAGCTAACCTGAATAATTACTGAATGTAGCATTGTAGTTAATCAAATTTCTGGTTACATCAATGCCTTCTCCCACTAGAATACTTTGCCCCCAAAAAGTATCTGTCCTGGTGGAATATAAACTGCTGGAAAGTAAGATCTTAGTTTTGTTTCATTCACTGATATTTTTTCAGCAATTAAAGTAGGGATTCGGACACTGTAGACACTTGGTACACATTTGCTCAATTGAATTAAGTATGGAAGGCTTTTGTTTCAAATGCCTTTTCTGCCTTAGTAAGGGGTTTGATGATTTAAGAGCTTACAGGGCTTCACATCAATTCTTAGTGCCTAGTACTGTAAATGTAAATATAAATGAAACAAGTTGATGGATTATTTATTCAACTTCCAAGAACTAACAACATTAGAAGTTTTTGGTTTTTACTAAATTTGTTGTAGATTATTTTTCTTTTGCTTCTTTCTCACCAAAGTGGAATACAGCAAAAAAAAAAAAAAAAATCAAATTAATTGCATGTTTTGTGGGTAGACTCTACTTATTATCACTCTTCCCTTTTTCCCTTTTTAATCATTGAAGGAAAAATCATTACATTTACTGGCAATTAAAGCTCACAGATATTACAGTTTTCTCAATCTCTCTCTTTATATGAATACTGGTATCTAGTACCCTCTCTTCCTTTTACACTTTAGCGCCCATGGGCAGCAAGAGGTGTACTGAGTAGGAGGACCTGGATTTGATCTCACGTCCTCTGAGAACAACCTCCATGACTCTGGACAAGCCAGGAAACTGCTTTAAGTCCATCTATCTTCTCATCTGTGAAGAGTCTGTCTTGCCTTTGCCTTTCTTACACGCTTCCTGTGAGACCCAAATAGTTGATGTGGAAGTACTTTGGAAACTGTATACTTTTATATACATACAATTAGCTGCATTATATTCTACTATAGCTTGTATTGTTATTTTCTCATTTTTATTATTAATAATTCCTCCTAGCCTCTACATTTACCAGAAAGTTATAAACAACCACTCTTACTCAGCATTTATTTAAAATGATAGATTATATGCTAAAAGAGAGTATCTAAGTCCTTGATTTGAAAAGAAAGCTTAGCTTTACACACAGCTAGTTACTACAAGATGCATGATGCATGACTATCATTGTAGCCCAGCTTTTTCTCTCTACAGCCTCTGAAGGATCTCCTGATCATTGACATTAATTTCGTCATATGCTCTGCCTACTGTCTGATTTTCTTCCACCCTTACTCTTTGTAGGTGGGCTTGAAGGGTAACCCTCATATTCATATCAGTAAGCCAACAAGTTAGTCAATTTATTTTATAAAAACTGTTCTACTAATTATTAGGCAGTGCACCAGGCATCAGATATTAAAAATGAATCCAGGTGTGCAGAGGCCAATAAAGTTTGGTAACATAAGCAAATATATGTAAAAAATTATCCAGATATTTTATTACAGTACAGTAAAATAATATTTTTTATGTTTCCAAATTTTATGGGTACCCTGCAGTTCTTACCATTGTTTTTAGTCCGGATGGAGGGCTAGAGAAAGGATTATTGCCACATCATTGTGAGAGGGTGTGAGGTCCAAGGGAGGGACAGGTTACTTCCAGTGGGGATATTGGGTAGGTATTTGAAATAAGAGGCATTAAAACTGGGTCTTACATGATAGCTAGTGTTACAAATGCAGAGCTATATGGAAAAAGAATCTCATATCAATAAAATCATGTAAATCAGGGATCTGAGTAAGGTGCTAACAGGTATGCAGAGAATGGTGAGTGGTTTAATTCATCTGGAGCAGAAGGTAGTCACAGGAGAGTTGTGGAGCTGGTTGGAAAAGTGGACCCAGATGTCAGAGTGCTGAGAATGTCAGAGTTTGAATTTGTCTTCCATCTGCTATGTTAGTCAAAATAGAGTAGACCCTCATTTGCAAATTTCTACCAAAGACTGATAAATAGGGATTTATTTTTAACATTTCCTGCCCACTCATTTTTCGGGTTCTTTTTTCCTCCTTGTAGCATTTGTGTTAGAAAGTGACACCTTTGCAAGGAAGCCACCTTCTTTGTTTGTCTAGAAAAACATCATTAATCATACAGTCCATTTACATCTCCAGAGCAACATAAATATTTGATTTTAAGAAGGATACAGGCAAACGTATTGCAATGTTTTGCAGCTAGAGTTGCAGCCTCTGTGGACATGTGGCCCGCCTCTCAGTGAAGCAAAAGGCATATCACAAGCTGGTTTCTCAGCTGTGAAATGCCACTACTTAGGTCACATGCCTCAGGAAAAAAAAAACCTGCCAGGAGCAACGCCTTCTTCTTGGCAGAGAGGCGTGCCACCTGTCACCCAAAGCTGCTGTCCCCTCTAGCATCATGCACAGATAACTTTGCTTCACTTCTGCATGTGGGGAAGTTGTGTTCTCTGCCTTTTGCAGTGTGTTTCTCCATGGCATTTACCTAGTGGAGAATTTAGTTTGAAACTTATTGAATTGGGGATTATTGCCCATACTTACTGGACAAATCTTAAACCAGAAGAATGGTTATAACCTAGAATGACACTGGGTGAAAAATTTGAATTGTGTTTCACATTAAAGATGGCATATAACAGGCATATTTCCACCTGACACCTAGCTATGATGCCACCCTTGGTGACAGAGCAAGATCACTCCTTATGTCACTCCTTAATAGCATGCATGAGTTCCTGGAAATCATCCTTAGTGAACACATTCCGGATCCTTAGAACCATGCCTCATCAACTCTTAAGGCATAGAAAACAAGGAACATAATCCACATATTCACAAGCAGGTAAAGCACTCCATACAGCGTGTAACATATTTTAGATTTCCTCCATATCTTTGTAAGGTCTGATATGGGGTTAAGCACAAAGTGCTTAATTAATATTTGTTGAATGAATAAGCAAATATTGTTTTGTTAAGAGGCAATCTAATAGACATTTGGGCTGGCCAGGGTACTGGAATTCCTTGGCTTCATGTTTCTCTAGGAAGGACCTATGTAAAACCTCACTGGGACTTACTTTTAGGAAGAGATGCATGTTCTTACTGCCATAATAATGCCATCTTGGCACAAGGGTAATACTTAACAGTTAAAGCATTTTCCATTGCGTTTTTGAGTGATTCCAAAACATATGCCATTAAAACCATTAAAACATATGCTTTTTCCAAAACATTTCAAATATAATTCTTATTTTTGCCCTCTGTTTTTGTTATGGGTTAATTGTGTCCCACCACACCCCCCAAAAAAGTTGGAACCCTAATGCCTGATATCTCATAATATGAGCTTATTTGAAAATACGGGGTTTACAAAGGTGATTTAAATGATAAAGTTAAAATGATATAATTAGGGTGGGCCCCAATCCAACATGATTAGTGACCTTATAAAAAGAAGAAATTTGGATACAAAAAAAGACAAGCACACAGGAAGAACACAATTTGAAGATGAAGACGGAGATTGGGGTGATGCATCTGCAAGCCAGGGAATGCCAAAGATTGTCAGCAACCACCAAAAGCTAGGAGAAGGCATGGGACAGACTCTCCCTCACATTTGTCAGAAAGAACCAATTCTATCGACACCTTAATTTCAGATTTTTAGCCTCTAGAACTGTGAGAGAATAAATTTTTGTTGTTTAAGCCACCCAGTGTATGGTACTTTGTTACAGCAGCCCTAGAGAACTAATACAGTTCTTTTGAGGCTATTATATTGTAAAACCTGCTCTAGGTTTTGGTACTTTCTGCATGTGCTAAAAAAAAAAAAAAAAACTAGTGTTCACGGTGCAACTGATACTCATCTTTTTATCAACTATTAATTGCTTAACTTTTACCCTCCCCCTACCATGTGAACCACCACCTTCTACTCATAAATGGTAATACAACTCAGATGTATGTTATTGTGATGGCTAATTTTAGGTGTCAGCTTGACTTGATTAAGGATAGCTGGTAAAGCATCATTTTTGAGTAGGTCTATGAGGGTATTTCCCAAGAGATTCACATTTGAATCAATGGGTTGAGCAAGGAAGAGCTGCCCTCAATAATGAAATAAGCTAAGGACCTGGATAGAACTGGAGATGGGACCCCCCTTTTCTCCTTTTCTTACACGTCAGTACTCCAGGATTTAAGACTTTGAACTCCAGGACTTGCATTAGTAGCTGCCTAGATTCTCAGGCCTTTGGCTCTGTACTGAGGGTTATGCTATCATCAGCTTCCCTGGTTCTCAGGCCTTTGGACTTAGACTGAGTCACATCACTGGCTTCCTTGGTTCTCCAGCTTGTAGACAAGTTACTGTGGAACTTCTCAACCTCCATAATTGCATGAGCCAATTCCCATATGAAACCTCCTTTCATATCTATCTATCTATCTATCTATCTATCTATCTATCTATCTATCTATCATCTATCATCTCATGTTGGTTCTGTCCCTCTAGAGAATCTTGACTAACAAAATTATTATTATTAAAAAATAACAACGATGGCAGTACCATGGATTGAGTATTTATTATGTGCCAAGCACTGTGCAATTGTTCAATGTTCATTGCTTCATTTGGTCCTCTCGATAACCCTAGAAGGTAGGTACTATTATTATTCTTGGAAGTTTAAAAATGATCATCTAAGTTATACAGGTAAAAAGTGGCAGACGCAGGGTTCAAACCCAGTCAGTCTCATTCCAAAGCCTTAGTGTCTGATTACTACATATCATCTCCTGTATAAGGAGACACTAAGATTCATAACAGGCTTATGAGTTTTGAGCTAGATATTGTCAGCATTTTTAATGTCTAAGTGAGTAAGGAAAATGTAAATAACCGGTGCAAAGACTGTATTACCATGAGTGAGGGCAAAGTCTTTTTAAAAAATCAGGTCCTGGAGCTATATTGCATTCAACACACCTGTTCTTGTCAACCAGAAGGACATAGCCCAACTCATTACCAATTCAGAAAAGGATAAAATAAATGCACACTGGGTCTTCCTTTTCTGTTTTCTTCATGTGTGTCTCTCTAGAAAATGTGTGTCTCTCTAGAAAAGGCAGTTCTACTCTAAAGCTTGCTCCTGTTTGGCTGCAAGTAACAGATAGAGGGAGGCATAGTCAGAGGGTAAGAGTAGCTACACACTGATTTGTTTTAAAGCACACTTGATCCTTGAAAAACCTTCAAACACAGTAACTCCTGGAAATGATGATAAAAAGACATGCCTTCTTTTCTTCTGTATTTAGAACAATTCTATAATTAAAAGAAACAAACACATCCATATTTCTAAAAACAAGGGATATTTTTAAGTGGGGGGAGGGGAAGAAAAGCTATATCTTCTCTTTGGAAATTTCCAGGGCATTAGTAATGGGAGTTTACTGCATTTTTAAATTTGACAATACTTCTAGCTGCTCATTCTCCAAAGCAGAATCTACACACTGCCAATTAATTTTCCATTGTAGTGTTAGTTCATGCAGAAGCCAGCCTCTCTTATTTAGTCCCTAGTGTGGTTACGGCATATGGCTATGAGATTCCTGTTTGTTCATTTGCTTTTGTGGAAGGAATTCCGGTATTAGGCTCATTTGATTGGACCAAATAAAGCTGATGACCTGTGAACCTGTGATCCAGTGAGGAGGATACATAGAGTCTATGGTTTCATAACAGAGCGTTGCAATCAACCCTTCCTGGGAAGGTCTACCAATGACTTTGGCTTACCAAAAGAGCTATTAGCCTTTTAAATTTTGGTTCCTCCATTTGTAGTCATAGTTCAAGCAGACACATAATAAAAAGTTTGGGTATGAAGGAGGGGGATTAGTGGTTAATAAGGAGACTTGGACTCAGACACATCTGCTTTCTTACCCTATCTTAGAGCCGTGTGACTTTAGGTGAGTCACTGAGACTCTCTAAACCTACTCCTCAAATCTGCAAACCAGAGATTATAATTGTACTTACTTCTCATGCAGCTAACAAGATAATGGCTGGCATATAATAAGAACTCAATAAAATACATAAACATACACACATAAGCTAATAAGGTGGTGGTCTGATATTGTGTATCCTACAGTGGTTAGCTTCTATTGGAAGTGACTTCCCCTCCATCTGTAAATATGATACAGTGCTCATCCTAAGTCTTTTTCAGAGACCTACACTGGAGCTAGCACATAATTTACTGATAAAGGGGAAAAGAGGAGGTTTCATATAGAGAATAGTCTGAGAGCCTCTTAGGCATCTAACTGCTCCCATCCCTTGACTGCTTTGCATCTGGAAAATTTGGAGTGTTTAATATGCTCCTGTTAAAAGGCAATGCCTTTGGAAAATATAGCACTTAAAGCTATGATCAGTTATGACTTCAAGATTTTCAGATAAGTGTTTAGGGGGTCATGACAGAGTAGTGCCTGCAGCGGGGAGCCAGTCCTTCACAGGCCAGTTGGAAGACATCAAAGGTTATTCCTATTTCATAATTGTTAGTTGATTTTAGCTATGAACATATGTATAGCATTTCCTGAAGTTTCCTGAGAATCATCTTTAATCATCATCACTATTGTTTCCCAAGCACCCTTATATAATCTTCTTGGTTTATATAAACTAATGGCTTCTACTCTGTACAAGGTTGCGATTTGAAAAGGCACTGGGAAGAAAATACCAGTTGCAAAGGATGGTGCAGGCTGAAGTCATGTCAACAAGATCATAAGGCTGAGACCAGATATTTGTAATGCTGCTTGTAACTTTCTTGAGAGTAGGATATATCTTATATCTCTTCTGATTTATATAGCACTTATTACAACTCCTTGTACATAGGCTGAAAATGTTAGTTTAAATAAATTGACATTACAAAGTAGGATTTTTTAAAATTTTAAATCAGAGTTGTGAGGCTGTGAGGAAAACATATTCTTTATTTGTCTGAGGGAAAGAATTAGAGATTGGGAGCAATTTCTGTAACCAAACTTTCCTCAATATTATATTTACTTTATTACATTCCATTTTCTTAGTCATTTATGGGCCATAAATTCAGCCTCTCTGTTGTTTATAACTTAAGTTTTTATTTTTAAATTTTTGTTTAGGGCACTGGTTGTCACTTCTGGCTGCTCATTAGATTTATCTAGGGAGCTTTAAAACCTATAGATGCCCAG
Organism: Gorilla gorilla gorilla; assembly: GCF_029281585.2. Lineage (NCBI taxonomy): Eukaryota > Metazoa > Chordata > Mammalia > Primates > Hominidae > Gorilla > Gorilla gorilla. Next base: position 170,197,218 of record NC_073229.2, read on the forward strand.
CCCCAGCCGTGGAGGCTCTGCTGGAGCCTGGAAATCAGACTCAGGTGTTCACAGCCCTTCCCATGGGGAGAAGGATGGGGAGTTAGGGAGAGAAAGGGGTAAAGAGTGGGTCTAGCATTGCAAATGTATAGGGTGAGTCTGCCTAGTATCATCTGGTATCACCTATCCCATCCCACTCAGCCATGGGTCTCCTTGCCATCCTTGAGCACATGAAGGATGTACCCTCATTAATGCCTTGGTGTTGGCTGTTTCCTCCAGCTGAAATCCACTTTCTTCAGCTATTTTTGTGGCTGGCTGCTTCTTTTCATTTAGATCTTAATTCAAATATCATTTCCTCAGGAAGCCCTTCTCTATATAAAGTATAACCCTTCCCCTTTCACTTTCTATCCTGTTGCTTTGTTGTGTTTACTTTGTGCCATTTCCTACTATTGGAAATTATCTCATTTATGCAATTCTTTACATATTTGTTGTTATACTCACCTACTAACAGGACACCGTCGTATTTCCAGAACCTAGAACAATGCCTGATGCCCCAAAAGCTTGCAGTATACATTTTTGAAATAAAAAAACCCGGGGTTTTATGTTTATAACAGGAAAGACAAATATGTGACTAGACATTGCTAATTGACTTACGGTACCCTTTCTCCCAGATTCTGTAACATAGTTCTCAGCACCATTCTCAGTTATCCATCATTAGCCTTCAGATGGAAACTTCTTTTATACCCCTGGTTTAAAAAGTAATTTTTTGTACCTAGCTTATTTCATTTAGGAAATTAAGGCTCAAATAGGTTTAGCAAATTTTATTTTTTTATTCTTTCTTTTAAATCATTCACTTCATAATATTTGTTGAGAATTTAGAATACAAGAAGCAATATTTTGTACAAGGTTTTGCCCAACATGTCTCCAGAACTTTGATTTTGTGCTGTGATTGATCATAATATATTTTTCAATATATATTTGCAGAATTTAATTCAATAGAGAGCTTAAAACTGATACATAAATTACTTTATGTAAGGCATATATGACAAATGTAGGTGGGATGATTGTAGTGTAGATTATAGGATCGACTTAGAGGCTGAAGGGATTTCAGATTATCTATTCCGGGAACCTCATTTTGCAGATGAGGAAGTTAAAAACCGAGATATAATAGTTTGTTTTTCATGCATGCTTGAAGGATGAATAAAGGACTGATGGACTGAATCCTGCTGAACATTATGTGAGTTTTTTTGTGGCACAGCAGATCTCTGAACCCAGTTCTTGGTCCAGGGCTCTTTCATCCCCACCTGTGATCCCCAAATGCATGCAATTGGAAACATCTGGGGATATTGCAAAACATGCTGGGAATGGTGTTCTGGGACTTAAATTTTTATAATCCCCTTCCTCCTTAGGTAATTCTGCTGCACAGCCAAATTTGGGACCACTATGTACGTGATATTATTAGTATATGAATGTGCCTCAGTTTTAACCGAAGAGATAAGGAGTTTCCATATAATGTATGGAGAATACCATTTGTAGGACTTTCAAAGAAACCCTCTACTTTTTGCTTAGCTACACAGTACCGGTCTGAGCTAAATCTCAATAAACTAAAGACTTGCTTCTGACATTTAATTAAATCCAACAGTTATTGACTATGAGAGTTAAAAAATGAATAAGATATACTTCTTAATATAGATTATTTAAATCCTGCTTAAATAGAGGACAATAAATTACAGAACCTTGATATTCCCCTGAATTTTAGATAATCATGATTTGTTGGGCTGTCAGCAATGTGTCTTACACCTTGCAAGGTGCACAGGGATGTTTGATTTGTTCTGATTTACTCTCACATGAAAGTATCAGCTTTTTCACTTAAACTGTCATGGAATTATCTACCAGTACTCAAAGTACTCTTTCATTATTTACATTCTCTGGATGATTGGAAGAAGAAATGGAAAACAAGCATCATATTTTTTCTCTCCCATATTTTCAGATTGAGCAGTGATATATTTCACTATATAAAATATAATAATTGTAAAACAGATTTAATTTTCTATGGAGGTAGCAAGCTGTTTCCATAGAAAGCTCTGCTTTTCCTGACCAGCTTTCCCTTTCTGTACCTTATATTTTATCCAAAATTATCCGTCAGCAGTAAAATATTCTATCCATAGACAATTCTCTATATGCTCTTCACAGAATGTTGGGCCTAACATAGTTTATGTCAGGGGGCATAGGCATTCATTTCTCACATTTATGGAGAGGAGAAAGGGAAAGAAACATTTTAGACAGTTGTTAGACTCCAAGAGCCATTCGGAGATCCAATGTACACTGGGTGCAATATATATTTTTATATTTGTTTTTTAATGCTCTACCAGAAATGTTTTATAGAAAGAATAGGACAAAGATTCAACTGACAGAACAACATATGTGTGTATAACTTTTCCCCAGAGGAAAAAACTAGGGATTTTAAGGAGAGGGAAGTCTGTGTCATTGTTAGTGTCAGCGACAGTTGTCTCTCTTATCTGCTATGGCAGGGAAGATGCAGGGGTGGGTGTGGAGGGCAAGTGATGGGTGCGGGTAATAATTGGGGGTGGAGGGGAGCTGAGTGCTGGATGAGTGAGGAGATAGGAATGGGGCGATTTGCCTTGGGTTCACGCTAAGCTTCCAATAAATGTAGGAATCTGCATTTCTTGTTCATACTGTGTTACGGGCAATTAATACAGTACCTGGCACATATGAGCTATTTTTTTAAAACATGTTGAATAAATGTATACTTGAAAATGTATGTTGAATATTTGCTTACAGAATTATGCCATACTTTTTGGGAAAAATTAAGGTTAATAAATAGGATGAGTGATATTTAGATGTGTGTATTGCTTCTAGCATAATGTTATGGATATAACTGGCCCATAAGGAAGTTCTGTAGCCCAAACTCTAGCATGGATGTTGAGTTAAGTCTTACATATTTTAATATTTTAAATATATTTGCAATAACTAACCACACCTTTTTTTAATTTTTAGGAAAGCGTGCTCTTATTTTCATTTTCCATTAAACAATTTTTCCCGAGAATGAGAAATTTCATCCAAAATCAAAGTTATTCCAAAATCATGACTTTCAATTCCTAACATGTCATGTTAACTTTATTATTCTTTCTTTTATAGATATCAACTCTTGGATTGAAATTTTAAATGCAAATTCAATGAGTCTTTCACTGAGTGGTATGTGTTTGTGTTTGTGGGAACAGAATTGGAGGGCTGGGGAGGTGTGCTTCTTTTCTGACAGCATGTAGGCAGCATGTAGAGCAATAAATAATTTCCCTCGGCAGCTGTAAAGTTTGGTAATATGTAGTTTTACATTTATAAATCAAATGGAATATAAATGATTGCCAACTAAAATGAAAACATAACTGTAATGAAATAACTTGAGGAAATGGAAGCTGGATTGCCAGTAGGGAAAGAAATGTGTATTTACTTTATTTAGTGAATTCTAATGAATTGTATTTATACACATATGCTTATTAAATAAAAAGTCAAAACAATTGAATTTACTCAATTACTAAATTGATTTGAACGGAAGCAGTTAGAGACTAATCAGTGAGAAGAACCCTCCAACTGATTCATTGGTTAGTTAACATATTTACTGTTTATATGAATTCAGTCTCGCTTAAAACCATACAAAGAATGCTTTCAAAAATAGCCAGATTAGAACTCATATTTCTCATCTTGGTGGCATAATGGGAAAGTTGACATGTTTGGAATGCAGTATCTTTCTATATAATTAGCTATTTTAAAAAATTTATTTTTCTAAAACTATCTCACACAGGACAATCTGGACACAGAGACCGCAAGTTCTGACATTTACAGGGACACACAGGTGAGGCTAAAAGGGTAACTGTGCAAGAACCTGAGTGAGTGGGAACTGGCACCCTCTCCAGCCAACTATGGTCATGGAAGAAGGTAGACCTGCTGTTGCCAGGTCTCTTATTTAAAGAAAAAAATAGAAATCAGAAATTGTATGTGAAACGTCCCTGTCTTTACATTGCAGCAACTAATTAATTTTTTGAAACACCATATAGACCCAACAAAGCCTAACTGTGCCCAAGCTGCTAGTTTGAGAGCACTGCCTTAGATAGTCAAGTGTAGTGGCAAGAATACAACCATTAGAACTGGACTTCCTGGGTTCTAACTAAGCAAGAATTTAATGTAGAATCTTGGGCATGTCACGCTTTTACTCAGGGCCTTCTCATTTTTAAAATTAGGGATTTGTGCCAAGTGATATGCAATTGAGTAGCTTTTAAACTTTCACAACATCTGTGCTTTCACAAGGAACAGTAACTGATGTTCAGTCATTAACATTTTCGTTTTCATTGTGAACTATGCGATTTCTCCAAATATTTGAAATCTGCCTACTATTGGCTTCTCTGAGAGTTGTTTATGAACATTTGTTGAAACTGACCAGAGAAAATACTGTCAACTTGTCTCTGAGTCTAAGCAAATTGTTAGCAGAGTTTCAGTACTTGGCTATCTCCTGCTGTACTAAACATATTAATAAGCTCTCACCAGAAGAACTGTGAACAGATGCAGTTCTTGAAAACACAGTGTCCTTGTCACATTTACTTGTCTGTCTCTCCTAGTGAGCAAGGCTTGCTTGTGGTATCCTAGTAAATATTCTGTTTTTATGTCATAGCCAGATCATAGTTCAATTCAGTACAAAAATCACTGTAACCAGTATCTTTGATACACAGAGCCTAAGTCATAAGGGAAGATACACAATGCCATGTAATAAGAAGACTTTTTATCTTTTTCATCCTGTCACACAATTTCTTGTATTCTGTGACACAATTCCTTGGAGCCAGAAATAAGAATAGTACATTGCCTTTGTAGCCACTTTTCAATGTAGAACTTCAGATGCTTCAAATACAATAAATGCTTCTACACAACATCTTATATCATAAATTGGGAACTATCCCCAGTGTAGTGGAATAACCTAGGCATCACACTTAAGCACCTCTGTCTTCACTGATAACTAGCTGAGTAACCTTGAAAACGGCATACTTTTTGAATTTCCATTTTATCTTTTATAAAGATGCTACATTGAAAAATGTGATAGGGTAGTTGAGAGGATCACAAGAAAGCAATTAGATATGAAAGTGCTTTGCAAAAACATAGAGCACTGTATATCAGTGAGATAACATACCAATCAATCTCTTAACTCATTCAAACATAAGGAATGGAAGTACAACTTGAATAAAGCAGCTTGTTGAATCCTAAAGAATTGCATAATTCTTTGGGATTTGGAATTGACCTCCTTGTTCTCTCCTACCATTCCTTCTTTCCCCATTTTAAACCATGTCTTATTTCTCAACCATTTAATTAATTTGTGACACTGAGTATATGGAATCAAACTCAGAATCTCAGCGAAAAAGATTTGATATGTTCCCTGAAGAACTCTAAAGAATATTACTTTGGTTTGACTTTTTAATTTTTTTAAGAAATTTTTTATTTTCATTGGTTTTTGGTGAACAAGGAGTATTTGGTTACATGAGTAAGTTATTTAGTGGTGATATGTGAGATTTTGGTGCACCCATCACCCGAGCAGTATACACTGAACCCAATTTGTAGTCTTTTGGATTTACTTTTTTAAAAGAGTTATATATTTAATATTCATTTTTTCCGTCTCTCTGGACTTCTTCCAGTTTTTCCACATTAGTGTTAAAATTCAGGACTTCGGGTGATTGTAACATCACATACAGAATTATGTAGATAACGAGCTGTCATCTTCTTTTTGCGTATTCTTACATGATAAACAGTTTCCTAAGTTTCTACCTAGTCTTAGTATTCATGATTTAGAGTGGTGGCATGATATTCTATAACTGGCTATACAGGCGTACCTCAGAGATGTTTTGGATTCAGTCCTAGACCACTGCAATAAAGCAAATATTGCGATAAGTGAGTCACACCTATTTTTTGGTTTTCAGTGTATATTAAACTTATGTTTACACTATACTATAATTTTTTAAGTGTGAAATAGTATTATGCCTAAAAATGCATACCTTAATTAAAAACAGTTTACTGCTAAAAATGCTAATGACCATCTGAGCTTTCAGCAAATTTTAATCTTTTTTGGTGGCTGAGGTCTTGCCTTGATGTTGATGGCTGCTGACTAATCAGGGTGGTTGTTGCTGAAGGTTGGGGTGGCTGTGGCAATTTCTTAATATAAGACAACAATAAAGTTTGCCACATCAATTGATTCGTCTTTTCATTAACGACTTCTCTGTAGCATACCATGCTGTTTGATAGCATTTTACCCATATTAGAACTTGTTTCAAAATTGGAGTCAATCCTCTCAACCCCTGCTGCTGCCTTGTCAACTAAGTTTATGTAATGGTCTCAATCATTTGTTGTCATTTCACAGCATCTTCACCAGGAGCAGATTTTGTCTTAAGATTCCATTTTCTTAGTTCATCCAGAAGAAGTAACTCTTCATCTGTTCAAGCTTTTTCATGAAATTGTATTAATTCAATCACATCTTCAGCCTCCACTTCTAATTCTAGTTCTTTTATTGTTTCCAACACATCCACAGTGACTTTCTCCATTGAAGTCTTAAACCTCTCAAAGACCTTCATGAAGGTTGGAATCAACTTCTTACAAACTCTTAATAATGTTGATATTTTGAATTTTGATCTTCTTTAGTGAATCCCAAATATTCTTAATGGCATCTGGAATGGTGAATCACTTTCATACGGTTTTCAATTTACTTTGCCCAGATCCATCAGAGGAATCACCATCTATGGCAGCTATAGCTTCATGAAATGCATTTCTTAAATAAGACTTGAAAGTCAAAATTACTCTTTGATCCATGGGCTGCAGAACGGATGTTGTGTTAGCAGCCATGAAAACAACATTAATCTTCCTGTATGTCTCCCTCAGAACTCTTGGGTGACCAGGTGTATTGTCAATGAGCAGTAATATTTTGAAAGGAATCTTCCTTTTTCTGAGCAGTAGATCTCAGCAGTGGGCTTTAAATATTCAGTAAACCATGCTATAAACAGAAGTGCTGTCATTCAGGCTATATTGCTCCATTTATAAAGCACAGGCAAAGTAGATTAAGCATAACTTTTAAAGGCCTCAGATTTTCAAAATGATAAATGAACATTGGTTTCAACTTAAAGTCAACAGTTGCATTAGCCCCTAACAAAGAAATCAGCCTGTCCTTTGAAGCTTTGGAGCTAGCATTGACTTCTCCTTTCTAGCTTTAAAAGTCCAAAGCTTTATGTAGTTTGCCTGCATTCAAAATCACTTGTTTAAAGTAGTCACTTTCATCAATTATCTTATGTAGATCTTGATAACTTCCTGCAACTTGTACATCAGCACTTGCTTCTTCGTCTTGCACTTTGATGTTATGGATATGGCTTCTTTCCTTAAAAATGGTTTCTTTCCTCAAGAACCAACCCCTTCTAGCTTCAAACTTTTCTGCAGAATCTTTCTTACCTCTCTAAGCCTTCATAGAATTGAAGAGAGTTAGAGCTCTGCTCTGGATTAGGCTTGGCTTAAGGGAATGTTGTGAATGGTTTGATCCTTCCAGATCACTAAAACTGTCTCCTTAGCAGCAATAAGGCTGTTTCACTTTCTTATCATTTGTGTATTCACTGTGGAGTAGCACTTTTAATTCCTTTCAGGGACTTTTTATTTGCATTCACAACTTGGCTAACTTTTTGGTGAAAGGGGTCTAGCTTTTCACTTATCTTGGCTTTCGTCATGGCTTCTTCACCAAGCTTAATCATTTTTAACTTTTGATTTAAGAGAAAGATGTGCAACTCTTCCTTTCACTTGAACATTTAGAGGCAACTGTATAGGTTTCTGTGTTTTTTTTTAATTTTTATTTCAGGCTCAGGTGTACATGTGCAGGTTTATTATATAGGTAAATGGCGTGCTGTGGGAATTTGGCCTACAGATTATTTCATTGCCCAGGTAATAAGGATAGTACCCAACAGGTAGTCTTTTGATCCTCACCCTCCTCCCACTCTCCACCCTCAAGTAGGCCCTGGTGTCTGTTGTTCCTTTCTTTGTATCCCTGTGTACTCAATGTCTAGCTGCCATTTATAAATGAGAACATGCGACATTTGGTTTTCTGTTCCTACATTAGCTCACTTAAGATAATGGCCTCTAACTCCGTCTACGTTGCTGCAGAGGACATGATCTTGTTTATTTTTATGGCTGTATAGTATTCCATGATGTATATGTAACACATTTTCTTTATCCAGTCTATCACTGATGGACATATAGGTTGGCTCCATGTCTTTACTATTGTGAATAGAACTGTAATAAACATATGCAACTTGGGTGTCTTTATGATAGAATGATTTATATTCATCTGGGTGTATACTCAGTAATGGGGCAGCTGGGTTGAAAGGTAGCTCTGTTTTAAGTTCTTTAAGAAATCACCGTGCTGCTTTCCACAGTGTCTAAACTAATTTACATTCCCAGCAGTAGTGTATAAGTGCTCCCTTTTCACCACAACCTTGCCAGCATCTGTTATTTTTTGACTTTTTAATAATAGCCATTTTGACTGATGTGAGATGGTATCTCATTGTGGTTTTGATTCACATTTCTCTAATGATCAGTGATGTTGACCAATTGGCCTAATTGTAATATTATTGTTTCTCAGTGAAAGGAAAGGCCTGTGGAGAGGGAGAGAGACGGGGGAATGCCAAGGCAGTAGAGCCATCAGAAAACATACAACATTTATTGTCTTATATGGGCATGGTTCATGGTGTCCCAAAACAATTATAATAGTGACATTCAGGATCACTTATCATAGATCATCATAAGAGATATAATAATAATGGAAAAGTCTGAAATACTGCAAGAATAACCCAAATGTGACAGAGACACAAAGTGAGCACATACTGTTGGAAAAATGGCACTCATAGACTTGTTCTATGCAGGACTGCCACATACCTTCAATTTGTAAAAATGCAATATCTGTGTTTGCACTTTGATTTATTGTGCATCACAGATATTGCATTTTTAATGCCTGTACTGAAATGCCCTTTATTAAGCCAAAATTGACAAATGGGACCTAATTAAACTAAACAGCTTCTGCACAGCAAAAGAAACTATCATAAGAGTAAACAGGTGACCTACAGAATGGGAGAAAATTTTTGCAATCTATCTATCTGAAAAAGGGCTAATATCCGGAATCTACAAAGAACTTAAACAAATTTACAAGAAAAAACAAACAACCCCATCAAAAACTGGGTAAAGGATATAAACAAACACTTCTCAAAAAAAGACATTTATGCAGCCAACAAACATGTGAAAAAAAGCTCATCATCTCTATGATGATGAGTGATGAGAAATCACTATGATGATGAGCTTTTTTTAGAAATCGAAAACAATGAGATACCATCTCATGCCAGTTAGAATGGCGATCATTAAAAAGTCAGGAAACAGCAAATGCTGGAGAGGATGTGGAGAAATAGGAACGCTTTTACATTGTTGATGGGAGTGTAAATTAGTTCAATCATTGTGGAAGACAGCGTGGTGATTCCTCGAGGATCTAGAACCAGAAATACCATTTGACCCAGCAATCCCATTACTGGGTATATACCCAAAGGATTATAAGTCATTTTACTATAAAGACACACACGCATGTATGTTTATTGCAGCACTGTTCACAAGAGCAGAGTTGGAACCAACCCAAACGTCCATCAGTGATAGACTGGATAAAGCAAATGTGGCACATACACACCAGGGAATACTATGCAGCCACAAAAAGGGATGAGTTCGTGTCCTTTGCGGGGACATGGATGAAGCTGGAAACCATCATTCTCAGCAAACTATCACAAGAACAGAAAACCAAACAATGCATGTTCTCACTCATAAATGGGAGATGAACAACAAGAACACATGAACATAAGGAGGGGAACATCACATACCAGGGCCTGTTGGGGGGTGGGGGGCTAGGGGAGGGATAGCATTAGGAGAAATACCTAATGTAGATGATGGGTTGATGGGTGCAGCAAACCACCATGGCACGTGTATACCTATGTAACAAACCTGCACAATCTGCACATGTATCTCAGAACTTAAAGTATAACAATAAAATAAAATAAAATAAAATAAAATAAAATAAAATAAAATAAAATAAAATGCTGTTTGTTTTAAGACTTCAGGATTTTTATAGTTTTTGGTTTGTTTTTGTTTTTCCTTCAATTTATCCAGTAGTGTGCATATATCTTTTAAATTTTGTTTTATTTTCTCATCCTTTCTAATCTATTTTTGTTCTGTATTCAGGTTTGTCCACTTCATCATCAGTTTATTTTTCTGTAATGCCTGTTTTGCTAGTTTTCTTCCTCCAGTGTGATTTGTTTTTGGTCGATTACTCTGTTTTTCATTTGTCTACAATCTGCTCTTATTCTGGCCTGCCCTCAAATAATACCTGCTTGAAAACCTCATTTTTGAACATTAAGTAGATATTTTCTAAATTTATTTTATATTTCTTCAAAACACTATTTTTGAGGTTCTCCCTCACCTTTGCCATGCCTTTACAGAGTTTTTCCTTTATTTTTGTGCTATAAATGTTCTTTTATGGATCCTTGCAGGCTATTTTTTCTTTTTCCTTCGCATTCATCTTTGAGTGAGGCTAAGTCCAATTGGATGTGATAGTCCAAAGTAACCAACAGTCACCTTTGCTTAGACTTTTCTTAGAGCTACCATTGTCTGCTCCTCTAAGAGCAACCTCCTCTGGCAGATTTGAGGTTGGAGAGCAGGCTGATTTCAGCACACCCAGCATAGGCTCCAGTGCAAAGTACCACCAGAGCAGTGCCTCAACAAGTTTTAGTGTATCTTCCTGGCTGTGAATGAACTAATTAGAATTCAGGTTAACGGGAAAATTTTTTGAAATGGGTTGACAGAACTCTGATTGCTAGTTATGCTGTTTTTAATCGAGTCTCATCAATTTGGTAGTTTGTAGAAATGTTGATTAGATTCAGCATTGAAGATTATTGAATTGAATATTCAATTCAACATTGATATTGATGTTGAAGATTATTTTATTTGTGTTAATTGCTTTCAAGACTTACTAAGATTTTTTCTCAATTCAGACATTTTCTTGGACATCTTAATAGGCATTTGGGAAGGAAGCTTTCTTACTTTTATTTTCTTGTTTCTATAACTTAGTTTCTACATAATAAAAAAATAACAGAATTTCATTTGTTTGCTTTTCTATGTTACACTGTGATTTTTTTTTCCTTATTTAATTCCATATGCACAGTGAAATCAGGTCATTTCTTAAGGCTATAGTTTAGGCTTTTGAGCACTGAAGCCATTCACAGACTACACGATATTAATACTATATATTAATATCAACATTATGAATCCATATTGTAGCTCTTATGTTGCATACTGAAGTCATGGGCAGTCACACATATCAGAATAATTGCAAATCCTGTATTAATGGAATAGGAGTTCATGATATTTAAATATATTGCATACTCAAGTACAGCCAAATTATTATCTATGCTAATTAAGAGATGCAAAGTCACAGAAATACAATGAAAGCTGGAAACTATGCATTATTTTGGATTCATTTGCATTATAACTTTTGACTTTCTTCATATTTAGATAACTAGAATCTCACCTAAACTTACATGCAAATTAACTTGGATTTTCTGAAAATATACCAATTGCCTAAATTAGCCTGTTAGTTTGCAACAAAAAAGTAGAAATCCAGGATATATAATTCGAGGTAGATAATTCTTAAAATAGATAATCCACAAATAGTTAAGAATTAGCAAGTCTTCTTTATGAATCTGTAAAAATTCCTGGTGTGATGTGCATGTGTGTGCACATGTATATGTTTATGTGTATCAAAAGTATAATTAATGTGAGGATTGCAGCTGTATATTTTCCATAGTGTTAAATTGAACAATGGAACTATTACCTGGTTTTCATCTTAATACTTTAAGTCTACTTTTATAGTTACTTTAACCTAACTTAAAATTATTTAATAAATAAATACATTAACCAATATGAAATTTAATACTAAACCCTGCAATTCTGTACCAATGTTTTAGCCATGCTTTCTCCATTTTCAGAAAATATTAAAACATATGACAACATTTGTGTCCAAATCCATTTGGATTATTCTTTTTGCTAAAATATGATAATGCTTTTCCTGATTATCAGTATATAGTATTTGTTCTACTTCCTTGATCCACTAATTTTAATTTCTCACAAAGAAATCAAAATAAAAAACAAGGGGTCAGATTTGTTCTTTTTTTTTCCCCCCCAGCTACTGGAGAGGTTGAGGCAGGAGAATCGCTTGAACCTGAGAGGTGGAGCTTGCAGTGAGCTGAGATCGTGCCACTGCACTCCAGCCTGGGCGACAGAGTGAGACTCAGTCTCAAAAAAAAAAAAAAAGAAATTTTGTTCTTTTTATATCTACTCTTTTTCTTAGTGAATATTTGATGAGCCTAATAGTTACAGAATTTTTTTCAATATTGAGTCTTATACTTAACAAACCATCAATATCTAAATACTAGATGGCAATTTGCACACTGTTTTACCTTATTGAAGATAATTGTCAAAGTTGCTAGATAATCTTCAAAGCCCTGAATTTTTATATTGATTTACACTTAAAGTTTTTCCTTATAAAACTGTTTTAATATTAAAAAAATATAATCACTCCCTAAGCCTGTGTCATCTTTCAGTTATGAACCCTTCCTTGATCTCTAAACAACTACTTTAAATGCAGGAGAAAGCCTTCTTAATGTGTACCCTGTAAAAAACATATTCAAAATTTTCTTTATTATTATGTTCTCTATGAATTCCTGGTGTTGATTTTGGAGGAAAATGTAATGGTCTTGTGCTGGTGTAGGTTCAGGCTATGTGTGAACCACATTCAGATCTAGCTGTACTCAGTGTCTCAAAACCACATTAATAGGTAGCCCTGCAAAGTGGTAATGAGCAGTTTCTGAACACAGGTGGCCTTTGGCCCAAATCCTGACCCTGCCACTTACCAGACAAGTTCTTGAACTTCTCTGTGCTTCTGTTTCTGAATCTGTAAAATAGAGATAGTAATCATACTTATCTTTTAGGGTAATTGACTGACAAGTACATGAGATAATACCTGGCACACAGTATATTGTTACAGAGTTTGCCACCATGATTACTACCCATTCAGTGCAAGTGGGGTACCCTATATAAACTACATAGCAAAACAGGACATCTGATGCTGGGCCTGAGCTGTTCAGCCCCGTAAACAAGGGTAGAAGCAGGGTAGACCCCTCCTGATCCACGTGGAATGAGATTTTCAAAGTAAAAGAAGGGAATTGTCCAGATAGGAGAAGGCGGAAGGAATGTTGGGTAAGTACAAGCAACAGATGTCCACTCCATATGGGGAAATGTTGAAGGAATCATAAAGGGGAAAAAGACTGTATTGTCATTTTCATTAGCAGAAGTACTATTTTGCAAAAGAGATGTTAGTCGTGCTCCATGTGGTTGTATAAGTTCAGAATAGGACATGCACATAAGACAGGCAAGAAGTCAGATTCCCATGACTCAAAGGAAAAAAAAACCTGATTAGAATTCGAAATTGAATGAACTGTATTGTAAGGCTGTGAGATGCATGTTGCTTGAGAAGGCTTTTATTTCTTATTTTTTCTTTTTCCCTTTTCCAACTTTTATTTTGGAATCAGGGGGTACACGTGCAGATTTCTTACAAAGGTACATGTGCATGATGCTCAGCTTTGGAGCACAAATGAATCCGTCACCTAGGTAAGATAGTATATTACCCAACAGTACAGTTTTTTCAACCCTTGTCCTCCTCCCTCCTTCCTCTCTCGTATTCCCCAATGTCTGTTATTCCATTTTTGTGACTATGTATACTCAAATTTTGGCTCCCATTTATAAGTGAGAACACATGGTATTTGGTTTTCTGTTTCTGCGTTAGTTCATGTAGGATAATTCTTTCCAGCTACATCCATGTTGCTACAAAGGACAAGATTTTTTTAATGGTTGTATAGTACTCCATGCACTACATTTTCTTTATCCAATCCACCATTGATGGGTACCTGAGTTGATTCCGTGTCTTTGCCATTGTGAATACTGCTGCAATGAACACATGGTTGCATGTGTCTTTTTGGTCGAACAGTTTATTTTCTTTGGGGTAGATACCAGTAGTGGGATTGCTGGGTTGAATGGTAGTTGAACTCTCAGTTCTCTGAGAAATCTCCAAATTGCTCTCTATGGTGAATGAACTAATTTACATTCCACCAACAGTGTAAATGTGCTCCCTTTTGGAGGAGATTTTAAAGCAGAGGTCTAAATCACTCCTTAGAGAACAGGTTTTACATAATAATAGACAGACAGAGAGAGAGAGAGAGAGAGAGAGAACACAGTAAATGCATAGTAAATATGCCTAAATCTATGACTTCTACAAATGTGGGACATTTAGGGAAAGAGCTCAGATCTTTGAGAACTTGCTCTGTTATTAATGGTTGTATGATACTCAATCTTCCAAATTTCTAGTAAAAATGTTAACATATTTATTCAGTTCTTAACTTTTCTAAGCTATAGTCTGGATGTAATTTTATTTTTGTCTTCACATTTAACCACATAAGTATAATCCATGCTTACTAGAGAGTTCCGAAACGTAGCTAATTCTCAAAACCCATTTTAGTTAATATTTCCAATTGAACTGGTGAGTTTCTGTATTACACCCCTCACTCTGGCATTAATGAATTTCGCTGAGAGAACAATTTGATTGATTAATTGATCTCACGTTAGCAAAATAACTAAATTTGCTCGTCAGCAATAAGAATGGCTGTATTCCTTAGAGAGTAGCACATGAATTAGAAACTTGGTTATTTGTCTATTGCTTATTTATGTTTCCAATATGATATATGCCTTAAATCTCCTGTGAAGGTAGGCAGTGTATAAATTAAATTTATGTTTTATTTTAGACACATTCCAACCACTATTATTGTAAAGTCTTAGACATATATTTTGCTTCTGGGTAATTATTTGACAGTAATTTAGAGAGTCAATTATTAAACATATAAATATCCTTCTGAAATCTTTAAATTTTTTTGGAATGGAATAGGACAGTTAAAGAAATTAACTATTATGCTTATCTAAGTAGGAAAGAGTTAATAAATAAATAACCAAACATGATCCTTAGTAAAGTAATTTAAAGTAATCTTAAACTATTAAAATGATTTCAAAATACCTATCTATCACAAGTTCATTGTTATACAAATAAAAGCCTAAGATAAGGACTGGGCTTAGATTTTTCTTATTTTTTTAAAAAAAGGCTTCTTACATTCTTAAAAAACAAAGCAAAACAACAAAATAAGTTTCCAAAGATAAAGACTTTGAAAGAGAATTCCTCAAGTTATTATGCAAATAATTCTCAAAATGTGGTGAAAATAGTTTCCCAAACCTGATAAGTTTATATTGTGATGTGATAAAATGAAATATAACTTTTAGAATTCTCATAATAGAGAAAATAATCTGGTTTTATCTTTCTTTTCACTGATTTTATTTTGATCAGCTCTAATCATGTAATTTCAGGGTTTTAGGGGAAAAGTTGTAATGCTCTTTGCATTTTAAAAGGTCGCTTATAGCTTACCTACAAAACAACTCTGATATTTGGCAATAATTGTTAGAATTCATGGAATGTGTAGATTAAATATCATTGAACCTTCAAATAATTTTTTTTTTTTTTTTATGTTTAATATGTTTTTTTTTTTTTCTTTTTTTTTTTTTTTTTTTTTTTTTTTTTGAGACGGAGTCTCGCTCTGTCGCCCAGGCTGGAGTGCAGTGGCACGATCTCAGCTGACTCTGCAAGCTCCACCTCCGGGGTTCACACCATTCTCCTGCCTCAGCCTCCCGAGTAGCTGGGACTACAGGCGCCCGCCACCTCGCCCGGCTAATTTTTTGTATTTTTAGTAGAGACAGGGTTTCACCGTGTTAGCCAGGATGGTCTTGATCTCCTGACCTCATGATCCGCCCACCTCAGCCTCCCAAAGTGCTGGGATTACAGGCATGAGCCACCGCGCCCGGCCTCAAATAATTTTTTAAAAGACTTTGTCATTGTGTTAAATTACATCTTTGCATCCACAATTTTAACTTTATTCCCCCATTCTCCTGAGGGTAAAACTAAAATCTGTCCACAAGATAGAGAGAGAAGACCAAGGAATGTGGCAAGTCATGAGGAGGGTCTGTTTAGAATTAAATTTCAGGCCAGAGCTAATCTACAGAATGAATAATCAGGTAATTGTTAAATGATTTGTCTTGGAAAATAATAATTGCTACAAACCTATGGTACAGCCCATCCAGTTGAGAGTAATATCAGAAAAGCCTCATTTATTTCATAAATCAGAATAAAGGCAAATAATTGGCTTGAATGTCTTGAGGACAATTAAAAAGTAGCTAAATGCTACTTTGTGATTTTAATTACTTATCTGAACAAAATAAAATTTTTATGTAATAGCACCTCCTCATTTAAAAAGCTACCTACTTAATCCAACAATCCTTGAACATCAATTGATACATATTTAAAAAATCATACTTTGAAAATGTAAGCCACATTTTCTTTTAAATTTTTAATATGAAATTTATGTTTCAGATTGGCTATGTGAATTTTTCTGCTTCTTGATCTATGTGTTTGTTATGAAGCTTCTAAATTCCTAAATCTCTGAACTGTTAAACTTATGATCTTTTGATGTCAGTGGTCCCCAAACATCAAATCACATTTTGACTTTTGAAATATAGAGATTATCAGACTTCTTTGTGGACCTATTGAAGGAGAATATCTAGGAGTTGAGTCCCAGCATTCTATTGCTTTTTATGTTTCCTTGTGACTATGATCACTTATATTTGGGAGCCCTTGATCCTGTACAACACTGAGCATCTCTGAACTTACTGGTTATTTTGAACATTTTATTCAATATCTTTCATCAGTTTTTAAGCTTCTGAATGGCAATGCTCATATTACATTACATTACATTACATTACATTATGACTGAGTTTCAAAAAATCTTCTAAAGTAACTTTTATATGCTAAATATTTTAAAAACTTATGACCATCTCTAGATTGTGTTATGAGTAATAGGAATATGAAATCTTTTAAAAATATACAGATAAGGTTTTGATATGTTTGAAATGTCTTTTATTTTATTTGTAATTGTTAACATATTATTCTGACTCCCTGGAGGCCAGTTTTCAGCTGTAGTTGGTACCCGATCCATAAAATTCTTTTCAAAAAGTCCATGAGTTAAGTACTCTTGGCTGTGTTTAAATAACACTGTCAATTCCGAGTTGAATTTAAAATATGCCACAGCATTTTCATATGATGAAAGATTCCTAACATTAGCTTACGAAAGTTATGAAAACTACTGGAAAGCCAATGAAGCAATCTATGTTGTGCCTTTTTTGTACTACCACCGCTATCATCACCACTATTTCTACGACCGCTATTTTTTACTATATGCTAAATGCTATGCAAGTTGTTTTAAATATACAAACTCATTTTATCTTCATAACGACTCCACTCAGGAGGAAGAAATTGAGCATTAGATAGTTTCAGTAGCTTAGCCAAGGTCATTCAGCTATAAGATGGAGGAGATGGGATTTAAACTAAATCTCCACACCTTTATCTCCCATAATAAATACCCCAAAAGTCTAATAAAAATGTTTATCTGTTATGTGCCAATTTCTGTGTTTGGCTTTGGAGAAACCAAAATAAATAGGACCTGGTTGCTGCCCTTGGGAAGCATAAATCTCAGAAAAGTTTCTGAAAACACTTCTTTATCTTTCCTCCAGTGCTCTTAAAGTCATTTTTTTTCTCTAACAAGTTTATTGCTCAGTGGTGGTCACCAAGTCCAATTTTTTAATGTTATTTAAAAATATCCAAGAAAGCTGTCATACAGCTGAAAGCATGCAGAATATAAGTGAGAGAATTACATTAGGAAAAAAACTGGGCACAATTTGAGCACTCAATACGCATGATTTTATTGAATACTTATGACAGTCTTATGGTATGCGCTTTATATAAGATTTATGAAGGGGAAAAATGAGACTCCTAGAGGTTAAGAGATATGACCAGACTTGTAAGCAGAGATGCCAGGATTTCAGTCTTATCTAGTGATATCCAAAGCTTTTGCATTTCCAATTGGATCACGGCATCTCCCACATAGTTTTGGTACCTGATTTCTAGTCTGGGAGAAGGTTCCCTATGGAACCTGAGGTTTATAGAGCAGCACATTTTCCTACTATACCAGGTAGATTAGTAGAATGTATGTTAAAATAGGTTCACTGTACAAATATATAAAATTAAGAGGTATTTAAGTCTGGTATTTAAGCCAAATTTATTTAAGGTATTTAAGTCTGGTATTTAAGTCTGGGAAAGCATCTGAGTATACATATTCAGGTGGCCACTGAGACCTTAAATAAATTTGGTTAGAATTTGGTTAGAAATAAATTTGGTTAGAAATCCTTCCAGTAAGGAGTGTTTCTTAACCTATTTTGTCAATTTTTGGCAGCAGAATCATGACCTTACTAGTCATTCAGGAATCCACTTGAATTATCAGGAAAGACTTCTTAGCTTGGGACTTTACAATAAGAATATTAGTTGAAAATGGCTAAACCCACACCCTGTAATAACCATTAACACTTCACTGAAACACAATAACTTGTAGTAATTAAAGTACTACAAGGCAGTACCTATTAGCAGTATAAACTGCTAATTTTAATTCACTAAGAAACTATCCAAATAATTAGCCTATGGGGCTTGGGAATCACTTGCTTTTTGTGTATCTGGATTTCTCTTCCAAATTTGCGAGTCATTCTGTTTGATCATGCTGTTCTTGTCTCATCTTGGTCTGCTTCTTTGCATCAAGTTTATTATTACATTGACAGGAATTTCTTGGGTTTTGTCCATGTGATTATTATTCAAAGGTCACTTAAGTATAGTCTTTGTCTCTTCTCTTTAAAAGGAAACCTTCTAAGATACTTTATGTTAGGCAGCTTCCGTCTAGTTCTCTTTGCTATAGTGCACTACCCACGGCCTGCATATTCTTTTCTGTGGTAGAAGGAAGAGATTTTACTCTGCTTATTTTCTGGTAGAAGAAGAAATTCCAAATAGAAATCTAAGCTAGAAATGGATCTCCTGTTATCAAGAACCATGGATGCATTATCAACTTCATGCTTAATATAGTTATATATCTTCACTTACTTAGGCAGTTTTACTCTTTAATCATGTTTCTCCTAAAATCACTCAGGCTTGAAAGGCAAGACTTTTTGGAAGAGCATGGTTTCTTTAGAAGGCATGAAGCATTACTAAAATCTGTTACTTTTTAGTTATCTCATCTTGGGTCTCTCAGATGGAGATTAGCCTGCAGGAAACTTAATAGGAACGTTCTTGAGATCCACACTTATTGGGGATGGGAAGGAAGGGAGACAGGATAAGGTAGGGGACTGTGATACAGTCATGACAAAACCTTGACCAACCCAATAGCAAGCTCTGAAACTGAAATACTGTACCCATCAGGGATGTATTTGGTTAGGGCAAGGAGCTGGGCCTTTAATCCTGTGTGTTTACCAGTCATTCAATGGAGGCTGCTACTGAAGTTAGTATGACCTTGGCTGAGGCAACTTTTTCAATGGAGGGAATTCTGGAAACAAATTAACAGCTGAGAGCTGTCCCAGTAGCTGGGGAATAAATCCCTCAGTACTAAAGACAGGATCTTGGCAGCACAATGCAGCATTCGTGACACTAGCGTTTCATGAAGAGGAAATAATGACATAGATTAGGCCAATCTGTCTCAACCATTTCAAATCATTCTTCTTTTTGATAAACATAAAACATTATTTTGATAGACCTCCCTGAGGAAGCAGTGGTGTTGCTCTGGTTGATAATCTGCATTCTTTGTATCTATCCACTGGACAAGAATACACCCTGAGCCCTGGTATACATTAAGAGATACTTCTTTTCCTTTGCTTTCCTTCTCTCTTAATTGACCTTCTCAGATACTTCCATTAGGGCAGCTGAGCTGTAACATTTCCTAATACTTTTCTGGAAAATGACCAAGATAATATCTGTACAGTGATGTTGTGATACCCCTCCCTCCTTTCATGCATTATTCTATAATATCCTGCACTAATTGCTCACAGAAGATCAAGTGATTGATGTATAAATAAGAACCAATGGATAAAACTTTTTACTTTCAAAAGTTTTTAGCAAGATTCCGCATCAAAAGCAAAGTATATAAATAAACAAAACTTAAATGTTATTGTCCTGAATAGAGTACTAATTCTTCTTTTTACTGTATATATTTAAGGTGTATGACATAATTTGACCATATCTGTGAGGTCAAATGGCATATATAGCTATTAGATATAGATTATATAGGAATATATGTTGAAATATGGGGATTATTAATTTATGCCAGATAGAGGAAGGAAGAGATTGTGTGGGTGAAAGAATTAATTATAAAGCAAAAGACAATAAACTGCTAAGGTTTCAAAGGAAAAATTGGTGATAAAAGCAGAAACTGTCTATAAATTTCTGAAGACGCTTGATATTTTCTCCAGCAAACATTCATTAAGTTTTCTTGATGTGCTGTGCTATATGCTAGGTGCCTGGGATATGAAGATTAATAAGAAATGGGACTTGCTGCCAACCAAATTACTATTTAGTGGTAATACACAGGGATGATGTGCACAGGGGTCTCAGTGGCCACCTGAATATGTATACTCAGATGCTTACCCTCTTAGGTAACGCTCCTCAAACTTTCCCAGCTTCTACTCTATCTTTTTTTTGGGGGAGATGATGATGATTATAGGTTAGTTAATTATCTATAAAGGAAATTGAATATTATATAACAATTATAATAACATATCTCAGGGTGTGCTTATTGGGACGGGATATGTATTACTCTGATTGCAGAGACTAGGGAGAAATGATGGATCTGTAAGGAAGAAGATAAACTCATCAGCATGCCAAACCCTATGGTAGTTTGTTGTCTTTGTTGGCTAGAAGGGGGCTGAGGCTTAAGAAGTCAAAACATTTTCAATGTGGGTTAGAACACACATAGTTAAAGCATCCTTTCTTGTAAAAGGAGAGGATTGGACTTTAAAGTAAGGCATGGTGTAGTAAAATGTGGATCTGAGATAAGAGTCAAAAGACTCTACCACTTGTTTGCTATGCAAATGGCCAACTTGTTAAACTTTACTTTTCATTTGTATTTTGGTACTAATATTTGGCCTATTTATATAAGAGGACCAAAGGACACAACCATATACAAATATGATTTTAAAACTTTTAAGTATAATGAAAATGCAATAAATTATAAAATTATAGATTATAACCCACCAAGTGTCATCAAAATCCAAGTGGTATTGTAGAGTGCTGTCTGCAAAACTGGTAATGATGGGGGAAATATGACAAAAAACTTTACAAGTATTATAAGTGATAATTAAAATGGCCACAAGAATATTAGGCATTATTTGGAAAGGCACAGGGAAAAATAGCTACAACTGAGCAAAACCTTGTGTATCTGTATCTGGAATGATGAAATTCTGGAATTGCATTGTGAGGAAAAAATAAACGTGTGGATCACAAAAGTAACTGGCCACGAATGCAATCAGGTAAACGTAGAGATGTCCATATGTGGAGAAAAAAGAGATATTGTCACTATTTAGAAATATTGATCCTAAATAGTCTCAAAAAATGGTAGTTAACATAATGTATGAATTCAAGTCTATAAAAATCACCATGATTAAGGATCATGTGAATGTTTTATCAGTACAGGAGTACTGGATTTGTGGAACAGCTATCCCTTGATGTCTGAAAGAGATACCGAGATAAAAAGACCTACTTAACACAGGAGGTCATTATCCTGGGGGAAACAATGTACCAAATGTTGATGGATGAGAGATATCAAGACCAGATTGCCTCACATTTCTTCTCCTCCTCCCTAGAGTGGGGTTGGAGTGGTGTGGGCAAGATTGTGCAGCCTTCATCTCGAAAAGTTTGCAGGGTGTACATTTCTGTGATTTTCCTGGTTGTTTCCTAGTCACCTGCTTTTCCACAGGAGGAGTTTAAGAAGAGTAATAAGGATGATGATGTGTGACTTCCGTGCTCCCTGGCCTCTCAGTCCTCAGGCATCCCCCATGCCTGAGAACTCACAGGGTTATTGAGATTCCCTCAAATTCAGAGTCACGAATCCGTGCCTACATTAGACTCCACCCAGAGACCTGGAAGTCTTTTCGTCTCAGAATGGATTTGTCAGTCGTGGGATATTTTGTGAGCATTTCTCCTGTGCCCAGGATTGCAGTCACCTTTGGCTTGGGTAGCCACTTCCTGGCAGATTTCTTTATTAATAAATTTTTGTTTGCTTATAGAAGTTAGTCTCAAATGAATATTGCCCAACAAGCCTTGTTCTTAAATTTCTTTGGCCCCTTTTGCTTTTGGCTGGAATTACTTGGACTTTTTGTAACAACAATTTTTATTGAATACTAGAGAGTCATAAATCCGACACGAATATCCCGCAGGCAATGCTTATTTACTTTCACATAACAGTTTAATGACCTTAAACCATGGTTCTGTGACAAGTTAGAGAAGTCCAAAATACCTGTGCAAATTACATATAATCAAGGGCTGTGGCAGCTTAGTGAAATACAGTTATGCTGCAAAATAAGAGCATTTAATTCATAGAAATTACAATTTGCTTTTCTATGCCTATTTTACATCTTTTTGCCTTTTATCATTTGAATGAGGATCAATTTTCCAGAGTTCATATGCTATGAAACAATGTAATCATATATCATAAACTGGGTTTCTGTGATCTCAGTGCTCTGTTGCTTCCTGATAGTGTTCCATCAAAAAGAATTAGATATTTGCCCTTTGCAAATAACAAGGAGATATTTGATATACTCCATAAAAGAAGATATATTATTACCTTGATTGACAAAGCAAACTCACAGCACAATTATTGTTAGAAAGCCCAGTGTTACACTCTAAAATAATAAAAAGCACAACAACTGTTCCTTATTTACTTAACGAATTATTAATTGATCATCTACTATGTGTCAGACACTGTGCTAGCTCTGACAGTTCATCAGTGAACAAAATTGTTTGTCCTCAGAGAGCTGATATTCTCCTGGAAAAAGGCAATAAAATAATAGATAACTAAATTATATGATATTTCGGACGCTAAATGCTGTGAGACTACAGAGCAGGGTGAGGATGATGGGGAGAACTGGAGTGGATTACATTTTAAGTAAAATGGTGAAGATAGCTGCATTGAGGAGATAGAATCTGCATGAAGGATTGAAAGTGAGTGTATTAGTTTCCTAGGGTTGCCATAACAAAGTACTACAAACGGAATAATTTAAAATAATAGAAATGGATTGTCTCACAGTTGTGTAGGCTAGAAGTCTGAAATAAAGGTGTCAGCAGGGCCATGACTCCTCTGAAACTTGTAGGAGAGAATCCTTCCTTTTTTCTTCCCAGCTTCTGGTGGCTCCTGGCACTCATTGACATTCCTGGGCTTGTAGCTGCATCACTGCAATCTCTGCTCCATCTCTTCACATGGGCCTCTATTTCGTGTGTGTCTCTGAGTGTCCACTCCTCTTTTTATAAGGACAGCAGTCATATTGGTCTACTCTAGTGACCATAATCTTAACTTGATTAAATCTACAGAGACCCTGTGTCTAAATAAGGTCACATTCATAAGTACTGGGAATTAGGACTTCAACATATCTTTGCTGAAGATCAAACAATTGTGTCCCTGTGGGGGACAAAGTTCAATCTATAACTATGAGATAATTAGCCATGCAGGTATTTGTGTTTGGGGTCCAGGGACCAGTACAAAGGAGCGGAGGAGGGTGCATGACTGGTGTGTTTGAAAAACTTCAAGGAGCTCATTTTTCTTGAATAGAGTTAGTGATGTGTCGAATAGACGGCATGAAGTCTGAGAAGAACCAGGAGACAGCCTGGCCAGGGACTTGTAGGCCACTAGTGATCTTGGCTTTTTAATGCAAAGTGGAATAGGGAGCTTTAGGGATTTGATTTATGTCTTAAATGCTTCACTCTGTCAGCCATGTTGAGAATAAATTACAGAGGTAAAGGAAGATGCAGCGAATGTGATTAGAAGCAATCTGATCGCAATATTCCAGTGAAGGATGATGTGGGCTTGGGTCAGGGTGGTGGCAGTAGAAGTGGTAAAAAGTTACTGGATGGATTCTGGGTAGATTTTGAAGATATAGCTCGAAGATTTGCTGATTGTTTGGATGTAGGTGTGAGAAGGGAGTCAAGGGTGAATCCAAGGATTTTGACATGAGTAACCGGAAGGATGGAGTTGCACTGAGTGATATGCAGAAGCCTGTGGAGCAAGTTTGGAGGCAGGATTAGAAGCTCCATTTAGGTCATGTAATGTACAAGATGCCTTTTTAACATTGGAGTGGAGAGGTTGGATGGTCAGTTTTGCATAAACAGTTGAAGTTGAGGTGAGAGATCTGACAGAAGAGCTGCCTCTTGCTAGATAGTATTTGTGCAAATTAGCACCGGGCAGTTCTTCAGGACCAGTGACTCTCTGGGTCAAATATATTAACCCAGCTTCTTCTTTGCCTGAAAGCCTTCAGGCTGTGTTATCCCTGCGTATACCCTCCGTGGGAACTATATCCAACAGGCTGCTTCTTTCTTCCCTTCTTCACAGGAAGCCAGGTCCTGGCTTTTTATCCCTCTAGTCAGAATGACCTTGGACAAATCTAGAGAGGGTAGGTGTGTAAACGCAGTGGATGACAGAGACTGATAGTAGGATATTTCGTTATTTTGGAATTTGAATGAAAAATAATAATTAATTTACTTTTCTCATTTTCAATTAAATTTGTTATGGATTTTGTGATTGAAGCTACAGTATGGAGTGATGTATACATATTCAAAACAAAAATATTTGGGGCCTGATTTTCCAATCACTAGACTTGAAGACCACTGTGAATTCTGGTTCAAATACAAACATGAGCTATGTGTACCACCATTGCTAAGGCACACACAGACAGATACATGCAACACCTCTATTCCTTCCAAATTTTATCTGGATGGGGCACTTCCTGGTGGTACAGGATGGTTAGCTCCACCTTGGTGGTTTCAGTCAGTGGCTGCTTTGTTCCAGAGGCACCCTTCTGCACTCCTCTCCTTACACTGCTTTTTCTGAACTTCCCTTTCCCATCTTCAATTCAGCACTCAGGAGACAGACATTTTCCTCAACACAAAGACAAATTATGAAGCAGAGTGGTGCGGTAGAACAAGCACTAGCTGGACTGAGCATCACAGATGTCAACAGATTTCTGCTGAACTTTGGAAAGGAAAAAAATAATAGCCAATTACCCACTGATTACAAATATTGGAAAATTAATTTTATATCTGGATAGTGAAGGGGGAAAATCTTACTTAGTGTTTATTACCAGGCAATTCAGAATAAATTTCCTTATCTTTAAAGATTATTTCTAAATTATCTAGCTCATTCATTTCCACAAGTATTTGCTAAATGCCCTCATACACCAGGCCCTGGTATGGGCATAGAGGTAATTCTCTATTTCACTTTGGTGGAAGGACTTGGTCTAAGAGGTCAAGACAGGGCAGAGGCAACTCAATGCTGGCTCTGCTGCTTCAGGTGAGCCAGGAGGGCAGCTAATGAAGATGGCAGAACCAGAGTAGATGTGAAGCTGAGAAGAGAAAGGAAATGTAGACAGCCCGATAAAGGTGCGCCATATTAAAATGAGACACTGAGTTTTGTTTCAACTCCTTTGACAAAGCAGATGTTAGCTTAGTTGACACATTCAACAAAATATAAGCAAAAGAACACTATTGGAAAAAAAAGATTTCCTTTGTCGCTCTGTGTGATGAGAGGAGTAAGCATTGTCAGCAGAATTTTCACATGGGCTGGGAATGTTTCCTAGTGTTTAGTGTAACATCACATTGACAGCATCTTCATTATTATTCAGGCTGAGATCTGCTGGTGTGATGGAAGTTGAAAGACAGGATTTTTGTTGCTAAATTCTTTGCCTGTGCCGTGTCTGAACTGCCTTCCTTATGTGTTGTTTTTAATGGCAGTCTGAAAGACCTCAAGATGAATAACTCACTTGAAATAGCAGCTGTGGAAATACATTGTTAAGAAAGAAAGAGAAAAAGAAAAAGATTCTGGCTGTTCAGCACAAGTGCTAGCTAGAACTGGCATTTGGATATGTGGGGTCCACTGGGCATGATTGATAGTTAATATGCTGGGAAAGAAATATTAAAGAAGATGAAGGAGATGTATGTGTTACCATTCCACTGGCATAAAATGTGGATATAGAGGTTAAGAAAGACTGATTATCACTAGATAATTTATAAATATATTTGGATACATATGCTTGGGTAAAATTGTTCTATTATTATTTATAGAATGTTATACAGT
Source organism: Gorilla gorilla gorilla (assembly GCF_029281585.2). NCBI lineage: Eukaryota > Metazoa > Chordata > Mammalia > Primates > Hominidae > Gorilla > Gorilla gorilla. The sequence continues at coordinate 170,223,662 of NC_073229.2, forward strand.
ATTTAAAATGAATAATTTCAGCAGGAACTTAATAAAACAATGTGGTGGGATCACTTTAGTGATTCCAATCATGTAGTTTGTTCTTGTAATTTTACTATACTGTTAGTACATAGACAACGGTGTGTTCTCCTCTCTCTGTAAATAGGCTCTTTCTGGCCTTCCCTTTCCCATCCCCACCATCCCCACTGTTGTAGGAAAAACCAGGTTCTTGTCACACCACCAGGAAAGATGAGGCTCGCAGACACTTTGAAGCGTGGGGGAGAATGGAGTTTATTGGGCAAAAAGGAAAAATCTCCACAAAGTGGGAGGGGTTCCTGTTAACAGGCCCCCATCTCACAGATTGAATCCCAGGTTAGCACACAGGAACCGGAGGGGCCAGGCTCCTCCTCCCTGCTCCCTGCAAATCGCATGAACTTACTGAGGCATCACCCTGTCTTCCCAGTGCACAGGCCAGTTGGAGATGATCAGGGGAGCCCTTTTTACTTGGCTGTCTCAATACCATAATCATTATCACTGTGGTTGCCCAAAAGCATTTGTTGCAATGCCCGTGGGCTGGAAATTAGGTTGAGCAGCATGCAGTTTCAGAAGTGATTTTTAGTTTAAAGGCAACATTCCATTCAGCGCCTCGGATGTGTGATATGTGAGATCCAGCTTTGAGGGGATAGGTGGGGATAAGAAGGCCATCTCCATTGAATGCAAGAGAGGAAAGGGTTAAAGTACAAAGGGGGTACTCTGCCAAAGAAAGGACCCCAAATTTATCTTCTTTATTGTAGCAGATGGATGGAGAACAGCTTTTGTGTTTGTTTTTAAGTTGTTGAAACTTTATAAGAAACACCTCCATTAGTAAAAATTTATTGTCCTGTCTCAATTATCGAAAAGATGATACTTTTCTTTAACTCTATGAGAGAAAACTTTGGTACAGATGAGAGTGCGTCGAACCTCCCTCGTCCCATTTTGTATGGTAACTGGGCATGGAGAGCAAGTACTCCAAGGCATTGAAATGTCTTTTTCTTCCTAAGCAGTCAATGAAAGAGCCTTGTCTTTTCAATCATGAGAATATAGAACATTAGTAGCTCATGAAATGTCAAAAATGAAAACCAGACTGATGTTTTATAAAGCCAAGCGTTGTAGAGGAACTATCAGTGGAATTTTTATTTTCATAGCCCGTGCAGGCAAATCCACCATATCTCTTTACAACTATGGATGGGTTAAGAGGTTGTTAAAGGTTTAAAAGATGCCTGGATTTCATTTTGTATTTTGCTCTCATTCTCTTCAGTGAAAATGGGGCTGGGAAGGCTTTCAGAATTCTTCTCTATAGGTTTGCCCCAGTGACAACCCATAATTTTAAAGTGAGCATGCACTGGCAGATTGTCACCAATAAAGTAGGTAAGTGTGAGATTTTGGTGGCCCAAGGACTCAGAGCATCTTCAAGAAATTATTAGTCAGAGACAGCTTTATAATTTTCATTGGGGATGGTGATTTGACTCTGTTACTGTGTAGAAGAGGCTGGTGTGGAGGGCGATATAGCAATTAAGTTTACCTACCATGTTAGAATTGTGAATGTAAGAATTTTATGTACGCTAGCCTATGGGTTGCATAATAATACTTTGAAATATTACTTTCCTCTTTTTTCCTCTTCTGAATATGCTGTCTTCTGCCTTCACTGCTTCAATGAAAGGATGATACTACAAAACACAAAAACAGAGAAATCAGGTCTTACTTTTTGTGTTTCTAATGCCTAGGTCCTGGGGAGACAGGATGTAAAAATACACATGACACAGGGAGAGCCAGTTCTTCATTCCTCATACTAGAAAAGGTCCTTAACTGATGAGAGAAGGGAGGAAGTTACAAGGTAAGCAGAAGAGTAAAAGATGTTGAGGGTTCCTAAGCAAGGGGCCCCTACCCTAGTTCCCTGGTCAGAGTCTGTGGTCTTCAGGTAATTCAGGGGAATCTGAGAGCAGAGAGGATCCAAGCCTTGTTGGTGTGGGATGGGGTTGGGTGGGAGGACAAGAGCAGTAAAGGGAGTAGAAAGGGGAGGAAATGCAGGTAGCAAGACTAATTTTTTTGTGTGTTCCCAACTGTGGGTTGGAAGCAATAAAGTAGAAGTGGCTGCACGTGGTGTCTGGGCAGACACGGCTTAGATAATTTCATAATTCTCTGTACCCCCAAAGGATGGGGACAGCACATGGCTGTGCATGTGCCCAAACATAGCCTTACACATTCCTACTGAATTTCCCACACCCACGGTGGAGTGGGAACAGCTAAATGTTTCCCAAGTGCCCAAGGGGGATGTGGGAATGGCTCAGAGACGGCAGGCCCTGGAGCAGCCTTGTTGCTGGCAGTGAAGCATGCTGGAGTAACATCCATGAATAGATGACCCAAGTCCAGGAAGAATAAGGTCCATCTCAGCAAAGCATCATTTAAAAGCTGTGGAGTCTCCAAAGTACTTGGAAATAAAAGGGCATCTTGACTGCAACTTGCTCTAAGTATGAGAGGGTGTGGGTGGGAAAGCAACTGTGATAAAATGTTAACATTTGGGAAATATGGGGAAGGGTATACAGAACTTTGTATTTTCTGTAAATCTGAAATTATTTCAAAATAACAAGTTAAGAAGCTACAGAGAGAGGCCAAAAAATAAAATAAAGCAATGTGTTTAGAGCAGACTGGGTCATGTTTGAGATCTACAGAATATCATTTATTCAAAAAGAGCAGCCCTGCAGTACTGAATTAGTAATAGCTAGGGGCCCACCTCTTCACATCTGAAAAGAGAAAAAGAGGAACGGCTCACAGAAGCTTGGGGACATGTCACGGCAAGAGTGGAAGCAGAGTGTTAATTTGTTTTAAGCTGAAGTTAATATAAAGTGAAGTGAATGGCTTGGAGCAGCCCGTAGTTTGCAGAAAGATGAGTTTTGGAAAATCTTGAGCTTTTGGTAGGTAAGTGGCAAAATGTCTGATTTTACCTGGAAGCATTTTTTCAAATTAAATTTAATGCCTTTCTTTATTATTTAATTCATCGATGAATTGTACATTAAGCAGTGTATGATAGGTGTTGTGCGAGTTAGGCTGTAGGTATGAAGATTTTCTTTCAAGATGTCTTTGAGTCTCTGGAGTGGCAGACATATGAATCCAACCATGAAATAATAGAATTTAATAATAACTATACAAAGTTTATAAGTAAAATACTGTGGCAAAAAAATAAAAATTATTTTTATTGGAGGGACAAGAAAGGTTTTGTGGAGAGGTGACATTTTAGCCAGATTTTGAAGGTCAGTGGGATTTTAGCGAGTAGAGACGGGGAAGTTAAAGTTAGTTCTTAGGAAGAACATATGCTGAAATGCAGGCATCAAGAAATGGGTAGATGGGGGCATTCTTCATAATGCTGCTTTGAGACTAGGAAATAGGTAGGTCGAGTGGATCTCAAATCTAGAGTCATTAACTCCCTTAAGGAATTCTGTGATTTTTTGTTTGGTTGGTTTCTTTTTTTGAGACAGAGCCTTACACTGTCACCCAGGCTGGAGTGTGGTGGTGCAACCTCGGCTCACTGCAACCTCCGCCTCCCAGGTTGAAGCAATTCTCCCATCTCAGCCTCCCATGTGGCTGGGATTACAGGCACCCACTACCACGCTGAATTAATTTTTGTATTTTTAGTAGAGACAGGGTTTCACCATGTTGGTGAGGCTGGTCTTGAACTCCTGACCTCAGGTGATCCACCTGCTTCAGCCTCCCAAAATGTTGGGACTACAGGCATGAGCCACCATGCCTGGCCTGTGGTTTCGTCTTTTTAAACATTTACCTTCTTTCCTATCTGGGATTTATTTTGATATCTGTTTTGAAGTAAGAATCCCATGTCATTATCTTTAACCCCTTCCTTTCTCTACCTCTTCCCATATCCAATCAATCACCAAGTTCTATCAAATCCATCTCTAAATGTTTCTCAAATATTTTTATTTTCCCTATCCTCATCCTCACCTGTTCAAGTTGCAATCATTTTTTACCGAACTGCTCCAACAGCTAGAACTGGCACTCATATTTCATCCTCCTCTGATCCATAATAAAAAGTAGTTTTTTTCTAATTCTGTGAAGAATGTCAATGGTAGTTTGATGGGAATAGCATTGAATCTATACATTACTTTGGGCAGTATGGCCATTTTCACGATACTGATTCTTCCTATACATGAGGATGAAATGTTTTTCCATTTGTTTGTATCCTCTCTTATTTCATTGAGCAGTGGTTTGTAGTTCTCCTTGAAGAAGCCCTTCACATCCCTTGTTAGCTGTATTCCTAGGTCTTTTATTCTCTTTGTAGCAATTGTGAATGGGAGTCCACTCATGATTTGGCTCTCTGCTTGTGTATTGTTGGTGTATACAAATGCTTGTGGTTTTTGCACATTTATTTTGTATCCTGAGACTTTGCTGAAGTTGCTTATCAGCTTAAAGAGTTTTTGGGCTGAGATGATGGTGTTTTTTAAATATAGAATCATGTTGTCTGCAGAGACAATTTGACTTCCTCTCTTCCTATTTGAATACCCTTTATTTCTTTCTCTTGCCTGATTGCTCTGGCCAGAACTTCCAATACTATGTTGAATAGGAGTGGTAAGAGACAGCATCCTTGTCTTGTACTGGTTTTCAAAGGGAATGCTTCCAGCTTTTGCCCATTCAATGTAATAGTGGCTGTGGGTTTGTCATAAATAACTCTTTTTATTTTGTGATATGTTCCATCAATGCCTAGTTTATTGACAGTTTTTATCATGAAGGGATGTTGAATATTATTGAAGGCCTTGTCTGCATCTATTGAGATAATCATGTGGTTTTTGTCATTGGTTCTGTTTATGTGATAGATTGTATTTATTGATTTGTGCATGTTGAACCAGTCTTGCATCCTAGGGATGAAGCCGACTTGATCATGGCGGATAAGTTTTTTGATGTGCTGCTGGATTTGGTTTGCCAGTATTTTATTGAGGGTTTTTGCACTGATGCTCTCCAGGGATATTAGTCTGAAGGTTTCCTTTTTTGTTGTGTCTCTGCCAGGTTTTGGTATCAGGATGATGCTGGCCTCATAAAATGAGTTAGGGAGGAGTCCCTCCTTTTCGATTGTTTGGAATAGTTTCAGAGGGAATGGTACTAGCTCCACTTTGTACCTCTGGTGGAATTCAGCTGTGAATCTGTCTGGTCCCAGGCTTTTCTTGGTTAGTAAGTTATTAATTACTGCCTTAATTTCAGAACTTGTTATTGGTCTATTCTGGGATTCAACTTCTTCTTGGTTTAGTCTTGGGAGGGTGTATGTGTCCAGGAATTTATCCATTTCTTCTAGAGTTTCTAGTTTATTTGCATAGAGATGTTTTTAGTATTATCTAATGGTAATTTGTATTTCTGTGGGGTCAGTGGTGATATCCCCTTTTTCATTTTTTATTGTGTCTATTTGATTCTTCTCTCTTTTCTTCTTTATTAGTCTAGCTAGCAGTCTATCTATTTTGTCAATTTTTTTTCAAAAAACCAGCTCCTGGATTCATTGATTTTTTTGGAGGGTTTTTCGTGTCTCTATATCCTTCAGTTTTGCTCTGATCTTAGTTATTTCTTGTCTTCTGCTGGCTTTTGGATTTGTTTGCTCTTGCCTCTCTAGCTCTTTTAATTGTGATGTTAGGGTGTCAATTTGAGATCTTTCTAGCTTTCTGATGCCGGCATTGAGTGCCATAAATTTCCCTCTTAACACTGCTTTAGCTGTGTCCCAGAGATTCTGGTATGTTGTGTCTTCGTTCTCATTGGTTTCAAAGAACTTCTTGATTTCTGCCTTAATTTAATTATTTACCCAGGAATCATTCAGGAGCAGGTTGTTAAATTTCTACGTAATTGTGTGGTTTTGAGTGAGTTTCTTAATCCTGACTTCTAATTTGATTGCCCTGTGGTCTGAGGGATTGTTTGTTGTGATTTCAGTTCTTTTGCATTTGCTAAGGAGTGTTTTACTTTCAATTATGTGGTCAATTTTAGAATAAGTGCCATATGGCACTGGGAAGAATGCATATTCTGTTGATTTGGAGTGGAGAGTTATGTAGATGTCTATGAGGTCCATTTGATCCAGAGTTGAATTCAAGACCTGAATGTCCTTGTTAATTTTCTGTCTTGTTGATCTGTCTAATATTGACAGTGCATTGTTAAAGTCTCCCACTATTATTGTGTGGGAGTCTAAGTCTCTCTGTAGGTCTCTAAGAACTTGCTTTATGAATTTTCCTATTTTTTTCTAGATTAGCCCACAAATCCTCAGGATTATACAAAACTGTACTTTGAAGAGAAATGACAAATAGTTACTTTTCTCTTACAGAAGCATGTTAAGTGTCTCCATTTAGTCATGCCATTCTTTAAGTCTCAAAGGAATATTTGTAATTTTTGAAACTATAAGAAAGTATAAGTGCATATTTATTTAATCTCTGGGCAGAAAATGATTTTCTAAACATTAAGGCAATGGAAGAACCAACAACAGAAATGGCTGATTGATATAACTACATAACAATAAAAATATCATAATATTTTTAAATACAATAGTGCATGTTTAAATACATTATAAATAAAATTAAAACAAAAGGGAGAAACTGGGAGAATAATTTAAGGGTGATGCTAAATGGCTTCTGCTTTGCCACGTAAATAAATGACACAAAACAGTAAAAGAAACACTAATGCCTCAAAGAAAAATGGAGAAAGAACTTGACCAGTTTTCGGAGAAGAAATTTAAGATGGCATAGACTATTCTTTCACATAATTCTGATTCAAACATGCCTCTGCATGACCAGCTGTTTTTAGATCAATCGTAAGGCTCTTTTCTTTAGGTGAATAATACCTACTAGGTTTTTTAAGCTGACTAGACCCTTTGTTAAATATAAGTGACAAGCTTTAAAAGTTTTATTTCAGTATCTTCTCAGTGCTTTTTAATTTAGATCTCTTGACAAAAAGAAATAGAGGGAAGTGGTATCTTCTATATTTCATAAAAAGAGGAGAAAAACTTTGCTACTTAATCGACTGTAGACATGTATAAACCACTGTTCTTTTCGATTATGCATTAATCTCAACACCCTAAGAGTGTACTGGCATTTTTCTTTATTGTCATCAATCAGTGGGTTACACATTTAGTTGCTTTGAGGAATTAGGATTTAGTTGCTTTGAGGAATTAGGACTTGAGTTTTTTTGGATAACTTCCTTTTAAAGTTGAGAATTATACTCTGACATGACTGCTGAAAGTTCATGGAATTTGTGAGTTTATTTAATAGAATTTGAGAAAGTTATTGCTTTGTGCTGGCATATTCTATGTGACGGGGATATAGAAATATAAGCTGTGCCAGCTACAAAGACAATTCGGGGTATGTGAGTGGAATAGAGTGCATTCTTATGTAGGTGATTTGATAGTGGAATAGTATGTATTATTATTAGATTTGAAAGGAGCCCACACATAATAACTCTGTACCTCTTTCTAGTTTGGAAATGATTACCAAGGAATGAGGGAGCCAGTAATTAAAGTATCATTTTTGTAAAGGCTAAATTAGTTATTTGACTTGACCTATGGTGATAGCTATACAAACTCTGATTTGCTCCTCTTGCCCAGGTCATTTCACTGAATCGCACATGTCTGTTTAAAACTTCAGCTTTCTCTCTGAGGGCAAAACCTGTCCTCATGTTTACAATATAAGCTACAACACAACTTTACAACAGATTAGTGGAAAAGTATGTGTCTCAAGGCCAGACTACTCTGTAAGAGAAAGGGTGCTCATTTGCTCATTGCCAAAGCTGCTAATCAGGTAAGTCACTCCTCTTATTTTGGAGAGGAGTGAAAGAGGGGCTGGGTACTATTTAAACCTCTGGACTGGCATTTTCTATCCTGGATAGGATATAAAAAGTAGGAGATAAATATATTGATTTTAATACCTAAGTTTCAGGTCATCTGGGGGTGTGATGTCTCTCTCTCGGGGGAGGAGATCATTAATGTGTCCTGCTCTTCCCTTCATGAACTCCTTTTCCCAGTACCAACAATTGACCCTTAGTCTGTCTTCTGGGACAACTGGTAGGCAGTGCAGATATGCAGTGGATCAGAACTGCACATTAGTTAAATCAATTCTCAGACCTTGCTGTTAGCCAGGGATAGTAGTCATTCCCTACTCTAATTCTCATTCCAAGTATGTCTAGCCTCGTGATCAATATAGCTCCAGGAATGTTATTCAGGGAGATAAATGGCAGCATAAAGATACTCCAGTAATCTATTATGATGGCAATATATGTATGTCCCTAAGTGCAGATTTCCCCCCTTTAAAAAATTCCCATGTCAAAGAGACATGAAAATTATCTTTCGTCTGAAATTTTAAGATCCAAAACTTTTATGTTAAGTTTAAAGAAATCAACTTTCAAAATGTATGTTATCCAGTTTTTCTTTCTGTCCAATCTCAGATAGCAGCATGTATTCCACAGTCTAGACAGAATTCAGTTTTTTAATCAGCTTCAGTTTGAGCTGCCTTGTATTGGAATGAGTAAGGTTCTTTCATTCCTAAGCCTCTCCTGTGTCTTAATTATTTTATCTTTTTATTTTGACCTAATTGTAGATTCACATGCAATTCCAAGAACTAGTATGAAGAGGTCCTATCTGCCTGCACCTAGTTTTCCCCAGTGATAAATACTATCTTACATAACCACAGTACCATGTCAAAACCAGGAAACTAACACTGGCGTTGGTAAAATCCATAGACGTTATTCAGATTTCACTAGCTTTACGTGCACTTGTGTGTGTGTGTCTGTGTACGCGCGCATGTGTGTAGCTTTGTAAAATTTTGTCACATGTGTAGATTCATGTGGCCCTCACCACAATCAATGCAGACTGCTCCACCATCACAAAGATCCTTTGTGTTTGTCCTTGGTGGTCACACCCACACTCTCCACGCTTACCTCATCTCTAACCCCAGGCAACCACGAATCTGTTTTCCATCTCTATAATTTTGTTATTTAAAGAATATTATATAAATGAAATCATACAGTATGTGACCTTTTGAAACTGAAGTTTTTGAGTCGGCATCATGCTTCTGAAATCTATTCAATTTGTTGCGTGCCTCAAAAGTTCATTCCTTTTTTTGGTTGAGTGGTATTCCATCACATGGATTTACACAGTTTGTCTTAACCATTCCCTGTTGGAGGACATTTGAGTTGTTACCAGTTTTTGGATATTACATGTAAAGTTGTTATGGACATTTGTGTGCATGTTTTAGTGTGAACAAACTGTACATTTCTCTAGGATAAATACCCAGAAGTGCTATTGCTCATTTGCATGCTGAGTATATGTTTAGCTTTTTAAAGAAACTGCCAAACTATTTTCCAGAGTAGCTGTATCATTTTACATTCCCACTAGAAATATGAGTGATACGTTTTCTCTACATCCTACCAGCATTGGTTCTGTCACTATTTTTTATTTTAGCTATTCTGATATGTGTACTAATAATTCACTGAGGTTTTGATTTGTGTTTCCCTAAAAGCTAGTGATAGTGAGCATCTTTCCCTGTGCTTATATTTTATGTGTGTATTCTTTCAGTGTAATGTGACAATATATTTTTTTCTGATTTTCTGACTGGATTGTTTGATTTTTGTTTTCTACTGTTGAGTTTTGAGAGTTTGTTATATATTCTAAAAATATGTTCTTTGCCAGGTATGTGGTCATGTGCCTCATTTTTAAAGTTCGAAAATAATACTGAAACACCGGAAGTTTCAAGACCAACTCCATAGCCATGAAATTTTAAGAGCCAAGCAAAAATTTGAGTGATTGGAGCTGTAATCCCAGGCAAAATAATTTTCCAGAACCCAGTGTTTAGTCTAGTGCAGATTCCTGTTATTTTTGCCAAAGATGCTAATGGAAATTCCTTGATATTTGAGGAAAGGAAGGTGGACAGAGGCAATCTTGTTTTAAGTCTTACCAGGATGCCAGTGGATGTCATTGGTCCAAACACCATGATCTAAAAATTTAAACTGAACTGTAAGAAATTACTAATCAAGATGCATTTACCATAAATGGGGAGAAAATCCACCTATCTATAAGCAGGTCTCCCACCACAGTAGCTGCCCCCGTGCCTCTGGCTATAAAAGAGGCCTATGGAATCTTTTTGCTAGGGGGCAGTTTTCCCTTGTCCCCACATCTGTTAAATCAAGTGCTACATCCCTAATGTATTATTTGTAATACTTTATAGTAATCAGTATAAGTATAAACACATACCAATTTACCTAGCCTCCCTGAATCAATGAAATTCAACTTTAGTGGAGGTGCAGACCCATGATGGCCATTCTTGATGTCCCACCTTTGTGTAATTTCTTCTTCTTGAGTGTGGGCAGGGTCTGTGACTGGCTTCTAACCAACAGAATATGGCAAAGGTAAAGGGAGGTCACTTCTGATATTGTTCATTATGTAAGCCTCTGTCTGGCTGGCAGACTCACTCTGAGACTCTCCTTGCTGGCCTGATGGAATAAGTGGCCACATTGATGAAGCCCATCTGGCAAGGCACTGTGGACCTACTACAGGTAAACTTTGAGAGGTGAGGGCATTCTCTAGCCAAGAACCAGCAAGAAGCCAGAGAGCTCACTCAGTCCTTCAGTATCAAGGCAATGAATTCCACCAGCAAACTGAGTCTGGGAGCAGATTCTTTCCCAGTCAAACCATCAGATGAGAATACAGCCTGGATGAGACCTCAACTGCAGCTTTATAAGGCCCTAAGCAGAGGCCTTAACCGTACCTCTCAAATCATGACCCACAGAAGCTAAGGGATAATGTGTGTGTGTTGCTTCAAGTCACCACATTTGTGATAATTTGTTACCCAGCAATAGAAAATCAATACAACTTCACCCCTACCCAGATTTTATTTATTTTTGCCACGGAAACAATACTGAAAAATATTTTTATTCATATATCTTTATATATTGATGCCTTTATTTTATGGATAGATTTTCCAGGAGTGTGGTTACTGCATGTTCTTTTAAATTTTAATAGGTGATGCCAGGTTGCTTTCTAAAGAAGCTCTAATGATTCACATGCTACCAGCAATGTGTAAGCGTATCCTTTTTCTTTTATTCTTACTAGCAATGGGCCCTAATAGAGGTTTATAAATCCTTTCAGTCTCAAAGGAATAAAGAGATATCGCATTGTTACTTTAATTTAAATTTCACTGCCTACCAGTGAGTTTAAGCATTTTTTAATGTTTCCGGTTACAGGGGTTATCTCTTCTGCAAATTGCTTTTTAAAACTCTGCCAATGTTTCTCCTCTATTTTTTATGTCTTTTTTATTGTAATATGTATTATAGATATTACACTTCAGACCTGTATGTTGCAGATTTTTTATTCAAATCTACTTGTTTTCTGTTGACTTTGTTTATGAAAAATTTTTTATTGTAAAAATGAAAATTTTTGTTAATAGCATCCATGTCCCTTCTGTGTGTGAAGCTATAGTAGATCTTTGAAATCCAAGCCCTGTTTTTTGGTTATTCCAACAGCAAATTGTAGCCTCCTTGAGGCCATGGGTTTAGAGAGCAACTCTTAAAACCTTGCCAGCAGTCTTCATGATGCCAATAGGTTAATTTATCCTAAATTCTATTTTTAACTCTTGTTGTATTTCAAAACAAAGTACAAGGAAATGCAATTTGGGACAGCATATTTAGTACTATTTACCTATTCGTGGTATGAGACATACTTTAGTAGGACTCTGTGGACTGTAGCATAGCTGCTTCTGCATTTTAAGACCCAGCCTATAGATCTGATTAAGAAATACAATAAAATCAGCTAAGCTTGAGCTTCTCATAAGTGCGTACAAAGTTTTTACACTAAAATGCGGCCTACATTAAGATTAGCCTTTATTGGAGCAAAATAAACTCTCTTAACTGTAATGTAATCCCTGCCCCATTGGGTGGCTTTAAGCCATAGCTGTGCCAGCATGAGTCAGGACAAGTTCAGCCACAGAAAACCACACAGACTATGATTGCTAAGCCCCACACTCCCTCAACAATTAAAAATCAGCCACACAGTGATGATAAAACCCACAGAAATCCAATGAAATCCAAACCCAGGTGGCTTAAGGTTACCAAGGCATTGAGAGCTTCTAGCCTCCTTCCCTTTCTTTCTAAGCATGGCCCACATTCTGGCCCATGGTTTATTACTGAGAATTTCCAATCCCTGAACCTTTAAGTTAGGGCTGAAGAGAATCAATCAGTGACATTCCTCTTCACCTCCTGAGTTTGGAAAAAAAAAACCAAAAAGAGCATACAGGAGTCCAAACAGATGATGGGGAAAATATCTGATACTTTATTGATGATAAATTAGAGAATGCCACTTGACCTATAGCCACACTCAGTCTTTCTATTCTGCTCCCCCAACCTGTGAATCAAACTTGTCTACTCACAATATCAGGCCTTAAAAAGACAGAACTGCCCTGGTCAGGACTGGGAAGAAAAGATGTGTGTCCTGAAGACTTTGCTGTCTGAAAAAAGAGAAAGAAGCTGAACTGTTTGTCTGAGTTCCTTCTTCCCATTGGCAGGATCAAAGAAGTCTTTCCTCCCTTGGGCTAGTGTAGGCAAGGAGGCAGAGTACCCTTTCAGGAAGTAGAGCTCCCTCTCCACTATGGGAAAGTGAGGAGGCAGGGGTGAGTGAGTGCCCCTCCTAATATTTTGATAGTGTATTCATAAAAGCCTCTTCATAGCTGATGGGGTCCTTAGCTCTAATAGGGATTTAGGTGGAAGGTTGGGAACAGATGTGTGACATTGAAGCTGAGCTTTAACAGATGAGTACAAGTGTGCTAGATGTTTGGTAGCTAGGGTGGCATTTTAGACAGAAGAACAACATAAATAAAGGGAGAGCCATAAAATTGCCCAGTGTGTTCAGGGAGCAGCCAGGGAGTCCAGTGTGGCAAGGACACTGGGGAAACTGGCTGGAGCTGAAGTTTTGAGTAAGGAAATCATTTTTACAGTATTTATATTTTTGAAGAATAATTAGTAGCTAGAGTGATGAAGGACAGCTTTTAAATATAGATATGGGACTCAGCAGTTTGTCATGAAGAATTGTGAAAAAGTCTGTCTGAAGAATTGTGAAAAAATCTATCTCTGCAATCTTAATAGAATTCAGAAACAAAAATTCAGATTAATTGGGGGGAGTTAAAATAGTTAATACTATCATATGTGATTGGAGTTGCTTTGCAAACTCAGAGAAAAGTCAAGCTCAAGAAACACAAACATGGTGGCATCTTTGGACTGTTGAGATTCCATGCTGTCATCTTTCATTTACCCAGTATCTCATCAGTCAACCAGGCTGTGAATTTTTCTTTGAAATAATTTCAAAGACATGCTTCACTTTCCCATTCCCCGAATGTCTTCATTGTTTTGGCTGCTATTACAAAAGTACCATAGTTTGGGTGGCTTAAACAACAAACATTTATTTGTCATAGTCTTAGAGGCTAGGAATTCCAAGATCAAGGCTCCAGCAGGCCTGGTATCTGGTGAAGCCCTGCTTCCTGGCTTGTAGTAGACAGCTACCTTCCCCTTATACCCTTACATGACCAGAGAGTGAGCTCTAGTATATTTCTCTTATTATCAGGACACTAATTCCATGAAAGGATTTGCCTCCTGACACTCCTACTGGGGACTAGGGTTTCAACATGATTTTTGGGAGAATACAAACATACAGTCCGTAACATCAACTATCTTCACCTTTTGCAGGTATCCATTACCTCAAACCTTGGTCATTTTTGCCTGCACTAGTCATTTTAAAATATTAACATTTTTATGTGGTTTTGGTATTGTATTATCTTTAGAGATTAGACTCATGGTACAGTCTGTCCTTCCCTTCATAGAACTGGTTGAGAATTTACACATACAGAGTCACATAGGCATGGAGTATGGGTATTTGTTTTACTCAATGTGTGCCTGGATCAAGGACACTGGCAGGCTTTCTGACTCTCCCCAGACTGAATTTGTCCATCTTGTCACAGGTCAGAGGCTGTGATGCACATCTGAGAGGGCTTACTGCATGGAAGCTGGAAGCCTGGCCCCTGCTGCATCTGAAGAAGCAGAACCAAGAGGAAGCAAGGGAAGAGCACAGAGCCTATTTCTAACTTTTGAGGCAATGTGACTCCCACTGGAAACATTGTTCAATGAAAGTTAGGATCTTATTGATTTCGCCAAATTGATTTGTTTTTCTCTGTCCAAGAGGAGGAACAATTTACAGAGTAGAAATAGAGTATGAAACACTGCTGGTAATGTCACTGGTTCTTTCTCCTTTAAGAGATCAGAATATAATTTTAAGTTTTGATTGGGGAAAGAACATGGGGTGAGCAGGACTAGAATTTTCCACCACATTATTCATCTTAGGTATTATTCTCTAAGTTTTAGGTATATGCCTTTTATTTCTAATTTGGAATCTTCCTGAGACTAGAGCCCATGTATATTGCTTCAGGTTATTCCCATACCAATAAATATTCAGAAAAGAAACAGATTTAGCTGGAAATATACAAAATGCCATGTCAGATGGGAAAGCCTTGCTGTCACTAAATAACTATGTAAGATTGGCTTGAATCCAATGCTTCCACGTCTTTGGAAGATTTCTGTCAGTTTCCCTCTTTCTTGTTATCTCCTCTGACTGCCAGACTCTTGTTTCCACCTTTGCTGTCTTGGCTGTGCATGCAGTTAATTCAGAGATGATTCTCAGAATATTGGTTGGTTGGTTTACACACACTCAGAGCATTTGTGAGTACACTGGATTTTACTGTTGGTAGTTAAAGGGAGGAGTCCCTTGATGCATAGCTCAAAAACAGTCCATATTCTGGATTCCTCCTCTCTAACATCCTTTGTGGCTGGCCCTCACTGAAGTTTCCTGTCTTAGTTCTAGCCCCATACATCACACTGTTTTATATCCTTTTGTGAACCTCTCTTTTTTTCTTTTATTGTCTCCCATACCCTCTTTTCATTTTTTCCTAGAAATTCTAAATACTTCAGTCTCAATTTTACTATGAAAGTGAGCTTTCTCCAGCTCCTTTTCTCAAACATGCATATACAAATCCATTAAGGTGCTCAATAAAGGACTGTCAGGAACAAAGAGCCACTCTCCTTAGGTGCTTACACGCCCTATGAATATAATTAGCAGGTTTTTCTATTGTAATTAGAATATTATCCTCACATTTCTAGGTCGATTTTCTCCTACTCGAATAACAGGGGAATGAATATTAAAACTGTATTAAGAAGTCTCAGAGTTCATATCATATCAGGCCTCCTAAAATATAGTAAGAAAATGAGTTTGATAATAAGTAAAATTTTGCAGAATTTTGTTTAGAGGCTCAGAATTTAAACATTCTCTTTTGTTGATAGTGCTTATAAAAACAACCCCTAAGTATTCTCTGATAATAATTGGCTACATGACTTTCTTAGATATAAATAAAACTAGGGACAATGAAGTCTTTAACAGAAAAGAAGAATTTAACCTTATTAAATTAGGATTAAACACAATGAACACCAGGTCTCCACAAGCTAGAGAAAGTGCAAAGTATGAGAATGCAGCACAAAATTGTTGAGAAAGTGTGAGTGCTTGGAATGGTAAATCTGTGGTGACTGTCCCTTTTCCTGGCTGGGGAGCCTGTCCCTCTAGGTTATAAGCAACCAGTAGTCCTGGTCAGGGCCATAGCTTTTCCTGGTCATTACTACATTAACATGGAACTGAGGCCTTACAATTCTCTATCATACTTGTAATTATTAGCATTTCTATGCCATACGTTCTGGAATCAATCACAAAATATTATCTTTGCATGACTGCTATAGGGCATATTACTCGATTTTCTTTACTATTTTAATTATACTATTTGGTAACACTAGCAAGTCTGAATTTTAAACAACTTCCTTAGGTTACCCTGTGTATGTGTAATTAATCATTTCATTGTTAATGGTATGATGACAAATACTGAAAGAAAGTTATTCTAAATGGAGCATAGTTATTCTAAATGGCAAAGACTCAGAGACTCATTTTAGACTATAATTATAATCTCGCAGCGGAATAGGAGAATAATCAATACTCATTAGATATGTCATTGAGAATCTACTATAGATTCATGACTAAACTCTCAAATCCCAGAAAATGTGCTGAGAATCATGCACTAGTTTAAAGAGGGAGACCAGGGCAGTGGTTATATTTTAAAAAGGCTGAAGTCATATATGAGCTGCCACAAGAAAATTTCTCCAAAGATCCAAAGGTAAAGTTTCATAGATAATCAAAATAAAAGGCTATTAGTGAATTCAGATGTTCATAGAGTTGTATATTATTCAATAAATGATCAAGCGGATAAAGATGCACATATGATCAGCACTAATATGAATGTGTATGTATCACTGAAATTGAAGTTTTAAGTCACTGTGCATAGAGTGAGTCTTAGATAACCCTATAATGTCTTTATAAAACTCAGTCTTGCCATTAAAATTGCATGTGATGCCTTAAGTTTGCTGGCATCACCCAAAGAAAACCGACATGTGATTCTGATTCCACACCAGTGTGAACTCCTGTTCAGGCCCCACTTCTTCTGATGGCAGGGTGTACCCCACTGGCTCTTGCCTATTTAGTCCCTTATGGTCAAATGGTGAGCAGATTGATCACTTTAAGGCAGGGGGAACCAACATATCTGTGCTCATTTTCATGGCATTCTTAGCTATTTAGTGAAGCACATGGAAGCTCAGGAATGGCAGGGTTTTAGAAGCCATTTGTTTTCCCTCTGCTCCCTTTGCTTTCCTTAAGGTGCAGATCCATCTTTCCTATCTTCCAAAAACTCTGCATGAGTGTTCCATCCTTGCTCTGTGAAGCTAGAAATAGTATCTCCTTTTCTCAGAAGTATCTTCATATTTCTTCTGTGCTTCTTCTTTATCACTTATCATGACCTGCCTGGTAGCTATCATGTTCCTCTCTCATCCCTTAGTATTACAGTGTATTCTCGGAATCATCTTTGTATGCCTGATAGGACTTGCACAGTCTGGCCCAGGGTAGGTTTCAATAAATGTGTTGGATGAATGATGAGCTGCAATTCTGCCATGAGATTCATGAGAGTAAGACACACTGAATTATTGTACAGCAGCTTATGGTGGCATTTTATACTCTAAGGTTGGAGGGAGCTTGACTTAGAAGCTTCTTAGCATCTCTAAAACATCTCTGCCAAGTGATCTCCCAGCTTTTTCTTGAACATCTCCAGTGATGGTTAACTTGACTCCTCTAGAGGCAGTCTTTTCCATTTCAGACATGTTCTAATGTGGCTCTCTTCTCCTCTTTCCTGACAATATTTTGACCTCAAGACGCAGATTTATTATCAACTCAGCTAAGGGTACTTTAACTTCATAAGGCTGAAAGTAGTCTCTTGTTTTAATCAGTCTCAAGCCTAGAGCTATCCAGATTCTTCCTGTCTTTGCTGAAATTTTCTTCAGATACTTTAGTTTTTATAGTTTTGTTTTTTCAAACAGACTTATGGAGATATATTTGATTTTATAAACAAAAACCTGCACACATTTAATGTATATAATTTGATGAGTTTGGAAGTATGCATACAGCTGTGATGCTATCACCATTCTTCTTAAACTGTTATTTCCCTTCATGGATTCAAAGGGTTGGAAGAGACCTGGAGATTAGCTAGTTCAACTTAATTTTCTGATGATCCAATGGAGCCTAAGTAAGAGGAAGGGACTTGCTAAAGGTCACACACCTTACTTTCAGCCATTAGCTATACAGGAAAGGAGGGTGCATTCCCAACTGCTGGCCTGCTTAAAGGACCCAGTGGCTACTTATTCCACAAATTTCTTATATGCAGTAATACCGTATGCTCCAACAGAAGCTTTTCACTTTTGAGCTACAATATTAATCTCATGAACTTAATCACAAGCATAACAAATGGTTTTTCCCTCTTAATCCCTTACTTGTTCATTTGCTGGTGTATCACCCATGACCAGGCAGACAACTGTTTGTCTTCTGTCAACTGATTAAGGAGTGATATTGGATGGGTGCTAATTCTTAGGAAGATGAGAGAATCAGAAATTCATCATAGGAACATGCTTGAGTAATAAGTTTGATGATATCATTTTTAGCTGTGAGATAGTTTTGGTTCTCATAAAAAGGAAAATTTGTTATAATTTTAAGTAGCATTTAATGTTATCTACTGAAATACATTTGGGTTTAGTACAGGAAACAGATGATATTTG
This sequence comes from Gorilla gorilla gorilla, assembly GCF_029281585.2. Lineage (NCBI taxonomy): Eukaryota > Metazoa > Chordata > Mammalia > Primates > Hominidae > Gorilla > Gorilla gorilla. The sequence continues at coordinate 170,241,869 of NC_073229.2, forward strand.
GTCTGAAAACACTCTGTGAATTTACTTTTTTTTCACAGATTGTTGCTTACTTTTTAAAAAAATTTTATGTTCTACTATGCCAGGGAATGATAGTTATGTTAGATTATGTAACTGGCAATAGTAAATTGAGGAAATAAAAGATTTGGGTTAAAAAGTGGTTCTGCTTATGAGGAACATACTCCAAAAAGTTGATATTGTACATACCTAAACTTTATTCAGGAACTAAAATACAGACAATCTGTGGGATAATATGATAAATTAAATTTTAGGGAGATTTTGCTTAATGGAGGGTTTCCAAAGTAAATTATGATTTTACTCTTTTCCTCATCTTTCAGACATGCCACTTCAGAAAACTCTTTGTATCTGCATTTTAAAATATTGCTTTATTTTAAATTCATATTCTGGATAAATTAGTTGATTTTTGATGATTCTAAAAATTTTTGGTAGAAACCAGTTTTAATCCTGTGAGTAGAAAAATATGTATGAAGATGTGGGATAGGTGTTTGCTAGTACAGGGTAGGAAGTACCTAAAATAACAAGTAAGTGTCAGTGAGGAAAATTTGTTAAATAGAATTTCATAAATAATTCTGGAATGCATTTGCAAAACTACATGCTGGGTCATATTTTTCTGTCTCACGTTATAGCCAGTTTAACCCTCTTACTCTAGAAAAGCTAGAGCTATTTCTGTGTTCTCAAAGTTGGGTTCCAAACTACCTATCCAGTATCTTCTCCCTCTACATTTTCCACAAAATGAATGCTCCAGCTTCATCAATCTCCTTTAAGATCCTTGAGCATATCTAGAACTTCCGTCCTCTGCTATCGCAGTTTCCTCACTGATGTGCCTAAGGAGCTTGTTCAAATTCATGCATTGTTGAGGGCCAAATCTGGATCATCTGTCAGTTTTATTCAATGACAACCTGTCCTGATTTACACAGTCAGAATTAAATTTTCCTACAGCATATTACTAACACCTCTATTTATTGCTTATACCAGCTTTGCCTTGTGATTAGTTATTTCATATTGATCTACTGAACTTAAATTCTGTGATCTCCTTATTGACCACAGATTATTCCTCTGTTTAGCACTCCTTATTCTTATCCCTGTTACAATTCTTATTATGGTGCACAAGCTCCATAAATATTTATAAAACTGATATTAATTGAATAAAATATTGTCTGTAGGTCTCAGTCATTCTTCAATGAAACGGAATGATTATTTTAGCTGATTTGACACCATTGTACCAAATTAATCTTCAAAATTGTATACTAAAGAACCAGGGAGACAATGAAATATCTAAGATAGAATCATTTTTAATATATTGGCGTGCTAAACTTTAGAATGTATGATGAAACCACTCATTTCAATAGGATAACATTTAACCAAATGCCTTGGTAAGTTGCTTACCCATCTCAAAAGGATATTGATAATATGGTTCTATAGAGAATTTACATAAAAATGCGATGATTACTGTTAACCACAAATAGTCCTAAGTAGTAAAAATATTGCCTGAAGTATTTCTGAGTTGAAATAAAACACCCGGAGTATAATAACATTTTTCTTTTTTTTTTAGGTATGGTCTTTTAAAATAAATACTTTACTATTATAATTGTCATGCATGTTGTTTTGTGTTAGATGTATAACTAAACGTGTTGTATAGATTATGGTCAATAAGTTATTGGGTAAATGTTATTTTCCTACTATTACCTAAAGTTAATCTTACCACCTGATATGGTTTGGCTGTGTCCCCAACCAAGTCTCATCCTGAATTGTAGTTCTCATAATCTCCACATGTGGGAGGGACTCGGTGGGAGGTAATTTAACCATGGGGGTGGCTACACTCATGCTGTTCTAGTGATAGTAAGTTCTCATGAGATCTGATGGTTTTATAAGAGGCTTTTCCCCCTTTTTCTTGGCACTTCTCCTTCCTGCCATCATGTGAAGAAGGGATTGTTTGCTTCCCCTCCTGCCATGATTGTAAGTTTCCTGAGGTCTTCTCAGCCATGCCAAACTGTGAGTCAATGAAACCTTTTTCCTTTATAAATTACCCAGTTTCAGGCATTTTTTCATAGCAGTGTGAAAATGGACTAATACACCACCTATACTTTTTTCACACTTTTCATTGAGAAATGTAACTTTCACAAAGAAAAGTACATACAACCCATATTAACAGCTTTACAAATAACTATAAAGCAAATATCTGTGTCGGTTGGGTGTGGAGGCTCATGTCTGTAATCCCAGCACTTTGGGAGGCCAAGGTGGGTGGATCACTTTGAGCTCAGAAGTTTGAAATCAGCCTAGGCAACACAGCAAAACCCTGTCTCTAGAAAAAAATACAAAAATTAGCCAGGTGTGGTGGTGTGCACCTGTGGTCCCAGCTACTCAGGAGGCTGAGCCTGATTCGAGAATCACCTGAACCTGGGAGACAGAGGTTGCAGTGAGCCAAGATCAATCCAGTGTGGGAACAGAGCGAGACCCTGTCTAAAAAATAAAAGCAAATAATCTGTGTTAAAACTACCCAGACCAAATAGAACATTTCATTTAAAAGATCTGGAGTATCTACTGAGGGCAGAGGGAGAGGAAGCTAGCCAAGCACAAGCATCTCCCTGATTATCCCTGCCAGTTGCAGACTCATTCCTTTCCTCTACTGCTTATAATATCCTGGCTTTATAGTGTTAATGTCTTCTCTTATCTTTATAATTTCCCTAAGGAAAAAGATAAATTTTTCTGTTTTTGAACTTTATATAAGTGGGACCATTTATATGTATTCTTTTGTGGCTTGTTTTTCTTAACCTTAGGTTGGTAAAATATATTCATGCTGTTGTATGTGACTTTAGTTTGTCCATTCATTTTTAATACTATACAGTGTCCTTTAAATGAATATACCACAGTTTATTTATCCATTCTACTTCTAAGGCAATTTGGACTGTTTGCAGTTTGGGGCTATTTTGAACAATATGTCTTGGTGCATGCATTTCTTTAAGGTATATACTTAGCAGTGGAATTGCTGTGTCAAAGGGTATGTGTGCCTCAACTAGGCTAGAAAACACCACACTGTTTCCAGAGTGCATGTATAAATTTATATTTCTACCAGCAGTGTATGACAATTCCTACTGCTCCAAATCCTGACCAACAACTGTTATTTACTTTTGCATTTTTTTCCCAATCTTAAGAGTGTTTAGTGCTAACTCATTTTGTTTAATTTCCATTTACTCTATTACCAGTTAGGTTGAGTACCTTTTTAAAAAACAGAAGTTCATTGGTAATTTGGATTTTCACTTTTGCGAAGCTTCTGTTCAAGTTCAGTTCTTTGCCTACTCTTCTACTGAAGTATTGTTTTATGTGTATTTCTCATTGAGTTTACTGTGTATTGAGTATTGCTATAAAGCCATATGATAAGCAGATGTTCTTAATTTTAATGTAGTTAAAATTATCTCTTTTTCTTTATAATGACTACTTTTTCTGACTTATTAAAGACCCCCTGTCACAAAGGTATGAAGATATTTACTTGTACTCTCTCCTCAAAGTTTAAAAATTTTGCCCTTTCCACTCTGGTTTTTAATTGATTTTATATATGGATACCCATTATTACAGTTCCAAAGATTAAAAAGTGGCCTTTCCCATTGCTCTGGAGTGCTAATTTATTATAAATCAGGTGTCCTTGTGTGTGTGAAGTTGTTTCTGAATTAAAATGTATTTCTTTGGTCTAAGTATCTATTCCTGCAATAAACATCCACTGCCTTAATTACCATAGCTTTATATAGGTCTTGATAACTGGGCAAGTCCTTTCTGCCTTATTTTTCTTGGCTAACTTTGGCCTTTTTAACATACATATACATTTGAAAATCTACTTGTGAACTTCCACATGCACACTAAAATAATCTGCTGGTAATATGAAATTTATTGAATCTATACATTCCTTTCAGGAGAGAGTAGGTGCACACATATAATCCCAGCACTTTTGGAAGCCAATGTGGGAAGATTGCTTGAGGCCAGGAGTTCAAGACTAGCCTAGGCAACATAGTGAGACCCTGTTTTTAGGGCAAAAATGTTTTTAAAAAGCTGGGCATGTTGGCAGGCTGCCAAGTACACAGGGGGCTGAGGTGGGAGGATGGCTTCAGTCCAGGAGTTCGAGGCTGTAGTGAGCTATGATTACGCCACTGCCTTCTAGCCTGAATGACAAAGTGAGAACCTGTCTCATAAAAAAAAAAATCAGGAGAAATATTTACAGCCACAAGCTTTTCAATATGTGAATTTGCTATATATTTCATTTTTCTGAAGTCTTCTTTAATGTAATTTAATCCCATTTTATGATTTTTTCTGTAGTAGCCTTATATATCCCTGTTGGACTTTTTCCGAGTCAACTGATATATTTTGATACTGCTATATAAACCCACCTTTGTCATTGATCATAGCTCATCAAAATCTTCCTAGACTTTGCTTATCATTTCTTTTCACTAACTTGTATTCTCACTGTTTTTTCTTCCACTGAGCTACTCTCTTTATTACATGAACATAATTTGAACCCATTATGTACCCATTGTTAAAAGCCCTTCAGTAGCTGCCTATATACTCTATGTCTTTTTCCTTTCATGGCCAATGATTTAGGCGTGATGGGCCATGCTTCTGTCTCTTCCTTCTTACCTTTCAGTCAGTCATTTTCCAACCTGCTGCGATTTGATTGCTTCCACCACCACACTGCAACTGCTCTGCCAGAGGATCCTCTCACAATTAAAGCCAAGGACTATTTTTCAAGGTCCTTATGTTGATTTTTCTGCACTGTAGAACATTGCTATAATGCTAAAAGTATTAATAGTAGCCATAGTAATTATAACTGGTATATATCACTGGTAAATATCACTGGTATTATTATGACTATACTTATAGCTATAATTATAATTATAGTAATAACAACACTATAATTATATATTATTACTGTAATATATAATTACTATAATATAATTATAGTAATACATAATTATATTAATAATAATATAATTATAGTAATACATAATTATATTAATAATAATATGAGTGATAAAATTAATACCAACTTACTGAGTATCTTTTGTGGGGCAGCACTTTAGAGCCACTACTTTTACAAACCAGATATTATTATCAAAGATGAGATGGCCTTTCCATTGTCCAAGGTCATGAAGAGTAAGTTCTACAGGGAGGTCAGCCTCATGCAAGAGTCTAAACTCTGCCCAATACTTGTCTGCCTTAAATCCACAGATCTCGCTCGCCTCTTGTTCTCCTTTAGTCCATCCTGCCTCTTTTTCTTACTCTTTTTCTCTGGGTTCTCTTCCACTGCCCATATCCTCAATCTGGCTCCTCACCAGGGTCTTGCCATTCGTCCTTTTCTCACTCTTCCTATCCTTGCTTGTATGATATCCTCTCCCACAACATAAGCTTTCACTTAACATACCAACTTCATTATATCTAAGACATAGCATGGTGCCTATCTTGTAACTATTGAATGGTAAACTATCTTATATCTTCATTGGTTGGAGTCTAGACATCCCAGCTCAATATTTACAAAACTGAGCTCATAAATCTTTTTCTCCTAAACTTCCTTCTCCTCCTGTGTATCTTATCCTGGTTAAAAGCATCACCCTTTACCCATTTGCACATTCCAGAAAACTGGTAATCATAGAACTGTTTTTATCATGCCAGCCTCAGAAATCTCTTCTACCAATGCAGATTTCTTTGCATTCTGGTCTTTAGTGACCCATCTCCTAGTGCTGTCCCATTTGGAGCACTTATCAGCTTGATATGTTGATGATTTGATGAACTAATAACTGCAGATTTTACCTTTTTTGGGATACAGTAACTATTTTTTCATATATTGAAAAATAATTCTTTCAGTTTAGCAGCTTACATTTTGATATTGCCCAACAGAGTATCATACAAGTACTCACTTACTGATTTTTTTCATCACTTTTAGGTGTCTAAAATTATGGAAGAGAAAACTTGTAAAGAAACTGATATTCAAATACTTTGGAACTTAGTTGAGATTTTCGCAATTTCTTTTTCAATGTTCACAAAAGTGTGGCTGAGAACATCAGACTGTGCGCTTCATTAAAGTTAATGGGTGAACAACCAAGTATTTGGGGATACCTCAGTCTTTTCAAATGGAGTCACATTAAATTCTTGCTGCAGGGGTTTCTCTGTGCGGTTTCTGTGATGGTTTTTAGGGGTCTCTTGGATGGCGTGGCTGTCCTTCTGCAGTGCCACAGGGAACAAAACCGAAGTTGTTAAGTTAGAACAGATACTTTCATACCAAACATGGTGAAATTGGCAATTGGCATTTTTGCATAATGATATAAGCATATTTGACGGCATTGGAAATCCTAACCAGCATTATATATAACTTAGGAGATTGGTTAATGAAAAATTTTTAACAGTGTTTTATATAGTGAGGGACACCATGATGTGTAGTTTGCTATTGACAGTGTCACTCTTGGCTGTCAGAGCCCTTCAGGGATTACCCAGGCCAAAGGGGTCATGCTTTGCTTTGAGACAGGTGAAGGGACACGAAGGCCCAGCTCTGTCACACTCTCTTGGCACATTCTGTCCTCAGAATTCCCTATAGTGTCAGCTAAGGTTTCTGTTGAGACTGTCACAGCTTGACATCATCCTCTGCCCAATCTTCCTTCTTTCTCTTTCTTTCCATTTCCTTCCACAGGCACTGATTCTGTAATAAACATCCTGTATGCTAATCTTCATCTTAGAGTCTGCTTCCAAGAGAACCTAACTTGCAACTCCCACCATGTAAAAGTTTGATGCAGCTTTGCCAGAGAAGCATAACATTAATGGGAATGCTGTGAGGCTTTTCCCTAGAACAGGAAGCTCTCAAAGGTTACCAAGTAAACAGATTCATTCATCCTGGCAACGTTTACACATCCTTCTCAGGGATGCAGAGATGATTAAGGCAAGATTCCTATTCTCTGGTGAGGGAGGTAGGCACAAACAAGTGTTCACAATACAACATCATAAGTGCTATTGTGGAGGATTGCACAATGCGCTTAGGGAACACAGATGAGGGGGCAATTAAAATTGCCCAGGTATCCTGGAAGATGAGGAAACATTTGATCTAAACTGGAGAAAAAAACCATCTGATCTGAATTCTCTTTCCTAGGAAAGAGAATGGTTTGGGAGTTGCTTGTTTTGCAGCTGTGTAAGATGTCTGGGGAGAAGCAAAGAGCTAGGCTGGGATGAGGATGAACAATGGCAGGAAGTAATGAAAAATTGAGCTAGGAAATAGTTTGGGGCCAGAGCTAAAGAAGGAGTGGTTGCCAGCTGGGCACGGTGGCTTACGCCTGTAATCCCAGCACTTTGGGAGGCCGAGGCGGGCGGATCACGAGGTCAGGAGATTGAGACCATCCTGGCTAACACGGTGAAACCCCGTCTCTACTAAAAATACAAAAAATTAGCCAGGCGTGGTGGCGGGCGCCTGTAGTCCCAGCTACTTGGGAGGCTGAGGCAGGAGAATGACGTGAACCTGGGAGGCGGAGCTTGCAGTGAGCCGAGATCGCACCACTGCACTCCAGCCTGGGCGATAGAGTGAGACTCCGTCTGAAAAAAAAGAAAAAAAAAGAAAGAAGGAATGGTTGCCTAGTGACAATGTGTAAAATGAGGAGATAATGAAAGACACCTAAAGAAGACCAGTGTTTCATATGGGGAGCATTAAGGAAGAGCAGCTAGTGAACCACTGGAGAACCATCAAAGTGGAAGAAGGAAAACTGGAACATTGCTGGAGAGTAGAGAATTTCAGAAAGGCAAAGGTCAACACTGTTACATGCTCTAGAGATGTTCAGCAGGTTGAGAACTTCGAAATAAGAAGCCCTCAAGCTCTAGCGAAATGAACACATAAGTGGGGATACATTCATAAATGCAATACCATACTGTAAAAAATGACTACAGGTTCATCTGAGAAAAAAGGATAAATTTTGCAACGTGATATTGAGTGAAAAAAGTTAGATCTTCTACAAAGATGGGTTTAGTTAAACATGTAGTGCTTGGGGATACTTGTATAGGTGACACAAACGTAAAAGAAAGCTAGAAAAATGGGCCTTTGTAAGGAGAGAGGTGGTAATGATCTGAAGTAGGCATGAGGGGATCTGCTGTGTTCTGGTAAAGTCCTCTTTCTTGACCTGAGTGATTTTTTATGGATATTTCCCTTGGGATAAACCTTTGGGCTGTATGTTTCTGTTTTGTAAAGTTTTCTGTGATGCAATTCATATTTTCCAATAAGTAGGGTTTTAAAATAAGCAATTGGAATGATTAATTTCAGAATCATTGTGACTTTTGATGAGAAGTTTGAGTAGAATGTTTGGTGGTAGAAGTCTGATTGTCCTGGGTTGAGAAACTGAAGGAACAAAATCCAGAAATGTGAATTATTTCTTTTGTATGTTGATGGGAAATAGAAAAAGATAATGTAGCCCTTTGGAGTAAGTAGCCTTTAAACTAGTAAACTTAGTACTCCCAAGGCAAATACCCTTAGTTAAAATCTATAACTCGTACAAGTAGATAGGAGTAAGTTATAAACAACCAAATGAAACATTAGTAGTAAGTGATGAAAATGCATGGTGGCAAGCAAATAACAATTTTTTATAAATCAGGTTTTTGAATAAACTTTGTTCATATTTGTTATTTTGTGAATACATAAATGATTCCTAGAAACTTGGAGTTGTAACATGGGACTGCTTGAAAAAAAAAAGATAAACTATCTAAAAGGACAGGCAATTCAATATACGTCAATAATCATTTCAAGGCACTAGAATCTTTGCTATATTAGTGTTTTTATAGTTTTAGCATAGTATATGTATTTTGTGATATTTTTGATACAGCAAAATACGACACATTTAACTTCATTAAAAACAGAATTTTGAAGTCCAGACTTCAAAATTTCTTTAGAGTCAGGAAATTAAGAATAACAGGAGACCTTTAAGGTAGTTCATTTAACTTGCTTATTTGACAGATTGGGACTCCACAGGCTTGGAGACTCAATGTCAGTACCCAGGTCACACAGTTAGTGGAAAGCCTAACTAAAGCTTGGGTCTCTCACCTCTCAGTCTAGTGATAATTCCACTCAGTACCTTTGAGCAATATCTCATAAAGCAAATCTTGTTACCTAAGATTCTAAACAGGGTCTAGGGCATTGTTAGAATAGAATTTGGTCTGTACCAATATAAAATGTTCTGTATTTGGAAATTGTTTTCTTTCAAGTCATAATTCTAAAAAGGTTTAATGCATCATTAAGCATAATTTGTATTTTGTCATGGGGTGGTAACATTTATTTAGGGGGAATTATCTCTTTTGTAGAATGTGATTAGAACACCACTTGATTAATGGAAATTCTCTTTAAATGCAACTCATAATACAGGCTTAAATCCTGAGATAGAAGGTCAACTGCATCATCTTGTCACTTTCCATTAATATTACAATATGAAAACTATTGTATTGCTTCATTACAGACCCTTAAGATACCTTTGTGGATGGCAAGTGCTTCTGCTTTCATCATAGATAGTAGGAAATGAATTCTTGGCTATAAAGGTGGTGGGCCCCAGACAGTACTCCCCATATAAACTGCAGCCTTCAGAGTTTATTTACAGTCTGCCCCTATGCTTATAGGAAAGTTATCCTCTTTGAACAGTAGTGTCCCACGTGACACATCATAGAATGCAAGGCAAAACTTATCAATTCAGTTCACATCAGGATTTTTTTGTAACCATTGATTTTGTTATAAGGGGCTACATCTCTTAAAACAAGAAATTTGTGTTCAGCAGCCTGAAGGTCTTTATAGCCATTGACCTTCCCAGTGACTGCCAACAAAATCCTTTAGTTTATCACTTCACTGAGCCATGTCATCACTGAGAATGCTCAGCTCATTTAAATTTAGTTGACCTCGTGGTGTCATTCCTTATGCATAAGAACTAACAAACACCTTTGCCACACTGTAGGTGCCTTGAAGGCAGGTGATGAGGCTGGCTAACTCAGCTGTTTAGCATGATGATATGCACAGAGTGAGCTCTCAGTAATTATTAGCCAAACAATGATAAGTGCTTTTTACTTGTATCACTTTCTTGATTCTGTACTTCCAAGAGTAGCGAACTTACTCTTCGACCTCTGGGTAGCATTTGACAATAGGATTATAAGTGCTTTCTCCTTTGGCCTCAGTGGCCCTTTACTGTGCCTTTAGTCCAGTAGGTTGAATTTGCAATCTCTCCCTTGACATCATTCCTGCAATGTTTTGTGCCTGTTAGCAGGAAGATGGCCTTCTATGACTCCTTCTGTTCCCTCTCCTCTAAGATTAAAATGCATTTAGCACATTCTTGAAATTTTTCTATGAATATTTATGTCAAATACTACTATTATTGTATATAAGACAAAGTAAAGAAATATAATAAAGGTACAATACATAAAATAAATAGAAACATCCAGGTGTAATGTAGTAGTATGCTCAATTAAATACATATTTTGTTGTTGTCTTTCCAGGTAGTTTTTTTTTTTTTTTATAGTTTTAACATTCCTTGACTTACTTACAACGCTTTCAGACACCGAAAAACAGCCACAGGGCCTGGCTAGGCTGAGATCCCTCAGAGGCTTCCTGCAGGCAATTGCAGCTTTGCCTAGTACTGGCCTGAGGTGGCTGTTCTTACTGGAGACTTCACCCCTTCAAGCCCAAAATGGAACTGCAGTTGTCCCCAAAATTCTGAGCTCTCCTGGGAACTCAAGAAATCCCTCTCAGTAGTTGTTGATTTCTGTTCCTTTTAATCATCTTTCATTTGCATTTATCTCATAAACCAGTAGATGTTTGCACATTTGACAGGTAAGTTTGGGGAAAATGCATACTTTAATGTATCCATGGAGTCTGCGAGGTACCTTCCTGTTCCCCTCATCTGAGGGCCTCATTTTCCTAAAAAGACTTGGGATTATCTGAGAGGTCACTTCCCTAATATAAGGGAATGCTTTTTCCCTCCTTATAGTTCTCTCTTTTTGATTCTCTAATTATTGAGTCTTAATCATAAAAGTTTCTTATTATGAAATTATTTACTTATATCAGCTGGCATTAATTGTTTTCTACTATCTATCTCCAATTCATTTTCTCTACTTTATGCTGAAGATGTCTTTGGCTTTCAGAGCGATTTACATTTTTCAGAGTGCTTTCAAATATAAATGTACATAAATATATGTGAGAATTTCTCATTAACCTTCACATTGACAGTGTGAAATAGGTAGAGCAAGTTTTACAAATGTGAAAATTGAGAGTCAGAGAAGTTATGCAACTGCTAAGTTGCCTAGCTGATAAAAGGATATGTTCACGCTGAAATTTGGGTGTAAGGATTCAGAACACAGTGTTCTTCCATTATCTTCTACCAGCATGATCTCACCATTATATGGTCTTGCTGTGTCCCCACCCTAATCTCATCTTGAATTATAACTCCCACAATTCCCATGTGTCATGGGAAGAACCTGGTGGGAGGTGATTAAATGATAGGGGTGGGTCTTTCCCATGTTGTTCTCATGATAGTGAATAAGTCTTACAAGGTCTAATGGTTTTAAAAATGGGGGTTCCCTCCACAAGCTCTCTTTTCTTGTCTGCTGCCATGTGAAATGTGCCTTTCACCTTCCGCCATGATTGTGAGGCCTCCCCAGCCACAGGGAACTGTAAGTCCAATAAACCTCTTTCTTTCATAAATTGCCCAGTCTCAGGTATGTCTTTATCAGCAGCATGAAAAATGGACTAATACAGTAAATTGGTACCGGTAGACTGGGGTGCTGCTGAAAAGGTACTCAAAAATGTGGAAGCAATTTTGGAACTGGGTAACAGGCAGAGGTTGGGACAGTTTGGAGGTCTCAGAAGAAGACAGGAAAATGTGGGAAAGTTTGGAACTCCCTAGAGACTTGCTGGATGGCTTTGACCAAAATGCTAATAATGATATGGACCATACAATCCAGGTTGAGGAGATGATGAACTTGTTGGGACCTGGAGTAAGGTGACTCTTGCTATGTTTTAGCAAAGAAACTGGTGGTATTTTGCCCCTGCCCAGAGATTTGTGGAACTTTGAATGTGAGAGAGATTTAGGGTATCTGGCAGAAGAAATTTTTAAGCAGAAAAGCATTCAAGAGGTAACTTGGGTGCTGTTAAAGGCATTCAGTTTTATAAGGGAAGCAGAGCATACAAGTTTGGAAAATTTGCAGCCTGACAATGCAACAGGAAAGAAAATTCCATTTTCTGAGGAGAAACTCAAGCCAGCTGCAGAAATTTGCATAAGTAATGAGGAGCCAAATGTTAACCCCCAAGACAATGGGGAAAATGTCTCCAGAGCATGTCAGAGGTTTTTATGGCAGCCCCCCCAATCACAGTTCCAGATGCTTAGAAGGAAAAAGTGATTTTGTGGGCAGGGCTCAGGGTCCCCATGCTGAGTGAAGTCTAGGGACTTGATGCCCTGTGTCCCAGCCACTCCAGCCTGGGCTGAAAGGGGCCAAGGCACAGCTTGGGCTGTGGCTTCAGAGGGTGAAGGCCTCAAGTCTTGGCAGCTTCCACATGGTGTTTTGTTGAGCCTGTGAGTGCACAGAAGTCAAGAACTGAGGTTTGGGAACCTCTGCGTAGATTTCAGAAGATATATGGAAATGCCTGGATGAACAGGCAGAAGTTTGCTGTAGGGACAGTGTCCTCATGGAGAACCTCTGCTAGGGCAGCGCAGAAGGGAAATGTGGGATGGGAGCCCACATGCAGAGTGACTACTGTGACACTGCCTAGTGGAGCTGTGAGAAGAGGGCCACTGACCTCCAGACCCCAGAATGATAGATCCACTGACAGCTTGCACCATGCACCTGGAAAATCCATAAATACTCAATTCCAGCCCACGAAAACAGCCAGGAGGGAGGCTGTACCCTGCAAAGCTACAGGGGTGGAGCTGCCCAAGACCATGGAAACCCCTGTCGTGCATCAGCGTGATCTGGATGAGAGACATGGAGTCAAAGGAGATCATTTTGGAGCTTTAAGATTTGACTGCCCTGCTGGATTTCTGGCTTGCATGGGGCCTGTAACCCCTTCATTTTGGCCAATTTCTCCTATTTGGAATGGCTGTGTTTTCCCAGTGCCTGTACCCTCATTGTATCTAGGAAGTAGCTAACTTGCTTTTGATTTTACAGGCTCACAGGCAGAAGGGACTTGCCTTGTCTCAGAGGAGACTTTGGACTGTGGATTTCTGAGTTAATGCTGAAATGAGTTAAGACTTTGGGCGACTGTTGGGAGGGCACGATTGGTTTTGAAATGTGAGGACATGAGATTTGGGAGGGGCCAGGGGCAGAACCATATGGTTTTGCTGTGTCTCCACCCAAATCTCATCTTGAATTGTAGCTCCTGCTGTTCCCACATGTCGTGGGAGGAACCTGGTGGAAGATAATTGAATCATGGGGGTGGGTGTTTCCCATGCTGTTCTCATGATAGTGAATGAGTCTCATGGGATCTCATAGTTTTAAAAATGGGAGTTTCCCTGCACAAGCTCTCTTCTCTTGTCTGCCGCCATGTGAGATGTGCCTTTCACCTCCCATCATGATTGTGAGGCCTCTCCAGCCACACGGAACTGTTAAGTCCAATAAACCTCCTTCTTTTGTACATTGCCCAGTCTCAGATATATCTTTATCAGCAGCATGAAAATGTACTAATACACCCTACTATCCCACAGATGGCATGTGGCTTCCCATCTGTTTGTGCTCACCTAGCTCCTTCTCTCAATGAATCAGAAGACCCACTTTCCAAGGCTCCATTCAAGTCTCCCTCCTTCCTAAAAGCTGTTCCTGACAAAACCAGTCTAGAGTTATTTTCTGTAAATGCTTGTTATTTAAGGCATTTATTTTGTATTTTCTCATAGGCTGTTTTGCATGGTTATTTAACTGTGCCAAACTAGATGTTTAGAGATAAGGAATCAAACTGAAATCAAACCAGGCAAGAAGTACCTAGTTACTGACATTTATTAGGGGTCTTAGGAATTGCAATTTGGGAGACATAAACTCAATATGACATTGAATTGTGTTCCTAAAGGAGGAAGGAGAGAGAAGGGTTTTAAAGAAGAAAGAAGGTAAAAGTTTAAAACATTACAAAAGTTGCTTTTCAAAAATCATGATTGGCTAGGGCACTGTAAACTACATGAGTCCATACACAGCTGGCTGCAAGAGTGGTTGGCTAAATTAAGCAATGTTCCAGGGTGCTGTGGTCTTTGTGATTTGGACCAGTTCTAAAGTTCACAAGAAGTTCCAGGTACAGCTGTCTGTGAATGTGCAGAAGTTTCTCAACAAAATGGCTCCAGGCTCCATTTTAGATGTTCTGAATCATAGCACAGCCATTTCGGAGATAAGATTTTATGGGGAAAAAAAGTGGGATTTGGAGCCATCTGGGTTTGGGTTCAAATCCTGACTGTTACCTACCAGCTTTCATGACCATGGGTCCCTGCTAACTGATTTGTAAAGTGGGGATTTATTCAGAAAAACATTTACTGAATGAATACTACATCCCAGGTGTGCACACCAATGAACAAGACACACAAAGACTGTGAGAGAGATAGGCAAGTAAAACAGATTATCAAGAGTTGCAAGCAATATTAAATGATTTTAAAAATAAAAAACAGTTGATAACATAGCCACAGCAGAAAGAAGCCACATTAGAGAAGGTGGTTGTAGAAGGCCTGTCTTTGAGGAAGATGATACTTTACCTGAAACTTGACTGACGTGTAAAGCCAGCCTTGCAAAGATGTGATGAGGAGTTGTTCATGCAGGACAACTTAAGGCTTGAGATAGCCTGGTTTATTAGAGGAATAGAGAGAAGGCCAGTATGGGTGGTTGCTGAAGAAGGAGGCAGCATATCATGTGGGGATTTTAAGCAGTAATTAGGAGTTTGGGTTTTATTCTAGTTGCAATAAGAAGTCAATGAGAAGGGTAACAAGGCTCTTTTGCTGTTGGGGGTGTTGAATGGATTAACACAGAAAAGCTTGTGATACAATGCTTGATAGTTAACACTTCAACTGTTTAACATATTTTTATTCTGCTTTCATATGTGTTTTATTATTAAAACTACACCATTAACTTCTCAAATACAGGGCCTATATATCATGCTATTGCATGCACAATGTGGCACTCTATGACACACATAACTTGATCAGGCTTGTTAGATGTGAGTGTTACCCCAGTGCACCACTAGGCAACAGCTTTTTCCATGCAGATGACTTGCACTGTTCTGAGTAATTCAGCTAAGCTGCCTGATTCTGCCCATTTAACATCATCTCATACACATGAGGCTATCTGATGAGTCTGTAATAACAACTTGCACACAGTGGAGTGTGTAAGCATGCATAATTCTCAGCTTGATCTATATTTAATTACCATTCTGGAATAACATTCACTTTTGTATGATTATCTAAAAAAAAAAAAGAACAACAAGTATAAGGAATGAAGAATTTACTTAGCATTTTGGAAAGGGACTATCTTCAGAAAAGTTTTTTTTTTCTTTTTATTTGCCACACCATCTGCTTTTGAGATAAGCAGAACTAGTGAGTTCTCTATTGAGATACATACTGTTACTTAGACTTTGAAGGTTTATTTCTTCTTAGACATGCCAAGTGTTTAGATTTTTCTGTGCTTTAGAGCATGTATTCTTTTTCTCTCTGACAGAATAGAGATCAAGATAGAGACCCCTCTATTTGGGCTCCCTTGGTAAAGGTTTCTTCCTGAATGGAAGTCTCCCAAGAGGTATTTGTCACTGTTTCTATGCATAAGAAGTAGGAAGATTTTTATATTTTTCCTTTGTATGTTCACATTCAGATCACTCACTCAGGGACATGCACTGATTTTTAAATTATCTGCTGTTTGGAATTAGAGATGCCTCTTGGGTTTTATGCAACTTCAAATCTGAGCCAATTCAGCTCCCCTTTGAATTGGTGGCCCTTTTTGTTGTTTATTCTCATTTTCTTCATAGAAGGTCACCTTCAAATGATTAATAGGTGCACTAGCTTGAGTGTCAACACACATTTAAAAACATTTGTTTGATTTTCAGCCATCTAGCTCACTTTGGAAACAATCAATAGACAGGGTAAAACTTTAATAAGTTAAAGGCAACCCAGTATTTTGTAGTATTCTGTTTTCCTCCTCTTAAGTCTTCAAGCTCCATATTTCCTTTCGACAAAAACATCAAATAAAGTCCAATAGTAAGAAAGTAGCAAAGAGACTAAATTAAAAGTATTCTTATTCCTTTGATATACTCAGTCTTTAATTTAAGTGTGATTTAATTTAACTTTTGTCTTCTAACGGCAATGGAAAATTCCTGGGGGAACAGATCATGGCATGTCCTCGTGTTTCCTCTACACTGCCAAGAAACACATCGTAGATTGAATAGACACTCAACAAACACATAGTAAATTCAGTAGAATATTTTGAGACACTAGATTTGCATTGTTATTTGATGACTCCCTGCTGCAACTTAAAGCTTCATGATATTCCACTTGTGACAGTAATTAAACTATATTTAACTTCTGAGCCCTTGAATTTGGCATGCTGCAAGGATAGAGCACTAGCAAGGCCTTATCTTATGCTGAGTACGCTGCTGCATTTATGCTGTATAATTCAGGCCCTCCAGAAGAAAGTATATGTACTCCTTATTTTAAAGACTGAAGACTTCAAAAGTTAGAATGCAAATGAGGATAGCTTCATTTCGTTCCTCTTAAATCTGTGTAGTGCAGTACAGCGTTTTTTGAAGCCCTTTACTGAAGGTCACTCAGTGTGAGTCTAGTGATGTTTTGATGTCTAGAGCACTGACAGTTTTTCCTCTCCAAATTTTTGCAACAAAGCCTATAAGTGACAGTGACACAAATTATGCTTTTCAGAGAAAAGGTTTCATGAAAATAAAAATATGATTCATTTCTCTCAGAGGTATTGTGATAGATTTTGACAAACCATTAGCCTGTATCTTTTTCTCAGAAGAATGGGGGTGAGTTCATGGCTGTTTGGGGAGAGGTTCTTTGGGCCACCAGTCCTCAATCCTTGCTTAATTCTTTGCACACTGAGAAACACTGTGTCGACATGATTTCTTGCCCTAAACCTTGAACTGAGCCATGTACTCCTCCCAAATCAGCTTCCCTTAATACAGTTTTGGATCTACATGCATGAACTCCTCCTACATAATTACTATATTTGTTGACACATGTTGAAATTGAAAAGGGAGAGGTAGATGATGTATATTTAACATTTTGACCTGTGGACTCTGATGCGTAATATATCTACATCGAGAATTTGGAAAAGATGATCTCATTTATTAAAAACAGTTATGCTGTTAGGAACATTGTTTTTAGATTTCAGAACAGAATACTAATGGTTGTTTAGAATCTATTAAATAGGCAAAAAACTTTAAATAATCAATACTCAAAGTTACAAAGAGTTTGAAGATGGTATTCTTGTATATTGAGGATATTATTGCTTTTCTAATAATTGGAAATCAAACTGTGATATGTTCTAAAATTTAAAATGTTTATAATCTTTTCCCAGGAATTCCATTTTCTGAGGAAATAACTGAAATTATGGAGAAAACTATAAGCATGAACAAACTGTGTGAGGTGTTATGTGCAATTGCAAAACCAAACCAAATCAAAATCCAAATAAATAATAGTTGTAGAATGATTATGAAAATTAAGATGCCTTCACTCAGTCGTATATTATGAGGCCTTCAAAATCATGGTAAATTGGTATCATAAACATGGTAAAACTGTTTATTGTACAATAGTAAGTAAAAGCAGGCTGATTTTCAAATTGTATTATTCTAATACTATAAGCATCAGACTGGATAGAAAGGAATGTATTAAAATTATAATATTAGTTGTGTTTGGGTGATGGGGTTATTCATTTATTCATCCAACAAATAGACTATATAAACTACATATATTTTCATTTAATTCTTGTAAGAGCTCTGCAAATTTGCATTGCTATCCCCATTTTAAGGATTAAAAATACACAAATAATAAGAAATTTAGATTTGATGTTTAGTGTTCAAGTTTGTTGTTCAGTGATCATTCCAATACTGTGGATATAAGGTTTTTCAAAGGCTTACCTAAGGACTAAAGGACATGAAAATTCTTTCAAACAACCCAGAAAATCTACACTTTCAGATACTAAGATTATAGTTCGGGTCAAAAATCTGATTGAGACAATTGCTATTTGAGAGAGAAAACTGAGTAAGCTCCTTCAAACTTACAGATTTGAAAAGTAATTGCTGTTTGACTTTAGGTATGTTATTTTATTTCTCTATAGTTCAATTTCCTCATCTTAAAATGCTGATAAGAATCATAGGACTGTTTTGAGGATTAAATGCATACACACACACACACACACACACACACATATATATACATATACTATACATGTACTATGTAGTACATATGTAATATTTGTAAATATAGACTTCATATATAAAATATTATATATGTATAGTCTTTCACACCAGAGCAGTGCTTGATACATAGTATGTTCTCAACACGTGGCAGCTAGTATTGCAATTCTGTTGCTCTAGTTGTAGCTTTACTTTATAGTATGCTATGCACTACCATTCTTTATTCAATATTTCTTGATTAAATTATCTGCTTATTCCTCAAATTAACTTCAGTCCTAACTGCCAAATTTCATTTTAAAAACTGGGAATTAAGCTATGAAGTTGTTAAAATACTGTTTTAACAACTCTATACCTTAATTACATAAATATATAATTTTTAAATACCGTCTTCCCATTCATATAGGTCTGGCATATTTTTGGTGTTTATTTCTAGGAGTTACAAATTTGCTACTCCAGTTGTGAAGTGGAGATTTTTCATAGTATTTTACATTGATTTATTAGAAAAGCTATTGATTTTGATTGGATATTCTTGTATCTGGTCACCATTATGTGCTTTCATTCAGTTCTAGTTGGTTTTTGAGATTATTTTCTTGTATTAATGAATAGACAAATAAGTGGTCTGCAAAATGACATTGATTTTCCTTTGATATTTAATGATTGATCTCTGTTCTTGTCTTATTGTATTGGCTATGTACAATTCTTTGTAATTACATTCATAGTAGATATATTTGTTTCATTTAAAATATTTTCTGCCCAGGCTGGAGTGCAGTGGCGCAATCTTGGCTCAATGCAACCTCTGCCTCCTGGGCTCAAGTGATTCTCTTCCCTCAGCCTCCCAAGTAGCTGGGATTAAAAGCATATGCCGTGATGCTTGGCTAATTTTTGTATTTTTAATAATAGTAGAGACAGGGTTTAGCTATGTTGGCCAGGCTGGTCTTGAACTCCTGGCCTCAAGTGATCTGCCCACCTTGGCCTCCCAAAGTGTTGGGATTCAGGCATGAACCACTGCACCTGGCCCCCATTCATCAATTTAAGAGAGATATTTATTTATTTTTTAATTCAGTGTAAAGTTTAAAACTAAGGAATTAGCCTTGAATTTTATCAAATACTTTTTCTTCACTTCCAAATGATCATGTCAGTAAACAGTTACAACACTGAATCATATTAATACATTTTTAATGCCAAATGATCATTATATTTCTAGAATAAACCCTATTTGGTAATTGAATAATATTCTCTCAATATCCTTCTATATGTGCTTTACTCATATATTGTACTTAGGATTTTTACATGTGTTTTTCATAAGAGATAAAATCCACAGTGAATTGAGTGTGTATGTCTGTATATATTATATTTTTCCAGTTTTGTTATCAGTTTCACATGCTTTTATAGAATCAAAGAATGTATTAACTTTCATTTCTTACCATTGGTTGAAGATTGTAGCTTTGATAAAATTTACCGTTAAGTCATCTAATTTCAGTACATTTTGTGGAGAGATAAGTCTTTTACATTTTTCAATTTTTTTCTACCCATAGTGATCTGTGGTCACTAATCTATGAAAAATTTCCAACTTTTGTTTTGTCAATGTGAAAATTTACATTATTTTTTGTACCATATAGAATTTCTTATTTTGGCATAAAATTTTATCTAATTTTTAAGCACTTGACTATCTTTACCATAATATTTCTCACCACCCCCCACTCCCATTTTTATTTCCAATGTGGTTTACTTGCATTTTCTTTTTATTTCCTTGAGTAAATCTGGAAGAAGTTTGACAATATTTTTAATTTTTTTTAAGTCTTCTATTGGTTTTATTTTTGGTGTGTTTATTTTAATATGTTTTTTATTCTATTCTATGAATTTCTGTGTTTTTGTTTATAAGTTTCTCTTTCAATTTTCCTTGGATTTATTTTATTTTTTTTTTTAGTTTCTTGAGTTTCATGCTTATCTATTAATATTTTGATAATGCTGAATTTGGATCAAAAGTTATATTTATTGTATTCTCTGCTATATTACAATGAGGAATATAAATTATTTATCTTTCTATATAATTCTTTTTGCTCTAAACACACTTTGTTATTAATATATGGCTATTACTCCCTTTTTAAAATTGTTGTTGCTGGTATTCATCCAGTGGATACATCTAACTCTTCATTTCTAACCTTTCTGTAACATTTCCTTTTTTATTGACCTATTTGTTTATTTATTTTATAACTTGCATATAGCTGGATGTTTGTTAAGCCAATGAAGAAGTTTCTGTTTAATAGGAACATCTAATTTATTTGTTTTTCTTGTGATCACTTCTATATTTTATTTTCTTTTTGCACTTTCATTTTATGACTTCTTTTTTTGCTTATTTTTACTTATTTTAAGGTCAAATTGATTATGTTTCACTATCTACTACAAAATAGTTTAGGTTTTTTTAATTACAATTCTGCTAATGTATATATTTGTATAAACATACTTAGTTTTCCTATCAGTTTCAAAGCTCAATATCTATAGCCTCTATAAGACCCCCCCATTTGCACACATACAATAGAGCTTTAACATATTTATTTTCCTTTCCCTTTGCTCTCTTCAGGATTTTGTTAAAAATCAAGAATTTAAGTTCTTGATTGTCATTCTTTTACGTTATAGATATTTTATTTTGACTGTTATTTTAACATGTAACTACTTATGAACAATTATTTATTCAGCTTTGTATACATATTACACAACTTGCTTACCACTATTACTTAATACTCTGTCTCCTTTTGTTTTGAATTCATTTTTGATTTTGCTGCAATGTAGCATAAAGAATTTTTTTTCAAAAAAGATGCATGAGTAGCAAACTTTGTATGTCTTTATATATATGACATATATTTATTTATTTATTTTTTCTTCTTTTCTTTTTTTTTTTTTTTTTTTTGAGTTGGAGTCTCACTCTGTTGCCCAGGCTGGAGTGCAGTGGTGCGATCTCCGCTCACTGCAAGCTCCACTTCCTGGGTTCACGCCATTCTCCTGCCTCAGCCTCCTGAGTAGCTGGGACTACAGGCACCCACCACGACACCCAGCTAATTTTTTGTATTTTTAGTAGAGACAGGATTTCACCGTGTTAGCCAGGATGGTCTCGATCTCCTGACCTCGTGATCCACCCGCCTCAGCCTCCCAAAGTACTGGGATTACAGGCGTGAACCACCGCGCCCGGCCTATTTATTTTTTATTATACTTTCAGTTCTAGAGTACATGTGCACAACGTGCAGGGTTGTTACATATGTATATATGTGCCATGTTGGTGTACTGCACCCACCCATTAACTCGTCATTTACATTAGGTATATCTGCTAATGCTATCCCTCCCCCCTACCCCCACCCTGCAACAGACCCCGGCATGTGATGTTCCCTTTCCTGTGTCCAGGTGTTCTCATTGTTCAATTCCCACCTATGAGTGAGAACATGCGGTGCATGGTTTTTGTCCCTGCGATAGTTTGCTGAGAATGATGGTTTCCAGCTTCATCCATGTCCCTACAAAGGACATGAACTCATCCTTTTTTATGGCTGCATAGTATTCCATGGTGTATATGTGCCACATTTTCTTAATCCAGTCTATCATTGTTGGACATTTGGGTTGGTTCCAAGTCTTTGCTATTGTGAATAGTGCCGCTATAAACATATGTGTGCATGTGTCTTTATAGCAGCATGATTTATAGTCCTTTGGGTATATACCCAGTAATGGGATGGCTGGGTCAAATGGTATTTCTAGTTCTAGATCCCTGAGGAATCGCCACACTGACTTCCACAAGGGTTGAACTAGTTTACAGTCCCACCAACAGTGTAAAAGTGTTCCTATTTCTCTACATCCTCTCCAGCACCTGTTGTTTCCTGACTTTTGAATGATTGCCATTCTAACTGGTGTGAGATGGTATCTCATTGTGGTTTTGATTTGCATTTCTCTGATGGCCAGTGATGACAAGCATTTTTTCATTTGTCCATTGGCTGCATAAATGTCTTCTTTTGAGAAGTGTCTATTCATATCCTTTGCCCACTTTTTGATGGGGTTTTTTTTTTTTTTCTTGTAAATTTGTTTGGGTTCTTTGTAGATCCTGGATATTAGCCCTTTGTCAGATGAGTAGATTGCAAAAATTTTCTCCCATTCTGTAGGTTGCCTGTTCACTCTGATGGTAGTTTCTTTGGCTGCACAGAAGCTCTTATTTTAATTAGATCCCATTTGTCAATTTTGGCTTTTGTTGCCATTGCTTTTGGTGTTTTAGATATGAAGTCCTTGCCCATGCCTATGTCCTGAATGGTATTGCCTAGGTTTTCTTCTAGGGTTTTTATGGTTTTAGGTCTGACATTTAAGTATTTCATCCATCTTGAATTAATTTTTGTATAAGGTGTAAGGAAGGGATCCAGTTTCAGCTTTCTACATATGGCTAGCTAGTTTTCCCAGCACCATTTATTAAATAGGGAATCCTTTTCCCATTTCTTGTTTTTGTCAGGTTTGTCAAAGATCAGATGGTTGTAGATATGCGGCATCATTTCTGAGGGCTCTGTTCTGTTCCATTGGTCTATATCTCTGTTTTGGTACCAGTACCATGCTGTTTTGGCTACTGTAGCCTTGTAGTATAGTTTGAAGTCAGGTAGCATGATGCCTCCAGCTTTGTTCTTTTGGCTTAGGATTGACTTGGCAATGTGGGTTCTTTTTTGGTTCCATATGAACTTTAAAGTAGTTTTTTCCAAATCTGTGAAGAAAGTCATTGATGGCATTGAATCTATAAATTACCTTGGGCAGTATGGCCATTTTCATTATATTGATTCTTCCTATCCATGAGCATGGAGTGTTCTTCCATTTGTTTGTGTCCTCTTTTATTTCATTGAGTAGTGCTTTGTAGTTCTCCTTGAAGAGGTCTTTCACATCCTTGTAAGTTGGATTCCTAGGTATTTTATTCTCTTTGAAGCAGTTGTGAATGAGAGTTCACTCATGATTTGGCTCTCTGTTTGTTATTGGTGTATAAGAATGCTTGTGATTTTTCCACATTGATTTTGTATCCTGAGACTTTGCTGAAGTTGCCTATCAGCTTAAGGAGATTTTGGGCTGAGACGATGGGGTTTTCTAGATATACAATCATGTCATCTGCAAACAGGGACAATTTGACGTCCTCTTTTCCTAATTGAATACCCTTTATTTCTTTCTCCTGCCTGATTGCCCTGGCCAGAACTTCCAACACTATGTTGAATAGGAGTGGTGAGAGAGGGCATCCCTGTCTTGTGCCAGTTTTCAAAGGGAATGCTTCCAGTTTTTGCCTATTCAGTATGATATTGGCTGTGGGTTTGTCATAAATAGTTCTTATTATTTTGAGATATGTCCCATCAATACCTAATTTATTGAGAGTTTTTAGCATGAAGAGTTGTTGAATTTTGTCAAAGGCCTTTTCCGCATCTATTGAGATAATGATGTGGTTTTTGTCTTTGGTTCTACTTATATGCTGGATTACATTTATTGATTTGCATATGTTGAACCAGCCTTGCATCCCAGGGATGAAGCCCACTTGATCATGGTGGATAAGCTTTTTGATGGCTGCTGGATTCGGTTTGCCAGTATTTTATTGAGGATTTTTGCATCGATGTTCATCAAAGATATTGGTCTAAAATTCTCTTTTTTTGTTGTGTCTCTGCCAGGCTTTGGTGTCAGGATGATAGCGGCCTCATAAAATGAGTTAGGGAGGATTCCCTCTTTTTCTATTGATTGGAATAGTTTCAGAAGGAATGGTATCAGCTCCTCCTTGTACCTCTGGTAGAATTCAGCTGTGAATCCGTCCGGTCCTGGGCTTTTTTTGGTTGGTAAGCTATTAATTACTGCCTCAATTTCAGAGTCTGTTATTGGTCTATTCAGAGGTTCAACTTCTTCCTGGGTTAGTCTTGGGAGGGTGTATGTGTCCAGGAATTTATCAGTTTCTTCTATGTTTTCTAGTTTATTTGCATCGAGGTATTTATAGTATTCTCTGATGGTAGTTTGTATTTCTGGGGGATCGGTGGTGCTATCCCCTTTATCGTTTTTTATTGCGTCTATTTGATTTTTCTCTCTTTTCTTCTTTATTAATCTTGCTAGCGGTCTATCAATTTTATTGATCCTTTCAAAAAGCAGCTTCTGGATTCATTGATTTTTTGAAGGGTTTTTTTGTGTCTCTATCTCCTTCAGTTCTGCTCTGATCTTAGTTATTTCTTGCCTTCCGCTAGGTTTTGAATGTGTTTGCTCTTGCTTCTCTAGTTCTTTTAATTGTGATGTTAGGGTGTCAATTTTAGATCTTTCCCGCTTTCTGTTGTGGGCATTTAGTGCTATAAATTTCCCTCTACACACTGCTTTGAATGTGTCCCAGAGATTCTGGTATGTTGTGTCTTTGTTCTCATTGGTTTCAAAGAACATCTTTATTTCTGCCTTCATTTCGTTATGTACCCAGTAGTCATTCAGGAGCAGGTTGTTCAGTTTCCATGTAGTTGAGCGGTTTTGAGTTTCTTAATCCTGAGTTCTAGTTTGATTGCACTGTGGTCTGAGAGACAATTTGTTATAATTTCTGTTCTTTCACATTTGCTGAGGAGTGCTTTACTTCCAACTATGTGGTCAATTTTGGAATAAGTGTGATGTGGTGCTGAGAAGAATGTATATTCTGTTGATTTGGGGCGAAGAGTTCTGTAGATGTCTATTAGGTCTACTTGGTGCAGAGCTGAGTTCAATTCCTGGATATCCTTGTTAACTTTCTGTCTCATTGATCCGTCTAATATTGACAGTGGGGTGTTAAAGTCTCCCATTATTATTGTGTGGGAGTCTAAGTCTCTTCGTAGGTCTCTAAGGACTTGCTTCCAAAGATCAAAAGAGACAAAGAAGACCATAATGGTAAAGGGATATATTTATTTTTTAACTTAAATAATTTTTCTCTAGATAAAAATCTTTTCCACCGGAATTTTGTAGTTGGTCTTTGCCCCCTTCTAGGCTTTTATTTTGGAGATTATACAATAATTATGATGCCAGTTTGATTTCAGTTCTTTTGTAGTATTTTTTTCTTCCTTGGCAATATAGTGTTTGTTTCTCCTTATCTTTGGAGTTTTCAAATTTTATTAGGTGGTATCTAGATTGCATTCCACAAATTTGCCCCACCCCCACTGCAACATTCCTATAAAAATTTTATGAAGTGCTCACTCTCTGAAGATGTTAGTTTTTCATTATTTCCAGTAAATTTTTTTTTTATGAATTTCTTCATCATTTTCTGCTTCTTACTTTTCTCTTGGTAGGTGTTAGTTCCTTTGGTTCTCTCCTGTGACTGCTTTTCTCTTATTATTTAATGTTTTCATTCTGTTGCACTGAACACTGGAGAATATCTCAGCACAAACTTCCATTTCACAAATTAGCTTTAAGCCTATATCATTCTGATATTTGGTATTCATTTAAATTTTACGTTTAAATTGTCTTATTTTTAATTGCTTCTTTTTAAGAGTAGCCTCAATCATTTTTGTGGGTGTAATTCTTTTCAAATCTCTAAGAATTCTATTTAGTTTAAAGTTTTCTGTGATTTCTTTTTTTCTTTTTCTTTCTTTTCTTTTCTTTTTGTTTTTTTTTTTTTTTACTGAGTCTTGCTCTGTCTCCCAGGCTGGAGTGCAGTGGGGCAATCTCGGCTCACTGCAACCTTCGCCTCCTGGGTTCAAGCTATTCTCCTGCCTCAGGCTCCTGAGTAGCTGGGATTACAGGTGCACACCACCACATCCAGCTGATTTTTGTATTTTTAGTAGAGATGGGGTTTCACCATGCTGGCCAAGCTGGTCTCCAACTCCTGACCTCGTGATCTGCCCACCTCGGCCTCTCAAAGTGCTGGTATTACACGTGTGAGCCACCGTGCCCGGCCTGTGATTTCTTTTATTAACTTTGTTTCCTCAGATATTAGCTCCTTGGTTTGGTCTAACACCAGTTTTCACATTGTTAGATTTTCTGAAACATACTTGTATTTGTAATTGAAGACTGAGATTGGTAAGCAGTGATGGTTAGAGATGATCTTCCCAGAGAAAGTGATTACAATTCTTGCAGAGAGTGAATTTATATTCTAATTTTAGAGCAGCTTTGTAGGAAGAAAGAGTGCATGTTTGGACCAAGCAAACCTTCTTCTAGGTTACCCAGAGAGTTTGCTTGATGGATGCAGGGGCTGCCTCTTCACAAAGGGACCAGAAGTTATCTGGAGCACCACTGGAGTGCTCTTGCTCTTTTGCCCCAAAAACATCTGTAAGTTTTCTATGGTAGAGTCTCCATTTTATTTACAGAACTCTAGGCTAGAGGCTCATGATACAATCAGCAGTAGAGCAATTCTGCAGCTCACCATCCAATACCCAACTGTGCCTCCAGTCCCTGCTGTCTTTGATCTTGGTGTTCTTCATGAATTCTGAGAGGAACACTCACTTTGTTAGTAGCCTTCCCTCATGTCTTTTCAATGCTACAGGTTCAGCTTTATTTGATTTTTACCACCAATCTGATCCCATCTGCCTCAAACCTTCTAGAAATTCTCCCACTGTTCTGGTCTCTGGCTGGCATCCTTCCCAGGTTTCTAGCGCTACCATGGATTCATCCTTATTTTTAAATCTCTGCTGTTATTTGAGTGGCATCATGGAAGCAGGCAAGATTGATACGTATGCTCAGATATCCATCATGAAGCAGAAAAACTCTGTTTCGAGTTTTAGTAATAAAACTTGATTTCTTCTAAGGAATCAGCATAGTCGAGTTTACAAAACTCATCATTTTTCTTTTGATTTCAGCTTTGAATAACAGTTTCAGAAATTAAGTGTTTTGTCACATGTTTGTACACGTATTTCTATATCTTCATAACTATGCAAATTCAATGTTTTTCCATTTTACAGATGAAAAATAAATACTTGGAAAGTTTTAATTAGTAAGTGATTTGGACAATGTAACGCTTTCCAAAATCGTACTTTTCCAAAGGATAAATTGATTCAAATATAAAACACTGAAGACTTCATAGCATAACTTAAACTACTAAGTTTTATGGTTTTGTAATTTCAATCAGGACTAGTTCTATATAATAATTTAGTAATAATTTCTTCATTGCTGATTTCGAAGAGGACATTAAATGTTTGCACTGATTTTGGCAGAGATTGTCTCTAAATTCATTAAATATTTAGTTTTTCCAGACACATTATTCTATTGACCATTTTTCTTATCCTTTTAGAGACAATGATCACTACAACACATTAATAAATGTGTATATGCTTACAATATTTATATCTGTATCACAGATATAAGGTGATATATTGGCAACAATTATCTTCATGATCTTAGTATCAACTATACCTATTTCTGTGGCATAAGAATTGGTTATACTACGATATGGTACAACCATATACCTATATGCTACAAAATTGGTATATATTACAATAAACATTTCTGGAAAACTAAACAAAACAGTTAAATGATAATATTCATCAATAGAAATAAAACAGAGCATTTTATAACTTTAAATGCATGCTTATCTTTTTAACAGCTCATCTGCGGTTATCTAAAACTTCAAGAATCCAGTGCAATGCACTTCTGCAGGTTGACATTAATAACCACAGAGCTCTGGGAGAGAAACATTGCTTAGGTTTCTTGAAATATGAAAATTTTTAAAATTCCAGTTCCTCATTTAAACTAGAGAAAACTGTTAGTGATGTGACTAAAAACTGTGTTAATTATGAAATGCTAATGACATCATGTAAGTGAATTAAAAGGATTCTTTTAACATGCTTTACCATTGGTGTTACTTGTTGTCACTCCAAATAGGTTTGAGATCAAGAATGACCCAGGCTAGTTTTTATATTTCTTTGGTAACTGCCACTTGCCAAATCATGGAATCTGGAATTAAGCTTGAAACTATTTGCACGTTCTCTAAGAAAAAAAAATGGAGTAGACGAAAATATCTTTATCACTCCCAACACCCAAATAGTTAACTTTTTATTTTCAATTGATATTTCAACTGTAACAATTAAACATACACAGGAAACATATCTTAATTTAGTTATTAAATGTGTCTATGTGTTTTCTCTGCTTTCTTGTCATGTTCAGCCATTTTCAAAGCCCTTTGTGTGGGTATAGCTGGTATTTAGAACATAGGGATATTTTTTCCTCCTCCCTTCTTCCATTCCTTCCTTCACTCCTCTTTCTTTTCTTTTTTTCTCTGCCCCCCCTCAACTTTCTCTCACCTTTTCCACCCTCGTGTACTTTCTCTCCCTCTACTTTCCTCCCATTATTTTTTATTTCTGGCTGTCATCATTTGATTCTTAGACTTAAGGTATAAATTATAAATTAAGAGTGTAGGTCTATATGCTAAGTATATTTGAGGCTAAGGTAATCATTTTGTGTTTATCACCTTTAGTAGCACTTTAAGCATCTAAACTTTTTTATTCTTCCCCCCCTCCTTTTCTCCATTCTGAGTTGCTATTTATGTGAGTGCTTATGCTTGCATGTGTTTTTTTCTAATTCACTTACTCAGAATTCTTAGTAGTGGTCAATTATTTCTTCATTTTATCACCTGGTTCTTGAAGGAAGCAGCCTATTCTGAAAATGTTTAAAAGAAATGAAAATCAAAACATAACCTGAAAGTGAATTCATGGTATAATTTGACTGATCAGAGTACTATTTGTCTTATTTTCTTAAAGTTCAGATTGTTTTCTAATTACATTTTTGTTTTTAATCTGTTTTTCAAAATTCTGACGAAGTGATATATTTCTATTCATTTCTAGTTACAGCCAGAAACTAGAGAAAAATGATTTTCAGAACCAAAAATTTCTGCTTTGTATTTTTGTGGAGACCTTTAGGGAGGCATCTTATACCAACAAGGATCAAACGTTGACCAAAATTGTGGAACAAATTGAATTAATCTTAATGAAGACTGAACTAAACACAAATATTTGAACCACCACTTGAAAAAATACATTCTTGACAATGAATGTTTATCTTTTATTTGTGATTATGAACATAGTTCATATTGATGACATAATATTTCTAAAATAGAGAAAAATATAAAGGAAAGAAAGCAACCATAACCTCATCACCAAGAAATATTTACTACAACAATTGGATATACTGCTTTTCTATATATTTTTGGTGCACATATGTTTGTATACAAGTATACATATATTTTAAAACTTGCTGTGTATATAGCCAAGCCTTTAAAAATTATTAATATAATTGGTTCAACTGGAAGCAAGCTCGTTTTCTAAAATCACTAAACCAGAGAATCAAAATATTCTTTGAACTAAACAATTATTTCATTTTAAATCGATCTATTACAGATACATTTTTCAAATTCTTAAGTATTCTTCTAAATAGTCTCATTAGTTGTATCATATCATTGTAATCTTAATCATTAAGGGACAGGAGAAAGATTCTCCTGTGTGTTTTGTTGTTGGAATCCTAATTTTATTCATTAATTTTAGAAGCTCTTTTTAAAAAAATTGTTATGAAATCTACTGTTGAAGAAAGTTTTAAATTTGCTCTGAAGAAACTATTTTAAATTTGCTGCTGCCAAACTGTTCTAAGATCTCAAACTAATGCAATAACCCCTCTTATGGAAATAGAACTTAATAACTGTAGTGTGTGATCCATTTGAGCTGAGCCTCTCAGGAGTAGGTGTGGATTCAAGGTTGTTAGGTATGATTTGGAGAGCCTTTTAAAATAAAAATACAAAATTATATTACACTTGGTGAAGGTAATAAAAAAATATTTCCACAAGTACGTTGCTAGGGCCCCTCCCAGTGTCTTGAAAAGAGCCCATGTAAGTGAGCAGCCCTGAAGCTTAGAGCTTTCTTCATATTAAATTTGCCTTGACTCAGGAGTTAACATTAGTTTTCATTTCAAAAGCATAGTTACATTTTACAAATTACATTACTGAAAATCGATTTATATTTTCCGTGGAAAGAAATGGTGAGGGCATGGTGGGAAGAGCCAGGGGCTACACTGAACATCCTGCAGCCAAGAGTAAGAGAGGGGTTATGTACCTGAAGTTTCAGGTGATGGCCTCATCAGTGACATATTAATAGAGAATGATTGGCAAATGTTCAGAAATCAGAAAAGGCAGTATAAGCTGGTAGTGAAATGAGGGGGAAGATCTGAAGCAGAAATAGAAGTGCCCATCTCAGGATTTCAGAAAGTAATCAGAAAGGCCTTTCCCAGGGAAATGCAGGTGATATTGTTCATGGCTGGTGCTCACTCCTGAGGTTTGATGGGTGGGAGGTCCACTTGGGCTCAAAGGATCAGACACGGGATGCAATAGACCTACAATGTAACAATAAACCAGAAATATTCTCAGTTTAGCTGGGCATTCTTGAGTGAGACAACTTTCCAACTTCTAAATTGCTGAAGAAGCAAAATTTGAAATCAGAAAATCTGGGTCTTAGATCTCCTGCTAACTCTTAGGAGCTGTGTAATCTTCAGCAAGATTTCAATCTCCCCAAGGTTCAGTTTCCTTATTTGTAAAATAATGATATTAAGTATTTTTCTGGTTGTCTATTGATATGTAACAAATCACTCCCAAATTTAGTGGTTTAAATGATAACATGCATTTTTGTCATGATTGTGCAATGTGGGCAGGGCTCAGTGGCATAGCTTGTCTCTGTGCTACTGAGAGTTAGCTGGGGTGGCTCAAAGGCTGGGGGTTGGAATCATCATCATTTGCTGAGTTTGCTCACAAGCCTCCCTGGCAGTTGACACTGGCCGTCTGCTGGAACCTCAGAATGTGGCTGGAAGGTCTACACATGGCCTCTCTACATGGCTGCTTGGCTTCCTCCTAGCATGGTGGCTAGTTTCCAAGGGCAAGTATCCCTAGGTGTACAGGAAAAACCTGTAGCACCTTCATGACTTAGCTTCAGAAGTCATCCAGGTCACAGTCACAGACCCACTATCATTTAAAGGGAGGGGGCAGGGTCTATGTCTCAACGGAGGAGTTATAATTCACGTTGTAGGAAGAACATGTGGAAGGGGATATATCCCTGGGGCCATCTTTAGAAAATGCAATCCTGCTGCTAAGATAATAATAGGATACGTTTATCAAGAGCATTTAATATGTATCAAGCGCTAAGAGATTTACATACATACATCACCTCCTTTAATTTATCACCAAACACTCTGAGGTAGGTACTGCAATTATCATTTCTATTTTTGAGATGAGAAAAATGCAGCATAGGGAGTCTTATTTCACCAATAATATATTTAAGGTGTGGAGTTGAGATTTGCACCCATGTCTCTAGAGTTTGTACTTTTAATCCTTCTCAGCAGTTATTTTCAGGATCAAACAAGAACATATACATAAGAATGCTTTGTGAATTCTAAATTTGCTATCCAAATTTAAGTCTTTTTAAAGGAAAAACTTTGGGAAACTTTTTCAGAAATATTAATATTTTAGATTTCAGACACACAGTGAATGTGTGTCTGGTTGGCTACAAAATTAACATAACAAATAATATTGTAATATTTTTGGTGTTTCCAGAGGTAAACTTCTGAGAATCTTTCCTTCTAAAAGAATTGTCTGTGATCATTCCACTCTCTCATCCCAGCATCCTTGGCCATTTCCCTAAAAGTACAGACCATCCCTTGCATTTTCATTATGAAATCAGAGAATGTTAGTTAAAGCTGTAAAAACCCTAAGATTTTACATGGCCCAACTCGCTTTTGTATTCCTAGAGTCTTTAGATGTGGTTTCCAGAAGCTTAAATGACTTTTGAGAATAAATAATGATTTCAATCACTTTTTCTCCCTGATATTTTCCAGTAAATGTAAAATTTCTAGCAGTTTAACTTTACAGCCCTAAAGAATGACTGACTTGGGGTGAAAATTTTCTTTTTAATTTCTTTTGGTGGTTAAATATTTGAACATTTTATTGGAATTTTTCTTTTTTCATCTATTAATATTTAACCAAATAGCAATATGTGTGTAGTACAGGAAGGAGAATAGAAGATAACATTCCCATGTTCTTACAGCTTGCATTATATAGAAGCAGCCTCCAGAAGCAGTGACTGGTTTCAGAGCAGCAGGCACTTATTATCTAGGATATATGGCCTTCTTCTTGAAGTGCAGTGTTTCATTAAACAAGACAAAGAATTCCCATGTGTGTGTGTGAGTATGCTTGCGGCAGGGAAATCAATTCCAATTATACCACACAATACCACATTCTTGTCCTACGTGAAGCCTTCTATAAAGAGTTGTGGGCAGGAAAAAGCCAGAACCTCCATGGCAGGTGTTACTGCAGTTCACTGAGAGGCTGCACAGAGCAACTTGGGAAGATGACAAGGATTTGTGGCCTTTGATTCATCTTGAGCTGAACCTTAGGCTGAGTTCTTAGTGAAGCTAGGCCACTCTAAGGCTGTTTGAGATAGAAGGTTGTGATTTGATGGCAACCACACGTTGTTAAAGGTCCCAAACTCTAGCCAGGTCT
The DNA here is from genome assembly GCF_029281585.2 of Gorilla gorilla gorilla. Taxonomy (NCBI): domain Eukaryota; kingdom Metazoa; phylum Chordata; class Mammalia; order Primates; family Hominidae; genus Gorilla; species Gorilla gorilla. The sequence continues at coordinate 170,274,688 of NC_073229.2, forward strand.
GTTTTACGTGGTCATTATTAGGATCTCCCTATGGCAGACACTTCTGCAACAGAAAGGGCCCAATTTGATTTCTGAATGTTGTGCCAGTTGGGGCTTCTCTGACTCCCCAGGGAATTCAAGTTATCATCTCAGTATCATGGTGTGTCCTGAGCCTGGACTCCTAAGGCTAGAGTTACAGATGTTCAGATTTTTTATTTTGTTTTTCTATCCAGAGCAAAAATATCACTCAGAGCACCATTTTGCAACTAGACATTCTTGGTGCTCAGACTATAAAATTTCAGATGTATTGGCTTTAGAAAGGCAATTGTAGGAAAAAAATGCCAGTCGTCAATACTCAACCCAATGCTTCATTGTATAATTAAGATGATTAGTGTAATTGGAAGTCATGGGGAATTCTACCACCATATAGTTTTAACTCACACTGCAACGGCTGAAGATCCTGATACTTCACTAAAATTTTACTTTTATTCCCACTGTTGTTTTCCGAGACTCTAGGTTTAGTTTTTTCTTTCTTTCCCTCCCTCCCTCCCTCCCTTCCTTCCTTCTTTCTTTCTTTCATAAGAAAAAGACAAATAATTTTGTGAAGAATTTTATCAGTCAGTACACTTATGAGTTTCAACAATTGTGTATTTCCTGAAAGTAAATAATGAAAATAAATTTCTTAAGAAAAATAGGTGGAGGATGTTAGTTAAGAGAAAGTGAATATTGAACAGTTGAGAATTAGCTAACTAGTTTTATTTTATATTTTTAAGTTTTAATATTTTTATTTAAAGTACCATGGTGGGTAAAGCTCAATACTGTGCTAAGATTTAAAGAAAACTTTATGATATGCTTTCCTTTCACCTCAGTGAACTCACCGTTTACTATATTTTATTAATAATAAATTTATTCAGTATTTCCAGAAGGTAAAACTCCAGAGAATCTGATTATTTTTGTACTAAAATTTCACTAGTTTCACCAAGAAAAGTCTGAGAAAGGAGACACCTAATTTTTGAGAAATGCAATATTAGGAAGCAAAAGGTTTTATCTGAGTTCAGGCTGTGACATTGTAGTGCAAGAGTAATGCAACTGTAAGGCTAGCCCCCCTCTCAAGTTCCTTCTAATTTCTAGAAGGAGATAAATATATGCACGAAAATTTATCTACCATCATGAGTCTTCAACCTTCTTTGTTAAGTAATTCTTCTTAGTGTAGAATTAGCACCATCAGCACTACTGATGATCACAGATGGAAGTTCTTGCCACTTTTTGAGTCAACCTAACAATAGTAAACTGGGAGATCCAGGTATGTTCTCTTTCCCGCAAGGCCTACCTCTTCTCCCTGGAGCAAAGTTACTCCATAATAACTATTAAAATATTACATTATGTTTCAGGAGTTAGAATAATTAAACAATGTCTACTTCTCTAGGTGCTGATTTACTCAGTTAAGACCTAGGCACTAAGAAGACAGCACACATTTCATTGATTATGTCATTGAGCAGTGGCTGATGATGAATTTGTCTGTACTGTCCTAGCATGTTGTAATTCTCAAGTAGAAATTTGGACTTTTTTTCATTTGCTTTATTTTCCGTTTTGTATAAAATTCTGAATGATAACCTAGAATTTTTTGTGTGGCAATGTGGTAGAAAAGGTGTTATCCCCAAAATTAGGAGCCCTGGGTTTCAATGTGATATTGGGCAGATTTATTTTTCTGCACCTCAGCTGTAATGTGAAGATTATGGATAAAATAATCTCTAAGTCTCTTCAAGTTTTAATATTATATATGATATGGTATATATATATAATTTTAATAAAATGCAGAAAATACACACATACACACTGCCACTTGCAGAGGCTCTAGAAGGGCAGTGATACCTCCACTCGGACAAAGAGTTTGTCCGGCAGACTAATCATATATTTGCTGACTGAATTGGTCAACAATTGCACGAGAGTGAATTTATTCATTTAACAGAAGTTATTGAATGGAAACATTGTTTAGGCACTGTTCTGGACAAAGGTGATACAGACATGACCCTTATCTTTAGAAAGTGCACACATCAGTGTGGTATGCAGGCATCAAGCAAACAACCACACATACATGGTTATATATTTATCTATGTCCAACCATAAGTGCTGTAAAGAGAATAAACAGAGTGTGGTGAAGAAGCCAAGATAGGGGCCACTTTATATAGGATGGCCAAGGAGGACGTCTATGAGGAAGAGACAGAGCTGAAACCTGGATGATGAATAGGAGTAAGCCTAGCAAAGCCAAAGGAAACAAATGAGTGAAGTCTCCCGGCAAGGAAAGAACTTGTCACATTTGATAATGAAAAGAAGTCCAATGTGGCTGTAAAAGTGAACTCACAGAGCGGAAAGAAGTAAGGCTGGCAAAACAGGGATACTGGAAGTCACATGGAACATTTTAAGCCATAAAGGAGTTTTGGACTTTATCCTAAGTGTCAGGGGAAACCACTAAAGAGATCTGAGCCAGTAAATAATTTGATCCAATTATGTTTAAGATAGCTATGATTTCTAGGTTGAGAATGGATTGGAGAGGAAAAACAGTGGATTTGGTGCGGGGGTGGGGACCACATTGAAGGATATGGCAATAGTCAAGGAGAGAGCCAATGAAGACTTACATTAAGGTAAGATAGTACAGATAGATTCAACATATCATTAAGAAGTTGACAGATTATAGGTGAGCAAGTGTAAGGAAATAAAATGATTTCATTATGAATGGGCATATGGAATATATCTAAGTTAACTTCCATTAAAGACAACTTTTTCATGTATCACATGCACAGGTGTGCATGTGTGTGTGGGTGTGGGTGTATTTGGAATTGTCCCACATTTTATTGTGTATTCCTCTCCTCTTGTTTTGTTAACTGAAAAGATCTGTAATTTACTCCTATTTTAGAATGGGTCCAGGAAACAGACATATGATGAAGGTATAGTTTTGATGACCTTATTTCCTAATCCTTCAGAATCAAGACCTACTTTAAAACCTAGTATAGATTTTTTTTCCCTGGGGAAGTCTGTCTTATTCTTAACTGGGTATAGATATTCTCTCCTCTGGTCTGCACTTCAGCACCCTGTACACAGCTACAATCATTCCTTTGCAGGTCTCACTTTTCCAGAAACCTATGAGTTTATCTAGTGCATGGGATTTCTTCCATTTGTTTGTCTCCAAAGGCCTAGTTCTACCTGGCATGTACATGCTGGAAAACATTGAACAACAAAGAGATCATATTGATTCATAGGATGTAATAGTTGTCTTTCTATGTCCTCTGGTGATAGTGTGAAAACTGAAGACTAAAGAGTGGCTTACCTGAGTTTTTTCATTTCTGCTATCATCTCTCTGAAATGAGTCAGAGACATTGGAGGCTATCATATGGCAGGCAGTCATAGAGCTTGGCAAACTGTCCTTGGAAGAGCTAAATCAACAATACCTGTGTGGTTCATTAACTTAAAGCTTTTGGAATTGGAAGGAGCCTCAGAGGAGATCTAGTCCTGCAACTGACTCACTCTGTACTGCAACATTACAGCCAAATTTGTCTAAAATGCTGGATTCCTAATTTTGGGCTTCTCAGAAATAATGTCTCTTTTCTTAGTTTTTATTGGTGAAAACTAATGATGACTTAATAGCAAAAAGGAAAATTAGACACTAACACATTCTCATTTTTTGGCTACTAATTAATTAAATTGCATTTGTACACAAGGATGGGGAAAAGATATGGCATATAGATTAGGGGAGATGACAGAGGATGATTTCCATTCTGGTTCTTTGTGAACTGTTCCTTTCTATTTTATTTATGTATATCTTTAACCTTCATATTCTTATGAAAACTACCTGTCTTCCTTGCCCATCTTGTTCCCTCTCAGGAGTCCTCTTGTCAAAATGTGCTGTGAAGATTTTAAATAACGGACATTAGAACTTACCATCAGAGAGTGTTTGATAATGATCTAAGGATGATCAAAGCACCTGGGACCCAACTGTATGTGGAATTGACAAAATCAACCTTTTGTGCAATCCTGTGCTTTGCAGCCCTCACCTCCTTGGCAACTTGATGCCTCAGCTGCCTGCTGCCTTCAGAAGGATCTGTGGAACCAAAGCACATTAGGATATCAGGGCTTTAATGGGTTACCTCTCCTAGGATCATTTTTCTTTTCAGGAGCAAGAGAAAAGTAATATCTTGATAATGGTAGAATTTCTTAGGTTAGAAGGGCCTCTGCCATCATTTTCAATAACATCATATGTAAGTCTTATCCTCAAAATCCTGGCCTGTGGAGCAGATAAGATGCCCAGTGACATTTACTGGCTTGTATTCTTGGCACTTCATTGACTTGGGCTTGCCCAGTGTTCCACACAGGCACAGTGTGTCACCCCTCCCTGTGGTCTACCCACTATAGATGCCTACTCATATGTCTCATTCTCCTGCAGCATATTGAATACCACTGTGGGCTCTGGAGTCTCACTGCCTGGGCTGTGTTCTCCTCTCTCCCATTTACTACATGTGGGAACATAAGGAACCTTTCTGAGCCTCAGTTTTATTGTATGCAAAATGGCATGTTGTGGGTTTCTGAAGACAAAAGGAGATAATGAATATAAAGGGCTTAATTTGGTACCTAACACATAGAGCTCATTGTTTCCAAAACAAATAATTACAAACTCTCATATGGTACTGTATTAGTCCGTTCTCATGCTGCTAATAAAGACATACACAAGACTAGGTAATTTATAAAGGAAAGAGTTTTAATTCACTCACAGTTCGGGGTGGCTTGGGAGGCCTCAGGAAACTTACAATCATGGCAGAAGAGGAAGCAAACATGTCCTTCCTCACATGGTGGCAGGAGAGAGTAGTGCAGAGCAAAGGGGAGAAAAGCCCCTTATAAAACCGTCAGATCTCTTGAGAACTCACTCACTATTAAAAGAACAGCATGGACCAGGCGTGGTGGCTCACATCGGTAATCCTAGCACTTTGGGAGGCCATGGCGGGCGGATCATGAGGTCAGAATATTGAGACCATCCTGACTACCACAGTGAAACCCCGTCTCTACTAAAAATACAAAAAATGTAGCTGGGTGTGGTGGCAGGCGCCTGTAGTCCCAGCTACTCGGGAGGCTGAGGCAGGAGAATGGCGTGAACCCGGGAGGCGGAGCTTGCAGTGAGCCAAGATGGCACCACTGGACTCCAGTCTGGATGACAGAGCGTGACTCCGTCTCAAAAACAAAACAAAACAAAACAAAAAGAACAGCATGGGGGGGACCACCCCCATAATCTAATCACCTCCCACGAGGTCCCTCCCTCAACATATGATGATTACAGTTCAGATTGCAACTTAAGATGAGATTTGGGTGGGGACACAGAGCCAGACCATATCAGATACTTACTATATGATAATATTTGCATATATAAAATTATTTAATTCTTAATGATAACCCTAAGAGGTGGTTACTATTATGCCCATTTTATAGGTGAGGGAGCCAAAGCACAAGGAGATTAGCTGACTTACCCAAAGTCTCATAGCTAGTAAATAGTAGGGAGTTAGAATTTGAGCCCAGGACTCTCTGCTGCCAGAGCGCCTGCTTATCACCATTCTGCAATGCTATCTTTCCTATAGATGGACGACATCACTCCAAAAGTATTGTCAAAGCCATTGGAAAACTCCTCTGCACAATCTGAATCCAAGTGAAATGCAGGTCTGACTAAGGCTCTGTGATATGAAGTGGTGTGGAATGAGCCTTTCCTACCATGATGCAGAAAACCTGGGCTAGACTTACAGACACATAGTAAGAGATGTCGGAGGTTACTCAGTGTAACTCCTTCACTTTACATATAAGAACACTGTAACCCAGGGCAGTGCAGGAACTTGCACACAGTCATAGTTACATTGAGGCAGAACCAACCACCGGTTAGGTTTCCAAGGGCTTTTATTTTATTTTTAATTTTCGTGGGTGCATAGTAAGGGTATATATTTATGGAGTACATAAGATATTTCGAAAGAGGCATATAATGCACAGTAACCACATCAGGGTAAATGGGGTATCCATCACCTTAAGCATTTACCCTTCATGTTACAAACAATCCAATTCTACTCTTTAAGTTATTTTAAAATGTGCAATTAAATTATTATTAACTGTAATCACCTTGTTATCAAATACTGGATCTCATTCATTCTTTCTATTTTTTTATACCCATTAACTATTCCCACTTTCCCCTCACCCCCCAACTACCCTTCCCAGCCTCTGGGAACCATCCTTCTACTTACTATCTCTAAGAGTTCAATTGTTTGAATTTTAGCTTTCACAAATAAGTGACAACATGCAAAACTTGTCTTTCTGTGCCTGGCTTATTTCACTTAAGATAATGACCTCCAGTTCCATTCATGTTGTTGGAAATGAGAATATATCATTCTTGTTATGGCTGAACAGTACTTCATTGTGTATATATACCACATTTTCTCTATCCATTTGTCTGTTGATAGACACTTGGATTGCTTGCAAATCCTAGTTATGGTGAATAGTACTGAAATAAACATGGTAGTTCAGATATGTCTTCAATATACCGTTTTCTTTTCTTTTGGGTCTACACCTAGAAGTGGGATTGCTAGAATATATGGTAGCTCAGTTTTTAGTTTTTTGAGGAGCCTCCAAACTGCTCTCCATAGTGATTGTACTAATTTACATCCCTACCAACAGTGTATGAGGGTTCCCTTTCCTTCACATCCTCACCAGCATTTGTTATTGCCTGTCTTTTGGAAAAAGCCATTTTAACTGGGGTGAGATCTCGTTGTAGTTTTGACTTGCATTTGTCTGATAACCAGCGATGTTGAACACCTTTTCATATACCTGTTTACTATTTGTATGTCTTCTTTTGAGAACTGTCTATTCCGATCTTTTGCTAATTTTTTAAAAGGACTATTAAATTTTTTTCCTGTAGAGTTGTATGAGCTCCATATATATTATGGTGATTAATCCCTTGTCAGATGGGTAGTTTGCAAATAGAGCTGATAAAGAAATTCAGTAAAGTTGCAGGATACAAATAAATATTTAAAGCATTAGTACTATTTATATATGCCAACAGCAAATAATCTGTCATGTGGGTTGTCTCTTCACTTTGTTGATTGTTTTCTTTGTTGTACAGAAGCTTTTTTTTTTTTTTTTTTTTTTTTGAGACAGGGCCTTGCTCTGTCACCCAGGCTGAAGTGCAGTTGCGCAATCTCAGCTCGCTGCAATTTCCGCCTCCTGGGTTCAAGTGATTCTCCTGCCTCAGCCTCCCAAGTAGCTGGTATTACAAGCATGCACCACCACGCCTGGCTAATTTTTGTATTTTTAGTAGAGACAGGGTTTTGCCATGTAGTCCAGGCTGATTTTGAACTCCTGACCTCAGGTAATCCACCCCCCTTGGCCTCCCAAAGTGCTGAGATTACAGGCGTGAGCTACCACGCCCGGCCGCAGAAGCTTTTTAAGTTGATGTATCCCATTAGTTCATTTTTGCTTCGGTTGCCTATTCTTGTGGAGTATTCTGAAGCAATCTTTGCCCACTCCATATCCTGGAGAGTTTCCTCGATGTTTTATTTTAGTAGCTTTATAATTTGAGGTCTTAGATTTAACTCTTTAGTCTATTTTGGTTTGATTATTGTATATGGCACACTGGGGTCTAGTTTCATTCTTCTGCATATGGATATCCAGTTTTCCTAATGCCATTTATTGAAGAGACTGTCCAGTCCCCCATTGTATGGTCTTGGCATCTTTGTTAAAAATAAGTTTATTGTAGATATATGGATTTGTTTCTGGATTCTCTATTCTGTTACATTGGTCTATGTGTCTGTTTTTATGCCAGTACCATGCTGTTTTGATTACTATATTTTGTAGTGTATTTTGAAGTCAGGTAATGTGATTCCTCAATTTTTTTTCCCTCAGGATAGCTTTGGCTATTCTGGGTCTTATCTGGTTCCATAAACATTGTAGGATTGTGTCTTCCATTTTTATGAAGAACATTGTTGGTATTTTGATAGGGCTCACATTGAATTTATAGATTGCTTTGGGTATATGAACATTTTAACAACATTAATTCTTCCAATTCATAAACATATAATATTTTTCCATTTTTTGTGTCCTGCTCAATTTATTTCATCAGTGTTTTATAATTTTCATTGGACAGATTTTTCACTTCTTCGGTTAAGTTAATGCCTAGGTATTTAATTTCATTTGTGACTACTATAAATGGGATTACTTTTTGATTTCTTTTTCAGATTATTTACTGTTGGCATATATAAATGGTACTAATTTTTTAAATATTGATTTTGTATCCTGCAACTTTACTGAATTTCTTTATCAGTTCTAATAGTTTTTTTGATGAAGTCTTTAGATTTTTTCAAATATAGGATTGCATCATCTGCAAACAAGGATAATTTGACTTCTTCCTTTTCAATTTGGATACCTTTTATATCTTTCTCTTGTCTGATTGCTCCAGTTAGGACTTTCAGTACTATGTTAAATAACAGTGGTGCAAGTGGGCATCCATGTTGTGTTCTAGATCTTAGGGGAAAAGCTTTCAGTTTTTCCCCATCAGTATGATACTAGATGTGCGTCAGTTGCATATCGTTTTTATTATGTAGATGTATCGTCCTTCTATACTCAGTTTTTTAGATTTTTTTTATTATGAAGTGATGTTGAATTTCATCAAATGCTTTCAGCATCAAGTGAAGTGTTCCCTCCTCCTCTATTTTTTGGAATAGTTTGAGTAGGATGGGTATTAGTTATTTAAATGTTTGGTAAAATTCAGCAGCAAAGCCATCAGCTCCCAGGCTTTAGTTTTCCGGGAAACATTTTATTACAGTTTTGACCTTCTTACTTGTTATTGGCCTGTTCAGGTTTGGGATTTCTTCCTGGTTCAATCTTGGTGGGTTGTATGTGTCTAGGAATTTATTTATTTCTTCTAGGTTGTCCAATTATTGGCATATAGTTGCTTATAGTACCTTGTAATGATCCTTTCTAATCTCTGATTTTATTTGAGCCTTATCTGCTTTTTTTTAGTATGTCTAAAGGTTTGTCTATCTTTTCAAAAAACTAACTTTTTATTTTATTGATCCTTTGTATTGTTTCCTTTGTTTTAATTTCATTTATTTCTGCTCTGATCTTCATTATTTATTTTCTTCTACTAATTTGCGGTTTGATTTGCTCTTGTTTTCTAGTTCTTTAAGATGCATACTTAGGTTGTTTATTTGAAATGTTCTTTTTTTTTTTAATGTAGACACTTACAGCGCTAAAATTTCCTCTTAATACTGCTTTTGTGGTATCCCATAGGTTTTGGTATGTTGTGTTTCCACTATCATTTGTTTCGAGAAATTTTTCAATTTTCTTCTTAATTTCTGTATTGACCCACCGGTCATTCAGGAGCATACTGTTTAGTTTCCATTTTATATAGTTTTCAAAATTCCTCTTGAGTTCCAGTTTTATTTCATTATGGTCAAAGAAGATACTTTTTACAATTACAATTTTTTTGAATTATTTAAGATTTGTTTTGTGGTCTAATATATGGTCTATCCTTGAGAATTATCCATATGCTGAGAAGAATATGTATTCTGGAGCCATTGGATAAAATGTTCTGTAAATATCTATTATGTCTATTTGATCTATAGTGCAGATTAAGTTTGACGTTTCTGTGTTGATTTTCTGTATGGATGATCTGTCCAATGCTGAAAGTACAGGGTTGAAGTCTCTAGTTATTATTGTACTGGAATCAATCTCTCTCTTTTTTTTTTTTTTTTTTGAGGCGGAGTCTCGCTCTGTCGCCCAGGCTGGAGTGCAGTGGCGCGATCTCGGCTCACTGCAAGCTCCGCCTCCTGGGTTCACGCCATTCTCCTGCCTCAGCCTCCCGAGTAGCTGGGACTACAGGCGCCCGCCACCACGCCCGGCTAATTTTTAGTATTTTTAGTAGAGACGGGGTTTCACCGTGTTAGCCAGGATGGTCTCGATCTCCTGACCTCGTGATCCACCCGCCTCAGCCTCCCAAAGTGCTGGGATTACAGGCATGAGCCACCGCGCCCGGCCCAATCTCTCTCTTTAGCTCTAATAACATTTGCTTTATATATCTGGGTGCTCCAGTGTTGGGTCCATATATATTTACAATTGTTATATCCTCTTGGTGAATTGACCACTTTATTACTATATAATGATCCTTGTCTCTTTTTATAGTTTTTATCTTGAAATCTATTTTGTCCGATATACCTATTTCTGTTCTTTTATGTCTTCCATTTGCATGGAATATAGTTTTTCATTCCTTTATTTTTAGTCTGTGTGTGTCTTTATGGGTGAAGTGTATTTCTTATAGGCAATAGATCATTGGGTCTTATTTATTTTAATCCTTTCAATCATTCCATATCTTTTGATTGGAGTGTTTAGTCGACTTAACATTCAATGTTATTACTGATAACTAAAAACCGACTCCTGCCATTTTGTTATTTGTTTTCTGGTTGCTTTGTTCCCTTCCCTTCCCTTCCCTCCCCTCCCCTCCCCTCCCCTCCCCTCCCCTCCCCTCCCCTCCCCTCCCCTCCCCTCCCCTCCCCTCACTTCCCCTCCTCTCCCCGTCTCTTCCCTTTGCTTCTTTCCTCTCTTCTCCTTTCCTCTCCTCTTTTCTCCTTTCTTTCTTTATTCTTTCTTTCTTTCTTTCCTTCCTTCCTTCTTTCTCCTTCCTTCCTTCCTTCCTTCTTTCCTGTCTACATTTTAGTGAAGGTGATTTTTCTCTGGTGGTATATTTTTATTTCTTGCTTTTTATTTTTTGGATCCATATTATTATTATGATTATTATTATTTTTTGAGACAAAGTCCCACACTGTTGCCCAGGCTGGAGTGCAGTGCACGATCTCAGCTCACTGCAACCTCTGCCACCTGGGCTCAAGTGATTCTTGTGCCTTAACCACCCAAGTAGCTGGAATTACAGGCATGCACCACCATACCGGGCTAATTTTTGTATTTTTACTAGAGATGGGGTTTCCCCATGATTGCCAGGCTGGTCTTGAATTCATGGCTTCACGTGATCCACCCACCTCAGCCTCCCAAAATTCTGGGATTATAGGCATGAGCCACCACACCCAGCCTGTTATATGTTTTTTGGTTTGAGGTTACCATGAGGCTTCCAAATAATATCTTATAACCCATTATTTTAAACTGATGGAAACTTAACACTGATTGCAAAAACAAATTAACTAACAAACAAGCAAAGAGAAAACTAATAAAAACTCTACGCTTCAATTTTGTCTGCTTTTTAACTTTGTTGAAAAAGTTTTTTAACTTTTTTTAACAGAAGTTTAAAACCTTTTTGACTTTTTGTTGTTTCTATTTATATCTTATTGTATCATTTATGTTTTGAAAAGTTGTAGTTATTAATTTTGATTGGTTCATCTTTTAGTCTTTCTACCTAAGATGTGAGTCGTTTACACACCACCATTACAGTGCTACAATATTCTATGTTTTTTTGTGTACCTACTAGTACCAGTGAGCTTTGCACCTTCAGATCATTTTTTATTGCTCATTAATTTTGTTTTCTCTCAGATTGAAGAACTCCCTTTAGCATTTCTTGTAGGACATGTCTGGTGTTGATGAAATCTCTCAACTTATGTTTGTCTGAGAAAGTTTTTATTTTTTCTTCATGGGCGAAGGATATGTTCACTGAATATATTATTATTCCAGAGTAAAAGATTTTTTTTCGTCCTGCATTTTAAATATGTCATGACACTGTTTCCTGGCTTGTAATGTTTCCACTGAAAAGTCTGCTGCCAGACATACTGGAAATCCATTGTCTGTTCTTAGTTTTTTTTTTTTTCTCTCTTGCTGCTTCTAAGATTTTTTTTGTTGTCCTTGACCTTGGGAATTTGATTATTAAATGCCTTGAGGTAGCCTTCTTTGGGTTAAATCTGCTTGGTATTCTATAACTTTCTTGTACTTGAATGTTAATATCTTTCTCTTGGTTTGGGAAGTTCTCTGATATTATCCTGTGAAGAAACTTTCTACACATATCTCTTTCTCCATCTCCTCTTTAAGGCAAAAAACTCTTAGATTTGTCTTTTTGAGATTATATTCTAGATCTTCTAGGCATGCTTCATTGTTTTTTATTTGTTTGTCTCCTCTGACCATGTGTTTTCAAATAATCTGTCTTCAAGCTAATAAATTCTTTCCTCTGCTTGATCAATTCTGCTATTAAGAGACTCTGATGCATTCTTTGGCATGTCAGTTGTGTTTTTCAACTCGGATTTCTGCTTGATTCTTTTTAATTATTTCAATCAGTTTGTTAAATTTGTCTGATAGGATTTTGAATTTCTACTCTATGTTACCCTGAATTTCAGTGAGTTTCTTCAAAACGGCTATTTGGAATTCTCTGTCCAAAAGGTCACATATTTCTGTCTCTCCAGGACTGGTTCCTGATGCCTTATTTAGTTCATTTGGTGAGGTTATGTTTTCCTGGATAGTCTTAACGCTTGTGGAATTTTGTCGGTGGCTGGATATTGAAGAGTTAGATATTATAGTCTTCAAGGTCTTGGCTTATTTGTCCCTGTCTTTCTTAGGAAGGCTTTGCAGGTATTCAAAGGGACTTGGGTGTTGTTATCTAAGTTTTTGGTCATTGCAGCCATGTCTGCATTAGAGGGCACCAGATGCCCAGTAACACTGTAGCTCCCGTATAAGTACCACCTCATGGAGGTACCACCTTGGTCGTCTTGGATAAGATTTGGAAGAATTCTCTGATTACCGGTAAGATACCCTTTTTATCTTCCGGGACTTTCTCCCAAACAAATAGAGTCTTTCTTTCTGTGCTGAGCTGCCTGGAGCTGTGGGAGAGGTGACACAAGCACTCCTGTGGCCACTACCACTGCAACTATGCTGGGTCAGACCTGAAGCTAGCACAGCAGTGTGGAACTCACACAAGACCCACTGTAACTACTACTTGGCTACTGCCTATGTTTGCTGGGCTCACAATTGGTACGTGACAAAACAAGTCAGGCTGTGTCCTTCCCTTCAGGGTGATGAGTTCCCCCAGGCCTGGGTGGGCCCAGAGATGCCATCTAGGAGGCAGGACCTGGAGTCAGAAACCTTAGGAATTTACCTTGTTCTTTAGTCTACACCAGCTGTGCTGGCACTCAAGCCACAAGACAAAGTCTTTCCCACCCTACCCTCCCTTTCCACAAGCAGAGGCGTTTCTCCCCATAGACCACCACCACAGGCCTGCAGACAGTACTGCCACGCTACTGCCTATGTTTACTCAAGCCCTACAGCCCTTCAGTCAGCTTGTGGTGAATGCTGTCAGGCCTGAGACTTACCCTTTCAGGGCAGTGGGCTCTCTTCTCACCCAGGGAAGGTTGAGAAATTCCACCCAAGAACCAAGGCCTGGAATCAGTAACCCCACGAGCCTGCTTGGTACTCTAACCCACTGTGGCCAAGCTGGTACTTAGGCTGCAACACAATGTCCTCTTCACTTTTCTCTCTGCTTTTCTCAAAGAAAGTAGTCTCCCATCATAGCTACCACAGCTGGGAATGTGCTGGGTCACACCTGAAGCCAGCACATCTCAGTCTCCCCCAAGGCCCATGATGTGCGCTACCTTGCTAGCAGTACTGATTATTCAGGGCCTAAGAGCTCTTTAGTCAGCAGATAATGAATCCTCCAGGACTGGGTCCTTCCCTTCAAGGCAATGGGTTCTCCAAGGGCTTTTAAATTCACTACATTTACTTCAAGAGGTCCTCACGTTCTTTGAATTAAAGGAAACTTTTCTTCCATACCCTAATTTCCTTTTGACCCTGGGTAAAATCTATTTTGACTTAGCTAAATGTTATTTTCTACTGATGATGTAAAAGATATATAAAATGTGGGGTTAAATAGGAGGAGACTGAGAGCTTAGTAATAGGGTTGAATTGATTCCACTGAGCATAAGGTGGCTAAAAGTAGCTGCTTGGAGGGATAGGAGAACAGCTGTATCCTGATGAATGTCAATCCAATGATGCTGGGCAGTATGTCTTTCTGTTAGTTCAGGTTCACCTGATGAGCTTGTTCTGGAAGTGGTCTTGTTTTGTCATATGTTGGGTGTTTCTGCAGGGCAGTATCTTGTTCCCTGTTTTTCAGTGACTGCATACCTAAAAATGAATATTGGCAAAAATGAATCTGCAGGCAAGATACATTTTAAGTGGCTGCACAACAAATGCTTTCTCCTCCCCTACAGTAATACACTTGTAAAAGAAATCAGATTGGGAAAGAAAAAAGCTGTTGAAAAAAATCTGCTAAGCAGGTGCTTACTTTGAATACTGAGAATATGAAAAATGTTTTGACATGAGGCTACAGATTATGAAAGAGTGCTGATTCATATTGCTCTAGAATCACCAAATGCTTATGCTATAAGAAACCTTAGAGATTTCCTAGTACAAGCCCTCTATTTTGAACATGAATAAAGAAGACAGAATGATACCCAGCTCAAGGTCATAGCTAGTTAGAGGCAATCAAGACTCCTGGCTCTCATTCTGAAAATTTTTTTGGGAAATTTCATATTGTATTAGCCTACTTGGGCTACCATAACAAAATTATTACAGACTAGGAGGATTAAACCATAGAAATTTATTTTCTCACTGTTATGGAGCCTGGGGAGTTGAAGATCAAGTTTCCAGCAAATTTGGTGTCTGGTGAGAGCTCTCTTCCTGGCTTGCAGATGGGTACCACTTGCTGTGCCCTCACAGGTTCTCACATACTTGGTTTCTGCTCATAAAGAGCGTGAGCACTTTGGTGTCTCTTCTTAGAAGGCTTCTAATCTTATTGGATCAGGGTGCCACCCTTATGACATTATTTAACCTTAATTACCTCCTTTTAGGCCCAATCTCTAAATACAGCTACATTGGATTTTAAAACTTCAGCATATATATTTTGTTTGGGTTATGATGGGAGTGGAACTTGTGGCTTTATAGAAAGAAGAGAGACTTGAGCTACCACACTCAACCTCTTCACCATGTGATACCCTGTGCTGCCTCAGGACTCTGCAGTGTCCCCACTAGCAACAAGGCTCTTACCAGACGATGCTTCTCAACCTTGAACTTCTCAGTATCCATCATTATGAGAAAGAAATTACATTTCTTTATTAATTACTCAGTTTAGATATTTTGTTATAAGCAATAAAAAACAGACTACAACAGAAAATTGGCACCAGGAGTGGGGTTGTTGCCAATAATGAATACCTGAAAATGTGGAAGTGGCTTTAGAACTGGGTAAGAGACTGGAAGAGTTTAGAGGAGAAGGCTAGAAAGGTCTGTGCTTTTATGAACAGAGCATTAAGAGTGATTCTGATGAGGGCTTAGAAGACAAGAAGATGGGGAAAATCTGATACTCCTTAGAGGTTGGTTTAGTGATTATGACCAGAATGGTAATAGAAACATAGATCGTAAAGGCCATTGTGTTAAAATTTACAGTGAAACTGAAGAAAAAAGTATAGGAAACTGGAGTAAAGGCTATCCTTTTTATAGATTGGCAAAGAATGTGGTAGAACTGTGTTCATGCCCAAGGGCTTTGTGGAAAGTCCAACTTAAGAGTAATGATCTAGAATATCTGTCAGAATAAATTTCTAAGCAAAACGGAAGAATCTGCATGGTTGCTTTTGGCTGCTAATCCCGAAATTCAGGAAAAAAGGAATGATTTAAAAACAAAATACATAATTAAAAGGGAAGCAGAATGAAAATATTTGGAAAACCCTCACTTTGGCACATAAAGAGTGAAAAAGTATGTTCAGATGAAGAAACCAAGGTTGTAGCTCAGCAACCATATGGTGAAGATATTAGCACAGATAGAAGGAAGCTGAGTGCTACTCCTCAGGACAATGGAAGAAAGACCCCAAAGGTATTTCAGATATCTTTTAGGCTGTCCCCCCATCACAGCCCCAGAAGCCTAGGAGAGCAGAATATTCCCAGGGGACAGGCCCAGGACTATCTCTATGAGCTAGCTGCCCAGGGCCACTTCAGAACTCTACTCTCTGTCCCCAAGCACACTGCGCAGCTGCTCAACTATGGCTCAAGTAGCCCTAGGTACAGCTTGCACTGCAGCTCTGGTAAATATAAGTTGTAAACTTTGGTGGCGTCCACATGGTGCTAATTCTGCAGGCTTGTAGAAAGCAAGAGCTGTGGTGGTTTGGCATCCTCCACCTAGATTCTACAGGATGTCATGGAAAGCCAGGAGTTAAGGCAGATACTTGTCACAGGGATAGAGGCACTGCAGAGATATCCTACTAGAATAATAATGAACAGAAATGTTGGGTTGGAGCTTCTGCAGAGTACTCACTAGGGCAATGCCCATTGGAGCCATGAGAGTGGGACTGCCACTGAGACTTCAGAACTATAGAGCTACCAGTGTGCAGTGCCAGTCTGGGACAGCTAGGTGTACTGAGCCCAGTCAAACCATAGGGGCAGGGCTGTCCTAGGTCTTGGGGGCCCAACTCCCCTCACTAGTGTGCAAAGGACACTGGGCATATAGTTAAAGGAGATTCTTCTGAAGTCTTAAGATTTAACATCTGCTCTCTTGGGTTTCAGACTTTCCTAAGGCCTCTTAACACTTTCTTTTGGCTTATTTCTTTTTGGAATGTAAATATTTGCCCTGTGCCTATGTACTACCATTGTATCTTTTTTTTTTTTTTTTTTTTTTTGAGACGTGGCGCCATCTTGGCTCACTGCAAGCTCTGCCTCCCGGGTTCACGTCATTCTCCTGCCTCAGCCTCCCTAGTAGCTGGGACTACAGGCAACCACCACCACACCTGGCTAATTTTTGTATTTTTAGTAGAGACGGGATTTCACCGTGTTAGCCAAGATGGTGTCCATCTCCTGACCTCGTGATCCGCCCACCTCTGCCTCCCAAAGTGCTGGGATTACAGGCGTGAGCCACCGTGCCCGGCCTACTATTGTATCTTGAAATTAGATAACCTGCTTTGATTTCACATGTTCCCAGATGAAATTCTAGACTTTGGACTTTTGTGTTGGTGTTGGAATGAATTAAGACTTTGGGGTGATGGGATTGGAATGAAGGTATTTGTGAAGGACATGAGTTTTGGGGACCATGGTGGAATGTTATTGTTTGAACATCCCCTCTGAAATTATGTTGAAACTTAATCCCCAATGTGGTAGTATTGAGAAGTAGAGCATTAAGAGGTGATTAGATTAAGAGGGACTGCCCTCATGAGTAGATTAAGCCTGAGCTAGCATGTTAGCACATGAGCACACACAAATTACTCACCATGTGATGCCCTGTGCCAACTTTGGGCCACTGAAGTGAGTCTCCACCGGTAAAGAGACTCTCACAAGATGCTCACCATAGACCTTGGACTTCCCAGACTCCATACTTTAAGAATTAAGTTCCTTTTCTTTATAAATTACCCAGTTTCTGGTATTATTTTATAAGCAACAGAAAACAGAGTAATACAGTCTTCATGTTTGACCCTCCATTGTTACCACATGGCTGCTACACCTCCAGGCTCAAGTCCATTTACTGGCTAAAAAAAGAAGAGACAAAAGGCTTAAGAAGCAGACCATCTGCCATCTGACTTTTTCAAAAATTTCCCAGAAGCTTCACTTGACAACTTCTGCTTAAATCTCACTGCCTGGAACTGGGTCACTTTGCTTCTCTAGCTACAAGGGCATCTGGGCAGGTAGGTGTTTTTGACTATGCCCGGTCACTCCAAACAAAAGTGAGTATTTTTTATTAAAGAAGAACAGAGGAATAGATAATGTATAGAAAACTACTGGAGTCTGAAACATAGAACGTGTTGTAGGTAAATAATTAAGAGCCATAGGCTTTAGAGTCAGGCACATCTGAATTCAAATCCCAGCTCTGACAGTATTTGGGCAAGTTACTTAAGTTCTCTAGTCCTCAGTTTCCTCTGTAAATGGAGAGAATTATGACAAATAAGGTGACGAAGTTGTGGTAAAGATGAAAGATGATAATTAAGACATAAGGTCTCCATAAATGCTAGTGTTCACATTATACCACCGTTTTAGGATCACAAGGCATTTGTGTTTCTTATCCTCCCTGGACAAAGTCATACTTTAATTTCTTTTAACTTTAGTGAGACAGAATATTCAGAATACCAAGACACCGAAGCTGGTGAAACAGGTTTTATTCAGCATTATTTCCTATTAAAAATAATTATTCTCTCTGCTTCTAGCCCTTTGCCTAAAGGGAAGTCCTCTATGAGCCAGCCATCCTGTGCTCAAGCTGAACTGCTTCCTTGTGTTGGAGAAGAGGTGACTAGGCCTGCAGCCTAGCCCTTGTTGGAAGTTTACAACAAACAGAGAGGGGGTCCTGAGTCCTGTATATTTTTTCTTAAGGCAGAGGCTCATAGATCAATAAATCTACATCTCCCAAACTCAGTCTCATTGAGTCTTCAACTTAAAAAAAGAAAGAAAGAAAAAGAAAAAAAGAAGACTAATTGCTTCTTTAGTAAATTAGGGCTCTCACATCAGATTTCAGGATTTCTATCAAGAAATCTGTATGTATTACACATGGTCTTTTAATCTAAGTATGTAGATATCACAGAAAGTGGCACATAGCCTATGGCCAACTTTACTTAAAGGCAGTCACTACAACATTAGTATTTCTTATTTCCTTTGGGAAGAAAAATTGATATGTAGGCATTATGAGCGGTTCAATTCCCTTCTGGAAAAATTTCCCAAATACCCTGTAATAGCTGTGCTTGGCATGGCATTCAGTTTTCATCCCTATGTATTTTTATTTCAAACTTATTTATATTAACAAATTAATACCTGATTATTGTAGATAACTTAGAAACAAAAAATATTAAAAATATAAAAACACAATTACATATAATTCTATCATCTAAATAAAACTATTGTTAACATTTTTATACTTGTTCTTTAAACTTTATATATGTAAATGTACTGATATATATTTTTAAAAATTGGATTTATATTTTGCATTCTATTTTAAACCACGCTGACACTTAAAAATATGACATAAATATTTTCCCTGACATTGAGTACATTTTTATATCATCCTTCAAAATGTTTGCATGCATTATTTTTATAAATACATACCAACCTCCTATTGTTGGACACAAATTGTTTTCTGTTTTTATTATTTCTAATATGTGCTGTGATAATTTTTGTGACTGAAACTTCGTGGAAAATGAAATTATTTTCTGAGTCAAAGGATATGAACATAATTTAACATACTTCATAGTATTGATATTAATATTACAAATTTTTTACCGAAAAGATGAGAAAAATTTATTACACCATTAACATGAACTCTTGCCAACAGTGGATATTATCATTAACAAGCATATACAGTTTTGTGTGAGTGTGTGTGTGTGTGTGTGTGTGTAATTTGGAGGTAATTTTTCTGAACTTGTTGTTGCTATATACAACCTTCCTGTTTTTGATTATATACCAATACCACATAGGTAAGGATAGTGGACAGGTGAGATAGAATTGCTCCTGTGAACCTGTTTCTTGCACGTGGAAACCACAGTGGGAAATGCTGGGTTTTTTTCCAAGAATGATGATCTCCTTTTGTATTTTTGTACCACTTAGATTTTGCCTTCTCTTAACTTCTTTCTCCATTTCATAAATAGCTAACTGAAGTTAGAGAATCAATGAAGTGGATCATTGTATGAAGCTCTAAAATGGATACAGTGAAGCATGAGTGTTTGTAACTTAAAGAAGACTCAATGACAGAGGCTGGACATAGATAAATGTAGACTTTCAATACATCTTTAAACCTAAACACTAAAAGCCCCAAAATAAAAAAGAGAAGGACTTTCTTTGTGCAAGTGTGGCAGAAAGTCATGGACACAAGGTGACCATGAGTGGACAGTGAAGCACTGCAGTAAAGAAACAATCATGAGCTTGGGTTTTATAAATAGGAACATGGGCATAAGGCTAAAGCTATTGGGTCAGTGCTAAAGCCTTATGTCCACTTTCAGATTCTACAGCTGTAGAAAGACGTTGAGAATATTCCCTGCACTTTTCTTTGTTCTGGGAAATTTAAAGTCATTATTACATATAATTTAATAATCATGATGAGTTTTTTGGATGTGCATTATGACCTCCATTTTACACAAAAGGGACCAAAACTTAGAAAAGAAAATACTCTAGGGTTATCCAGCTCTTTACTGAGGATGCAGGATTCAAACCAGGTTGATTTGCCTTTAAGTCTCATCCTCTCAATCATTTAGCTGTAAGGCACGATGGGAACACGAAGCTGAGAACACAGTGAAGCAAGAGGACAAAGATTACTGGGCCTCTATGCTATTACCTAAAGAAAACACCCAATTTGTAGTAAATCTCCTTCTTCTACTTGGGTGCTATACTTGTGCCTGCCAAAGCTGGAACAGAGGTGAGGCTGGAAAATTGCTTGTAAGATTCTTTTGTTCTCTTTGATTGCCCTGTGTGAGGCAGCTCCTTCACTGACCTTGAATATAAATTTCCTTACATGCCACCACCTGGGAACACCGGGACAGGTGATGATTCACTCACCTCTGACTGACCAGACCCATCATGCTGACTGTGTTAGAGGACTCAGCAGATGTTTGGATGGAGGCAGGAAACCCATAACATTTTCCAGGTATTAAGTGGCAGAGCAGAACCAAACAAATTGAAAGGCTGCCAGGAAAAGTGAAAGTAATAGGGGTTGTTTCTCTGCTGGGGAAGAGAAATCTGAATTATGACTTCCAGAAGGACCACCTCCCCTCTCCCCAAAGAATAATTTAAACCAGCTGATATCTGTCTGCACTGAGAATAAAGAGGAAACAAACAAATTTAGATTTTATCATAAGAAATTTAGGTAAAAAAGAATTTCCTGATAGTTATAGATGTTGAGTATTACAGTAGTTTTCCAGAAGGTGCTATGAAATCAATTTTATTCACATAAATTCTTATTTTTGTTTTACCTTTTATTGCTCATTTAAAAAATTATTTTTATTTTTGGATACATAATAGTTGTCCATATTTATGGGGTACATGTGATATTTTGACACAGTCGTACAATGTGCAATGCTCAAATCTGGGTACTTGGGATATTCGTCACTTCAACCATTGATCATTTCTTTGTTAGGAAGATTCCAATTTTACTCTTCTAGTTATTTTAAAATATACAATAATTTTTGTTAACTATAGTCACCCTATGATGCTACTAAATAGTAGATATTCATTTTATCTAGCTGTATTTTTGTATTCATTAACCGACCCCTCTTTATTTTCTCTCCCCACTACCACTCCCAGCCTCTTGTCACCATCCTTCTACTCTATTTCCATGAGATTTAACTTTTAGCTCCCACAAATGAGTGAGAATATGCAATACTTGTTTTTGTATGCCTGGCTTATTTCAGTTAACATAATGTCCTCCAGTTCAATCCATGTTGTTGCAAATGACAGGTTTCACTATTTATTGGCTGAATAATATTCCTGTGTAAACACACACACACACACACACACACACACACACACACACACACACACTACATTTTCTCTATCCATTCATCCCAGTGAAATTATACTTCAAATATGAAGGAGAAATAAAGACTTTCCAAGAAATATTTTTTAAATGCGACATTCTCTTGTTTGTCCAAGATGTCATAGGAGGCAAAGTAGTTGGTTGACAGGGAGTGATCTGTGACCCAAGGGACCAGATCAGGAATGGATTCATCATCACAGGAGAATGAGAGAGACTACATGAAATAACCCAGGAATTAAGAGTGTCTAGAGTATAAGACAGCAGATTCTCCAAAGGAAAACCATTTTTTTTTAGTGAAAGTGTACAAACAAATATCTACATATTTTCTCTATATGAATGTTTCCCCTGGTATAACTGATGTGTAAATATGCAGGAATGAGCAATGTTGAATACAGTTGTTTGACCAAGAAAGTATTTGAAGATGCACTGACAGGATTTGAACTAAGTGCTACATGATAGCTGAAATGTTACTTGAGCCACCAAATGGAGCTCAGATTGTTTTAAATATATCCTCAATATTTTAGGAGTGGAAAAAAAATCAATTTAAAGCCTAGTTTTCAGTGCCTACTTTTTTGCCATGATGGCAGTTCATACAGGTGATTATGAAATACAACACAATCTGTTTCATGGCTCAATGAAACTTAGCCACTAAGTCACTATAAATCAATTTTTCTGAATACATTTCCATTTTTCCAGTTGGATAATTATGTCTGACTTTTCAAAATCATACATAGTTTAGAGAACTCAGAGTTGCAGCCATTATTTTCTCTCCTGAGATCCCATTTTACCCTCATTTTCAGTGCCTATCTTAACTTTACTCTGGTATAAACAATCATGTCCACTTCTATTATTTTAAAATACTTTTATGATTATTCAAATAATAGGATTTCTTTGTAAGCTCCATGTGTTCTCCTTCATAAATATCCCATCAGTTCTGTTTAGAAGTTAGTTTTAGAGCATATCTTGATGTAACCTACCCTCTGTAAATATTGTCACATAACTAAGATAAAAATTAAGATTTTTCAACATATTAAATTGTGTATGTTATGGACTTTGTCAGATGCTGCTCTTCCCTTTCTCTTGTACTCTCTAGGTTTTAGGCAGGATCTTAACAGTGATAAAGTCTGTTTTAAAATCTTCTACAATGCAGCAACATATAGCACATTACCACGTTGCAATCTTGTAGGGGTATGCCAGAGGCCTCACTAAAGATCTTTAAACAGAGTGTCATTCTGTAAATCATGAACCTTCTGCTCCAGTGGGTCTTCTCTACTTACTGCCTCTAAAAATACCTCTTATGGATTCACATTCACTCCCATTCACCCTGAATGCCAATGCCTTGCTTGGCATCAGGCCCATTTTCCTTCTTACTTTTCTGAAGAGGTGTTCTCTGATTATCTCTGCTCTCCCATCCTTAAATCTAGGATGATGGTAGTTTTTATTTTTCATGTAGCATATATGGCTCAGTACTGCTGCTGTATTTTGTGTGCTTGTGTCATGCCTTCACACCTATACTGTAAGTCCATGGAGGAAGCAGTACAAAATGGTGGTTATGAGCAAGAATTTCCGATTAAGATCCTAGATCCACCACTGTGTCCCTTTGGATGAGTTACTTAACTTCTTTGAGCTTCCACATCCTCACTTGTAAAAGAGGGGTTATAACTTCTATATGGAGTTATTATGATGAATAAATGAAATGCTTAGGTGTTTATCCCAGTGCCAGACACATAGTAAATTTTCATCAAATTGAAGGGAGAGTCAATGTCTAACATTTCTTGGCAACTCTTAAAGGGCAGAGCACAGGGAATTTTTCAGGTTAAGAGTTCAATAAAATATTTGCTAATCCAAAGAAAATATGCAGCTCTCTACCAGCCCTGAGTGTTTACAATTACACAGCCTTTTTATTTCTTAAGTGTTTTATTATAGGTCACTTTTTTATATATTCACAACTTTCTTTCAGAGCTACAGATACTAGACACAGAGAATTATCTAGATAAATTCTTCAAGCCAGCAAAAGCAGGAAGAAGCCTAAGTGGCAGAATGGGGTTGGGGAAAGGCAGAGGGTGGGCTCGTGGCTGGGTGTACTATCTTCAGCCTGACATTGCTTGCTCATGACCTGGTAGATAGCCAAAAAGCACATGTCCCCTAGTTTCTTTCTCTTTATGGAGAATCTGCTTCTATTTTAAGACTCAGAACAAGTGACACTTTCTTTAGACAGTTTTCCTGATTCTTAACCCATAGCACCTCTATTAGATACTTGCAGTTGTCCTTGTCATGTCATTAGTTCTGTTTTTAGTAAATGAAAGTAATAGAATGTTAAGCTCAATGGGAGGTGGTTTCCTTTTCAGTTTGTATGCTCTTTGCATCTAACACTGTTATCAATACGATGCGTATAACAGGGTTGTTTTGAGAATCAACTAAGATAATGTGTGCAAATACAATTTTTAAAGTAAAGATTGATAAAAGGACAAGTTCTTTCTACATTAGTGCTGCACTCATGGAAATTTATATGTAAGTTTGGAGCCTTTTAGGTATCATGAGAGAAATGGGGAGTTTAAACATAGTCAAATGCATAATACTCAGCTCTCTATCAATATGTGTAGTTAAGAATTGCTGTTCAGATGAGAACACGTGGACATATGCTGGGGAACAGCACACACTAGGGCCTGTCATGGGAAGCGGTGCAGGGAGGGAGAACATCTGGAAGAATAGATAATGGATGCTGGGCTTGCAAGGTGATGGGTTGATCTGTGCAGCAAACCACCAAGGAAGGTGTTTACCTGTGTAACAAACCTGCATATCCTGCACATGCACCCCTGAACTTAAAAGTTGAACAGCAACAACAAAAAGAATTGTTGTTCAAACAAGAACATATAAATAAAGAAATTGGGACAAACATTTCATGAAACCAGTTAACTCATCCAGACATTTTAGATTATGAAACATACATGTTTAACTGCTTTTTGCTACTAACAGAAATAAGAAGTAACCTAAGAATCAGGACAGAGCTGTTCCAGTTCTCATATCAATAAGCTTCGTGCCCATTGGTGAGATATTTCACCTCTCTGTGCCTCAGTTTCCTTGTCTATAAGCTGATCTGTTTTTCTGAGTATGCCTAAGGGTCTTTATTAGGTTTAAAACACAAGGATTTTCTTATTCTAAAGCAAAGAGCATTCTTGTTCGTTTAACCTGCATGTGTTTTCAAAAAGGAGCAAAATCTTTTTTTTATTGAAGTCCAAGGGCGGGCACCCTGCAGTAAAATCATTCTCCTTGTAACACAATCTTCTGACAGGCCGACAGTGACTTCTGCTGAGAGGGTCTGCTAGTGATGTCTATTTACCTTGTAGATTCCTGAACCTGCATGTATTGTGAGAAAGTGGCATCTGACTTCCTTCCTCGTGCCCTCTTCTGCAGATGAATAAGCCATTCGCTGGCCAGCTGTGTGTGGTTTTCTCCCTTGTAATCAGTCAATGCCTGTCTTTTGAGTCGTGACATGTTTCCACAGTCTTTGGAGCTGAGGATTTTGTGATGTGTTAATGCTTCTTTTGGGCTTCACTGGACTGAATTAGGTTACTGAAGGTGGTTGAATTAAGAGAAAAATGCATTAATTTGATCATTTAATGTTATAAAAAAGGAAATAAGAAAGCTTTTTTAAAAAAATACAGGAACGTCTTATTAGATTTAATTACAATGCTCATGAAACTTTTACAGATGTTGACATTTAAGTCCCAAGTCCTTTCTGAATACTGTCATAGTTTTACAATTATTTTCTTAAATAATTGCTGCATTTACCTGATATTTATCTTAAAAAATTTTGAAAACTACTGCCAAATTGTGCACCAAAAGTTAGAACTGCTTTCACAAACAGTGTATATACTTATACCTTGCCAACACTGAATATTATTAATCTTTGAACTTCTAGCATTCTATTAGGTAAAAAATAATGTTTCATTTTAAAGGTACTCTATTGATAACAAATACTGTTCAGTGATTTGTTTCATATGCCTGTTACCCACTTTTACTTATTTTGTTTAAATTGCTTTTGCTTATAACTTTTGCCCATTTTTCCATTGGGCTGATACAACAAATGCACCTTTGCTGTGCATTTAAGTATCTAGAACTATCATGAGTACATCATTGAAAAAGCTGTAAGAATATTTTCTCGTGGAGATTACATTCTAGGGGAAAAAGAAAAATAAAACAATCAGTAATATGTACAGCAATGCACCAGTAATGACATTTTGGGAAACAATGGGTCACCCGTATATGATTGTGGTCTCACAATCATAATAAGATTATAATATGGTACTTTTACTGTACTTTCTCTATGTTTAGATACACAAATACTTACCACTGTGTTACAGTTGCCTACAGTATTCAGTACAGTATCATGCTGTTCAAGTTTGTAGCCTAGAAGCAATAGGCTATTCGATATACCATAGGTGTATAGTAGGTTATGCCATCTATGTTTGTGGAAACACACTATAATGTTTGTACAATGACAAAATCACCTAACAACACATTTCTCAGAACATATCCCTGTGGTAAAGTGTCACATGACTATATTGAGATAAAAGCATGGGGAATGACCAGGATTTACTTAGAGGTTGCTTTAAGCTAACTGATCAGGAAAGGCTTTTCAAAGGAGGTGATATTTCTTTCATGATATGACTGATAAGATCACCCAGTAGCAGAGCATCTTTTCAGGTGATGGAAATAGCATGCATGAGTTTGGGGTATTCCCCCAACAGAAAAAGAGAAAAGGCTCCTGGGATGAACCTTCCAATTTCTCCAACCTCATCTCTTCTCACTTTCCCTCCCTCACCTTCTCCAGTCTTATGGAGAAGCCCATGCACAGCCTGGTAGTCCAGGGAAAGGAGTTTCCATTTTATTCCAAGCATGTTAGAATGCAAGTGTAGCTTTCTGTAAAGGAGTGACAAAATCAGATTTACACTTTAACAGATTACTGTGGTTGCTAGGTGTGAAATCAATCACTGAGAACAAGAATGGATGCAGGGAGGCCAATCAGGAGCCTACGGCACTTGTCTAGGGAAAAGCTGATATTTACTTGGTGTAGAGGATACTATACTTTGCCCACCCAGATTTCCTTTACCTGCTGTGTGTGCCAGTCTCCTAGCTACCATGAAAGTAGGCTTCTATCGGCCAGGCACAGTGACTCATGCCTGTAATCCCAGCACTTTGGGAGGCTGAGGCAGGTTGATCATCTGAGGTCAGGAGTTCAAGACCAGCCTGGCCAATGTGGTGAAACCCTGTCTCTACTAAAAATACAAAAATTAGCCAGGTGTGGTGGCACATGCCTGTAGTCCCAGCTGCTCAGGAGGCTGAGACAGGAGAATTACTTGAACCCAAGAGGCGGAGGTTGCAGTGAGCCAAGATCGTGCCACTGCACTCCAGCCTGGGCGACCAAGAGTGAGACTCTGGCTCAAAAGAAAAAAAGAAAGTAGGCTTCTATCAGTCCCGGTTGCCAGCTTCCTGGGAGGCAGTACCTGATCTTCCTTCTTGTGGACCTTAGCCAATGATTGACTGACAAGGGGATCCCTTGCCTGGAGGTGGGGTTAACTCTCTGGTGTAATGTGCTCTAGCACTTTATTGTGTTGTCAGCCTGAAGCTATTCTTTAGCTTAAATGATGTTTCTGCTTAGCTCTTTCCTACTGTTCTTCCCTGCTTCTCTTTGCCTTCTCTTCCTCAATAAATTACTTGAACAATAATCTTCATATTAGGCTCTGTTTTTAAATAACCTGACCTAAGACACAGTTTAGAGTGGCAGAGGCTGAAACAGAGGAGAGAGAAAGGATTAAGAATGTTCTAGAGATAAGGGCTACAGGAATGGTCCTGGAATGTGAGAAAAAGACAGAAATAAAAGTAGTTCTCAAATTTTGTTATTGCACAACTTGGTGGGTAATGGCATCATGTACTAATAGATGTCTGGAAGAAGTAGATTTGCAAGGTAGAGAAGGAAATAATTTTATTTCAAATATGTTAAAGTGTCTATAAATGGATACCATCAGGTAGGCAACTAAATAAACCAATCTTTTGATCCCAGGGGCAGTTCAGTCTGAAGATCTATATTTGAGATTCAACAGTGGCATTCAAATATCATTTGAATGCATGTGACAGAGTGGGAGTACCTATGGTGAGAGTATAGATGAAAAAGACAAAATTTCTCAGGATTGAGTCCTGGTATGACAATTGGAGCAGAGAAAGAAAATCCAACCAACATACTGAGGAGTGACCAGTGAAGTGAGGAAAGCAGGAGAAGGTTGTATCACAGAAATAAAGAGAATAAAATGTTTCCAGGAGGGTATGGCCGACTGTTGAATGCAACTGGGTGGTTGATGAAGACAACAGATCACAAGATATGGAAACAGGGAGATTATTGCTGATCTTGACAAGAGAAGATTTTGATAAGAGAAGATTCTGAGGTGATGGGTATGCCTATGTCCAAACTCATCAAGACGTATACATTAAATGTGTACAGTTTTTGTATATCAATTAGAAGTCAACTAAGACAACGAGAAAAAAAAATGCTAAAAAGGAAAGAATAGAAGAAACAAATACATTGACCTAGGCAACTATTGTTGCTATAAACAGGAGCAATGAATGAGTAACTCAAGAGGGACAGTGAGGTCAGGGGTATTTTTCTTTTTGATTGACACTGATAGGAAGGAGAAATTGATTATCCAAGAGAGGGAACAACTGTAGGAGAAACTCCTTGAATAGACAAAAAGTGATGGGATCTAGTGTCCGTGAGCAGGAGTTGGCTCTAACCTAAAGTAGACACACTTCAAATTTACAACAGAAAGATTGATAGATAATATAAATGCCAGTGAAGAAATGTTTATAGATGTTGTAGTGGGAGGCAAAGCTAGTTTTTGATCGACTGTTTCTATGTTCTTATTGAAATATGAAATGACGACCAAGCCAAAATGGGGAGTGGGAATGGTTTTGGTAGTTTGGAAATTTGAAGAGAGAAGAGTAAGGATGAAATAATTAATGAAATATTTAATATTTAATCATTAATGAAATAATTTCTTCCTTATGTAAGAAAATTTACTTACAGGGGTGATGTAGTATAATTTCCTTGTGCTATTGAATATCCCTTTTGGTACATGTGCTGATGAATTTTAAATAAAACCATTCAGCAAGGTTGTGTCTTTTTTAGCCATATTTAGGTGCTCAGGTGTAGACATGGAATAGGTAGATGGTTGGGTTTAACTAGCATTAATGTCAGGAAAACATAAGAGAGTTAAGGAATTTGCAAGAAGCAATTAAGAGGTAGACTATGAAATCTAAGCTGGGCTAAGAAGGAAACAGGAGGGAGGATGGAAGGAAAAAACAGGAAGGTTAATGGATTTGAAATTTTGATGAGGTTGAAAAAGTGCTGCAGTAGAGGTAGTAGAATATATGAGTTTGTATGATAAGATGAGGTAGCAGAGATGGATGTTTGACATCCACATTCAGAGGTATTAGAAACATCTGTGATAACATGGTCAAAAGTGTGACCCTGGACATGTGTGGGTTACAGGAAACATCAGTGGAAGGGGAGAGTTTGAGAAATCATGAGGGCATGGTATCAGATGTATCATCCACATACAAGTGAAAATCCTCAAACTTCGGGAGAGGAATAGAGACACAGAGGCTCATAAAATGGGGGCTAAAATCATCAGTGGAATAGAGAGACAGGGAACTTGTAACGTGTAATATTTATCTCATTGATTTCTATGAGTTTTCAGTTTTTTGAAGTGTATTTTATTACAAGAATGCTATAAAACAAAAATCAAAATATAAGACACAAACCTCTCATAATCCCATCACTTAGTCAGAGGATGGTGGATTTTGACAAAGCCCTATAGCTGTTTCTGGTCTGCTGATCTCTGGCCTGGCCAGGTGTTCCATTTATTTTGCTTACTCATTCTTCGTGGAAACGTTGCAGGACTTTATGTTACCAAGAGTGTCTGTCTCTTAACCTGGCAGCCAGCTGAAGCAAGTCCTCAAATAAACAGAGCTTCTCTTCATGCTCCTTTGATCTCCCTAGTCCGATGCACTGATCTCTCCTACGTGGTTAAAATCCGGGACGAGAACTATTAATAATGGTTGTAAAATAGGGCAGCAATCCTTCATTTTATAAAACATGTCTCATTATAGGTTCCCTAGCTCAGATCGTCTCTCATTATTTCCACAGAGTTGATTGTCTGGTTACATTTGATTACTCTCTTTAATCCATCCAGATCTTCCTTCAGTCTCAGTCATATTTACAAATTATTTGGCAAGTCCGTTCTCTCCATTCCTGTGACTAACAAGTTGTTATTCCATTGTGTAAGTAGTGTTATTGCCACAGTTGTCTTGAACATCTGCTGATTGTTTCTGGACAGGGAATTATGGGGAGAGCGGAATGGACGCTTTCAAAGAGCTGGCTGCCCAGGAAGGCCTCTGCATCGCCCATTCTGACAAAATCTACAGCAACGCTGGGGAGAAGAGCTTTGACCGACTCTTGCGCAAACTCCGAGAGAGGCTTCCCAAGGCCAGAGTGGTGGTCTGCTTCTGTGAAGGCATGACAGTGCGAGGACTCCTGAGCGCCATGCGGCGCCTTGGCGTCGTGGGCGAGTTCTCACTCATTGGAAGGTAAGTTTCTCTCTCTCTCTCTCTCTCTCTCACACACACACACATGCACACACACACTTTGAAACACATATGCTTGCTTTCACAAAACTAGACTTGCTAACTCCAAAGTTGGAGAGATGTGCAGTGCTGAGCTGAACATTAGTTCTGGATCTCACTGTTAATGTGAATATTGGCATCTTCCTGCTAAACAACAGCAGAACAAGGCTCAGGAGGGAGGATTGGTTAAGCCCAGGAGTTTGAGGTTACAGTGAGCTATGATTGGTGCCACTGCATTCTAGCCTTGGTGACAGAGTGAGACCTTAACTATAAAAAAAAAAAAAGGAAAGAAAAACAAGAGCAGAGCAGCATATAACAAGATACTGATACTTTTTCAGAAAAAAAAAAAAAGATGGAAAGCTGTTTGGCAGAATATGTCTTGATCTGGAGAATTATTTGTTTCACTTGCTTTCTCCACACCCAAGCCGATGCTTATGTCTTCCTACCTCCTAAACATGAGCATCTTATTGAGATATCAGTGGATAAAGGACAGCAGTGAAAAAGGAAAATATGTATTAAGATTTGAAATTTACAGAGTTGGCTAAAGACAAGTGAAGATATGCAACGGAACTGTGGAATTTTATAATATATCATCTTGTCACAGTTATGAGATAGCTAATTCTGATGCTTTCTGCATGTGATTTCTGGAATTGCTGGTGGTGGCTCCCAAAATTTCTGTTCTCTTTCTAAATCACGTGTACTTGTTTGGCAATAGATGGTCATCATCACTGGATTTTTCACAGGGCTTTTGACCTAACAGATATCTTGTTTAATTTGCCAGCTTCTAATATTGCATAAATAACCTGCTCAATTTTCCCCAGGAATCTACTGAGTTTACCTGATCTCTACTGATCTTCAACCTTATCACACTCATCTTCCGAAGCTCTTTGTCTCTTCCCATCTCTTCTTCTGGGTACACTACAATCATATCACACCCATTAAAGAGCCTCAATCACTGATCTTCTGCTCTGGAAGCTGGGTAGTACTGGTGTGGACATGCTCACTGGACCTTTCCCTTCTGTCCTTGTGTTTATAATAATGACTGCAATTCTAGTAACACTAACTTTGCCATCACCTGGAATTAGAGGTATAAGACACTTCAGGGACTTTTTGAAAGAAAATAGGATAGAAATACAAATAAATGCATAAAGAAACAGAGATACTCTCCAAGCATGAGGAGGTGTGGAGCCAAGGTCAAATTGTAATTCATGATTAAGATAATTATTAAATGTGGGCAAAATTGGCACACTGGCACACAGAGTCAACTTGACGTCTTCAACATGGTGCAGTTTTTGGAAGCCAATAAAATGTTCATAAGAAAGCAGTTCTTCTAAGGTGTATTTAAATAAGAAATGTTATTTCTTTTAGGAGTGAAAAGAAGGTAAGCAGTATTGTTGAAGTGTTACATGGAGTAATATATGCACCAGGACAGAGGGTGTCCAGACATTCAGGCCTTTCCATTGCTCTGTAACATGACGGCTTTTAGGAAGGTTGCTTGTTTTTAAAAAATTCTCATATTTATAATTTACAAAACAACAATAGTCTGTTTTGCAGAATTTATTCTTTTTATAATATCCTCAAGAGAGACTATCTACCTGGGTTCTGGAGATATTGAAAAGATGTGGCAAACCTGTGAGCTTCGGGGCATATAGACTACCTAATTATGAAACGTAATTACACAAAATTGTGCGGTGTGTAATTGGAGTGTGAAAAATGTATCCTGTCACCATTGTGAGCTGGACAAGAATGATAATGGCAACTTAAGTCTTTCTAGCTCTTTTATTTTACCTCCTAATAATGCAATTGAACGCATACAAGTATTTCTGAGAGTCTTACATGTGTTTGTTTATGTGCTTGTCTATGAAGAGGTCAGCTACATGTGATGTCTACCTCTTTTATTCCTCTTATCTGCCCCACCTCTGCTGGGTTCCACTGACATATCCGAGGGAGCTATTGTCGCAATGAACACCTGAGCTTCTGAGGACACTGCTTTCTGTGCTAATAGTTACGGTCACTGATGCATGGAATCATTGAGATGACAAAGCTATACCATACTCTTTGCCAAGTGAAGGAAAGTGTCTCTCTGTTCTTCTGGGCTACTTTCCACGAGTGTCTATCAAAATGGTGTTGGCGTTTAATCTCGAACCTTAGAGAATTTTAATGAAAGCAGCCTTTAAAATTTTTTTGCTCACAATTTTCTCTCCCTTCCATGACATTCAGATATGAGTTCATAAGGAGCTGAGCTGGGGACAGAGCCAAGTAGTGAGACGATGCCATCCTTAGAAGTAGCCTTCCCTTTAGGTGGCTGATTCCCTGTCTTTATCGGGGATGGATTCTATCCTAAATGCTGCTCTGTCACTCATGTCAATGGACATGTGGTGGGCTTGGTTCCCTCATTTCAGCAGACATGTCCAGAATAGCTACAGTTTAACCTCAAGCTACAACTTCTAGCTACATTAGTAATGCTGTCAAATATATATCCCTCCCTTTCTAAGGGATTTTATCTACCAAATGTTGAAGTTTTTTGAGATCAGAAGCCATTGTTTGGTTTCTTTCATAACACACGGTATGATTCTGTCTACTGCCAGAGTCACAAGAGGGGCATTGTGTAGGTGGTCATGAACTTCTTTTCATATAGTAAATCGTGGTGTAGATAGCAGCAGGAGAGATTTGGTTAAAAAAAAAATAGGACTTTTTAAATGAAGACCTACATGCCCTCGTCTCCATGTCTGTTACTTTCTCTCACACTTCACATGCAATGTGTCTGGAACTCTTCTTGGCACTACCATCAAAACATATTCAGATGTGGACAACTTGTCACCACTTCCTCTGCTATCATCCTGGTCCAAGCCATGATCATTTTCCCTTGGCTTATTGTGATAACCTCAGAATTGGACCTCTTGGCCATCTAGTCTTAACATAGAAGGCAAAGTGATCTTCTAAGAAATTAAGTCAAGTAGTGTCACTCATCACCTTACATGCCTAATGCCTTAAAATGACCCCCTATTTATTTCATAACAAAGTCATTACAAAGGCCTTCAAAGCTCCGTATTTGACCACTTGGAATGAGTTGCTGAGAATGGAATAATGAACTATACTGATAGAAAAATGGACTTTTAAAAAAGGAAGTTCTCATAGGGAATAAAAATATTATAGATTGAAAAAATGTGGTGGTAATGAAAAAACAAAACAAAACAAAACAAAACATGGACTAAGAGTTCTAGCTATGCCATGAAGCAATTATGTGATCTTATTTACTTAGTAGCTTTTTGTCTTGGAGCCTATTTTTTTCTATTAAAATAAAATATTTGGCTCCACATCATCTTTAAACATTTTTCCAGTCCTAGAATTTATAATATATTAAGACAATATGACTAATCTAAGATCAGTAGGGATGTATTTATAGACTTATCTAATATTATTCATTAATTTGGGCTGATCAATTTTTTCACCAGCCACTTTGTTAAAACCAGAATTCATAGAATAAACTGGTCAGTATTAGGATAAATCTGTTGTTATGAAATATAGCCAGCAGACCCAGGGGAGAATCAAACCTTTGACTTTGAATAAATTGGCATAGTATTCTTACCAAGCAAATTAACTAATCACAATCAAATTAATCATTGTGCAAAAGAATCATTTCTTCTTGTCTCTATGAAAGCTTTATTTAAGATGCTTCTCAGAATTATGCTCACTATAATAATAATTGTAATAATGATTGTGATGCTGATGATGTACCTGCGTCTGATAATACCTGTTTAGGACTTACTATATATAAGCACTGTTCTAAGAACTTTGCACATAACTCATTTAATTGTCACAACAATGTGATAAGATAGGTACTAATATTATTCCCCTTTCAATGTACGGAGTACAGTAACTTGTCAAAAAATGCTGCAGTGCCAGTGCTGGGATTTGAAGTTAGGGACTGCAACACCAGAATCTGTGCTATTAATTAGTAAGTTTGTGGGGTAATGGAAAAACAAAACAAAACATGAGATAAGAGTTCTAGATTTACCATGATTGTTTTGTTTAAGAGATATTGGCATTAATCTTAGTTTCCTTTTAACTTTCTCTCTCTTTCAGAGATTTATTTCACTGTTTACAGTCACCTTCTTTGGGAAAATCAGCTAAAGTATCTCCCATGAGAAAATTATTTTACATTTCTAGTTATTCTTTATTTATTTGCATTCTTTTATTTTGTGCTTAGTTTTAAATATTTCCTATGATAATCCATTAACGGATAACTCATTTAACCTCTTTTCCAGCTCATTTCTTTATCTTAACATGGGACTTTACAATGTCATTCTCTTTGCACACCAGGCTTTATCTATAGAACTATATTTATGTAGAAGTCAACTTGGAATGAGTGCTATTTCTCTGAAATTCTAAGTTATAATTATTAAAATTCTAATAGTTAACTGATGGATCTGTTCTAATTCTTAAATTTTTTTTATCTGAAGAAAGTAAAACAGAATAATTTATGTGTATGAGCACAAAAAATAGCTACCATTTATTGAGGGTTTGGTAGGTACTAGGCTATTAATATATGTTGTCTCTAGTTCCAAAAACAGCCCTGAAAGGTTGACTTGAAAAGCAGAGAAGTTCAATAATTACTCCAAATTCCTAAGTTTAATAAGTGGTGGAGTCAATATTCAAACTTACTACTGAACCATATTATCATATACATATATAGGTATCGAATTGTAACCTCCTCAACTGTAGGAACCAAGTTTTATACAGTTGTTTATTTTCCTTCCTGCCTAGCATAGTGTTTTGGTATGATAACTTTTTAATAACTACATCAAAAAGCTTGATAGCTAGTAGAGAGAACATGTAGCCTCATTATGTGACCCCTGATTTCGCTTTGATAGTCTAGAATCAGTAAATTTTACCTAGTTTGGTAAGGGTTGATGCTCTTCAATCAGCCTGTATCTGAACAATTCATCTGTAAAATTGGAACAACAACCCATTTAGGTTGTCTTATTTGTCTAATCACAAAATGCCTGCTTGCCTGGTGAGTCATCACTGGGTCTCACTAGTAGGTCCCTTGGCGGTACCTTAGCTCCACTAAAGACACACTATTCTTTCAGGGTGAGTGAGAGCCTCCTGACTTTAGTCCTTTGCCTAGTGTTGGCATTATCCTGAGCCTCCACCCTGGTTTCCTCATCTTGGAAAGCCTTTACTGTAAGTTCACATTCTGCCTTGTTAGGAGTCTTTGACTAGACATACTAGGTGTACCATATTTATTTATATATTTGCTAGCCCTTTTTACTGGATTATGACTACATCTTTTTTTTTTTTTTACATTTCTTGCATTTCAATTGCTTGTCCCTTACTACTGTGTGCTGTTTTATCTATTGCTTCTCGCAACTCTGTGATCTTCTCACTCATTAGGCCAACTTTCTATCACTCCTCACTGCAGAGAAACACCACCCCCAGCCCTTTAGCTAAAACTTGATCCAAGAAAATTTTATTCTCATGCTTTTTTAGTTGAAACACAACAAACACATCAAACACACGTGTAAAAAATGGTTGAAATGGAGCAATTGCTTTATTTGGAAAGAAGACTACAGTTTCATTTAAAAGCAGATGAAATACTTGGTTTTTACTGTGTACCTTTTGGGGTCTTTTTCTTACAGAACACACATTTGGGAAAGTGACCTCTATATTCTTGAAATATAAGATTATATACCATGGTGTTATGTTTCATATACTTTTTAAAAATAAAATATGAGTTATTTTAGCTTTCATGTTTCCACTATGGAAAAAAAATGGGGAAAACTCTAAAGTTTGCAGCATTCAGGAAAAATTGCAAAGATTTTATTTTAAAGAGAATGTGGACTTTCATTGAAGTGTGACATCTCCAAAAATGGATTATAATCAGAAGGCCAGCAAGGCAGATAAGCATTTTCTGATGCATAATGGTCATGACTTACAGATATATGACTTGGCCTTTTCTCAGCTCCCAAGGGCA
This sequence comes from Gorilla gorilla gorilla, assembly GCF_029281585.2. Taxonomy (NCBI): domain Eukaryota; kingdom Metazoa; phylum Chordata; class Mammalia; order Primates; family Hominidae; genus Gorilla; species Gorilla gorilla. Next base: position 170,310,804 of record NC_073229.2, read on the forward strand.
GGAAATTATTACAAACCTGCAGACAGGCTATACTTTTCTTAAAACACTCCTGCTCTACAGACAGATTAATGAGAGCTTTGTGGAAAATTACACTGCTAGAAAAAGACTGAGAAATGTTGCTTGGGAAGGAGAAGGAATTTTGTTTAGAATACCCTGGAGAATAAATATTATTTGTAAGATATCAACAGGTATCGTGTGTATAGATCTCTGACACAGAATTGGTCAGGATTTCCATAATAACTGAGGTGGTTGATTTACCTTAAAGTTGGTAATTATAAACCCTTCCTATATTCTAACACCTATAGTCTCATGTTTCAGATACTGGACATCTGAAACGTGAAAGATTCCACTTTCATGGTCTTTACCTGCCTTTAGGGTATTAAAACATTGAGGAAAAGGATTTCTGGTGCTGTCTGCGTCTGTATGGCACTACCCAATTTGAATAGATGGAAAAGGATGTCATCATGATTCAGCCCATTTTGTCTTTGATGCTGATCAGAGACAATATGGAATTTATCTTAACATGTTCTTGTAGCACTTGTGGCAGTTCCTACCTGGGTTTAAATCAGAATCAGCAGACACACTTAAAAATAGATTCCCTGATCTCACCTTAGATCATCAATACAATTTCTTGGTCAGGACTTTGGATCTTATTTCTTTTTTTATTTTCCCCCTCTGATGAATTAGCTTTCAGAATCACTACCTTATGATGCCTAGATCAGGGATTTGCACTCATGTGGCATTCACTATGAATTAACTGCTTATAGGGCATATTTGAAAGGGAAGACAAAGTGAAAGGTTAACTTTATTGTCCATTATTCTACCATTTCAGCTCTGTTTTTTTCTTTCTTGAAATTTATTTGCCTTCAAGGTTTTTGTCTTAAACTACAGATACATTTGAGATTAGTAAATAGTAGTCGGAGTAGTATAAAACAATTTGCAGTTCTCTTTATTTCCTGTGTTGGTGTCTTCTCCTGCTGCCCAAATTGGCCTACTGACCTGCCCTCTGAAAACACAGTCATGTTCCAGTTTTCTGACTAATCAAATTGCAAAGTAGGAGCATTTAAACATAACTCAAGGTTATGAGTTTAGAGTTGCCTGGGGCCTACCAATGAACTTTCTCTTGCTAATTACCAGAATGGGGTCTGAAGACTGAATTGTTCCTTAAGTTAGACTCTCTCCATAACCACTTATCTGTCTACATCATAAAACTGGGGAGGTTTTAAAAACTTTAGGTTTTGGGCTCCACCTTCTTCAGATTCCAGTTTAATATGCTGGGGAAGGGACTTAGTAATTTATATGTGCTCTTCAAATTAGCTTTATTAAATTCACCAATTTTATGTGTTTATTTGATGCATTTTGATAACTCTATACAGTGACATAAGCACCAAAGCAATCATGATGTAGAATGCTTGCACAATGTTTCTTAGTACCGCCTTGCAGTCTCTCCTCTGCAACCCCTGGAAACAGGCAACCACGGCATTACACTTTGGCTTTTTCTAGAATTTCACATAGAAGGAATCATACAGAATGTAGTCTCTTGTGTCTGATTTCTTTCAATTGACAAAATACTTTTGAGATTCCTTCATGCTGTTGGGCATATTACTAATTTCCTCTTTATTGTTGAGTAGTATTCCATGACATAGATATATCTCAACTTGCTTATCCATTTACCTATTGATAGACATTTGGATTGTTTCTAATTTGTAACTATTTTGAATAGTCCTGCTGTGAACATTCTTGTAGAAGTCTTTGTGTGGACATGTATTTTCAAGTCTCTTTAGGAACTATCTAGGGGTGAGATTATGGGTCATAAGTGTATGTTTAACCTTGTCAATTACTGTATAAGAAATTGACTATTTTCCAAAGTGGCCGTATAATTTTGCAGTTCCACCAGCAATGTATGAGAGTTCTAATTCCTCCACATCTTCACCAAAATAGTATTGTCAGTCTTTTTACTTTTAGCTATTCCAGTGGGTGTATCGTGGCATCTCTTTGTGGTTTTAATTTGCATTTTCCTAATGACTAATAATGTTGAGCATTTTAATGTACTTATCTGACATTTTAGTATCTTTTTTGGTGAAATATCCTTCACATCTATGTCCGTTTGGATTTTCAGGTTGTTTATCTTCTCATTATGGAGTCGTAAAAGTTATTTATAATTTCTGGACACAAGTGATTTATCGTATATATGTATAATAAATATTTTCTCTCAATGTGTATCTGAAATTTTTATTCTGCTGAGCATCTTTGGAAGATGAAACATTTTGAATTTTAACAGTGTAGTTATCAATTTCTTCTTTTATGGTTTATACTCTTTGTGTTCTATCAAAAATATTTTACCTCCTCCAAGGTCACAAACATTTTTCTAAAAGTTTTATATTTTTTGCCCTCATATTAGACATATGACTCATTTGGGCCTAATTTTTGTATATGTTGTGACATAAGGGTTAATGTTCTTTTTATGTAAGAATATCCCAGTCGTTTGAGAACATTTTACTAGAAGAAATATTATTTCTTCACTAAATTAACTTGACATTTTGTTAAAAATAATGTAATATATGTGTGTGTGTATTCTTATTTTAGATTAATTGAATTTTTAGCATTCAATTTTATCTCTATTTTTGGCTTACTAGCTATGACAATTATTTTATGAATAGTTGATCTAGGGTTTAAAATATACTTCTTTACGTTGTTATTGCCCATGTCCCAAGAATATTATACTGCATCACATATGATATAAGAAGTTTATGATAGTAAATTTCTATTTCTCCCTGACTTTTGATTCTATTTTTATCATGTATTTTATTTCTACATCTATTCTTAAACTCAAAATACATTGTTATTTTTGCTTAAATAGTGAATTATCTTTCAAGAAATAAAAAATGAGAAAAATTAGCTTCTATATTTACCATATATAAAAACTATTTATGACCTTCTTCATTCCTTTGTATTAATCCATATTTTCATCTGGATTATTTTTTTTCTGCCTAAAGAATTTCGTTTAACATCACTTGTGGGACTTACCTACTGAGACACATTTTCTTCTACTTTTTGTTTTGCCTGCAAATGTTTTAATTTTGTCTTAATGAAAGAAAAATGCCTAGTATAGAATTCTAGGTTGATAGTTGACTTTTACGGTCAATACTCTAGAGATATTACTTAATTATACTTTGACTTGCATGGTTTCTGATGAGAAATCTGCTGTACTTCTTTTTACCTTTGTTTCTCTAATATGTATTATCACTGAATGCTCTTAAGCATGTTTCCTTATCACTAGTATTGAGTCATTTTATTATGATAAGCCTTGATGTAGTTTTTAAATATATATGGGACTTGGGGCTTATTGAACGTTTTAGATTAAGTGTGATCAAATTTGGAAAAATGGCCATTATTTCTTCAAATATTATTTCTGCCTTTGCTGTTATATTCTTTCTAGCTGAGATTCCATTTATATGTGTTTGACTTCTTGACATTTTTACATAGAAATTTTATCTATTTATTTATTTTCCACTTTTTTCTTTTTCATTTTCGGCAGTTTCTATTGCTATAACTTTGAGTACACTGATCTTTTGTTTTGCAACATCTAATCTGCCGTTAATCCCATCATGTAATTTTAAAATTTCAGATATTGTATTTTTCATCTCTAAAAGTTATACCTGAGTATTTTGTTTACTTTCTGTTTCTTTTCTTAACATGGTCATTCTTCTGGGATATATAAAAACATATTTAGAGTAGTTGTTTTAATGTCCTTCTTGTCTTGCCAGGCAGGCTTTCCACTGCAGTTTATGGGGTATGTGCTGTTCTCAGTGTTGTGTAAGTTCCAGGATTTGTTTGTTCTATGTTTTCCAGTGAGTCTTTCTCCCGCCTTAGATATTTTCTTCTCAGATATGTGTACATCAGAACTTAGCTAAAGACTGGAGGGAATCCCTCCAAAGATTTGTTTTTCAACCCACTTTTCTCCTTTTTGGTACTCTGTCCCAGTAAGTCTACCTGCTTCAACCTTCCCAAACTCTGATCCCTGTTTTCTTATTTTTTGCTGAATTTCCCCCGCCCTGTTCTGCAGCCTAGAGACTACCACCAGACAGTAACATGGGCAATTTGGTTCATCTCTTTGATTTTACTTTTCTGGAGAATTATAGTCCTATATTGACATTTATACAATGTCTGATAACAGTTGGTTCATATATTTTATTTCGTGTTCTAGTTGTTGAAGGCAGGAGGCCACCATTTCACATTCCTACTAGCAATGTATGAAGCTTCCACATACTAACCAAGGCTTGTTATCATTATTGTCCTTTTTATATAGCTATCTTAGTGATCATAAAATGATATCTCATGTGGTTTTGATTTGTCTTTCTCTAAAGTTTGTTTATCTGAGAATGTCTTTATTTCACCTTTAATTTTGAAAAATATTTTTGCTGGATATAAGATTCTTGGCTAACAACTTTTTTTTCCCTCCAGCATGTTGAATATGTCATTCAACTGTCTTTTGGCCTCTTTTGTTTTTCATAAGGGATTACTTCTGTATATTACTGTGGTTTTCTTTTTATATGATCAGTGGTTTTTCACTTGCTGTTTTCAAGATTTTTCTCTTTATTCCCATGTAACCATTTTTACTATGCTGAGCCTTAATCTTCTTGTGTTTATCTTACTTAGAGTTCATTCTTGCATATGTAGATAAAAGATTTTTCAGCAAATTTGGAAAGTTTTCAACCATTATTGCTTTAAATATTTTTTCTTCTCCTTTATCTTTCTCCACTTTTTCTGGTACTCTTTATATATGTATGTTGGTACACTCACTTAAAGGTATCTCACATTTCTCTGAGGCTCTGTTCATTTTTGTTTTTCTTGTTGTTCTGTTTTCTGTCTGTTCTTTGGGTTTTGTAATCGTTATTGATTCACTTAGTATTTCTTCTGCCAGTTCAAACCTACAGTTGAGCCCTTCTAGTAAACTGTTCATTTTGTTTATCTTTTCAACTCCAGAATTAATTTTGGTGCTTGTTTTTTAATAACTTCTGCCTTTTAATTGATAGTCTGTATTTAATTAGACACTGTCATTATATCCTTTTTTTTACTTCTTTAAGCATAGTTTCCTTAGTTCTTTGAATATATTTATAATAGATACTTTTAAGACTTTGTTATAGCTGACATCTGGTCCATCTCACAGGCAGTTTTTTGTTGCCTGCTTTTTTTTTGCATGTATGTGAGTCACACTTTTTAAAAAAAAGTCTCATTTTTGGTTAAAAACTGGAAATTTTGTTAATATGTTATAACAATTCCAGATACTAATTCTATTCCTCTTCTCTGGGGCTTGATTTTGTTATTGTTTATATTTTTTGTCTTGGGTAGATTATTTTATTGAAGTCTATTTTTTGCAGTGTGAAATCACTTGAATAATCTTTTTTGAATTTGTGCTATGTACTTGGGGCATTTTATATATGAGAAAACCATGGCTCACTGAGGTTTGATGACTTATCCAGAGCCACTTACCTAGTCACTACAGCAAAGATATTCAAATAAAAATTTGTCTAGCTTAAGAGTACTCTCCTGTGTTAAGCAGGGTACCGTGTTGAAGGTTGCAGAGGAAGTGTGTATTTATTTTCTATTTTCTACTATAATAAATTACCACAAGGTTAATGACTTAAAAATACAAAATTTTAATATTGAGTTCTGGGCCCTCACGTGCCAAAAGCCACCTGGTGTGGCAACTGCACACCACTCTTCATCCTACTGCGTGGATCCTCTGCATGTGCTTTTGGGAGATGAGCTCACTGAAATGGCCATGTCCAGTCAAGGACACTTTGAGGGAAATTTTGAGTCTCTGGATCTTGCAGAATTTGCTCAAAATCAGCCATGGGGGAATAAGATGTTTGGACAGGAATCTGGATCTCTGGCTAAAAAGTATCCCGTGGCAACCCAGCTGTTAATTGGAAGCTTCACTAGATGATGCATGGAGTTCATATTCCAAAAGGTTGAAAATTGGCTGCAACAGCTGTGGGGGGTGAATTTTTTCTCCTTCAGCTTGCAAGTCATACTGAGTACATCAACGATGACTGGCAACAACTGGAGGAGGACATGAAGAAAGCAAAAGAAAAGCTGAAGATCCATAAAAGCAATGAGATACCTACTGAGGTCAAGAGCAAAGCTGAGGAGGTGGTGTCATTTGTGAAGAAGAATGTTCTAATGACTGGGGAAATTTTCAGAGGTCTTCTGCTTGGCATGGCATCATAAGGAGGATGACCTCATTTCTATTGTTCTTGTTTTTTTTCCCAGCCACCAGCCTCTATACTCCATCATAGGGCATAGAGCCCTGCCTCTTCTTTTCCGATGACTTCCTCCCTGCTGTGGCAAATCCAAATGGCTTTGGGAAGCATCTGTTGGTATAAGTTAATATGGTCCTACCTTGAGCTTGGTGGTGGCAGAAGAGACAATAGATATTAGTTCTCCTTCCAGTCACTATTAAAGATATGCTTTACTCAGAAAAAAAAAGGAAAAAAAAAGCTCTGGATGCCAAAAGTTTGAAATGAGTGTTACTGGGCTAAAATTAAGATATTGGCGTGCCTTTTCTACGTTCCTTGGATTGTAGAACTCTGCCTACATTCCTTGGATCACAGCCTTCTTCCTCTATTTTCAAGCCAGTAGCATTGGGCTGAGTCTTCCTCACACTTCCATCTCCCTTGTTCTCTCTTCTGTTTCCCTCTGCTACTGTTAATAAGCATTGTATTTACATTGGGCACACCTGTATAACTCAGGACATTCTCCCTAATTTCAGACCAGGTGAATAGAAGCCTTTATTTTATCTACCACCTTAATTTCTCTTTGCCGAATGTATTCACTGGTTCCAGAGATTTGAGCATGGACATCTTTGACTGGCTATTATTTTGAGCGGAAGGTCAAAGAGAGGACAGGTGTTAGTAGTCTGTGGAAAAAGCAGTATCTAGGAAATATTTGGTACAGGAGTGAGGGAGCCTTAAGAGATTGGTAGATTGAGGGAAGAACTTGATAGAAAGTAAGAATCTTAAAGCTATATGAGGTGAGGGATAGCCAAGAAAGGTCTTAGCACAGTGATACTCAATGTGGGGTTGGGATGAGGGCACTGTATTCCCACAAGGCAGCATATGAGTCTTAGAGGGTAGGTTAGTGGTCTGAAATTAAAACAGTATTTTTTATAGTCCTAGAATTTGTTTTTGTCATATTTAATGGCATTTGAATTTAAAAAATTGAAAAATGTATAACACTTTATACTTTTCACAGAAAGAGATAGGTTTTGGAAGAGTAGAGAAACACTAACTGATAAGTTGATCAGGGAGATAGGATCAGAAATAAATACGTAAGGCTGGAGTTTGAAAAGAGAGGCGACATTTCTTCTTCTGACCCAGGAGAGTGAGCGAATGACTGGCTGGGTAAAAGTTTGGATGGACTTTGGTAATAAACGGATTCAGAAGCAGGTGTGCTGCAGTATGCAAGTTCTTTGACTAGAAAACTCTTGATTTTGGCCTGATGCAGCGACTCACGCCTGTAATTCCAGCACTCTGGGAGCCCAAGTGGGTGGATCACCTGAGGTCAGGTGTTCAGGACCAGCCTGACCAACATGGAGAAACCCCGTCTCTACTAAAAATAAAAAAAAAATTAGCTGGGCATGGTGGCGCCTGCTTGTAATCCCAGCTACTCAGGAGGCTGATGCAGGAGAATCACTTGAACCTGGGAGGCAGAGGTTGCAGTGAGCCGAGACTGCACCATTCCACTCAGCCTGGGCAACAAGAGTGAAACTCTGTCTCAAAAAAAAGAAAAGGAAAGAAAAAAAGAAAGAAAAAGAAAAAGAAAGAAAGAAAGAAAAGAAAAAAAGAAACTCTTTATTCTTCCAATCCTATCATATCCCATCTCTTTTTGTGAATAAACTGATTTTGATGAATAGTAAAATAATTAAGAGCCACTGCCTTAATCATTCTAGACAGTAAAAATAAATAACTTCTCTCACTGATGGATGATTCCAGAGCTTTATCTAAATTCTGTGGAATGGTTGAAAATTGCAGAATAATTTTTTTCCTGAGGTTCTTTTTTTTTTTTTTTCGAGACAGAGTCTCGCCCTGTTGCCCAGGCTGGAGTGCAATGGCACGATCTTGGCTGACTGCAATCTCCACCTCCTGGGTTGAAGTGATTCTCCTGCCTCAGCCTCCCAAGTAGCTGGGATTACAGGCACCCGCCACCACGCCTGGCTAATTTTTTGTATCTTTAGTGGAGATGGGGTTGGCCAGACTGGTCTCAAACTCCTGACCTTGTGATCCTCCCACCTTCGCTTCCCAAAGTGCTAGGATTACAGGTGTGAGCCACCGCACCTGGCTCTTCCTTGAGGTTCTTACTCAGAGTTGTAGTTTCAGTTATGTTTATGTCAGGTGTGTTCACATATTTGGAAGAATATGAATCCTTACTTGTTATCTGACATCTTATCTCTAAGAGATAAATTTTATCTCTAAGAGATAAAAATTTCTATACATTTTTAAGACAACATTGAAAGTTGAAAAAAATCATGTCCTGAAAATTCAGTTTGAGAAATTTTTACTCTTTTTTCCTAGTGTTAAATTTTCCCTACACCGGTATATTCCCTGGAAATTGCTATAGGCATTTTTTTTTTCAAAAGGTAGACACAGCTTCAGGGATGTGTGGAAACACTACACAATAACTACTGGATATGACTTTATGGGCTTCTGGATTTAGCATTCCTTTCTAATAGAGAAATATGAATATTATTTTTTTCTCCTTGCTCATCAAATATAGCACATTATATAGTTCTTAAATTTTACTCTAGTCCATGCCTGTGGGGATTTCAAACCTAGATAAGTACAAAGGAGCTGGAATTGCAAAAATTGTGTCAGTAAAGAGGTATACTGTGTGTAGTTTGCTGGTATGTTTTGCCAAAGTAGAATATTGAAAATTATTATATCTATGTACTGAGTTTGGTTACTACATACTATTGGAAAATTTTATATTGTTATACAATCACTTAATTAAGCTTATAATTTCCGAAAGATAAACAAGAGCTCATAAACTATGTTTTGGGTTATTAGATTAGGAATGTTTACACTTGTATCCCCAGGGCTTTGTGCCTTGAATTTTCTTTAAAGAGAGGAAAGTCTTGGCTGAGGCTGACTTTCTGTGGAGAAAGACTTGTGAAATGCAAATGGTTTTCATCCATCCAAAATCTCATTATCTCAAGGCTCAATTTGGGAAAAACTTGCTTCCAAACTCATTCACTTTGCCGTTGCCATGGCTCAGATTCTTGCTGGCTATTTGTTGGAGCTAACAGTTTCTTGCCATGTGGACCTCTGTGTGGGGCCAGCCCAGGTGAGATCTGGCTTCCCTGAGGTGGGGGGCGGATAGAGAGAGAGAGATCAAGAGAGAGAGAGGGGAGAACATCACAGTCTTTGGTAACTAATTGTGGAAGTGATATCCTGTTACTTTTGCCATATTCTATTCATTAGAAGTAAGTCACTAGGTCCAGCAATTCAAGGGGAGGGGAATGCACAAGGGAATGAACACAAGGAGGCAGGATCATCTTAGAGGCTGCCTATTATGGTGGTAGAAACAGACCCATAGTATTTGCATTTGGAAATCACTTTTTCTGATTAAATATGCTTGGCTGTTAGTCATTTTATAGTCTTGCTTTTAAAGCTATTATGCTAATGAGGTTAAAGCAGAAATCAGAATGAAAATTTTTCAATGACACCATTGGAGGACATACGTCCCCTGTGCTAGTGTTATCACTTGAGTTTTCGAGACTTATAATAGATTCTTGTTACAACCTCTACTTTCCTTAAATGTCATCTATTTTAAAAGCTTCAGGTAAAGCCTCTCACCAGTTGTCTGGACATGTCTATATAGATGGTGTTTCTTTGCTGGGTTTATTGTATTTTCCATGTGACTTTGAGGAGCAGTCTATGAAAAACAGGAGTATTTTGCTTTACAGAAGTTAGTTTTTCCTTCAAAATGGTAAATAGTAAAAATAAAACAATACAATACACATAAATACAAATGCAGAATCCGTCTCATAAATCCAAAATATCCTCCTCTGGGTCACTGGAAGTTTTTCCTTTTAAAGTCACAAATTGGAGTTTTCAAGTCTTCATGCACAATTCATATGGTAAGGAAAAAAAAAAGATGTATATGCTATACCTTACTAGCCAGATGAGAAAGGCCCACCATCTTCCCTATAGTTGATAGGGTATGGGTTACATTAGGTTATAAAAATAAATTGGTTGTATTTCACAGAGCTTACAATAATACTCGGGTTGTCTAAACCTGTATGTTATAATAGGCCATTGTGGTTTTGGGGAAACCTCTAACCCTCTTTCCTCACTTTAAAAGAGAGACAAAAATTCACTAACTATAGTAACTATCTCCTAAGTTATTCTGAAGATTAAATAATAAAATATAATCATGATAAGGGCCCAGTTTTGTTTAGCTAGCTTTTGAAACTCTAGCGCCCTTTCAACAGTGCTTTAGGCTTCATAGGTATTCAGTTAATTCTTAATATCAAATAATGTGTCCAGTTCAGTACCTGATACACAATGAATTCTCAGTAAATGTTGACAATTGTGATTATTCAACAATAAAATAGATTTCTCTAGGTGTCAGCAAGGATCCTTTAACTGGCAATAGTCAAGCAGAGGTTTTGAAACACCTATTAGGAACTGGAAGAGATTAATAAATTAGGAAATTTATTGATGTGCTTGACTTTAAGTCATGATGTGTTATAATTGCTGTTTCAGAATTGTTGGGTTAATATCTTACCTGTTTTTGAGGATTACAGTGATTAGCTGTAATTTGAATATCTCCCCATGAGCTTCTCTGGTCAATTGAGGTAAGGAAATCAGTAATAAAGACTCAGAGATCTTAACATACTAAAATTTTGGTTTTAGTATGTTCACTTGTTCAAGAGTTCACTTGTTCAAGAGTTTAGTATGTTCAAGAGTTCACTTGGCTCTGTCTCCTGTAGAATCAACAGCTCAAAATATTTGAAAGGAAAAAAGAAGTCTGTAAGTTTTCCTTCAAGATATATTAAATATTGTATATTTTCTAAGCAACAATGAAGTTGTACTATTCTATACCAAAATAATTAGTTGATTCAATAAGTTCTAAGAAGAGGATTAAATCTTTTAACGAAGTTACTTCTCTAAATAAGCAATAAATTACATCAGATAATTACTCATAGAATAATTTTTAACTAGCATCCATAATAGAAATACCTGCATTCTAACTCCAGATTCCCCATTCATTACTAAGAGAACTTGAGTAAGTTACTTAACCTTTCTCTAAAGTGATACCAATATTAACATCTCTCATATTAGGGCTATTGCGACCTTTATGAAGAAAATGGAATTTAAATGTTTAACAGAATTCCCCTGCATGCCATTAGATCAATATATATTAGCTACACATTTTAGCCTTGTATTACTAAATGGACTCAGCCTGAGCTTTCTTTTCTTCTTTAAGCCTTAAGTATTTGGCTTCAAGTTTGTATCTCATTTTCCTAACAGAGGACCAGGAAAGGAAGCAGCAAAGTAAAGTAAGTGAGTCCTTTATGTCTGACCTTTAGTCCATTGTTTCAATATATGATTTCCTAATCTCAACCCAAGGGAATAACTAGAACTGACATGTATTCCCAGAGTGACTTCCTCCGACAACTCACAGCAGGCTAGAATAGAGTAGAATAGGCTGAGTTAAAAATTTTAGATTATCTTCATTCTCTTTCTGCTAGATGTGTTCTGAAAATAGTTTGTACAAGTTAAGTTTCACTTCTTTCCTCTAGAATATTATTAAAGGTGTGTTTCTTTTAATTTGGCTGTCTTTGATTTTTTATATAGCTTAATATATGTATTTTTTATACTCAATGTTCTTAAATTCCTGGCATTCAGTTTCAGAGCTTTTAATCACACTAAAATCTGATATTCACGTTTGCAACTTTTTGAAGCTGGATAACTTATGAGTACTGTTTTGGAAAAAAATGAATTGCATTCCTTTCTCAGTTATCATTATTTAAATGGCATCTCTGCCTTCACTGAATTTTTTTCTTTTGCTGTTGCTCTCATTAAATGCATTTTTGCAATTTGAGTTTGACCATTTCTTGTCTCTGCTTTGAAAAATGCATTTTAAAATTGTAGACAAGAAAAATGCCTGTGAAAGATCACAATCTCGTAGTCATATAAGCACTTGCTCATCATAGGTCTGCAGAGATTATTTTTTATAACAGGCCTACAGAACTCTTTATTCTGTGTATTAATTTGATAAATTTTACTTTTTAGATGAATTTTACTATTCTTGGATTTACAGAAAAACTGCTAAGATAGGTCAAGAAAGTTCCCCTATACTCAGCACTCAATTTCTCTTAGTAAGCTTTATTAACATATTTTATTAGTAGAGTACATTTGTTACAATTAATGAATCAATATTGATACTGCATTATAACAAAAGTCTACGTTTTCCGCAGATCATAGTTTTTACTTACTGTCCATTTTCTGTTTCAGAATACCACATTCTCTTTAGTTGTCATGTCTCCTTAGACTCCTTTTGGGTATGACAGTTTCTCAGACTTTCCTTGCTTTGATGACCTCAATAGTTTTGAGGAGTACTGGTCTGGTAGTTTGTAGAATGTCTTTCATCTAGCACTTGTCTAATGTTTTTTCTCATTAGTATACTGGTGTTATGGATTTGGGGGATTAAGACCACAGAGGTAAAGTGCCATTTTCATCATATTATATAGGTTGAGTATCCCTTAGCTGAAATGCCTTGGGATTTTGAATGTCTTTTTGATTTGGGAATATTTTTTCTAAACACAATGAAATATCTTGGGGATGGGACCCAAGTCTAAACATGGAAATTAATTTATGTTTCATATACAACTTATACACATAGCATGAAGGTAATTTCATACAATATTTTTAATAATTTTGTGCATGAAACAAAGTTTGTGTACATTGAACTATCAGAAAGCAAAGGTGTCACTATCTCATGTCTTCTGTGCTCAATGAATTTTAGGTTTTGGGACGTTTTGGATTTTGGATTAGGGATGCTCAGCTTCTATCAACATGACTTATCCCTGCTGATGTTGATGTTGAGCATCTAATTTTTATGTATTTTTAAAAATTTCTCATTTAGAAGCCATTCTTATTTGGATACCAAATGTCTATGCTTTTATATTCATGTTTGGGACTATCTGCCCTAGACCAACTTGTGTACTGTTCATTATGTACATCACCCACTGGCTGGCACTGCTAAGGTGAAGCTGGGTTAGAAACATCCCTGTGATTTAATTCAAAGATGTTAATCTACCCACAACAAGGCCTCTAATCTGGGCTGGTGGTATAAGAATGGGAATCGATTTTAATGCCTTGGAAGAGAGTCCTGTGAGAAACAGACAGTGGTCAGAACCCAGACATATGGACTTTTTGTCCTGGAAGTAATCCATTTTCAGATGGGAAATACAGAGTACCAGACTATAAACCACTGACGAATCTCAAATATACAAATCGGGAGAAAACGGTATATTGAAGAAAATAAATCAACACTCTCACGTGCACATGTGTTCTCAGGACTAACACTGACTAGTGCAATCCAGACCTAAACAGCAAGATTCCTTTCAGATCCCACTGCCTAAAATGCCATGCCCCTGCTGGAAAAGATAAAGTTTTACTTCATCTTGACTTTATCTTGACTTTGAGCTTGCAGAGAGATGACCTTATGACCCCAGCCAGCTAAGCCTTTGGAGAAGGAATGGGTGGGTATCAGTGTAGGGTCAATTGATTGAACTTTCTGCTCATTCATTTATATGAGAGAAAATTAAAGGACAGGGTGCCTGTTGTTTAGATTGTAGGGTCAGTAAGTAGCATGCCCAGAATTAGAACTCAGAACTTTTTTTTTTTTTTTTTTTTTTTTTTTTTTTTTTGTTCTGAGACGGAGTTTCGCTTTGTCGCCCAGGCTGGAGTGCAGTGGCGCGAACTTGGCTCACTGCAAGCTCCGTCTCCCGGGTTCACGCCATTCTCCTGCCTCAGCCTCCCAAGTAGCTGGTACTACAGGTGCCAGCCACCATGCCCAGCTAATTTATTTTTTGTATTTTTAGTAGACGGGGTTTCACTGTGTTAGCCAGGATGGTCTCGATCTTCTGACCTTGTGATCCGCCCACCTCGGCCTCCCAAAGTGCTGGGATTACAGGTGTGAGCCACCCCGTCCAGCCCAGAACTCAGAACCTTTAATTTTTTTTGTTCTTTATTCCTTCATCTTTTAAGAGTTTGAAAAACTCTTCTTTTCCCAGCACTTTGGGAGGCCAAGGCAGGAGGATTGCTTGAGTCCAGGAGTTTAAGACCAGCCTGGGCAACACAGGGATACTTTGTCGCCACAAAAAAATGTAAGAAAAAAATTAGCTGGAGTATAGTGGTGTGCACCTGTGGCCCCAGCTACTAGGGAGGCTGAGGAGATTCGCTTGAGCCTGGGAGGTCAAGACTGAAGTGAGCCGTGATCACCTGGGTGACAGAGCAAAATCCCAACTCACCAAAAAACAAACCAAAAAAACCAACCAACCAACAAACAAAAAACTCTTCTTAAAAGATTATCTGTATTTTTCTATCATTTCTTAACTTCAAGTTTATTTTATGCAGATATTAACTTCTTTTAATATTATAGACCAAACCATATAAGAGATTTGCTAGATTTTGTTGCTGCTAGTGTTAGGTACCATATTTTCCAATTAAGGATAGTTTATTTTCACTGACAATATGAAGTAAAACTAAGATTTGGTTTATTTCTATTGTTTATGCAAGAAGAAAAGTTATCTTAACTGATTTTTACATAATGAGGTTATACTTAGATGATTATCTCTTTTAAAAGCAGAGGAACTTTTTTTTTTTTTCATCTTTACAAGTTAGAGCTCTTGGAGGAATAAATGTGAAATATATATTGTGTGGAGTGATCGTTGATGAAATTCCTTCCTGATTATTCTATTTAAGAAAGAAATAAATCTTTTCTTCTCTTTGTCATATAGGTTTTGCAACCTTGATCATTTTTCTTTTTTCTTTTTTTTTTCTAAATCCAAAGGGATTGTAACAACCAAATGTCATGAATTTAAACTTTCTTAAAATTGGTTTTCTTCATAGGACTTTCATTAGCTTCTCATGGTTTACTCTTTCCAATCCACAGCCTGGTTTTACTTTTAACACACTGCACTTTAGGTTTAAAATGATCTAATAAAATAGTGCTTCTCTAATATGTGACTTTAAGCAAAGTCGACTCTTGAATAAGAACTCACTTACAGCAAATATTTTTAAAAGTGGACCTTTCTGGTTAGCTCTAGGTATAATGGCAGGAGATATAATCTTAGTATAACTAGAAATAACCTCAATGTGATAACACACTTAAAACCCATAGGATTATGAAACGTATAATTATAAGAGAAACTCTGCTGAGGAGAATTTGTGCCAAAGAAGAGATGACACTATTTTCACTGCCCATCAACTGAGGATAATTGGCAATAACACACCTCAGGTACATAAATAGATTTGCAGTGCCCATGGATAACATGCATTTCAGCAAGAGATTGCTGTGAATACAAAATGAACTTAGAAAGAGGCTAGGAAACTTGAAATGTTCACACATAACTTGCCACCTTTAAAAAAAAACAAAAAAACCACAACAAAAATCCACAAATTCTCCAAAGAGTAATGGTGAGAAATGAAGTGTTTGAGGCACTGAATAAGGAAGTCTTTGTGATAACTTCAGTTCACTAAATAAAATATGTCCTATGCCACCATCCTAGGATATGAACATATTCAAGATTAGGAAGAAAACTCAAAATAACTTTCAATCTTCAAGTGAGAAAAGAACATTTCAAAAAGAAGATCAAGGTCCTTAACTCCTTATTGTATTGAATATAAGTTCACTCTGCCATGATTACTGTTGTATTTTGAATATACCTACAGCACTTGATCTATAATTGTCACTTAATATATTTTGTTGAATGACTTCAGAAGGAAAATATTGATAGAGAACTGAATTATGGCATAATGTTAGAAATTCATAGGTTGATCCAAAATATTATTATAGCTCAAGCTGTCAATTTCTCCTTTCTTTCAAATAACCAGCAAGTAGGGAACTTTTGTCTCCTTGTCGTTTGTAAATGTACTAAGGACTAAGTGCCTGAGTCTATTACTAGGTAAGAAAGAGAGGTGAATAAATATGGGATCAGAATGATTAACAATGAAAATCAATTAGTAATCATTTTTCAATAAGATTTATTAATTATAAGCAGGATGAAAGCAATATAGTTAATAAGAGCATACAAAAGATTATTCTTGGAACACACAGCAGTGGAATTTTAGGGATGTAAAATAAGAGATCATTAAAAAGGAAAAGCAATTGAGAAAGGGTAGTTATTTTATTAATAAAAAAGTTGTGAAAGGTTGTGTCAAACATTTC
The DNA here is from genome assembly GCF_029281585.2 of Gorilla gorilla gorilla. NCBI lineage: Eukaryota > Metazoa > Chordata > Mammalia > Primates > Hominidae > Gorilla > Gorilla gorilla. Next base: position 170,327,268 of record NC_073229.2, read on the forward strand.
CACAGCTTACCTAAGAAGTTCTTGTTTTACTGAAAGTAAAGGAAATGGATTGGACATAACATGAAAATTATTGGCCTTTTTTTTAACCTTTTCATCCACATCTCATGTACATAGAATATAGCTTAAAAATTATTTTGTGGTGCACTGTAAACTTTTACAACACAGGGTCTGCAAACAGATTTATTTCATTAATAAGAAGGAAAGACAAGAAGCTTGATTAGTAGGTTTTTTTTTCATCTAGCAAATTGTTTCTCTTTGAAATACATTGTCTAGAGTTATTTTTAGTAGAATTCTAAACGACAGGTGGATGAAACTTTTTCTTTTTTGAATTTGTCTTGATTGCAAGAAATTATCTAATTTCATCCCTCAGTTCCCCCCAAGTCAGTTACAGCTGTACATGCAGTGCTATCTGAATTGGAAATATACTTCAAAAGTCATTCATTTGCATGTCTATTAGGAGAACAGGCAAAATTCTAATGACAACCATTACTTGCCCTTTCCTGATGCTCTTTAAATAAAGTACTTTGCAAACTGTACATAAATTTGCCTTAAAATGTTATATTACCCATACATAGTACATTCTCAGAAAGACTTCTTAGGTTGGATAAATGGAGTGCTACCTCCATCATTGCAGATTTGAATACAAGTTATTGTTGTTGTTTTTTTTTCTGGAGTGGAATGAGATGCAGTAGTTTACAACATGAAACAAGACATACATACTGGGGTTAAGTCAATAAAACATTCCACTCATGTTTTCTTTGAATAGAGACACTGGCCAAAGATCAAATATCCTAGATAAACTGAGTATTAATATTTTCTCATAAAATTAGTAACAGAAATACCTGCTTTGTCAGGTATTTGTTGAATTTGTTCAATTTGTCAGGTATTCTATGAATTTGTTCTTAATTCATAGAATTAGGGTATGAATTTAGTTACTACAGTAGAAATGAAACTAAAGTAACAATCTGGAGGCAGGCAGTTAAGGGCTGGTAGGACAGCTCTACCTCATGAGGTCTTCTAAGATTCAGGGTCCTTCACATTTGTCATTCCATCATCCTCTCTGGAGTTGTTCTTATCTGCAGGGTTCAAGATGGCTTACCATATCATCTATGGTCTAGTCACTGGAAAGAGAAAAGGAGACAAGTGGAGACCTCCTTCCTTTAAAAGAAGGACATGAAAGTTCTACATATTCATCACTTCTCTTCACATCCCGTGGACAAGAACTTTGTTATAACATGCCACATTTAGCTCCATGAGAGATTGAAGAGTTTATTCTTTCTTTTGGTTGTCCATGTGCCCAACTAGGAACTCTTATTATTTAACAATAGGAGAATGAATTTTGGGAGACAACTGTCATTTTCTGTTCCACTTCCCAGCTCTTAGGATTGTGGTGAGGGTTAAATAAAGTGACGGAGGTAGAGGAGATATATTAACTGATAACACAGTAAAGTAAAAATGGTAGTTACTAGTCCTGAAATCAGCTACTAGGACCTGGGTGGGAACACAGCTCTGAATTTTAGTTTCTATCTATAAAAAGACGGCCAGAATAGATGATCTCTATGTTCCTTTTCCATGCCTTGTATTATGATCTTAAAGTTCTTTGTGTCTTTCTTAAGTAACTGTGTGATTCTCCTCTAGAACCTTCGTGTATAGGCTGATTGCTTGGTTTTATGTTGTCTAATTCAGGTACGTTTCTCTCCTTCATCAGTTTCCGCTCCTTAGTCTGACTCCTAATGTTGGTGGTTCCAATATCTACCCTGACTTCTGTCTCTTGCATATGGCATAAATCCTCATATTTTTCTAAGTTCTTTGTGCAGTTTCTGTAAAGATAGGAACACAGCTGAAAACAGGAAGATGTATCTCAGGAACTACAGCAATAATCAGGCCACTTAGTCTGTAAATCACACTTGGAGTGGGCAATTAACTAGGTCTCCTCCCCACTGAGAACCCTGAAGCACTGTAAAATGTAGGACCTGGAACACTGCTGGATTTAGCCAGGAATTCGATATTTAAATGGGTCACCTCGGACATATAATAGCACTTGCCAGATGATAAAAAAAGGTTTAACAGTATGATCATAAATCTTGAGTCCAGCCTGGGCACTTGGTTTTTCCCTAACTTGTTTTAAATCAGTTTGAAAAAGACAGAGGGGGGAGATAATTATGATCACAGAATCTTTGAATCAGAAGAAAATATAAAGGTCATTTCACTTAATTTCCCTCCGGAAGAAGCACTCTCTCTCCAACTTCCCAAACATGTTTATTCTATTTTTGCTTGATTGGAAACTCACTGCCTTCTGAGACAATCCATTGTTCTATTGTTTACAATACTGATAAATTCTCTAATTGTGGCTGATAAGTTTTCTCTGTTTTTTTTTTTTTAATTAACTATCTGTGGATTATCTGAATGGGCCTCATGGACTGCTGTGATAATATACTAAATTTTACTCTCCTTGAATCAGAGTTTCGTTACTTAACACTAAAATGCCGGCATGAATTCAGTACCATTAACTAAATTTTTATTGAGTCCTGTGGTAAGCAAAGCACAGATTTCCTATACCTCTCGATCTTGTATTAGTCTGATAGGCTATGCTATGCTGCAATAAAAAACAATCTTAACATTCTAGAAACTTAAATCGATAAATATTTATTTATTTTTCATGTTATATATCATCTCAGGTGTGTGGGGCTCTGCTTCATCTCATCCTCATGCAGGGATGTAGCCTGATGAAGCCTTCATGATCAACAAGATTGCTCTTTAACATAGAGACAGGAAAGGAATGTGTCAGAGTATTTCCCTTAAAAATGTTTATTTTGAAAAGACTACATAGTTTCCACTCACATTTCCCTGGATAAACTTTATTTTATGGAAAGGAAATGAAATAGTACCATGTGTGCTGAAAGGTGGAGAACCAGAAATATTCATTCTCCAGTAAAATGTTAGTAACAAACATGTAATATCTGGTCAACAAAAGGTCAGCTTATTTTTATTTCCATGCGCACAATACATTAACCTCTTTAAAAAGGAGGTAACCCAAAAGTACCACTCAGTGACAGCACAAATCTTCTAAATCATGACATCTGGATGATATGCAGTAGCCTTAATACCAGGTCTGAATAGAACCCTTTTTGATCTGAACACCTATGAATTAAAAATGTACATTAACTTCCTCTCACAGTCCAATATACGCTGACCAAAGTAGAATAGGATAATTTGAATAAACATTCCACTTTGGAAAAAGAATAATAAAAGAACATGGGGCTAGTCTGTCCTAGAGCAATTGTGCTGTGCCATACAGCCAAGACTGTGAAAGCTGCCTACCTTGAGGTTGAGAAATATTCCTTGCACAGACCCTGATTTGGCTACCTGGGAGTAGCTCCGTTGTCCTCTGCTCTCTGTGACCCTCTGAAAGATTCCTTCCTTTCTGTTACCCTTTGTAGGCATCTCTGAAAAACTGGTATTGGAAAATATGCCTTCTTTCAGGCCTGGACAGCTTTCCACATCCACTTTCTGCTTACAGATGACTGACAGCTTAAGGATTAATTTAAACCCAGATCAGTGACATTCTCTTTCAGTCCAGATTGGTGATTTGTGGTGATTTGGGAGTAAAATTCTCTGAAAACTTTGTGGGTGTCCTACCTGTTTGATTCCAATCAGCATTTGATGCTAGCAATCCCACCCACAGTTCTTAAAATACATTTCTTAGGACTAGCTATATTCTGTAATTTTCTTATCCACATATCTCTAACTATTGTCCATTGCAGATACTTTGAGCCACTTAGGCTTAGAGAGAGTAATACCATTAAGCTCATTTTCTGGGATGCATACCTTTAGTTAGATCTCACACTGAGATACCTTATCCACTTAGTGCTATAGACATACTTTTTTTTTCTTTTTTTTTTAAATTTTGAGACAGAGTCTTGCCCTGTCACCCAGGCTGAAGTGCAGTGGTGTGATCCTGGCTCACTACAACCTACACTTCCCAGGTTCAAGTGATTCTGCTGCATCAGCCTCCCGAGTAGCTGGAATTACAGCTGGGTTTTTTTTGTATTTATTTTCATTTTTATTTATTTATTATTATTATTATGTTTTTTAGTAGTGACGGGGTTTCACCATGTTGGCCAGGCTGGTCTCGAACTCCTGACCTCAAGTGATCCACCCATGTTGGCCTCCCAAAGTGTTGGGATTCCAGGTGTGAGCCACCACACCTGGCCTATAGATATACTCTTAATATGACAGTTGCCTCTAAGACTGATTTTACTTTGCCTTTGTTGTTCAAAGACTATGAATTTTACATTTTTGCTGTTTGGGCTGGAAATCAGTTGTCTTTGTATTCCTGAATTCAAGGACACAGATTTCTTTTTCATTCTTGATTCCAAACCATTTTGTTTTCTGACCAAATTTCTTATAATCCCTTGCCAAATGCAGCCAATAGCTACCTACACAACACAGATACTGTTTCTTAGCCTCTTTTCTAAGAGTCCTGAGTTTACTGGGTACATGATCTGTTTACCAACTTACTAAAGGTTAACAGTTTTACTAGATGTTTTCCTACTGCTTAACTGATAACAGTTTCTTCCCTACATACTGCTTAATTGCAAAGCCACAGATCATAGTTTTTTTTGTTGTTGCTACAGCTGTCTCCTTTTCTTGTACAAATGTCTACATCAATCAAAATGTACTAAATTAGTTTCTGGTAACAAACACCCACAACATTTTAGTGATTTAAACCCACAAAGGTTTATTTACTGTTCGCACTATGTGTACATTGGGCTATAGGGGTTATATTGTACATTGTCCTAACTCAACTGTCTAAGAAGGGAGTCTTCCTATTTGGAGTGCAACTGGGAATTATGGCAGATGGAAGGGAACTTTAAAGGTCTCTACCTAGAAATAACAAATGTCAGTTATATTTGCCTTTTATTGGTCAAAGAAAGTCACATGGCCACATGTGATTTAAAGGGAAGAAGAAATGCAATATTACTATGTATTTAAAAGAAGGAGAACTAGAAATATCGGTTATCAGCATTAAAGACTACCCTGCTTCTTTTAATTTTGATAAAAGATTGGTTGATTGTGTTTAAAGTCTAGAAGGTCTGAAGCTCTGAAATGCTAGTGTTTGCACAGGTAACAACCAAGTGTGATTTCATTATTCAAATGTCTGTAGGGCTAGAATATATTAATCAACTATTATAAAATATTTATATAATATCTGCTAAATTTCAGAAGAAAAGATGAATCCATTATAAAATAAATGAAGACTGCATCAAGAATATTTACTTGCTAATACAGACAGAAGGTGTTTTGTTTTCCAAATGCGGACATTTATAACTCATACCATATCATGAAGTTTTTGATCAGCTAGAATTTGCTTCTCATTTTCTGCTAATCCCCTTACTTGTATGAGAGGTATGCATTAGGGCCCATTTATAAAGATGTCATTTAAGTGTCTTAGAACTTTTAAAATTTGTCCATGGCAAAAGATCATATTCTTTTGAATGATCTATGGTACCCATCAATGCACCAAGTAGAGGGGAGGCAAAGACATATTTCATGGACAACAACAAAAATGGATGTTCTCTTATTACTGGGTTAATTTAATTGAAATGTAATTTATATTTGCTAACAAACAAGAAGAAAAATATCTACAACAACTAGGCACAAAACATATATATATATAATTAGCTATTTTTGCTTTTTTATAAAACAACACAAACAACAAAAGAGTAAAACGATACAAAAGAAGCCAAATGAATAGATGAGGTTTTGGAAATAATTTTCTATAATCGGTAAGAACAACCAGGAAAATGCAGCATCTCATGAGGTCTAGTAGAATAGTTGTTTATTTATTATTATTTATGTTCTATTTACTGTTAAAAACTGAATATCCAGTTGGTAAAATAGCAAGCCTTTGTCCTGTGTAGAGAGCCCTTTCTTTTTAAAACTAAGGTTCATTATGTTTATCTCTGCACATAATTATCACAGTCATTTAAAGTGTTTCAAAAAAGGATTAATTTTTCCCTTACAGCTACCATACATTATAGAATTAATGGGAATCTCAAAAACCCCTGTAGTCACTGTACCACTGAGATGACTGAAATAGCCTTTTCTCTGATTTTCTTTCTTCCAGGCATCTCTTCTTTCAAATCCATCCTTTATCCCACTGTTAAATCATTCTGTCTACACATCTTTTTTTCTAAAAATCCTTTTTTGTTAATATGAGTTCAAGACAAAAACAATTTTAATGCCCTGTTTTTTGTAGCATACAGTCTAGACCTCTTGTAGTAGCACTCAGGATCCTTCACAGATGTTACAATCATTGCTTTTCTCTTCCAAGAGAATGGCAATTCTCTATTGCTACCTCAGTTGCCACAGGCATCCCCATTTCTGGACTGAAATATTGTACCTTCCCTTGCAATTTGTACTAAAACTTAAAATCCAAGAAGACTCCCATGAATATTATCCTACTTTTAAATGTTAATGTCAGAATGTTTAATTCTCCCCATACCCCAATAACTTAAACATGCCCAATTATTAAGTAATGAGATGATTTCATAAGCCAAAGAATACATTTTTAAATTTCTTCACAGGACCAAGCTTACAGTGAATGCTGGCGAAACGTTTGCTAGTTTTTTGACCATGTAGCATTGGCTTATTTTCCATCTCCCAGCAAATTCATAAATTAGCCACAAAATTAGGCTACCCATTTTAGTTTCTCATTCTCTAGAACCAGAAACTCTTTTAAATCTAGAACTTGCTGCCTCACTTCCAAACAACTGTAGTAGTTACACATTTCTCTTTTCCCTGGCTTTCTGCCCTCACGTTTTTTATCAGTTTTCTTATTTGTTGATTCACAATCCAATTGTTGAAAACATAGTCTATGCTAAGCTACTGTGCTAAAAGCTGGGAATGGAGAAACTATCTCCTCCTTAAAGAGTCCATAATGTGGTTGAGAGAGAGAAGCTAAACCAATATGCACAATAATGTTATGAGTGTTTAGACTAAAATACAATTGAGTATAATGGGAAACATTTGAAAGTCAGCAAAAGAATTCCAAAGCTCCTACTTCTTAATTGTTGATTTTTTCCCTAAGTATCATTTTCTTGTTGTTTCACTTCATTAAAGAAACTTTTTCATTCCTCTTAAGCCTTAAGATCCTTGATCTGGTTCCTATGCAATGGACTATTTTTCTTGTTTTCCTCAGTGACCTGGCCTGCTTTTTGCTTTCTGTGGTATTCCCACCAGCTTTTTGAGCCTCGCTCAACTCTGGGTTAAGCCACTATGACATCCTGCTGCTTTTTCCATCTGTCTATAAATTCTGTAGCAATTCCTATTCTGATTCTAAATATGAGCCTAATGCAATGAGTGAGTTGACTTCTTCGACTCTCTTGCCTCTGAATTCTTTTTTCATGTAGTGCTTTCTATGAGCATTCTGGTCTGTCGACCTGAAATATTGACACTCCCACTTTCATATCATTATCATTATGCTTCACATGTTAGAGGTCTTTATATATCCCAAAGTCATTTACATTCTCCTCATTAATAAAAACCTTCAGTACAAGTGAAGATAGGCACTTGATTGCAGTGTTGTAATTAGTAGGAGAGTTAGGATTTAAATCCAGGTGTTCTGATTTTAAGCTCCATGAATCTACCACATTCTCTGCAGAAGCAGCGTCATGGCTCTCTCCACTACGATTCTATCTGCTGTGAAAACCTTCTCTAGACATTGACCTTCCGCCGAGGTAGCATAAATCTTTCTTCTGCTAATAACACATATAATTCATGGATATATTTTAACTAATCAAAATCTTCACTGTTAAATAAAGGAAGGGAAATCCCATGGTGCCAAAGTCAAAGGGAAATTTAAAACCAGAATTCTATGTTAGAGTGTTTTGCTTTGGCAACTCAAAGATGGGAGGGCAGGAATGTTAGATTAAGTTCGGGTATAGGGCCTTGGAGTTGTTGACTGGAGTTCAGTATCCACTGGGGAACAGAATCTGTGACCTTGGATTCAATTGAAGAAATGGGAATGAATAACCATGCTAAAGCTGGACCTTTACAAGAAATGGAGTAAAAGAGGAAGTGGGGAAATTTTTCACATCTGCCTGAGAAGCACCAAAGAACTTGACTCTACCAAAATCCTAGGTGGGAAATAAAATTTTCCAGTGAAAAGCTGAAATCCTAGGCCAGAGCCACAAATAAGCATGGAGTATGAAGTTAGTTTATAAATGTTTTGTTAGACTCCTCAAGCCAAGCTACTAATTTTAAAACATTTTGAACTAGTAAACATCCTGGGAGTGTTAAGAAAGCAAAGATGAAACAATTATGTAATAACCAAACTGGGGTCCATGAGATTCTTAAGGGAAAAAAGTTTCACTAAAAATGAGCTCATGAGAAAAAGTAGAAAGTACACGAGGCGATATCACACCTTGAGGGAGTTGGCCAACACGAATTCAGGAGGAGCAGCTCTCTCAAAACGAGATTACGGAACAGCCACAAAGAGGCTGGGTAATATTTACTGCACAGTTGAAGTAACTTAAAAAGTAAAAAGAGGAATAGAATCACAAATAATAAGAAAAGACAATTTTTGGTCACCATGTTTTGTTGTTTTTACCTCTTCAATGGTTTTTTGGCTCTATCTCCTTATCTCCATCCATATTGCCACTACTTCAGTTTAGGCCTTCATCATTTCTCATTTGGATTACTGCCACAACCTCCTAATTGACTTTCTTGGCTGAACATTGCAATTTTCTCTCTCCCCAATCTTGTTTGTATTCCCACTTGTTCTTCACATTGCTATATCAAAACACATCACCCCTCTGATTTACGTATTATAGGCTGATTTTAGTCTTTGGGATGTAGTTCAAGCTCCTTGGAATTGTATTCATAGCTCCTTAAGATTGGACCCTAGACCACCTCTTCAATATCATCACACAGCTGCCTCATCCTCCATGCACTTGCCATTCTCTCTCTCTCACCTCTGTGCCTTTGCATGCTCTATCTCTGCTGTTTGGAAAAGTCTCCAAGTCCCCTTTGCCTAGGTCAGTTCCCCTTTCAGGAAGCTTCATTGATTCATCTTCTCCACAGCCTCTTCCTTAGTCTGGATTAGGCTTCTTGCCATCGTGCCCCCATTCCTTTCAGTGTCTTCTCTGTCATGGCATTACCATGGGTGTCATGATGGTCTGTGGACCGGGGTGATCCCTACTGGATTGTGGGTTCCTTGAGGGCAAGGACCAGGTCTTGCTTGTATTTGCTTCCCGCACATTTGGCATAGTGTCTGGCATAGGTGATGAAGCCTGTGCTATTAGTGAGTGAGGTGGTTTACTGGATGGTTTCCTCTTTGGTGATTCCTCTCTGTTTAACCCTATTACTGATTTGATTTCCAACTTAAGCTGAAGCCTTTCTCAGCTATCTTTCTTAAGTATTAAAAGTGGATTTGATTTGCTTCTAAGAATCCTCCGTCCCTAGTTTCAGGGTCACATCACTGTCCCTTTATGATCGTCTACAAGGGGTCACACTTGACAGTTTTACCTAAATAATTACATAAAGGGAGAAAATATTGAATCCTTTCTGTTTTCTATCTTGTTTCTTTAATTAATCTTTTTGTTTTGTGTGATCTCTTTTGCTTTTCCCAATTTCTCTTCTTTTTTTCAGATATTTTCTTCATTCCTGTATCCATCTTTGGTTGGATCTTTTCTGTTTCCTTTCTTTCATGCTGACACTAAAGCAATCTATCACCTTTTGTTCTTTCCTGTCAGTCAATCTCTGGTCCGTGACAGATTAACGTTGACAAGCTTTTGTGCTGAATATAAATGGTTTCTCTCTGTGTTTAAAAGGGAACACACAGCACACAAACAAGCTGGGGAAAGGACTATTTATCACATAAGAAGTTGGAAAAATTGGGATAAACATATTGATCTATTGCAATCTTTTGTTTGTGCTAAGACCAAGTAAGTAATTATTCAGACTACTTACTAACCTCCTCACAATTTAAGATTGCTTAACTTTCAGTGTAAACAAATTTTATTGTGGTCTAAGACAATTTCCAAATGCTAGCGTTCACTTATTGAAAAGGGGAAAGTCTGTGGAATCATAATGTTCTGCCATCCTCCTTTTAATGAGAATGGTTATGGTAACATTTTGAAATAAATATATCATAACAACTATATAACAGTATGTTGAAATAGGATAAATGGGATTATTATCTGGGTTTACAATTAGCATAACCAAACTGTAGAATAATAATGGGACATACATGGAGGAAAATGTTATCCTGGTTAAAGAAGCTGGGCACTAAAATCTACACAGCTGGGTCAGAATTCTGGTTCTATAATTTATTAGGCACTTGGCCTTATACAAAACCTCAGGTTCCTCATATGTCAATTAGGCTAAGGATTAAAAGGAACAATGTATTATTTAGCATGAATTCCTGGCATATAAAATACCCGATATATGTAAGTATAAAATTAAAATAATGATTGTCGTTAGCTTATCTCTCTCATCCTCCTGTTCCCTTCATTATTGTCATCCAACTTAAATGCCTACTTTCAAAATTCTCACTATTCTTACTCTTTCTAAACCAGTAACCAGCACATTTAAACTGTGTTGTGACCAATTAGTGGGTTATGAAGTCAATTTACTGGTCTATATTTTTAAATGTAATACAATAGAAAATATTAGAGTGAATTGTATGTACTAGCAAAAATTATTTTTGTGAAATTTTTTAGTTATACATATGGTCTGACTGACATTTTAAACAGGCTTTTCTGCCTGCTATATGGACTGTGGGCTCTAGGTGGGCACAGCTGGAAGAAGGAGCTTTTACTATCATCCAAGTGAGTGATTGTGAGGAAGATGACCGGCATGGAAGGAATAGTTGTGGGTGAAAAGTGGCCAGATTATGGATAGAGTTCATGGTAGAGGCAACAGGTTTTGTTAACTACTGGATGTAAGGTAAAAATTTTTTGTTGTACCAAGCGACTGGAAAAATGGATTTGCCATTTTCTGAGATGAGGATGCCCCTAAGTGGGATAGGTTTGTGGACTAGAACAGAGAAAGATAAATTTTGAGTATATTAAATTTAAGATGCCTATTATTATGGATGTGAAGATGTTAAATAGACAGTTAGATATACAAGTCTAAATTCAAAGGTGAGTTCTGGGCTGAAGATGCACATTTGGGAGTCATTAGGATATATATACTATTTGAAATCATGTGTCTGGATGAGATCATCAAGGTTGTGAGTGGAATTTAGAGAAGGGATATGGTCTAAGGACTGAACCCTCGGGTACTGTGACATCTAGACCATGAGAAAATAACTACAAGCAAGTAAAGAGACTGAGACACTGCAGCCAATGAGAGGGAGATTAACACCTAGGAGAGTGTGGTGTCCTGAAGCCCAGTGAAAAAAGTACAACTGGAGTGAGTGATCACCTGTGTCAAGGGCTGTCAGTGGATCACAAGGTGGAGATGATGTATTTAGCCACTGATGCTTACTGATGATGCACACAAGCACCATTTTGGTCAGGTGGAAGCAAAAGTGTGAGATACATATTTTGTGTGTGTCAGGTTTTACAACATGTAATTGTTATAATGCAATACATTTTTTGTTCTTACCTTTTTTAACATCATGTTTTTAAAATGAATTCTAGGTCATACGTCTAGGTTGTTGCTTTTTACTTGCACATTCTACTGTATTTTTAACTCCATTTCTCTGATGATGGAGACCTATGTAGTTTCTAAGTCACTGCCCTAGTGAACTTTCCTGTCCCCTTTTAGTCTTGTGCTAGTATTTCTCTGGGGTACATACCTAGGACTGTAACTACTAGGTCTTAGGACATGGACATTCTTCATTTTTATGAAATACTGCCAGATTTTTTTTTTTTTAGTATTAGTAGCTGAACTTGTTTACCTTCTCTTCAACAGCATATGGAAGTTCAATATCTTCATAACTTTTTTTTACACTTGGATCTAACCCCTTTTCTTGATATTTTTGTTATTCTAATGGGAATTCTGTGGCTTCTCAATGTTTTAATTTGCATATCTCTCATTACTAATAGTTTAACAACATTTTCATATTGATATTGGCAATCTGGGCTTCTTCTTTTATGCACTTGCCTACTCATATCTTCTTTGTCCAGTTTCATGCTATCTCCATTGAACCAGCTTTCTCTTTTTTAGAGTCTTCATTATCCACTAATGACATCTTCTTTGTTGTTTTTTTGCCAGTTCCCATGACACAAGCTGCCTCTCTTTATGATTCCAGAGTCTGTGTTACAGTTCTCTTCAGTTACCTTAAGCCTTCAAATCAATGATTTAATATCCAGCTAACACTGTAATGTTATATTTCCTTAACTTTCTCGACTTCATTGGCCAAGTCTCTAAATGAGCCAACATCAGGGGCAACTTTTGCAACGTTCCATTTTTAATCTTTCAAAATAAGAGTTTCTTTTTTTACAACAAACATTTTGCAGTAATGTCTGGAAGCAGCACTCCCACTATTTGACTCCCTGCTGAGCTTCCCAACACATGCACCAACATTCCTTAATCCCCATTTGACACCCAGTTGCAGACACAATTCTTTCCAGAAAGAATGTAAGGAACCAAGCCAAATGTTTTCCTCTCCAAGAAGCCGCACATACCTACACTGAACTCACATGGCACTAAGTAGATATTGTCCCACAGGTCACTCTTTGCTTCGGTTCAACTGTCCTATAAGGTTATCAATTGTTGGAGGGTGGGCATGTTAGCATAAACCAATATAACATGGGTGTAAAGACCTCGGATCTTAGGCCTGGTAGTCTTGGTTCAAATTCTGACTCTGCCACTTAACAACTTAGTTTTGAGATGTTACCTAACCTCTCTGTGACTTGGTTTATTACATCATTGTTTTAAAGAATTAAATGAGTTACTACATGTAAAACACTTAAAAGAATGTCCAGAAGATTGTAATCACTCCATAAATGTTACCCATTACTCTTAATGTTGATATCCGCTCTATTTCCATTCCAGTGACATGTTGTACATATTAATAGTACATGTTTTTAAAATGATTTTAATATGAAAGCAATATATTACAGATAGTGGGTGAAATGAGAACTAGAAGTAAAAACAGGAACAGGAAGCTAAGAAAGCTTAAGAAATATAAGATTAAAGTGGTAGTTTAATTTTAAATTATTGATTTGAAGGCTCAAGAAAAAAAGCACGAAGATGTAATTGCAACCATCTTCTATTATTCATTTTCTATTTTAGCCTTGGCCCATAAAAATGAGAACTTCACAGATAATAGGAGAAAACTTTTCACCTATCTCTTCACCTCCTCAGACCTGCCGTTCAGGAGGAAGGCTCTACTGATGGGTGAGATTGAGAGGATTACTAAGTATGACTGCTTGAGCCCTGTTTTTGCTCTTTCTTTTCACCCAGCCTTCCTGCAGGCCAAGTCTCTTCTCTTCTCCTCCAACAGTAAGTGCACAGGGGCAGGACTTGACCCTGTGTGGGGAGATACCCATACCAGGGGAAGTAGGAAAGCCTATGTTTGCCCCAGATGCAAACTAAATTCTCTAATACAAATTTACTAGCAGTGAGGCTGATGTTTTGATTCTTTTCTGACTTCTGTGTTTTATCACTTAGTTTGCCCCTTGAGAAGTCCCAATAAAAGGGAAGATGCACAGCAAGATAAAGAAAGACGATAGAGAGGGAATAAACATGGAGAGACAAATAGAAAGGAGCTGGACAGTGGTAAATTAAACGATGGAGACATCTTCATGTGTTTCATACAGTAGGAACATTCATAGAATTGCATTGCTGGTGACTGATGAAGAATAGATTCAACAGCAGGAGGTACTGAGAGAGGGATAGCTACAAAAAGGGACCACAAGTCCTAATTTGGCTGGGACAGTCCAGGTGTATGTCTACAGTCTTAGCATTTTGTTCAGTTTAGTACTTTCCTGAACAAAGGTATCCCAGTTTGGATAATTAATTATATAGTCACCACAGGTGTGGTGGAAAGAACAAGGCTGTTGTTGGTGCATGATAATGGAGAAAACCATAGATGAGCAGTTTCATGAGGAACGTGATTTTTAAGTGATGGGTAATTATATGCCTTTAGTTTTAAATGCCATCTGAAAATTGGATGTCATAACCCTTCTTTGAGGAAATGTTGTCATTAACACAAAGACGGTCAAAGAGGCTATTTCCATTTATCTAGTTCAGTGGATTTTTTTTTTTTTTTTATGGAGTCGCTCTTTGTCGCCCAGGCTGGACTGCAGTGGCACTATCTCGGCTCACTGCAAACCCCACCTCCCAGGTTCACATCATTTTCCTGCCTCAGCCTCCCAAGTAGCTGGGACTACAGGCACCCGCCACCGTGCCCGGCTAATTTTTTGTATTTTTTTTTTTTTTTTTTTTTTTTAGTAGAGACAGGGTTTCACCATGTTAGCCAGGATGGTCTCGATCTCCTGACCTCATGATCCGCCCACCTCGGCCTGCCAAAGTGCTGGGATTACAGGCATGAGCCACCATGCCCGGCCGTTCAGTTGTTTTTAAAGTGTGATCCCTTTAAGGGGACCCATATTAGTGCCACCTGGGAACTTGTTAGAAATGAGGATTCTCAGGACCCATCCAAACCTACTGAATCGGAATCTTTGAGATTGGGGCTCAGCCATCTATGTTTTAATAAACTCTCCAGGTGAATCAGATGCACAGGAATGTTTAAGAGCCAGTGGTTTCATTTATATATAATAATTGTGAAGGCAGAAATATGATAGTGCTATAATCTGTCAATCAATCATTTGTTAAGAATCTATACAAAGCCCTGTGTTGGGTGCTTTATTCTGTGAAAGATACAAGAGAACACAAAGATAGTAAAATAAGCATTCTCTACCCTTGAGAAGATTGCAGTTGGGTTGGGGAAATTGGACCTACACCCATAAGAAGTTGTCTAATAATAGAAAATGATAAATAAGTAGGCAAGCTAAAATGTCTATTGGAGTTCAGGAGAGAATTCCCAATGGGAGAGCACAGACAGGAGATACTTTGTGGAGGACATAGAACTCAGAAATGAGAACAGGTGGGAAATAACAGGAACCAGGAGAGTTTAACTGGGGAGATAAGATCAATTTTCAGCAAACAATGAGTAGCAACTGAAGAGAACAGTGTTAGTGCCAATAGGGCTCTGTATTGGTCTTATTGAAAAAAGGATCCAAGGTGAAATGTTTTCAAAACTTGAGATTAGACAAAATTAAACAAGTTTCTTTTACTGCATATACTTCTCGGAGTCTTTAAAATGCTAAAGAGCAATGTGGTGCTCCAAGAAGGATTGTGGCATTTACCAGTTGACTTATGGTCCTTGGAGCAGCAGATGCCAAAATGGGATAAGATCCCTGAAAACACCTCTGAAGGGGAAAGCTCCTGAATCATCTCAGCTCTCATGGGGTTTACCAATGCATCCAGCATGCTGGCCACCTCTTGCTTATCCTGTTCAACCCAATTATGTCATTGATCAAATGGATCAAAATGATGTTCTGTGGGATGTCCAGACAACCCAGATCTTTTTAGACTTTATTATAAGAAATGATAGGAGAAAAGTCTAGCCTTGAGGCACAACTGTAAATAAATAGTATTGTTCATCCTCTGTGAATGACAACTGTTTGTGATTTTCTTTTCTATTTGTAATGAAAAACAGCATATTTACCAAAAGAATGTCAACATATGACTTTTAAGGAGGTATCTGTAATAGTCAAACTCATAGAAGCAGAGAATACAGTAATGGGGCATTGTCACTTAATGAGCATAAATTTCTTGTTAGAATAAATGAGTAAGTTCTAGAGATCTGCTGTAAAATATAGTGCCTATAGTTAGCAATACAGTATTGTACACTTCAAAATTGTTCAGATGGTAGATCTCATGTTAAGTGTTCTTACCACAATAAAAACAAAAAATAAAACAAACGGATACAAGGACACTTGGGGAGGTGTTGCATATTTCTATTACCTTGATTGTAGTGATGGTATCACGGATGTTTGCACATATTCAAACTCATCAAATTGTACACATTAAATACATGCAGTTCTTTGTATATCAATTATACCTCAATAAAGCCATTTAAAAATCAGCAAAGCCTTTCTAATCTGCTTTAGCAATGCCACATCCAGCATAGCAGCTGAGATGAGGACTATGACCTGGCGGAGTCTGTGGTAGTCTATAGTCATTGTCCAGGTTCCATCTGGTTTCTGCAAGAGCTAGTTCAGGGAATGAAGTGGAGACGTGATACAGCATTGACCCTGCCTCCTTTAGGAATTTAGTGATGGCAATCAGGTTTAACAGTCTCCCACTCCCAGGATAAAAAATATTTTTAATTTACTAAATTTAGGCTAGAGGTGGGGGAAAGTCTCAGTGGTTGCTACTTGGTCTTTTCCAAGACCAGAGATCTAATACAGTGGTGACTTCAGCTGCCAAGTATGTTAGTAACAATTGTACACTCAGGGACTGAAAAAATCACCATTGGGTAGGTCCATAGACCTAGTGGGCCCACCTTAAAATGGACCTGAGATGAGACTTATTTATTGCTTGGTCATCACAAGCACCTACTTAAACAGAGAGGCTATAATAATGCTTTGGGTTTCTGAGTATCAACTTCAATTCAGACCTTATATTCAATTATCCTTGAGATGTATGGGCATTCCTTGTCCCCAGTGTACCATTATATGAATATATGGCAGAAGGACCAGGGAAACGCTAAGTCCTTCCTCCCAGGGACCCAGCCAATTCCTCAGTAAGATGTTTCCAGATCTGAAAACTGGCTCAAGTCTGTGAACTGAGCAAAGGATAGTGACTTTCTATTGAGGTAATTCCCTTCAGTCATCCACTCCTCCATTCTTACTTTCTGCATTTGTTACTGTAATTTCAGCTTCCTGGCTTAAGAGGAAAAGCACTCTTCCATGGCCTCTATTATTCGGGGCCCTATTATCCTCATGGATATTAACAAGCCCATCTCTGTGACCCCTCTCCTAGACCAGGTCAGCAGAGCAGAGTTACCATTGGACAATTTTTGTGATACTAGTGTCCCTCTCACTAGTGTATTCCTAATAGTGGCTGATGTGTCCACCAGGCTTCCCATTGAGCTCAATTCTCTGAGGGGTTGTCTAACTGCACATAATATATCCAGCACAGCATGCCCACTTTGCTCAGCTCTTTATTCCTTTCTCTGTCATTTGCCAAGGCAACTCAAGCAACTCAAGCACATTCAGCATTGGTCATTGCTTTCTCTAGGCTTCTAAGAGCTACCCTAAAGTCAGTATCCCCTGTCCCATAGTGTTCTTGCTGGGATAGTAAATTCTGTGGACCCAAGTCAATGAATTCTTACTTATTCAGCCTTAAATTATTACCCTCTCAATTAAGTTACCTCAAAATTCGATTACCCAGAGGTAATTCCCAGGGTCCTGCCAGTATAGGCTAGCTAATTCTTTCAGCTTTTTAGTATATCATCTCTTTCCTTGCTTATCAGACTCACTGTATTCCTAGCAGAGTTATACTGGGATGTAGCCTATTATTTGTCTGACTGCCAGTAGAGGAGGTATGGGGCAGTCCCTGAAGTGGGTATGACTGCATTGTCGGTGGGGAGGTCTCTGCTGCAATTTTAAGCATAAGACAAGTGCTAACTCTCACCGGGTATGGTGGCTCATGCCTGTAACCCCAGCAGTTTGGGAGGCCAAGGAAGGTGAATCACCTGAGGTCAGGAGTTTGAGACCATCCTGACCAACATGGAGAAACCCCATCTCTACTAAAAATACAAAATTAGCTGGGCATGGTGGCACACGTCTGTAATCCCAGCTACGCAGGAGGCTGAGGCAGGAGAATCACTTGAACCTGGGAGGTGAAGATTCGGTGAGCCAAAATCTTTAACTGTTTCTAGGGAGGAGTGTACTACATCAGCAAACTTTGAGGTTTCAGAGGGTCTGCAGAGCTCACATCCTCAGAGGCATCCATCCAAATGTCTTTATCTATGTTTCAGGGTTCCAGATTTTCCTGGAACTAAACTAAAATTTTCCTGGGACTTGAACTAAACATAGATTTGCCTTGGCTGAGCATTAAAACATTTCTGGAGCTCTGCAACTCTAACAGTTAAGTCTTCAGCCTGCTGCTCATCTGTTTGTGCCGTTCACTGCAGGAGGTACTAGTCTCTTGGCAAGCTACCAGTAAAGCTCCCTTGCTCTCATCTTTTAGTCTTAAACTGTTTGTCATGGTTTTCAGTTTCTCATTATCCTTCTGCAGGGCATCAATCCAACTTAGCAATAACCAGACAATGCCTTATTCTCTAGAGATTGTTCCCATGATCTCTATCAAATGCCTTTGTGCTCACACCAGGCGTATTCCCCCATACATTTTTCCTAGATCACCATTAATAGTCTTTAGTCATTGGGTCACTGCCTCCTTCCAGGAACTCTGCATTGGCCATATATCATGTAGGAGCATGCATATATTCTTTGTCTTCTTGGCAGTAAGTGAGCCAGCATCCAAACTCTATTTTTCCATCTGTGTTCTTATATTACTTCTGGGACCCCCTGTGATAGTTCAGCTGCTCTAAGAAGTACATGCCAAGATGGGATTAAGTATGCAAAATAATTTTTTGGTGGGGGGGATGGTGAAAGCATATGAAGGATAAGGGGAAGGGAGCATAAGGTGGAGAGAGCCTTCAGGCCACAATGCAAATCTGAAATCTGTAAAAGAGAGGGAAAGAGGAGAACTGGGTAGAAAAAGAATCAAATTGCTACGCAGTTCAAATAAAGTTTTGGTCAGGTTCATTTGGAACCTTGAGTCAAAATTGTCTATTAGAAGCTTCCTGTGTCTTGTATCAGTTCTTTTGCTCTGCTCATTTCTTGGCTGTTAGAAACTCATAGGGAAACATGAGATTCCCCATGTCTCAGGGCAGACATGGTGGTGGATCTGTGTTCCCACCAGAGATCTGAGTGGTGCATTTCATGGCTGCGAAAGGTCTTGCATTTTCAAACTTCTTTGATCATGGACTTTACCTGTAAAACATCTTTAAGGGATGTTCAGTGAAATATACTTTTTAAAACTCTGGGCTTTATATTTGTGTTAAAATTTGAGTTGCTGATATAAAT
This sequence comes from Gorilla gorilla gorilla, assembly GCF_029281585.2. Classification (NCBI taxonomy): domain Eukaryota; kingdom Metazoa; phylum Chordata; class Mammalia; order Primates; family Hominidae; genus Gorilla; species Gorilla gorilla. The sequence continues at coordinate 170,346,389 of NC_073229.2, forward strand.
TAACTTAGGAGTGCACATGATACCTCTTTTAACGTCTGTGGTTTTCACTGCTTTTCTTTGGTCAAGAGAATGGTCTGTATTTTTACCGTATTTTAAAACAAAGATCTATATAATAGATTACTATGTACCAGAAAATGTTCAAGGATTCTGTCTCAGTCAGCTCAGGCTGCTATAACAACATGATAAATTTGGTGGGTTAAACAACAGGTATTTTATTGCTCACAATGGCGTCTGAGAAGTCCAGGATTAAAGTGCCTGCCAATTTGGTGTCTGCTGAGGACCCTCTTCTGGGATTGCAGAGGGCCATCTTGCTATATCCTCACATAGCAGAGACAGAGATCATCTCTCTCATATCTCTTTTAGGGACACTAATTCCATTCAGAAGAGTTCCACATTTATGACCTAATTACTTCCCAAAGGCCATGCCTCCAAATTGCATCACATTGGGGATTATGGCTTTAGCATAAGAATTTTGGAGAGACGCAAACATTCAGTCCATATCAATTGTTCTATATGTTAACTTGTAACAGTACATTTGAGACAGGCACTCTTATTATCAGCACTTTACAAGTGAAGAGGCTAAGGCTTCAAGAAGTTACATGACTTGCGTAAAAATCACATAGCTAGTAAGTAATTGTGCCACTTGTAAGTTGTGCAACTTGTAAGTTGAACCCACAATGTCTGGCTCCAGAGTCAGTGCTCTCAACCACTGTGCAATGCTGCCATGTGGGCAATCCTGTGTTGTCTATGGCTCTGCAGAAGAGTTTTGGAAGCTAATGCTGAATGTGACTTAGCAGGTTATTGTTAATGAAGGACCCTGAGTGGCTGGTGCAACGTAACTTGGATGACTCAGATAAGTGGGACTCTGATAGCCAGAGAGTGCATCCCCCAATGAACACATGTAGAAATATGCACTCCATAAATATATATTATTTCCACCATGGATAAATACATATATAAACCTGTATGCACATGCTTCATACACATCAATATATCATGTAGCTATCCCATGCCTTATAATATGTTCATTTTAAGTATACACAGTCAGAACATTTTTAGTATTCCCATAAATGTATTAGTAACTGGTTAGTATGGGATCTGTCGGGTTTGAAGCCATGCAGACTTTTACTCTAATTAGCAGTGGGATCTTCAGCAGGTATTTTTACATCTTTGAGCTTCAGTTGTCTCATCAATAAAAGCAGCTATCATCATACCTATCTCACAGGGTTGCTCTGAAGATCACATGAGAGAAGAGAAGTAAAACTGCCTAACACAGCTCCAGTACTCAGGAGAGCAGTGAACATTGTGTTAGCTTGAATTAAATATCATTTACAATTCTTAACACGATGGAGATTTCTAATGATTATTAATAAAATGAACGTGGATTATGTTAACCTGAGCTGGTTTCAAAATATGTACCCTGCAGTTTCTACTGTGAAGTCCAGCCTTCTCGTTTTTCTCTAGGCTAAAATCTTCAGGGGTCCTGAATTATCTTCTTAGCACTCTCACTGGTCAGCTGTGTGATTCTAGATAAGCAACTTTCCACTATTGTTTCTGAGTTGAGATTCTCAGATTCAGTACCATGGAGAAGTGCTGGGTTGGCTGCAAGAACTTCAGCAGAAAACTTTTTAAAAATTAGTCGAAGGCTCTACCTCAGTGATTCTGTCTGATAGCATTTTATTCCTTAGGATAATGCTAGCTACTATAAGAAATAAATCCCTGAATTGGCCGGGCGCGGTGGCTCACGTTTGTAATCCCAGCACTTTGGGAGGCCAAGGCGGGCGGATCACGAGGTCAGGAGACAGAGACAAACCTGGCTAACACGGTGAAACCCCGTCTCACTAAAAATACAAAAAATTAGTCGGGCGTGGTGCCGGGCGCCTGTAGTCCCAGCTACTGGGGAGGCTGAGGCAGGAGAATGGCGCGAACCCGGGAGGCAGAGCTTGCAGTGAACCAAGATAGCGCCACATCACTCCAGCCTGGGGGACAGAGAGAGACTCCGTTTCAAAATAAATAAATAAATAAATAAATAAATAAATAAATAAATAAATAAATCCCTGAATGTTAGTGGTTTAATGCAGAGGAGTTTATTTCCTGGTCATGTAACAGTCTGATGAAGGGGTTACTGCCATTTGTGCCGCTATTCCCTCTATGGGGGTTTCATCTTCTTTCATGTTGTTGCTCCGTCCTCCACCAGGGCATTAGAGTCCTCTGTTTCCAGCTAGCAGACATAGAAAAGTGAATGTAGGAGTGCATGCAAAGTGAGGCACATCTCTTTCTCTTAGATTCATCAACTAGAACTTAGCCTAATTGTGCACCTAGGCTCAAGGGGCTGTGGGAGATGTAGACTCTGACTAGATAGTCCTATTTCAGGGACAGTTTTATGCTCAAAGGAGAAGAACTCATTTCTTTTGTGAACCTCCAGCTTTCTCTACCATGGCCAGACTTGTGACTCAGTGAACTTGATGGCACCCAAGATAATCAGACTATATGCCTAAAGCACAGTATGTATAGAGGAATCTTACTTAACCATTGTTTAACAAGGGTTGTAAAACTTTTAGAAACTCTGAAACTTGAATTTGTATCCTACATTTGAATTCCACGGCAAAGAGAAAACCAGAAAATATTATGAAAAACTTTATCTCTCATGTAAATTCCCACAATATTGGATGTTGGAGCATTAATTGCTGTCACCCTTTGCTAATTCCCTTATGCTTTGGGTATGTGGATAGCAAAAATCTTTTCAACTAAAAAGAAGTATTTTATTTCAATCACTATACCAATGTTTTATAAGAATAAATTCACTTGTTCTTCAGCACATGTAGATTGTGTTATTTTTGAATATAATGTTCTTATTGAGTGTTAATTATATGCACCTACAGCTTTCAAAGAAGTGATAACTAGATACTGTCAAACTGATAACAGCCAGTCTTCTCTCTGGCTTTATGCATGTGTTAATTTATAAGGTGGATTAGCAGGAACTTCACAAGCCCTTTATTTTTGGTCTGCTTGGTGATGAGAGTGATGAAAGAAAAAAATGCAGATATATTGCTTCTGTTTAAAATTTCGTAATAAGACAATGGGCAGAAGTGCTCTAGCACAGAAGTTTCTATTGATGAAAGCATTTGCCAATTTACCCTAATTTCCTGAATGTTTACGGTTAGCAAGGAAAGTACACATAAGCACAGAAAAATCTATTTTTATTTTTCTATGATTTTCTTAATTTACACCCTTTAATTTGGAAAAGACCCATTTAACTGTGCTTAAAATTATTTGCAGGGCACGGTCTATTGTTAACATTTTCATGTAACTTCATAGGGTCCAATGAAATGGGTGCAGAAGGTGTAGCCCAGGTATCATATTTATAGATGGGCCTGGTATTAGAATATGCCATGTCCATGTTCAGAACTTCATTTTTTAAATAAATTTCTTGAAATTTGTGATGATTCAGAAGTAATTCAGATTTAATTTAAATGTTTCTTGTAAGGTTTGCTAAATAAAATACTGCCAAAAAGGTTGGAAGAGAATATTGAACTTTAAAGCAATTTAGAAGCCTTGGTTGTGTGCTTTTGGGATGCTCAGGTTCATGGACAAACACAGCAGGGGCACTTTTGTGCACGCAGAGTTCTGAAACAGGGCTAAGGGAACAGACCCAATGTGTAAGGCAGGGGCCTTATTTTCAGCCACTCTATGGCTGTGCTTGAAATTCATGTAATGCTTTAAGATATATCCTCACATTCTATGAGGACATGGGCTTTGTTTCATAGGGTCCTTGAATTTCAGTAGAGTTGGCCCCTTTGCAGTGTTATGTAATATTTTGTTATTGAATGAATATATGAAAATGCATGCATTAAAAATGTCCAATGACTTCATTTATATTCTGCATTTAATCTATTTCTAATTAGCAAACTTTTAAGTAATGTGAAAAGTGACTTCAGGATAGTTTGGGGTTCAATTAAGGACATGTTTTAGAGTAAAAAGTATCTATAATACTCAAAGATTTTGTTAGAAAATGACAAAGGAGGTCATTGAGTTATGGTCCCTTTTTCCACAGAGCTAATTTCTTTCTTTATTGTGAACTACTGTTTAATATTCTTTCATAGCATACAAAATTTATTTTAAAAGGTAATGTTCATTTTATGGAAAACTTTATGGTGTTCTGGCTTTTTCTATTTATTTTCCTCATTCCTTTTTGAGGACTGATTTAACTCAGCATGTATGTTTCAGGTGAGTGAATATTTAGGAAGCAAATTCTTAATAGCTAGATGATCTGACAGTGAATATTCAAAAGGGTAAAGCAACAGAAATAACATGGTGAACATTTCAGGAGCCTGGTGAATTATTATGCGGAAAGTTTTTGAAACTTTATTTTTCGTTAAGTTAGTCTGAACGTGAATTGTTATCATAACAATGCAGCATATTCTTCTAAGGAGGTAAGTGAAATCAGATTTAAAAACTCAATAACTATACTTAGAAATGGCACATTAAAACTTAATTTTATTTTCTCCCTTTTAAGCAAGACTCAGCCCTTTGTCCACTTTCAATCCTGTTCTGGGGCACACACTTTTTCTGAAGGCAAGCTGAGAGCACTTTGCATTGTAAGCAAACTGAGGTTCAGCCTTACCCTGCCCCTGCCCTGATTAATATTTGGACATTTACCTGGTTCTCCTTTTCCCACATGCTCCAAGCAAAAACTTGCAGGCATGTGCAGAGTCACAGGCAGGCTCTCCCAGGGAGATGGGAGCAGAGGTCCATTAGCAGGCAGCATCATCATGTTCTCTTGATCTCTATAGGTTCTGGGACCTTTAAACCTAGGTGGAAGGTGATTAAAGAAAGGAACAGATTGATGTATGTCATAGCAGAGAAAGAGAAGTGGGGACATCTGCCAAGCATGGTCAGCATGGTTTCCTGTATCCTAGGAAAGCTAATCAGCACCGTTTCTGTAGGACCTGTATCATTTGAAATCTTTTCAGCTTTTGAGTATAAGGCAGAAAGATGTAGTCAGGAGCAACAGATAGAGAAGCAGGAGGTAAGCCCAATGACTTGTGGGGGAAGAGAATGTTTACAGTGTACACTTGATAGGGAAGGCAATTTTATTCCTGTCTTCCCAGATCATCCCCACTTCTAGTTCCTTACTTTGTTGCTAGATGCTCCCATGAGAGGAAGGAGGAGTTGCTATCCCAGGCCTGGGATCTTGATACTATCAGTTGCCAGGGTTATCATTCCTTAATATTACAAAGTTATGCCTATTTATTATTATCTTCCTGGTTTTATGCAGCAGAGTGGGCAAGTGGTCTTAGGGTCTCAGGGAGCTTGATTAAGAGGCAGCCTCATTCTTGTATTCTCTGTCTCTCTGTCTCTTTCTCTCCCTAAAATCTACTTGATCTTAGATACAGACTTGGACATTTGTTAGTTTCTTCAAATAGTGTTTTTTTTTTCTTTTTAAGTTTTATTTTAGGTTTGGTGGTACATATGAAGTTTTGTTACATAAACACGTGTCATGCGGGTTTGTTGTACAGATTATTTCATCACCCAGGTATTAACCCCAGTACCCAATCTTTTGGGTACTTTTGGGTACCCAGTTATCTTTTCTGCTCCTCTCTCTTCTCTCACCCTCTCCACTAGAGTAGACCCCAGAGTCTGTTGTTTCTTTCTTTGTGTTCATTAGTTCTTATCATTTAGCTCCCACTTATAAATAAGAACATGTGGTATTTGGTTTTCTGTTCCTGCATTAATTTGCTAAGGAAAATAGCCTCCAGCCCCATCCATGTTCCCACAAAAGACATGATCTCATTCTTTCTAATGACTGCATAGTATTCCATGGAGTATAGGTACCACATTTTCTTTATCTAATCTGTCATTGATGGGCATTTAGGTTGATTCCATGTCTTTGCTATTGTGAATAGTGCTGCAATAAACATTCATGTGCATGTGTCTTTATGGCAGAATGATTTACAATTTATATTCCTGTGGGTATATACCCAGTAATGGGGTTGCTGGGTCAGATGGTAGTATACTTTAATCTCTTTGAGGAATTCACCATACTGCTTTCTACAATGGTTGAATTAATTTACACTCCCACCAACAGTGTATAAGTGTTTGTAATAACAACTCATTGTGGTTTTGATTTGCACTTCTCTAATGGTCAGTAATATAGAGCTTTTTTTTTCTTGCTTGTTGGCCACATGTATGTCTTCTTTTGAGAAGTGTCTGTTCATGTCCTTTGCCCACTTTTTAATGGGGTTGTTTGTTTTTTCTCTTGTAAATTTGTTTAAGTTTCTTATAGATACTGGATATTGGACCGTTGTCAGATGAATAGTTTGGAAATATTTTCTCCACCAGAGCTCTATATTAGCTACTTGCATAGTTACTAGTTAAGTAGTACTTCAATTCCTATTTTTCTGCAGAGAGGAGTAATGGGCAGGAAAAGCTAGAGACACTCCCAGATATTTGGCCATAATACTATCACACACCACCCAAACCCCATCTTTTAAAATAGGCAACTAAAAGTATAGAAAGACAATTTGTTTTGATGAGAGGGGGAAGAAGATATTTGGGGTCAAACAGACATGTGTTTGAATCCTTGCCTAAACTTAGTGACTAGTTATTTATTACATTTTAGGTTGTTGGTCTGAGCCTATTTTCTTATCCCTAAAATGGGGTTTGTAATATTTTCCCTGAAGAGTTGTTGCAAAAGTCGCAGATAATACATTCCATTCTTTGACATATAATAGACATGAATTTATAGGCATTTTTATCTAATCAGCTTCTGAGATTTTTCCCTCCTTTCCCCTCTCGCAAAAGACCTCTTTCTCTCTTTAATACACAACAACCCTCAGGCTGCCTGTCATCCTTCTCTGACTTCTCTTTTTTTCTTAAAGGTTGCCCTGATTCACTGTCATCAGACTTCATTTGTATATACCTAGAGGCAGTTGAGGGCTGAGTAAAATAGAAGGACATAAGTCTTGTGGGCTTACAGTGACTTAGATAATACAGGCGTATGACATAGGTCACCTCTCTGTCAGGCGACTTCATGATCCTTGTTGGTAACCCAAGAAGGCTAATGGTATAACATGCTTTCAAACTGATAATTCTTACATATCTTTTCAACTTTTATTTAGAGTGAACAGGTGAAGTTTCTATTGAAAAAATGTATATTTTTTCTGTGTATAATGTAGTTTGTTGTATGTAATGAAGCAGTAAAAATTGTTTTAGAATTATCTTTCATTTCACAATTTTAAGTCATTCTTAAACAAGTAACATTGGTTATTCATACAGACAAAGTGTTAAATATGTTCCCCTTTCCACCTCTTTATCAGGCTATTAAAAATATCATCTAAATAGATACTTAACCTTATTTCTGGACTCTGCCAATCTTTCTTCATTCTACTCATGTCGGGGTCTTGATCATTTATTGTCATTATGCATTTTGAAGTTGTTAGGAATTTTACCTTTGAATTTCACATATATATGTATTTATACATATATGTATGAAATGCACACACACATAAACAGACACACACAAATAGTTCTCCCTAGAAGAAAGATAAATTACTGGCAGCATTTTGTCAATAATAATAATTCATTTTGTGTTGCAATTTTGAATAGTCTCCAGCTTTCAGTTTAATTTTTCCTTTTAAATTTTTATAAATGCCAGTGATTATAAACAGCATAGTTTATTTCTTTAAAAACCCAAGATGGCCTGACTAAATAAATGAAATTTTGAAAATCTGTAAAAATGATATAAAAATGTCATCTATGAGTAAAAATATTAATGATATATACTAACCTTAACATATTAGTTTATAATTTCTTTATAGTTACAAAACAATATCATATTTATTACTCTATTCCTGACAGCAAACCTATAAATTAGTTATTATTAATATTTTAGACAAGAAATAGAGACCTAAGTCATTTCATTTATCTGAGTATGAAGCTAAAGTTCGCATGACCAGGACTGAAATCTAAATCCTTTAGATCCAAATCCTATGCTCTTTCCTGTGACCATGTTGCAGGTAACAGATATTTTTATTTTTAGAAAATTGAGCAAATGCTCCAAATCTTAGGTTAAGAGTCAGAGAGGCAAGAATAGAAAATCGTCCACCTGGGATGATTTGTCCTAGAGAGTGCAATTAACTCGCTCCCAAAGTGTTTTAAAGATCTGGGACATTTTTGATTAAGTAGGTGAAGGTTGGTAAAATTTGCCAACTTTTTCCATTCTGACTTCATTCACTTCTTTGTACTTTAAATGTGATTTCATAGAACCAAGAAGTAATGAACCATCACATAAAAGGCTGACAGTCCATGGTGGCTTCAGGCACATGAGATACCTTTTATTCTACTATATAGGGTTTCAGAAAAAAAAATTATGTATAGATTTGAAAGATTCCTGGAAAATGGTTTGGAGGCAAGTTACACAAAACAGAATGATGGTTAGGGATGGAAGGGTATATTTCATTCATGGAAGGGAGATGTTTGAGACGTTATCATTGAGATGTGATATCAATTAATTAGGATTTTGTACATTTACATTACAAATCAAATTGGTATCGTTATTTTGGATTCAGTGATTCAATGAACCTTAGTGTTACTGATGAGTAGTAGATACTTTACTCTCAAAACACTTTCAGATTGTTAGGCAGCAGTGGGGAAGATTGCAAGGAAAGCAGAGGTGAAAATAAGCCTTCCAGGTTTAAGGGTCTTGGTGCTCTTAAAAAATGTAGTGGTACTACAATAAAATATTTTAATAGAAAGGAATCTCAAGGAGTAAGGCATTTCTACTTTGCACATGGGATTTTATACAAAGAACAACCATGCTATATTTCCTGAAGGTAATGTTATTTTTGAATGCAGGATGGGGTCGAATTATTAGCAATTACATTTTCAGATGCAATATCATAGGAGTCTCTTAGCTTTTATACTCTTAGAATTTTTCAGTGACTCAGCAGATTGAGTTGCAATGTCAAAAGGAAGGAGTTGAGAAGCATGGCCTTGAGGGACAAAAGAAAGAAAACCAAGTCACGGAAGCTTTGCAATTTGTCCAAGATTTTCAGCTTCTAAATCTATGTTCTTGAACTGTATATCCTCAGAGTTCTATGAAATCGGGATAATAATAACCCAAATCCATAATGTTACTGTAGTATTTAACTAGAAAATAAGTGATAAGTGCTTAACACAGTATGAAGCAGACACACTGCAAGATGCTGTAAGGTTACAATGAAACTAATTATGCTTATTAAACATTCTATGCCTTCTTTACCATACCACACAGTGGTAACACAGACAATTTAGTACGGGGACCAGAGTTGGTAGAAAAGCTGCTGCTCCTTTGTTCTTGCAATGTCAGGGAGTGCTGGATTTTGGGTAGGTGTTGCAGGAACAGGGATGGGAGTTTGAGGTAGGTGGAAGAGGGAGGAAATAGAACAAGACCCAGGAGCCTGCCCATGACACTGTTGTGAAAGTTAACATCCTTTTACCAAACACCCTGAGTCCGCCTACTACCCCAATGTTAGGAAAAGTATTTGAAAAAGGGCTCATTCATTTACAAATTCTTTATTCTGAATTGATAGTTCTCCAAAATAAGGGAGACTAATTTCACGGCATTCCCCAAATGCAGGGGTTGCTTGCATGGCATTGAGAACCATGCTTCTTGCTCCAGTGGCACATGGGCAGGCTTGGGTATGCTAAAGAATGGAGATTCATAGCGGGAATGGGGAGAGACCTTTAAAGCTCACAGTAAGTTAAGCATATGGGTAAAATAGACTGCCTGTTACGCACACCACCCTCTTATGTGACCCTTTCGGAAAAAAACTTCTCAATATAAGGAAATTATGACCTACTCAAAGCAATCATCTCCCTGCTTTCAGCTCCACTGAGTTATTCAACTTCTGTCAGTGTAACTTTCTATTTGAGTTATATAGGGAAGAAAAAAAAAAACATTTGGCTTAACTTGGTATAGTATTTTTCAAAATTCAAGCATCCCTAGAGTTCTTAGAAAGTAATGAGCATTGAGTTTGTCTTTGGCCCAGAGAGTTTTTATCCACTGTCTTGGAAGAAGTTGACAGTTCTGACACTTGATCATTCATACCTGGTGACTTGTGTGTCTCCAGTGAAACTCGAAGAGACAACCCAGTCTCTAATGATAGAAAAAAAAAAAAAAAGGAAAGCAAAGAAAATGTGTTTTCTTAACCACCATTATAGGAGATGGACAGTTCATATTTTAAGGTAAAAAATGAAATTCTTCTTGGGTCTCTTAAATGGGGGAAGTTTGATATTTAATCAGGTTAAAATTATTATCAAATAAGATCATTTTGATTATCCGGTGACTTTTTGTTATATGACATCCGTTAGGGGTTCAGTTTAATTGCTAAGTAATGTGTTGGTGGCTAGAACATATTTTATTAAGATCTTATTTGAAAAAGCATCTGTAAATTTTCATCAAACACCTCAAATTACATCTTTCAAAAATCCATGACTATACTTAAATTTCTATGAGCTAATTGCTCAGACAATAAGCAACAATAAGTAATGAACAACAGTGTTTGTTTCTAATCTTTTTGCTAAATGTTAATTATACAGTTCTTTTTTTTTTTTTCAATTTCATTTTTAGATCCCACTGACTGCCTTGGCTTTCAGGAACTGGGCTAACCCAGAGAACAACACATGTATCAGTCAGGGCTCAACCAGAGAAAGAGAATCATTAGGAGAGGTACATATTAAGAGATTTATTGCAGTGAATTGATTGACACAGTTGTCAGGGCTGGCTAGGCAAATCCGAAATCGACAGGACAGGGCATCAGGAAGGGCAGGCTGGAACTCTTGGGAACTAGCAGAAGTTGCTGTCCACAGGTGAAATTTATTCTTCCTCAGGGAAGCCTCAACTCTACTTTAACATCTATTAACTGAGGGAATCAGGCCCACTCAATTATCTAGGAGAATTCCCTTACTAGAAGTCAATTGATTATGGATTTTGAAAATATCAACAAAATGCCTTCACAGCAACATGTGGACTGGTGTTTGATTAAATAACTGGGGACTGTAGCCTAGCTAAGTTGACACATCTGAAGACCATCACAACATGTCAGCATATAACTGATCCATGTGAATAGCAAAGAATTAATACTAATTGATGGTTTTATTCAAACAGGGCTTATCTTTGCATTCCCAAAAGATTTCATTTTGAAGATGCTTCAGCATTGCCTTCTAATTCTCAGTATAACCTCAAATAAATAAGTCAGTAGGTGATGTGGGTTGGGTTTTTATCTGGAGAAAATCTCTGAGTTATCTAAACCAGATATTAATGCTCCAGGCCTATAAATATCAGCACATAGCTGCTATTTGGAGGACATGGGATTATCTTCTTTTCTTTCTCCAACTTCTTTTTAGTCTTAATAGGGGAAACCATTCTTTCATGGAATTGATTATTTGCTGCTATGGTAAAGAAGTAACAGGATTTTTAAAAATGTATAAAATAATGTTGAATACATGATGGCTAAGTTCCCAGGCTTGCCCCTACAAACTCAGTTCAAAGATCAAAAACTGGACCCTTTAGCTGTATACCCCCATTTGGAGAGTTCTTCCTTAAGGCAACTATACCACAAACTTACAGCTAGTTTATGAAGTATATATACACCCAACTGATATCACTTCCCTGTGTACTCATTTGTTAAATTGTTCTATTTTTAGTATAATACTTATTTCTAATTGTTTCTCATAAGGTAACATTTATCGAGTTTCTACTACATGCTAGACTTGATGCCAGATCCTGTGGTATAAAACCACAAAGGTAAAGGAAACAGCCTTACAGAGCTTAATTGCGCATTCAGTTTTGGGTAATTGGTATAATAAGGGAAGTAGAAAATTCTGTAAGAGAATATATGGAGGCACCAGCAAATTTCTAATGATTTTTTTTCTAGAGGAATTAATAGCTAAACAGAGATTCACTTGGTTTAGGGCAGGAGGGAATGGAAAGGGCAGGAGGAGAGGAAGCACATGCATGAAAGATAAGAAGTGAGATAGCATGATGGATTATGAGAGAAGTTGTATCAGGTTGAAGCATAGAATTCAAAATGAGAGGGTTGGAATGTCCAGAGATGAGACTGGGTGGGGAGCGGTAAGTAAAGGCCAGATATTAGAAGAAATTAATTTTAATCTTCACCTGCAGAAAATCAAAAGGCATCAGAGAGCTGGAAGTGAAAAAGCAAGAAGGGGGCAGATTTGCATTTTAGAAAAATCTCTGTGCTTGTAGTATAGATGACAGATTGAAGAAAGAGATCCTGTAAATCAGCAGGTAATGGATGTTTCAGTTTTACACATTATTGTACATATATTCCCACTGACTAGTTCAGTGCTTGAAATACAGTAGGCATTGATTTATTAATGTATTCTTTCATTTCATTCCATATGCATTAGTCGCTTAACTGCTGTGTTAGTCAGGTTCTCCAAAGAAAGAACCAATAGGAGATAGATAGATAGATAGATAGATAGATAGATAGATAGATAGATAGATAGTTGGATGAAAGGGGATTTATTGGGGGAATTGGGTCACATGACCAGGGAGGCTGCAAAGTCTCATGAGAAGCTGTCTGCAAGCTAGAGATCCTGGGATGCTGGTAGCATGTCTCAGTACAAGTATGCAGGCCTCAGAACCAGGGAAGCTGATGGTGTAACTCTTAGTGTGAGGCAGAAAGCCTAAGAACCTAGGGGGCCATTGGTGTAAGTCCTGGAGTCCAAAAGCTGGAGGGCCTGGAGTCCCAATGTCTGAGACAGTAAAAGAAGAATGTCTCCTAGCTCCCAGAGAAAAAGAGAGAGTCCAATTCACCCTTTTTTCTATTTTTTTTTTGCTCTATCCTGGGTCTCAGCTAATTGAATGGTGCCTGGCCACTTTGAGGGTGGATCTTCCCCCAGGCAGTCCTCTCAGACTCATAAGCTGAGCTCTTCTGGAAATACTCTCATTCTAGATATTCCTTAATCCAGTCAAATTGACACCTAAGATTAACCATCGCAACTGCTCTCTATAATACTCCATGCTATATGCAAAGAAGATAGTAAGTACTAAATTAGACTGGCATGGTCTAAGCCATAATGGGTCTCATGGGAGAGGGAGATAAACAATAAATTAATGAATAAGATAATTATATATTGTGCTAAACTCCATGAAAGAAAACAAAGATTGCTCCAATAGAGAACAACATGTGCTACTTTAGGTAAGGTTGTCAGAGAAAACCTGCTTAAGGAGGTGGTAGCCTTAAGATAGAAATTGGAAAATGAGTATTTTAGAATAAACCACAAAAAGTAAAATCAGGTGGGAGCTATTACAAAGACCCAAAAAGGATATGATAAGTATCACTACAATAGGTCAGTCCTCAGAGAACTCATAATTAATTAGGGGTTGGAGGCAGACTAGGGGAATATATTTGTAGTACAATGTGAAGAATAACAGAGTTATGTCCAAAATGCTACAAGAGAATATAGGAATAAATACTTCTTTTGGATATATATATAGAGGAAGTCTTCACAGAGAGGGTAGAATTAGATCTGCTTTTGAAAAATAGGTAGGACTTCACCAGAGAGGGAAATGCATGAAGTTCAGTGAGGAATGGCCAGTCTGAGGGCTGAACTTGTGTAAAGGCATGAGAGATGCAACAAAAAAGCATGGTATTCATGGGAACAGTGACGGGCCTAGATGGGCTTTAACGTAGAGTCTGTAGCAGACAGAGAGCTTGTGATCTACCTTGCTCTGAAAGGATATTCTTACTCTGCTAAGCCAGAAATACACCTTATAATGGAGCTGGACTAAAATAGACCCATTTTATGATGGTGCCTCGTTTGACTTTTCCATGGTCTGACTGCAGTGCTCAAAGTTTGTCACTCCATACTTGTTATTGTTTTGTATAAAGTCCACTCAAACCACGATTTTTGCCTTTAAATAGTTGTCTGGCTTTCCAGAGTAACCAACATAATACGTTACTAAACATGTCCATTAATAATTTCAATTTAGTTTTAAGAGTGTAAAGGGATCTCAAAGTCTTCTAATTTGGTCTCTTCCTTAATGATAGCTAGTCTTAGGATAATCAAGCATGTATTTATTTTTCCATCTATGTCAGTATTTCTCTTTTTTTGTCTTTTCTCTCTGGCCCTTGTCTCTTTTTTCTCGACCACTCTCTGTCTTCTTTCTGAATTGCTTTTCTCCATCATACTTCCTAATATTACAAATCTATAGCTGCCTCCCCAAAAAACTTGCCCTTGCAAGAAGCAACAAATAGATGTGAATAACGTTCTAGAGACATCCTGATTTTTGTGCCCTTACTCTTAGGTCTTATTAGAATAGTGTTCCTATAAGCAGTGGCCTTTTAAACATATTTTTAATAATATTTCTGATATTTTAAAAATGTGTTTTATCATTAAAAAACATTAACAACAACACCAAAAAGTCTTCTCCTTTATGATGTGCTTATTTCACAGCACATGCCTATATCAAAACATCTCATATGGCCCATAAACATATATACCTATTATGTATCCACAAACTTTTTTTTTTTTTTTTGAGACAGAGTCTTGCTCTGTTGCCCAGGCTGGAGTGCAGTGGCTCGATCTCAGCTCACCGTAAGCTCCGCCTCCTGGGTTCACACCATCCTCCTGCCTCAGCCTCCTGAGTAGCTGGGACTACAGGTGCCTGCCACCATGCCCGGCTAATTTTTTTGTATTTTTAGTAGAGACGGGGTTTCACCATGTTAGCCGGGATGGGCTCGATCACCTGAACTTATGGTCTGCCTGCCTCAACCTCCCGAAGTGCTGGGATTACAGGCATAAGCCACAGCACCTGACCAAACATTTTAAGAAAATACTGTATATTCTAGAAAACTTGTTCTAAAATTGTTCTGTAAATCTGACTCTATGTATGTATTAGATTATATATATGTATGTATATGTATGTATCAGACTCTAGTATGTATTAGATTTGTCCAGTTGAAAAATGTGCTAATACCATTGTGCCTTAATTTTGTTTTCTTTTTAGGTAAATGTTATCAACTGTAGAGACTGAAAATTAGGAATATACCAAACATCATTAAGAATTTTAATGCTTTTTTCTTTCATTTAAACAATATAGTTTCAATAAGCTTATATCCAGTTTATAAATCTGAAATAGATAATTAGTGGTAAAAAAACATAGTAGACTTCTGCTTTGAGAACAGCATCAAACATTGCTGTTTCAAAATGCCACTTAAAATCATCTGACCTACATTGTCATCGTCTTTTGAATGGTTTTTATTGCCATGTTAACAGCTTGATCTGAAGTTCGTCTTCTTTGGCCTCCAGTGGAAAAATATCATTCGGGTGACTGGTTCTTAGAAAAGTTTATTAAAGTTGGCTACACAATTTAACAGTGTAACAGAAACTGGGGCTAATGCAAACTGTGGCTCGAAGGGGCAGCATTTAGCATGGAAGAGTCCTGTTCCTCTAAACTGTAAAACATTCACAGCAGAGTCACCGTATACTTTCGGGAGCCACCTCACACGCTGAAGTCAAGTTATCACTCAATAAATTGTTGAGAACATTTCATTGGCAGTGAAATCTTTTAAGAAAGCTTTTCCAGCTAAGCACCACCTGCTGGAGGCCACCTGTTTTCTGAGCAACAAGGTACCCAATCAAGGAGCCCAACTTGGTTTGGGTTTCTAAGGCATCTTTCCAGATACTATAGCATTGAAAAGCTAGAGACAATTTGGTGCAGGTGAAGTCTAAATATTATGAACAATGATTATTTATTGAGACTCCATTAGTAGCTCCATTAATAGACATATATGTCTATCACTATGTTATAAAAAAGTGGATAAGACTGGAGGAGCCTTGTAGGATCTATACTTAATTTGAGAAGACAAGCATATATAATTACCTAGTTATATTGATTCTTATATTTAAAGAGTGCAAATGAGCCATAGGTCAGTGAGGTAGGAGAGGAGAAAGCAAAGTAATGAAAATTTCTCATCCATTATGACACACAGAATACCTACTAGAATAAGTTAACCTTTGTGTACGTTCTTATTGGAAATCTCTGTAGTGTTGCTGCTAAATGGTAGTGTGTTCATTGTCAAATTTGTTGCCCAGAGAGCAATACCTTGAGTTGGTGCATTGACTTCACTTGCGTTCTTCTCGACTGATAACATTGTTTTATTTACCAATAAAAATCATGATTCATAAACATAGCACAGGTTCAACAGAGGGCTGAATTAATATTTTAAGGCATTTGTCTGAGCAACTAAATAACGACACAGCCTGTCTTGAAAGGTCTCTAATATTATTATGCTCTCATAATATTTAGAATAAGGGGAAGATTATGCCAACAATAGAGTCATTCATTTATTCAAATCAAGAGAGGAATGTAGGTGCCTACTGTGTGCCAGGCACTGGGGTAGGAGCTGAAAGGCAACATTTACTAAGACATGGCCTTTCTTTTGTGTGTTTTCAGCAAGAATATGCATGCAGAGCCCATAGTCTATATGAAGTGATAGATAACATTCTTAATTACAATATAAAATGAAAGCATTAATAGGTACAAGTAAAACATGTCTGGGGAGCATCAAGAATAGAGGAATATTTGCAAGGTGAAGGCTTCCCAGAGAAGGTGACTTTAGAGGCTTATCTTGAAGGAAGAATAGATGTTGTAAGGCAGATAGGCTGTATTACAGTAGTAGCAAAATCATTTTATCATGTATATTTTGCCAACTATTCTGTTACACATATCTTTTTTCTTTGCAATACATTTTATTAATTATCCTAATAACTCTGTGATTCAGGTACCATTGCCATCTCCATTTTAGAGAATGAAAAAAGTACCAAGTATAGAGAGGTTAGTAATTTGTCAAGGTCTCCCAGCCCATGTGTGGAGAGCTATCACTGCTGAGCCTGATCTCTTATCCACCTAAATGAAACCATGTATCACTGTGCTGGTGAGAGGAATAGACACAAGGGTTGTGAAAAACTTAGCATGATTTTCTGGCCCTGGTTATTAGAATTCAGTTTTGGTGAGACTGTGAGATCTTGAGAATAAGGTCCAGATCGTATGCTTCTTTTACATCCCTTTCAATGCCCTATATAAATTTCCTAGATAATTACAGACATGAACTCTTTTTATGTGTATGTGTGAAAATATTTTTAAAGCAGAAAGTCATTTACAGATACAAAGTACAACTTTTAAAATATTTGGGATAAAGATGTTCTCTGAAGCAAGTTCCTTGCCATTGATTCATGAGTATTGAGTCTTTACTAAGGAAACTTTGCAAAATCATAAATGATACATAAATAAGTGATGTGCTTGCAAGATTCTGACAAAGTCAGTTAGTATCAAAAAAAGAGACATAAATAAATTAGTTCCTTGTTGAATAAAATGTATGAAAAAAATCAGAAGAATGAACCTTAAAGGATTCAGATCCTCGCTTAATTATATGGGTAGTGAAATCTAACTGCCATAAAACGTCAGCTTCTGTGAATACATCCACAATTCCAGATATAACAGCCTGCCTTTTGCTGTGACATTGTTTATCAATTTCTGGAGGCTCACTAGGTGCATTTAATATTTAAATACAAGGGAAACCGAGAAAAGAAGACATTCTTCCTGCCACACGTATAGATTATAACATATCGTTGTGGAAATAATATGATAAAGACAACATCATGGCTGCACCACCATTAAATCTGTTCTCTTAGTTCTTTAGTGGAAAGATGTGGAGTCACCTACCCACGGTTTGCTTGATTTCTTCATCTTTGAAGAGCTAAATTATGTTATGTTTTAGAAATGATTTTTTGATTTCTCTTTTCTCCAAATCCCTTGATTGCTCAAGCCTGGGTTATTTTTAAAAGCTTTAGATTTTCTTTGCACTCATTTCTCATTTAGAGTTTGAAATGATATGATCAAGTACATCTGCCTTAAGAAATAGCATTTAAATCAAGATCTGGATGAATTTGAAGTAGTTTTTTAAAAGTAGAGAGCATTTTATTAACTAAGTTTCTGCCCATGGGAATATTTTAAATGTGTGAGGATAAAGAGAATATGTTATCTTCCCAGCAGCTGGTGTGAGAAAGCTTGTTGAGAAGAGGCTTTGATAAAGCCACCAGGGGGTGAGAACAATACTTTGGAGTCTTGGGTAGAACTTATGCCTAGGTTTCATGTAAGGAAGAGAGTAGCGCTGAAAAATGAAGAATGAATGAAATAAGAGTTAGAATGGTCAGTGTGTGGGACAGCCCAGAATGGTGGTTTTGAAAGTGTAGGACATATCCCATTAGTAAGTCATGGAATCAGTTAATGGATGTCAATCAGCCATTTAAAAAAAAAAGGGGGAGGAAGAGAATAGGAAATACTGGTATGTAAGACATAGTGAAGATTAATAATTTTTAAGGAAATATTTGCATGTCACATATAGTGAAGATTAAGTATTGTTTTGTAAAATGTTTCAACGTGTGCATATGTATTGGGTAAATATATTTCTTATAGAATCTTGGTAAAAATAAATTACAAAAAATGATCTATAGAGAAAGGGAATGTGAATTAATGGTAGGACAGGGGCTTTCTTTGGGGAAGAATAAAGCTAAGAGTTTATAAACCCTTTCCATCTCTCTGGCAAAAACTTAAGTGAATTCTACCTTGTTACAAATACCTCCAATAAAATGAATCTTGTTGTTTTGTGTGTGTGTGTGTGTGTGTGTGTGTGCACTTGTGCACACATATGGGAGTGTATAAGCTTAGTATTATAAACAGGGAAGGTATCAAGGAGGTAGAAAAGAACAGATGACCATGAGTACGTAGAATTACATATCTGTGTATATGGATATGTAGAATTACGTGTGTGCGTGTGTCCATATTTGAGTGTCTTTAATGTATCCACATATCATGGATACTGCATTTAAATTTTTGGATACATTTAAGTAATATCATCTGTAGGTGAGAAACTAATAAATTTCAAATAGCTTTATTGAAAATGGAAAGCAGTGTAAATATAGGTAGTTACTTAATTATTCAATTTAATTTTGAATTCTGTCACTTGAGATGTACGATTAACTAAATGTGTATTATCAGGTCCAATGCCAAAAGTCACTTTATTTTTAAGAAGTTTTTTCACGTTGCTGATTTTCAATGTACTATCAGAAAGATTGTCAGAGTATGCTATTTTTAATATTTTTTCACAAAAACATTAGTCTGAAAAGTCCACCTTATGTGAAAGAGTGTGAGTTCCTCTGCATATATATCCCAATATTTTGTGTTAGAATTTAATGTCATGGTTTACTCTGTTTTCTACAATTCATTATCTTCATCTGTAGATTAAACAATTTTAGGAGTATTTCAGAAACTGCTGAATATTTTTTAGCATCTTCATTAAGACAAATATTTTTCCTTTTTCCTTCCTCTTACCCATTCTTCCTTTACGTTCTTTCCTTCTTTTCATATATAAACTGAGTTTCTCCCATGTGCCATAAGCTGGGAAGACAGACACTGTCCCTGTCCTCATAGAGTTACAGTAAAGGGGAAGGAC
The DNA here is from genome assembly GCF_029281585.2 of Gorilla gorilla gorilla. Classification (NCBI taxonomy): domain Eukaryota; kingdom Metazoa; phylum Chordata; class Mammalia; order Primates; family Hominidae; genus Gorilla; species Gorilla gorilla. The sequence goes on from NC_073229.2 coordinate 170,365,915, forward strand.
AAGGTGTGAGAGCGCACATCGTTGGGCATCTAGCATAGAAGTAGGGGTTTGGAGGAAGTCCCTGGGTCAAATGACATCTCAGATGCTACCTCAAGTATCAGAAATGCATGACCAGGCAAGTCAGAGCTGGGATGAGGTGAACGTGTTATAGGAAGAAGAAATAGCATGTGCATAGGGTGGGTGACAAGATGAACATGGGAGAGAGAGGTGAGAGACGACCACAGAGAGGTGGCAAGGGGCTACATCTCATTATGAAATCTGCTGAAACCAGGTAAGAGTCTGGTTGTGTCATAAAAGCAATGGGGACTTGCTGATGGCATTTACGCCAGCTCCACTTGAGTAGGAATATATTTCTGAAAAGAGCCCAAAGCCACTCAACATCCAGTGTAGACTTAGACCAGAGGTCAAGAAATTTTTTTTGTAAAGAATCAGAGATTTTTTTTTAAATTATACTTTAAGTTCTGGGATACATGTGCAGAATGTGCAGGTTTGTTACATAGGTATGCACGTTCCATGGTGGTTTGCTGCACCCACCAACCAATCCGTCACCTACATTAGATATTTCTCCTAATGCTCTCCCTCCCTTAGCCTCCCACCCCCTGACAGGCCCCAGTATGTGATGTTCCCCTCCCTGTGTCCATGTGTTCTCATTGTTCAAATCCCACTTATGAGTGAGAACATGCAGTCTTTGGTTTTCTGTTCCTGTGTTAGTTTGCTGAGAATGATGGTTTCCAGCTTCATCCGTGTCCCTGCAAAGGGCATGAATTCATCCTTTTTTATGGCTGCATAGTATTCTATGGTGTATATGTACCACATTTTCTTTATTCAGTCTATCATTGGTGGGCATTTGGGTTGGTTCTAAGTCTTTGTTAGTGTGAGTAGTGCTGCAATAAACATACGTGTGCATGTGCTTTTATGGTAGAATGATTTATAATCCTTTGGGTATATACCCAGTAATGGGATTGGTGGGTCAAATGCTATTAAATAATTTAGGCTTTGTGGGCCATGTAGTCTCTGTCACAACTACTAACTCTTGTTGTGCTATGTACACAGCCATAAACCATTTGTATACAAATGAGTGAGATGATGTTCTAATAAGATATTACTTACAGACATTGAAATTTGTATTTCATATAATTTTTATGTTCCACAAAATACTCATCTTTTTATTTTTTCTCAACCATTTAAGAATGGTTCTTAGGTCATAGACCACATAAAAGTAGGCTCTGAGTCAGATTTGGCCCACAGACTCTAGTGTGCTGAACCCTACTCTGTAGAGAAACTCAGGTGTGTAACCTAGGTAGCAACATTTGGGTGGTGCCTGAGGACACCTACAGAGTAAAGCACCTGGTTAATCCTTGCTTCTAACTCTAATTCTAATGGCTGAATGCAAAGGTACTTTAAGTATTATGTACAATTGTAAAGACTCTTAAGATGATGCCTTGGAGGGACAATACATATTTTTTATCTGTTCTGATATGTTTAAGGAGAATTAATGTTTTCTAAAACAAATCAAGTCTTCAAGAGTTTTCACATGCTAATGATGGAAACAGGCATTATAAGAAAGACATACATGGTAAATGTATTAGTTTGGGTTCTCTAGAGAAAGTGAACCAATAGAACATGTATATTTCTGTGTGTTTGTGTGTCTGTGTGTGTATGTGTGCATGTGTGCAAAATCCCAAGATCTGCTGCTGGAGACCCAGGAGAGCCAGTGTTATAAATTCCAGTCTGAGTCTGAGTCTCAAGGCAGAAGACTGATGTCCCAACTAAAGACAGGCAGAAAGAGAGAGGAAAGGAGAGACAGAGAGAGAGAGAATTTTTTCCTACTTACCTTTTTTAATCCATTCAAGCTGCTGATGGATTGGTTGAGGCCCACTCACGTTGGAAAGAGCAATCTGTTTTTCTCAGTATACTGATTCAAATGTTAGTTTAATTGAGAAACGCCCCCATAGATGCACCCTAAAATAATGTTAAACCAAATATACGGGTACCCTGTGGCCCAGTGAAGTTGACACATAAAATTAATCATCACAAAAACAAATGAGTTTCTAAGTCAGAATGAGATAATTGGAAGGTCTGGTTACTCTGAAGAGTAACATTAAATTGGGACCTTCAGATGAGTGAGTTAGGTAGCGGAGTCATTGGGGGTGTTGAAGGCAGGTAAGAGAAGTTTAGATGTGGGAGTTATATATCTTTGAATCTAGTACAATATTAGAGTGTAGGAAAGATCAGAAGAAGTACCTTATTTCTATCTAGTAATGTAGAAAGCCCAGGAACTCTTGGTGTCTCTCTATTATCTGGCCAGAGTAAAGCCAGCTGTAAGCAACATATAGCTGTAAGCAACTTACAGCTGGCTCTACTGTGGCCAGACAGTAGAGAGATGCCAATACTCAGGTATTTAAAGAGTAGGTCACCGGCGCTATTCAGTTTTTCAAAAACAAGAACTCTTTTTAAGTAATGAGCTTCCTGCACCTTTGTACACACTTATGCCCCAGTCTTATCTAAATAACATCTAAGAGAAAAGAATAATCCACAAGAAAAACTTTCCATCTAAGCCATATTTATGTCCTGATTTTATCCTTCAGAGCCCTTGCTTCTTGAAAAATACTCCAGGAAGAAGTCATGATGTTTTTTTCACATCATTCTTTCCATTAGATTGAGGTAGGGTAGACCTGTGACCGACCACAGGCAAGTAGTTTAAAGACTTTTCATCTGCAAGCTCTAACTTGGTTTCACTGACCTCAAGACATGTGTTTGAGAGACCATGAACAAAGGATTTCATGCCAAAAGGAGGAAACAATAAAAAGTCATCTCTATAACAGCCTTGAAAAATGCGAATTTTTTTTCAGGAATATCACTAAAATATACTTGCATAAGAACAGTTATTATTGTGGAAAAAGCAAAGCAATTTCATTGCCTTGGCACCACCTCTTTAGCATCAACGGAATACCCTTTCTCCACCACATATTTCATGTGCTATAGTAAAAGAAATCTACTGAGATTCTAGGTTTACATTTGCAGTCTTCATACACCACATGCACATTCTGATATTCTTTCATAGATGTTGTACCCATTATAACTCGTGTCCCATCACAAGAAAGTGAGTTTTAATTTTAAATATTTTAAATATGAATATCATAATTTACTGTTTTCATGTAGTATTAACGTTGTTCCTTAGAGCCCAGGCATATAATGTAGTTTCCTGACATTATAGCAGATCCATTTTTAAGGGTGGAAAAAAACCCAGTATCTTCATTACCTATGAATAATTTGGGCCCTCTGGAAATCCAGCTGTGTTCCCATAGAAACCTCGTTGGCCTAGATGTGATGTCATCGGCCAAGAAAAGCTAAAATTCAACCACTGTATTACAAGTTGTTAATTCAAGTAAATATTGAATCATCTAATTACTGATTACAGATAAAACTTTCCCCAATTCTTTAAGAAGTTCAGAAAACATCCATTAAATATGATTGGTCAATAATGAAATACCAGAGTGAGGTGGGAAGTGTTGGCTGAAATGGTGAAATTTACTATTTTTTTAAATGCAGCAAACAATTTCTGAAAATATATCTTAGTGACAAAACTATTTTAATGATGGTTATAAAAGCTAAGTACAACTTGCTAAATTAGTTCTAATCTTATCCTAACAACAGAAGGGGCTTGTAGCTATTATGTTTTCTAGAGAAAACTCAGAGGGTGCCATCATAAGGCAACTTTATTTTTCACGATGGCTGTTATCTTTAAACTTGCATTAAAGAGTAATAATTTTCTTCTAACCTTAAGTGACAGAATAAGCTTGACAGCTTAGATAATGAAAAGTCGTGCATTCACTTCTTATCACAAGAGTCTGTGTTTCGTAACATGTCCAGTCCGGTGTAATAGTAAACAACTTTGTATTTTGAGTAAGACGAAAGTTTCTGCCTTCCCTTGGAGAGAGCCTGGTAAAATCGAGAGTCCTCAGTCTGATTTGGGGAGGCCTTTAGGCAGTTTTTTTCCTTAGACAGTAATATCTCTTCAACCAACAACTAACAACTACTGTTTGAAATGGAAGGAAGCAGGGAGAAAAGTCAAGAAAACATAAAAGGTCTTCTTTGACAGACACTGGTCAGTTAGTATCAATCCTCTGTAAAGCTACTAGGACTCAAAGCTGACTTTTCTCTTGGGGCACTTTCATGGGTTCTGTGGAGACCTTCTCCCCACCCCAAATACAGGAGATGCATCCCCTTCAAATGGTTGTTTATTTCCTCCATCATCCCTGAGCATCTGGATACTCTTCCAATTTTTCTCTGCTAAATTCTCCTTAGCCCTCTAGGTAGCACTTGTGGGAAGACTTAAGAAAATTTCTCAGCCTTGTTTTTCCTTTTGTATGACCAATATCTGGTCCACGGGAATCATAGTGGCTTTGAGTCATCATGTGTGGGAGTGCAATCCTCTTGTTTCAGCTCCTTCACAGACAGCTCCAGCTTTTTACCTATGAGATGTCTCAGATATGGTAGCTAAAAAGATTAAGGAACATATCTTGAGTAATCCTGCTGTTCTCTTGAAGATCTCTCACTAGTTTAGGAGAAAGACCAGGAAGATAGGGGAGGTACCACAGTATAATAATCTCCAGGGAAGTCCTCCCTTTGATATTCAGCATTCTGTGGCCAATTCAACTGCAACCGTATCAAACTCCTGATATGAAGGAAAGGAAAGGATAACAAAACTGGTTTTTAAACAACACTTTTAGAAGTCTTGCACAGGCTATACTTCATTTTCATTTTGAAGTATGTATTTAGAATCTATTTTCTTGGGACTTCAATCAGAAATATAAAATAGTTTCCCATTTTAACACTCAGGTATAGTAGCCATTAATATTCTTATTTGGAAAATAAATTACATTCTAATAACAAATTAACACCAAATTTAATAATGAAAATAAATTTAAGTTCTGCCTAATTATGAAACTATTTTATGTGAGCACTGAGTACACTCTTAAATAATGGGATTATTAGAGTATTTGGATGTTCATCAAAATAATAGAAATTTTATGTAATTAAGTTAACTTCACTTACCAAAACAAATGAATATAGGATATTTTTAAACCATGCAATATGTTAGTATAAATGAGTATGGCAAATCTGAACAACTAGATAAATTTCCTTTCTTTGCCTACAATGACTCAACCAGATGTTTGGCTTCTGCTTTGTTATAACCTGGAATGCACCTTTGTTTGCTTCCAAATCCCTTTGTGATAACTGTGTTGTAAATATCCTTTAGAGATGAGTGTGAAGGAATGACTCTATCCTGAAACTCAAGGGCAAGTTCTGCTTCATTTAAGCTGACCACTAAAGCCATTTCCTAGCTTCATGATTGGCTAAGGGATAGGGATAGGAGACAAAATTTGGACGAACAGAGCAAAAGGAGAAGGTCATTGGTGATTTCTGGGAAAAGCACTTCCTCCTTCTTTCCAGAGAGCAATTCAGGGAGTTGCTGTCTCTTCCTAATGGACATGAACTGAGGAAAACTGTAGCCCTAGTGTTATTTTGGTAGGCATGTTGCAATTTCAGGAAAAATCAACTTCAAGTGATAACAATACTGTGAGAAACAAAAAAGAGATGAAAAGAAACCAGAATTTTCATGCCTTTTGGAGTGACTGTAATAAAATTAGCCCAAAGTATGCTCTTCCTTTGAACTCTTTAGCTATCTGAGCAAGTAAACTCCCTTTGTTCTTCAGGAAAGATGTAATAGATTTTCTGTTGCTTGCATATGAAACCATCTGGAGGGACACAATGCCTGCTCAGAACATTATCTATGTATCACTAGCAAGCTCACTATTAGAAGTATAATTGGGTGTGCATTATTTCTACCAAAGGCATGTGAGTGGTCTTAATTAAAACTGCTTCTGTATTTGTGTTCTGATCATTTATTTGCTCTACAATTGATCGGTAGGTGGTTGGTTTGACCAATTACTGCTCATGCTGTTTCTTCTACAGTCATTGTTAAAAATGCTCTAATGGACAGACTTGCAATATGGGCACCTGTGATTCTATGCTAACTTTGCTGTTGATCTCTGAACACAAGTCCTAGATGATTCTTTTTCACTCACTCCCCATGCTCTGCCACAGTATCTGTTACTGCATTTGCTCTTTTCTTCAAGATTGTACCATCGAGAGACAAAGTTTACCCTCAGTAAATAGGAGAACTGTTCAGAACTGTTCATTTAAAGAAATACACCCTGAGGTTATATACAAATAATCCTCCAGACATTTTAATAGAATAAGATTATCTCAGTGTTTTATTAATTTTATTATATCATTTCACTAAATATCTATCATTTATCTATCTTTAGTGCAATTATATCAATTTTATATAAAACTATTGCATATAACATATAAATATCTAAAATATCTAAATACTCAGAAATATCTAAAACATACAGAAATATATGTAGTATATAATGTGTGTGTGTGTGTGTATCTACACACACACACACACACATACACGTATTTATTACACAGAAAGGCTTCTGCTTTCTGGCCCCACTTTCACAGTGGGGTTTGGGGATGAACCTACATTGACACATCATCACCTTAAGTCTGTAATTTACATTAGGGTTCACTCATGGTATACATAATTTACATTAGGGTTTACTCTTGGTATACAATCTATGTGTTTTGACAAATGTATAATGACATGTGTCCAGCATTGTAGTATCACACAGAATAGTTGCATAGCAATATTTTAAAAATAGCATTTATTGGACTAATTAATCTGTCTCCAATTTTTGATTTGACAAATAGGAACTAAGAAATCTTAGAAGAGACCTTAGGGATCCCATCAACGGACTATGGTTCTGATTCATGAATGCTTAATATGCTACAAATCTATCAATGCTTCATATGGACCAGTCTCAGTAATAACAGAGATGCCAATTAAATAAATTGCAACTATGGCTTCCTATGAAAGGAAATAGAAACATAGGCAGCCTCCTTTACAGAATGGGGAAATCTTTTTATTTTGAAGGGAAAGCATATAATGCAGAAAGAAGCACAATTAAATATCCATTGCATCCAAACTGAAGTCATTGTGTAAACGAGTTGTGCACCACTATTTATTTATGAAGGTATTGAACATTCATTCTGGCAAAACAGTTTATTCAGTTTTACAGGGCATTATCATGAGTTCATTAGATTTCTATAATCTGCACTTCTTAGAGATTTTTTTCTTTTGTTGTTGTCAAGCAAGACCACGATTGAAACACTTACTCTAAAAGTTTTCTCTGACATTTATCTCTTCTACGGTAAATTGTACAAAATGTTAAGGCCTCATATATACTACAAAGCATTTATCAACTGTTGAGTAGAACCCCAAACTAGTGCTTTGTCCTTCTGGCATCACCTTCAGAGCCCACAGTTGCTGAAGAGGATTGATTTTGATCGGTGTTTTAGTCTGTTTTCTTTCGCTGTAACAAATACCATAGACTAAATAATTTCTAAAGAAAATAAATTTGTTTATTACAGTTCTGGGGGACAGAATGTCCCAGAGCAGGTGCTGGTGTCTGGTGAGGGCCTTTGTATTGCGTTGTTCCATGGCAGAAGAGCAGAAGGACAAGCATTTGCCTGCAAAAGAGAGGAGCACCAGGGGTTAGGCTCACTTTTATATTATAACAACCTGTTAATGTGATAATGAACCCATTCCCAAAATAACAAATTAATCCATTCATGAAGGCTCCACCCTCATGACCTAATCACTCCTAATGCTGTTACAGTGGCAATGAAATTTCAACATGAATTTTTGAGGGGACATTCAAACCATAGCAACCGGGAATCTAGGTTTGTTTCTTAAGCTTAATTAGTGCAATGACAGTTGTAACTCTGAAGGATATAACTCTCCTTCAACTGACAACGTAGATAAATTGCGTTATAGTAATAGTATATGTAAGATAACTCAATCATAAGTTTATTGCAGTCCACACCCTGTCAAAGACTCTCTTGAGATGCTTGATATTTGACAGTCTACCTCGCATATGAACTATTGATTCCTGTAGCTTCTCCAATTTTATCTTTTTATCAATTACATCATCTATAAATGCGGCATCTAAACTTTATTATCTTTATGCTAATTCCATACTCCTTGCTTTATTGTGATCTGCTTACTCTCCTCTTCAACTCCAATAAATATCTTTGTTTATAATTTCTGTCTGCCAACTTAGGAAACATAATCATTATGAAATGGTAAAAGAGATTTTTAGTGTGAGGGTGAGGGTGTAGAGAATACATAAACATCCTTTCTTTATAAGCTTATCCATGTTAGCCTTTAAAGGAGGAAATATGCTTTAGTAGCAGAAAAAAGTCAATTCTAAAATTGTATTTATTTTTAATTTTTGGAAAATTGTGTTCCTATGACACTAATGTATAGAGTTAGGAATGGGGTTTCTCCATGTTGGTCAGGCTGGTCTTGAACTCCCGACCTCAGGTGATCCGCCTGCCTCAGCCTCCGAAAGTGCTGGGATTACAGGCGTGACCCACCATGCCTGGCCAAACTTGTGACATTCTGAATAGTGATGCACAGGTTAACTTCTCTGGGTACCAATGTCTTGGTCTGTAAAATTAAAAGGGTAGCTAGTGGTGATTTTCATACTAGATCCGTGATTTTTGTGCCTCTTGGAGCCATAGGGACAGGAAAGAGCCTCCTATTAGCCGTTAAGAGAGAGCAGAGTAGAGAGGGCATGAGCTGGAGCTGTTGTGCTGCTTAACTTCCTCACCACCCTTTCACAAAAGTAACCAAAGTCACGTTAAACTTTACCCACTAAGTAAACTTTCTTCAGGATTGTTTTTGAATAAGGGATTCTTCAGTGTTTACAAAAATGGAATAAAAGTCTAAGAATTCTTCTAGAGTCCCATAATTCTATGAATTTATGTTTTGTCCTAAAAATCTCTTCTACATTATATTCTCCAAAAATTATGGGAGTAAGCAAAATGTTATAGGGATAACACCCAAACAAAATAGTGTATATTTGTAATAAAAATAACTATCATGTACTGAGTGTTTATGCTAAGACTTATATACACACTTAATGAATAAACCCATTTAGTGCTCACAACAGACCTATAAGATTGGCACTATAGGCATTATTTCTAAGATCACATAAATATAGAAGGTAGGATTTGAACCCAAGCTGACTTGCTCTAGAGCTCTAACATTTAACTCATTTAACTACAATTATGTATACTTTCTGTCTAATATAAGACATTAGAAGCACAAGGCAACATGTCAGTTGCTCTCAGGAATAAATAAAAGGACTGAATTATTTGGGAAAGTTATGAAAAAATGCTTAAAGTGAAGCTCTGTAGATCAAATATTATTGGCATTGCAAGATTGAAAGTGGTTGATACATTGTTTACAACACTTTGCATACACTGTTTTCTACTAAGCTGCTGAAAAGCAATACATAAATAACTAAATAATAAAATTTCAAGAGAATGAGAAAACAAGTTATAGGCTGGGAGAAAATATTAACAAAAGACAAATCTGATAAAGGACTGTTGTCCAACATATACAAAGAACTGTGAAAACTCACTAATAAGAAAACAAATAACCCAATTAAAATATGGGCCAAAGGCCTTCATAGTCACCTCACCGAAGAAGGTATACAGATGGCAAATAATCATATGAAAAGATGCTTCACATCACATTTCATCAGAGAAATACAAATTAAAACAAAAAAGAGATATCACCACAAACCTATTAGAATGGCCAAAATCCAGAACACTGACAACACACAATGTTGGCAAGGATGTGGAGCAACAGGAACTCCCATGTTTTATTGGTGGGAATGCAAAACGGCACAGCCACTTTTAAAGACAGTTTGGCAGTTTTTTACAAAACTAAGCACACTCTTACCGTGCAATCTAGCAGTCACACTCTTTGGTATTTACCGAAAAGAGTTGAAAATTTATATCCACAGAAAAACCTGCATATGGAAGTTTATAGCAGCTTTATTTATAATTACCAAATCTTGGAAGCAATCAAGATGTCTTTTGTAGTGAATGAATAAACTGGCACATCCAGACAATGAAATATTATTCAGTACTGAAGAGAAATAAGCTATCAAGCCATCAAGACATATGAAGGAAACGTAAGTGCATATTTCTAAGTGAGAGATGTCAATCTGAAAAAACTACATACTATATAATTCCAATTATTTGACATTCTGGAAAAAGTAAAACTATAGAGACAATAAAAAGATCAGTGGGTACCGAGGGTTGAAGGCAGGGAGGGATGAACAGGAAGAACATGGAGGATTCTTAGGGCAGTGAAACTATTCTGTATGCTACTGTAATGTTGGATACATGTTATTAAACATTTATCCATGCCCATACAATGTGCAACACTGAGAGTGAATTCTAATGTAAACTATAAACTTTTGGTGATTATGACGTGTCAGCATAGCCTCATCAGCTGTGACACATGTACCACTTTGGTGCAGGATGTTAATAATGGAGGAAGCTAAGCACACGTGGAGGCAAGGCTATAAACGAAATCACCACACCTTCCACTCAATTTTACTGAGGATGTAACATTGCTCTTAAAATAGTCTTTAAAAAGGAGTGGATTTAAGGGCAACACTTTAAATGTCTTTCCACAGCAATGCCAAGTCAAATTCCACTGACCGGAATTTGCAGTACTATGTTGAATATGGTGAGAGTGGGCAACTTCACCTTATTCCTGATCTTAGGGGAACAGATAATTTCAACAAAGAGATGAAAACTATAAAAAATCAAATGGAAATGCAAGAAATCAAAGGCAAGATGACAGATTTAGTTTTTAATGATTAAATATAATGTTAGTTGTGTCATGTCATATACTATATCAGGTTCAGGAAGTTATCTTCTGTTCCTAGTTTCTTGAAAGTTCTTTCCATGGAAATCATCATATCTTTGTTTGTTTTCTTTTGTGTGTTGATATGGTGAATTATATTGACAAATATCTGAATGTTAAATTAGCCTTTTTAATTATTTCATTATACCTTACTTTAACCATGATATATTATTATTTGTAGATATTATTGGATTTTTATTTGCTTATAATTTATTGAGGTTTTACATCTGTATTCATGAGTGAAATAGGTCTGAAATTTTGTTTTCTTGTAATACCTTTGTCTATTTTTTCTGTAAGCGTACATCTTAGCCTCATAAAGTGAATCAGGGAGTGCTGTCTCCTCCACTACATTCTGGGAAAGTTAGTGTAGAATTGGTATTATTTCTTAATTAAATGTTTGGTAAAAGTCACTGGTAAAGCCACCTGGTCCTAAAGTTTTCTTTCTGGAAGTACATCGCTTACACATTCAATGTTTTAAATAGAGATTAGACAATTTAGGTTATTTATTGGATAAGCTTTGGCAGTTTGTGTCTGTATTAGTTTGCTAGGGCTGCCGTAAGAAAGTACCACACACTCGTGGATTAAGCAGTGAAAATTTATTTTCTCACAGTTCTAGAGGCCAAAAGTCAGAGTTCAAGGTGTTGACCAGGTTGTTTCTTCTGAGGCCTCTCTTCTTGGCTTGTAGGTATCTATCTTCTCTGTCTATCCACACATCATCATCCCTTAGTCCAGGTGGTTTATGTCATAATCTCCCCTTGTTTTTAATTTTTTTTAATTTTTAACTTTTGTGGGTACATAGTAGGTGCATATATTTATATGGTACATGAGATGTTTTGATACAGACATGCAATGTGAAATAATCACGTCATGGAGAATGAGATATCCATTCCCTCAAGCGTTTATCCTTTTTTGTTACAAACAATCCAATTATGCTCTTTTAGTTATTTTTAATGTACAATTAAGTAATTGTTGACTGTAGTCACCCTGTTGTGTTATCAAATAATATGTCTTATTAATTCTTCTAGTTTTTTGTACACGTTAACCATCCCCACCTGCCCTCCAGCCTCCCAGTACCCTTCCCTTACTAGCGCACTAGTTATATTGCATTAAGGCTCACCTATATGAGTTTATTTTACCTTAATTATCTCTATTAAGGCCCTATCTCTAAATGTAGTCACATTCTGATGTACTGGGGGTTGGGACTCCAACATACGAATTTTGAGGTGACACAATTCATTCCATAACAGTGTCATTCAAGGAATTTGTCTACTTCATCTAAGTTGCCAAAATTATGAGTATAGAGTTGTTCATAGAATTCCTTATTAAACTTTCATTCTGTAGAGTTTAGAGTTGTGCCTCTTCTTTTATTCTTGCTGGTGGCATTCCGTGTCTTTCCTTTCTTCTTGATCAATGGGGTCACATATTTACCAATTATACTGTCTTTTCCAAGAAACAGCTCATAGTTTATTTTGTCTATTGTTTTTCTGCTCTCAATGTCATTGACTTCTGATTTTATCTAAATTATTTTCTTCTGTCTAATCGCCCTGGGTTCAGTTTTCTCTTGTTATATTTTCTTAAGCCTGAAACTTAGATCACTGATTTGTAATCTTTTTAAATATGGATACTTAATGCCACAAATAGCCCTCTAAGCATTGCTTTAGCTGCATCCAGTAGTATGCTAGGTTCAACTTATACTGGCTCATGAGAGCTAATTGTGGAGTCTCTGCCCAACTCCATTTTCTGTGATGTCAATCATGATGGAAACATTTACAACATGAAAACTGGCAAATGCTACAAATCTGTATCTTTTTTTTTCCCAGAGAGCTGACTGTTGAACATTTACTATGACGGTGTTCTCATATGTCCTATTAATTTTGGTAGATCATGTTTTCATTTTTACTTAAGCCAAAATATTTTCTCATTTCTCTTTTGATTTCCTCTTTGGCTCATGAGTTATTTAAAAGGGTGTTGTTTAATTTGGACATATTTGAACATTTCCCCGGATATCCTTCTGTTACTAATTTCTAGTTTATTTTACTCATAATCCAAATACATACTTTGTATAATTTCAATTTTTAAAAATTTGTTAGGATTTGTTTGTAATTAAAATATAGTTTACTTATAGTCTAGAGTGTTCCATGTGCATTTGAAATAATAATATATCAAACTATAGTTAGATGGAATAAAAATATCTGTTAGACCAAGCTAGGTCACAGTGTGGTTTAGTTTTCTATATCTTTTAAGTTTTCTTTTTATTTGTTCTATCAATTACTAAGAAAAGAGGGTTGAAGAATTCAACTATGGGCATAAATTTGTTAATTTCTTCTTTCAATTTTAAAAAGTTTTTGCTTTATACATTATAAGGTTCTATTATTAGATCCATACACATATGGCATTGTTATATCTTCCTTATGGATTAATCCCTTTATCATCATGTAATGTTCTATATTTCATTTGTTTAGTAATTGTTTTCAAGGTTCATTTATGTTATAGTTGTACTTCATTTCTTTTTATGGCTGAATATTATTTCACATTTTGTTTATTCAGTAATCCATTGATTGGCATTTTGGTTGATTTAACTTTTTATTTTTTTTACTTTTAACCTGTTTCTTTCATACTTTAAGTGAGTATCTTTCAGGTAGCATATAACAGCATACAAGTGTATCTTCCTTTTACATATTCTGGCACTCTCTTTCCTTTTAATTAGTTTATTTTCATCATATTAATTATGGTATAATTGTATTAACATTTCTTATCTTCTTAGATGCTTCCCTATTTGTTATATATGTTTCTATTTCTCTTATTTCTTTGGGATTGGGTTTTCAATGATTCGTTTGTCTTTATGATTGTCTTATTATTTATATCTGTCTGAATTTTTTTTTAGTGGTTGCCATTGGGTTTATAATGCTCATCTTTAATCAAAATATGCCTTCTAAAAATTTTATACTACTTCATATGCAGTGTAAGGACATAATAACAGGAAACTTCCACTTCTTTCCTCTCATATTTTGTGTCATATTTCTCATAAATTTCTTTTGACATATTTTATAAATTCATTGCAACTATGTTTGCTTGTGACAATTATCTTTTAGAAAAACTAAAATAAGAAAAAAATGAATTTTATGTTTATCTTGATTACTAGCTGTTTTTTGAGACAGGGTCTCATTCTGTCACCCAGGCTGGAGTGCAGTGGTACCATCTCAACTCACCACAACTTCTGCCTCCCAGGCTCAAGCAATTCTCATGCCTCAGCCTCCCAAGCAGCTGAGACTACAAGCATGGGCCACCACGCCCGACTAATTTTTTGCATTTTAAGGAGAGACATGGTTTTGCCATATTGGTCAGGCTAGTCTTGAGCTCAGGCAATCTTCCTACCTCAGTCTCCAAAAGTACTAGGATTACAGGAGTGAGCCACCGCCCCTGGCCATTTATCCAAATTTCTTTTTGTCATCATATTCCTCTGCCTAAAGAACTTCCTCTAACATTGTAGTGCAGGTCTGCTGGCAATGAATTCTCTCTCTCTCTCTCTTTCTCTCATTCTTTAATTTTCCATTGTATTTTTGAAAAATATTTTCACAGGGCATAAAATTCTCACTTGACCATTTTTTTGTCTTTCAACAGTTTAAAGATGTCACTCTATTGTATTCTGGATTGTAAAATTTATGATAAAAATGTTTTTGTTATTCCTATCTTTGTTCCTCTAGATGTAATATATTTTATTTTCTGGTTGTGTTTGATTTTTCAGAAGTTCGAATATGATATGTCCAAGGATTTGTGTGTGTATTATGTGCTCATTCCTGTTGTTAGTCTCTGAGCTTATTGTATTTGTGACTTCATGGATAAAAAATTCTCTGCCATAATACCCTCAAATTTCATTTGTTACTTTATTTTCTCCCTCCAAGATTTCAATTATGCATGTTAGGTTGTTTGGTGTTTTTTTCACAGATTTTGAATATTCTGTTTTTTTCTTCCTTGTGTTCTTTGATTGACTTTTATCCTTTATCTCCAATTTTACAATTTTACTTTCAATTTCACTTCAGTTGTCAGTCTAATGATGAGCTATCAAAGACATTTTCATCTCTGTTACCTTGTGTGTGTGTGTGTGTGTGTGTTTCGGTGGTGGTGTTAGCATTTTCACTTGATTTCTTCCTTATAGTTTCATCTCTTTGATGAAATGATCTATCTGATCATGTCTGTTGTCCACCTTTTTCACTAGAGCCCTTTACATATGTATCATCATTAAATTAATCTTCCTGTTGGATAGTGACAACATCTGGGTCATGTCTGTGTCTGGTTCTGTTATTTTTTCTTGCTTCCTTGTGTGCCTTATACTTTTTGTTGAAAGATATGCCATTTTTGGTAGGAAATGCAGAGAAGTAGCATTTTTGCTTGGAAATGGGTTTGCCTTGTTTTTAGGCAGGCCTTTATTAGTATGAGTTATGTCATTCCTGTTTGGAGTTGGACAGAATATAGGCTTCTAATTCTTCCAAAGCAGTCCTCTGTAATAGAAATATAATACATGGTACATACATGATTTTAAGTTTTTAGTAGTGTTGTTTTCAAAAGTAAAATAAAAATGCAGCATATCCAAAATACTGTCATTATGACATGCAGCTCTACTCACATTTCAAGTACTGAATAGCCACATGTGGTTTGTGACTATAATATTGGACCACAAAATTTGAGTATTTTCTCTTTTAGAATGGAGGTTTGTTTGCTAGAGAGTTGTTCTCAATGGTTTTTCCACCATCACCTTTAGGTTTTCTTTTAATACCTGTCCTTGGAGAAGTGTTCGTTCTACATTTTTGACGTTCCCCTAGGAGTACACTGCTGTTACTTGTTTCTCTGTGACTGGTGGTAGGCACTAGGGGAACATTCTCCGGTATCTGGTCTAGCTTCATTCTTAGGCAATCACTTTGTCTGCATCTCAGGGATAGAGCCTTCTCAAGGATTCTTCTTCTCCCTTCAATAGGCTGGGCCCAGTATATATTTCTTTTCCTCCACAAGGGTGAGGGAATTTTTGTTGTTGTTGTTGTTCCCTTCCCTCAACAACACTGGGTCATTATCTGCACCTTAAGGATGATGATATTTTCTTCATTTTCCAGAGTCTTAAGGTCTTTGTCATGGAGAGATAGGAGAGAAGGATCCAGGTAGGCCTTCATGCCTTTCTTGCAGGGCTGCTGTTCTGTTCCTACAGGCCCAATAGAGACATTCTCAAGATTTTCGCCCTGCCCCCAGTCAGGTGTGGTGGCATCCAGTGAGGTTTGTGAAGAGTCTGGAAGTGGGTCAAGCTCCCCAAGTGTTTTTGGTTCCCAAGGGCTGTATGCTGTCACAAGAGTTCACACTTCACCTTTAGCAAGCTGCTCAATTTTAGTAAAATTTGTCTCACTGGCTTGAACCGCACTGGGTGTCTAGCATCTGCCTTGGCTCATCAGAGGCTAGTGTGCTCCTTAGAAACACTTGTTTTTCCTTAGATTTGAGGTTAGTTGGTTGCTTTGTGACTCAGCTATCTAGTAGATTCAAGAACCATTGTGATTTTTGCAGATTTTCCTATATATATTTTTAAACTTAAAGGTGAAAGTTACACTACTTTCAGCTTTCTGTATAGCAGGAGGAAATGGGAATTCCTTGATGCTTATTTTTGATAAGTATAACTCTCCTATTCCCAAGGAATCTCTCATGCATTTTGCTGAAAATCATGGATATGCAGAAAGTAAAGCCTAGCTTTCAAAGGATTCCTTAAGTCATAGTTTATTATGCTTTGCTGTATTAAGAAACAATGTGCTTTTGTTTGTTTTTCAAATATAAATTATTTGTAAAATATTTTTACAAATAGTTATTTATAAAATAATTTTATGAATAATTGTTTATTTATAAAATAATTTTATGAATAATTGTTTATTTATAAAATAATTGTTTAACAAATAAGAATATTTGTTAAATATTCCTTTTTATCTCATACTTTCTCCTTCAGAGAAGCTGATATCCAGATAAAAGGAGGACTGTGCCTTACCCCACTTCCAGATATATTAGAAATCAATGATATAGACATTTCTTTGTGACTGGAGAAATGAGAGTTTGATCAGTGTCATTGGTGAACAAGCAAAGTAAGACCAAGCAGTGTCAATCTTTGTATCCTCTTAGACATCTGAAGTCGTGCCATCTGATAGGGTGACTTATGATTGGGTATTCAGGGTTGATCCAATTTCATTGTTTTAAAAGGGCGTAAGTACAGACTACATACTCAAGATTTATGTAGCCAGCTATGCTGGGTGCTGAACATAAATGTTTGAAAAGTATTTGGACAAATTGTTTCTAATCTGACACATTTCACCTCCAGGTATTGGTTGTTGCAATGACCCCTGGTTACAAATCACAGCTGCTAACTAATGGGCACTATGAGCCTGTGGCTTCACTGACACCATCATTTTTTGTGTGTATTTTATGTTGCTTTTGCTGGAGCGTGCGTGACAAGTTAGATCCAATCTGTCTGCTCAGCAACAAGCAAAACGACAAACACAATGTAGGAAATATTGTTCACATTTCCAAGATTGTTTTCTATCATTTGGTTTTACTAATATGCTAACATTCAGAACTGATAAATAAATGAAAAATGGATAGGACCTTGAAAATGGATGATTTTTATGATAACTATAAGCTGACAGCATTATTTTTAAGTGGACAGTTGTTTGCATTCACATTGGTTATTCATTTTATATTTAATTCACTCACCTGTCTCGAAAAGGTTCCAATGCTGTGAAATAAATTAGCTGTCACATTTTACACCAGTAGGTAGTAGAGGAGCTGCCTCCATTTCTGGAGCTGGGTTTTATAGAAAGAGGTGGACATGTGATATGACTGGTATTTTGTTTCATTATCTAAAAAATTTTTTTAGAAATGAAGAAAAAGGGTACATACCCTTCAGTAGACAGTGTTCTTCCCACTACAGTTGCTGACATTTTGTGGAAGACTTTCTCTGTAAGTTAGAGGTGAATTTCTGTGAATTGTATATCCTTAATTATTCTTATTGGGAGGTGTAACTTTTTCTTTTTCCCTATGACTGCCAAATCCCTTTTCCACAGTCGTACAGCTGTGCTTGGGAGATACTCTGTTTGTTTCTTTAAGTTGAAGTGAAGTGGACAGATTTATGATTTTAATGAAATATCTTAAGCACAGGAAATATGCATTTAACACATTTTATGCTCTTTCCCTAATATACACCCTTGCCTCTCCCACTTTTCACAAAACTCCTTGTAAATAGAAGGTTAAGCCTAAAAAATATGCCCAATAAGTGCACATTGCATTAATAATTCAGTTCACGTGAGTATAGGAAACTCTGCTAATGATAACATTTGACTATGAGATTCTTCCTTAACCTTCATACCTTTCCAAAAACCTTCTAAGTTTGACTCCAGAGAATGCAAGAACTAAAGTATCATGCCATTCTTCTACAAAAGACTTATAAATATTCACCATTGTGGCTGTTATTAATATTCTTTTGTTTTAAAGAGAAAGGTATCAGCTCCTCTCATCTCAGAGCAAATAACACAACTGTAAAAGCTGTTGCCAAGCAACCTGAATTCACAGCTCAGATGAGCTGAATTGTTTATATCCATATGTGGATAAAACTGACCCACTCCTTCTCTAAAAAATGTATCTACGAAGTCTTTGAGATATTTCCACTAATATTTTAGGCTGTAGGTCATGGCATTACTATTCTGTAGGAGGTTCTGAAATTAACACACACACTATTTACACTGTGGCATTGCAATTGCCATATTACATTATAACTATCTGGTTTGGGGTCTGTTTCCCCATTGAACTGTGAGTTCCTTGCGGGCAAGTATTGTGTTCTACTCATCATACAGGCAGGTTCTTTATACATAGCCAGGACTTCATCAGTGTTTGACGGATGCATGAAAAAAAATGATTTTATGGCAGTGTCTGTGCTGTACACTTTCTACAAAAATATTTTCTTACTAGAACCTGAAAGAAAGAAGGAAACTGTTCAATTTAAAAATCTACCAATATGAAATTATAATAAGCACAAACTGAAGCATTCAGGTAAAAATATTAGAATTATAAACACATTTTAGAATTAAAAGAAACTTTGTGGGACATTTAATCTAATGGTTCTCATCTGAATCACACCTGGAACTTATAAGTTCTGAGTGACAGTTTGAAATGAGGTATCCTTTTTTTAAAGTTCCCCCAGGAGATTCAGGAACCGAATTATCACTGATGTAGTCCAACAGTCTCCATTTGTGGTGGAGAAAATGGCCCCAGAGGAGTGAGAACCGCGAGGTCATGAGAAGAGCACAAGCTCTTGGGTCACCTGCCTATCAAGTGCTGTCTGACTGTAGCCATCTGTTCCTCACTGTCTATAAAATGGAAATAATACTTACTTGTGAGATGTCTGGGGAAACTTAATGATATGACCTGAGTAGTACCTTAGAACCATGCTGGTGGGAACCTGGCAAGGACCATCTCTTCCCTTCACAATATCCTCTGAGTTGCAAACACGTTGTGAAGAGAACCTTTGTTGGCTGACTTCCAAACACTTCAGGGCCATGTAGAACTGCACAGGATACCTCTGGCTCCGACGTTTTGACTGGAAAGGAGCAAGCATTAATCATATCTGTCAGGATCCCTGCAGAATACTCATGAAGCATCATCCAAAAGGGTAAATTAAGAGTGTTAATAAAAGACTCTTTTCAAAGGTGTGGAGAGGTTAAGGGAACCACCGAGAAACTGTGAGGCAAGGCAGGGTTACCAGACCAAGGGGTCAGAGTGGTTACTGGAAACTGGTACTATCTGTGGCTGCAAGAAATGGATTCCTGGCAGGAGCCGAATCCAAATGAGAGGAACAGAGCTACTGGCCAGACTGCAGCCTGGCAGGAAGGGAGCCAGGAAAAGAATCTCCCTCTCCTCCTACTCTCTGATTTTCTACTGGCAGTCACATTGGCTAAGTTAGAGAAGGAGGATGCCCATCCAAAGCAATTCTAAGGGTCGATCTCTGGTGACACAGAGCAGGATGAAGAAGGATGGAGAAGGCTCTGGAAGGGAAAATAGAACATATCTAGGCAATTTCCAGTCTTCTACTTTATGCTGGGTACTTCTTAAGCAGGATGTCTTTACAACACGTTTTCCTTTGAGGCTTATTCAGTTGAATATAAATTACCTAAAAATGACTGACATTGTGGTACAGTCTTCCTTGCCAGGAATTTACATGTATACCTACTAACTCTACCATGAATAAATGTTCCTAGGCAATGAAACCAAAACTTGACTACTGAATGTGGGTCCCCTGGAGAAGAGACACAGTTTTCAACTGAACACAAGGCCCCTTTGTTGGAGTAGATTCAGGAGGGAAACCAGCCTGCAGGGTCTACTTGCCAGGGATGCAGAATAACCAAAATCTATGCCTGCCTCAGCAGCTGCCTGATTTTCCTGAGCCTTCTGTTCACCACTTTGTTTTCAAATTTATCCATCTAAGAAATGAGAAGAACACCTGTGCCTCATTACACGATTGAGATTTTTGAGGGAAATGAGGATCATTCTTATGGAGGAAAGATACTGTCTACTTAAATGCAAAGTTGAAGAGGGAGGCATTCTGCTGGTGCTAATTTTCTTCAACAAATGAGACATGTATAAGATACCGGATGCTTTGTTACCTTTACTAAACCTTTCTTGGGAACCTGGAGACTGAGAGATGAATAAGGTTGCCTCTACCTTTGAGGAGTTCATGGCCTTGTGGAAGGAATCAGAAATGAAACATTCCTTAAAAGGGAATAATATTGGATTGAAGATCTTGGTATTCTTTTGTAATATTTTCCTGCATTTATTTTATTTAATGGTACATGTATTTATTTTTGTAAATGATGGTCTCCATACACTCTTTCAGCACTTCACATGCATTGGGGTTGCCAAGCAGTCCCTCTTGGCTCCACTCTTCCCTGGCAATTCCCTCCCTTAGGTTCCCAAGGTTCACTAACTGTTTAATATCCATGCCTTGGTTCATTTCTGACACTATTTGATTCTCCACCAGCTTTCAGCCTTGTTCTGAATAATTTATCCTAATTCAGTTTTTTATTCTTTTATGTTATATTTCTGTAAGAGCCCTACTCAGTATCTTCATCCCCATTTCCACTTGGCAGAAGAGAGATTTTATATAGTGGTTTTATAAACCTATAAAATACCTACTGGGCACCTGCAGATAGTAAATATTCTGTTACTCTTTTCTTTTTGTCCAGTGGTGAAGGTTTCTGACTGTTCAGTAACCAGGATGTTAGGACCAATAACCAGGGAAGCCTTAGGCTTCTAAAAATTTAGTTATGAAGTATCTTACAGCAATATCAAAAGGACACAAGGACCTGTTTATTGACTTGAATGTGAGCTGGGGCTGAAAAGGAATAGTATTCCAAGGAGCAGCATGTGTAAAAGGCTCAGAGTCAGGAATGGGCAAGCTGTGTTCAGGAGCACAGTGACAGCGTCACCCTATATGGGGTAAAGAGCTCCAGGTGAGATGTGATTACACCACCTACAATGTATTGTGTGACTACCATGTGTCTAGAGCTTTGCCAGATTGTTTACATATATGAGCTCTAATCCTCACAGCACAGAAACCTGTGTCACACAGCTAGCAAGCAGTAGAGCCCTCTTCCATACTCAGCTCTGTCTGCTTTCAAAGCCCAAAATTACATCATGGCAGTTTGCTGCCTAATTTCCTAAGTAATATAGGATTGATGAAGGAGGACCAGATGTTGAGGATTTTTGAGAACCAGAAACAGAGTATGGAAAAGACCTGGTAGACTTTAGACACCAATCTTCCTGTGAATAATTTATGGAAGAATATTTTCTAAACTGATCACATGCCACCCACCCAGATTCTCAAATGGTTAAACATTTTCCAGTTTTTTGACTTTGAAAATACTTTTCAATCAGCTTCTATAAAGCCAGTTGCATGAAATTCCTGTGCTCTGTCAACACCCTTCTGAATCTGGTCATTACTTTTCTCTATTCATTACCTGAGAGGTAGTAGGGAAAATACAGAAAATGAACAATGGGTAGCTTCCACCGTACCTCCGTCTATATTGCAAGCTCTTTGTTGTAATGCCGCTCTATCTGAAGGCCTAGAATATTTTCCCTTCTCCATTTCCCCTCCTCTTTAAAAAATAATTTTACAGCACACCAGACATGAGAGACTTTGTAATGATTCCATCTGAGATATAGAAATTGCTTAACATAGGGAAGTGAATGCTTGTGGATTCATGTTAGCCTTGTTTATCTATGGAGAATACATATGCTACTGTGTGTGTGTTATTTAGGTTAAGCTATAACCCATGTACTTCAAGCATTCTAATCAGTTATGCTTAGTCCCAGAGAGTTCACCTGACCTTTAATTAAGTAAGCCAGAGGCAGCAGCAACAAACCTTTCAGCAATCCAGATCTTAACAAAGGAACCTTGGCTAAAAGACATATTGAATGCAAGCCATGAATTTATGTTAGTGAAACTGTTGTCTTAATTAGCATGAAGAGTGTCATAAGTGGCCTTTCATCAGTGAAATAAAATGTATTCACAATATACGCATCAGCTAAAATATGTTAAAGATGCTCTAAGTAGGGTTTAAGTATCTAGTAATGTCTGTAGTCAGGACCTCAAGAAAGTTCCTGTACTCAGTTCCTAAGTGGTACTCTGTCCAGCCATTACTTTAGGAGTGTTTCTGTTTTCTTAATGGAAACCAGAGGAGTAACAGAATCCTATCTCTGGAATGTTCTTGTGTCTGCCTTGAGTAATTCTTTCATGCCAGAATTATAGAATAGTCAGAGCACCTAAAAATGACGAGAATGGGGGCTTCTTTTACAGAATACAATGTAAGAACAGTTCTGCCTTCTTTGTTATTGGGAGTGATTTTCAAAGGGGAGGGAGTGTACGAATAGGGTGTGGGTCACAGAGATCACGTGCTTCATAAGGTAATAAAATATCACAAGGCAAATGGAGGCAGGGCGAGATCACAGGACTGGGGTGAAATTAAAAATGCTAATGAAGTTGCATGTTCCACTTTGCGCGCATCGTCATTGATAACATCTTATCAGGAGACAGGGTTTGAGAGCAGACAACCGGTCTGACCAAAATTTATTAGGTGGGAATGTCCTCATCCTAATAAGCCTGGGAGCACTACGGGAGACTGGGGCTTATTTCATCCCTTATCTACATCCGTATAAGCAAGACATTCCCAGAGCAGCCATTTCAGAGACCTCCTGCTAGGAACACACTCTCTTTCTCCAGGCTGTTCCTTGCTGAGAAAAAGAATTCAGCGATATTTCTCCTATTTGCTTTTGAAAGAAGAGAAATATGGCTCTGTTCTGCCTGGCTCTCAGGCAGCCAGACCTAATGGTTACCTCCCTTGTTCCCTGAACATAGCTGTTATCCTGTTCTTTTTTCAAGGTGCCCAGATTTCATATTGTTTAAACACACATGCGTTATGAACAATTTGTGCAGTTAACACAATCATCACAGGGTCCTATGGCGACATACATCCTCAGCTTATGAAGATGACAGGATTAAGAGATTAAAGTAAAGACAGGCATAGGAAATCACAAGAGTATTGATTAGGGAAGTGATAAATGTCCATGAAATCTTCACAATTTATGTTCAGAGATTGCAGTAAAGATAGATGTAAAAAATTATAAAAGTATTAATTTGGGGAACTAATAAATGTCCATGAAATCTTCACAATTTATGTTCTTCTGCCATGGCTTCAGCCAGTCCTTCCATTTGGGGTCCCTGACTTCCAGTAACACTTAGTAGTAAAAGTCTATTCAGTAAATGTCTAGGTGTTTGGCAGAGGGAGGTAACCCTCAAACACCTCAGATTTTGGGGGTACACTGTTACAAATAAAAAGAACCAAAAAGTTGTTCGATCAGTTGGCAACAGTTACCTTTCCTTCTATTCCAGCTACTTCATTGGCTAGGCAGGGTTTTGGGGTAGCCTACGAATCAGACCAGTACTGATAAATTCTTATAGATATATTTGTTTTAAGTGCTAGTTAACCGTGTGTAATAGAAGTTTTGTGTCAAACTCCTTGCTAGGTTGGAGACAGCCCATAGTAGCAAATTTTTTATTTCCTAGCAACCCCTAATAGTCCTGATTAGCAAGCTCTCATTTATTTACTCAGTTTGGGAAATAGAGCAAACCAGACATGCAGCCATGAATTCACTAATCATTCTGTACTGTGGCCATCAGCAAACCTTTGGGTAGTTCTCAGCTACTGCTGATAATTCAGAATAGAGCAGTTAGCTATTGCAAATTTGATGACTGTGCCTGTTTTGCCACTTCTGTTCTCAACTTAATTGATAGTTGCTGCCTTTATTATGAATTATTAACAATAAGAGTGAATTTTGTTGTTTGGTAAAATGATAAATTGTTCTTTTGTTCTCAAGGTTAATTGCAGTCCCTATGCCCTGTTTACGCTTTAATGACTCCCAATGGGAGCAAGCAAACAAACAATTGAAAATATAAATTTAATTGTATAGAAATGTAGCATAAAATAAAGATAAAAAATTCATTTGTGTTCAGGGGCAAGAATGGTGATATAAATGTTCAAGAGATAGGTTTAAGCTCATACAAAAAAGTAGGAAGTGTGGCAGCAACAAAAATCATTTCTACTTCTTTTCTTCCTGAACTGTTCAAGTACAAACAGTCTCTGGGCTCAACAATTATACCAGGCAAAACATTAGGCATGAAATTGATGTTTTCTAAAATTTCGAGGTCTCTACAAATAAACACCTTGATAAAGAAATGAATATTCTATGTGCTTAAAAATACTTATCATAATTACTATTTATTGATACTGTTACCAAAAGTGATGCAAAGATTGAAATAGGTGGTTTTAAAAGTCAAGGACAGATGATCAGATTTTATACAGGTTGAGATAATTATAGCAAGATTGTAAAGAGTAGTTAAATATTCAAAACCTCCATTTTCCCACCACAAACATATAGTGAATACATTCATTTTCTCAGAGTGCCTACACTTCATAATTTCAAGATTAATGTTCATATGACAATTATTCATTATAGTTAAAAGTAAAATATTATTGAGAACCCTCTAAGGAACAAAATTCTTTTCTAATAGCTATAAACCAACTGTTTAAATCTTACAAGAAAGAACTTTCATTTTCAACTGTTTATTATTTGTGGTCTTAGTGTCTTTCAAAGGATGTGACTTGTGAATATTTCTCTTAGCAATAAATAAGATAGAATGGCTATTTTATTAAAATGTGTTCTGCAAGCCCTGTTTCAATAGCATAACTTGTCTCAATCTTCCACAGTTCCTGCTGTTAAAAATATGTAGCTTCTGATGTACACTCTTATTCTAAACATAGATAAATTAAATGATGCTTATAAATTTTAAATTCTACAAATATTAGAGTCAACAACAACAAATGAACAGGGCTGTCTCTTTGTGCTGTCTCTTTGTGCTTGAAGTCTTGGCCTGTAACATTCCAGGAGGAAATTCTCGATCACTAGCAATTATACTCCAGAGAGCAGGCATTTGGACCAATTTGCCTTCAACAACTTAGCAACAGATGAGTCTGTACCTACTACTCAGATGACACTGCCAGGGCTTGACCAGAGTAGTTTGCTGTAGCTGAGAGCTTTGGTGACAGATTCTTTTGATTGGAAAGTTGGTAAGATTCCTAGATCAGGCTGCTATGGAGGGGCAGGGCTCAATGGGGACCTCGCCAGCCAGGTGAGGTGGCTGATGGCTCTTTGTAATAGCTTTGGAAGGTACAGCTAATGATCTGTAGGAGTCAGTCTATGGATGTACACTCTCAGCAAGAGAAGATCAAAGGCTAGATTATGCTGAGAGCCAAGGGTTAAGTACTATTTATTAATAGCTATACCTTGAACGGAATCCACAGAAAGGTCAGAGACTCTCACCGAGAGTGGGAAGTTCACCATGTTCTATCACAGCCTGTCTGTTTCATATCTGCTATTTCTAGAGAAATGTGTCATCTAAAATGCAATGCAATGAAACAATACAGGCTTTGCATTATTTTTTTAAATCCAATACATGAAATAGGTATCTGGATAATAGCAGGTTCTTGATACATATTGTACTTTGATGAAACCAGATATATTAACAGAGACTGTTTTGGTTCCAAGTTATAAAAGTTTTTGAGCTAACAGGTGAAAATGGTGAATTTACAAGGTATCTGGATAATAATAGGTTCTTGATATACATTGTAGTTTGATGAAACCAGTTATATTAAGGGAGTCTCTTTTGGATCCAAGTTACAGAAAGCTATTTGAGCTAACTGAGGTGAAAATGGTGAATTTATAATATGGGGGAAGGCCACATTCAGGAATCAGGAAAATAACTGGTATGAGGGACATCGGTATCAATAGGATGTTCTCACATTCCTGCTCCCATGCAATATACTTCCCTCTCTCTGTAGGCCAGTTTCTCTCCTTCTTCAGTCCACAAGGTGTAACACACGGCCCTCAGTAGGCAGCCATGTTTACATGAGACAGGTAGGGTCAATCTGCTGCTGAGAAAAGATTACTTTCTCAGTCCTCATTCTAAATTCTCTGGGGAGGGAGGCTGTGTGTTACATCTTGGGATCAAATACCCATCTGTGGGGCCACTTATCTGGCAAGGGTCATATATCATTAGTGACCCGGCTGCCACTAACCTCGTGATACAGCTGCATGGTACAAGGAGCGGGGAGGCAGCTTTTAGAAAAAGGCAAGTGAAACAACTTGAAAATAAGTAGCCTGCTACTTTAGAGGAATCAATGTTAAAGCAGTTTAAGAGATGTACATATGGCTGGGTGCAGCAGCTCATGCCTGTAATCCCAGCACTTTGGGAGGCTGAGGCGAGTGGATCACTTGAGGTAAGGAGTTCAAGACCAGCCTGGCCAACATGGTGAAACCCTGACTCTAGTAAAGATACAAAAATATTAGTCGAGCATGATGGGGCATGCCTGTAATCCCAGCTACTTGGGAAGCTAAGGCAGGAGAATCATTAGAACCCGGGAGGTGGAGATTGCAGTGAGCCAAGATTGTGCCACTGCTCCCTAGCCTGGGTGACAAAGCAAGACTCCATCTCAAAAAAAAAAAAAAAAAAAAGGAAATGTGTGTGTGTGTGTATATATATATATATAAAATTACATATTATATGTAATATAACCATATAACGATATATACTGATATATATTATATGTTACAGTATGCTATATCACTAATATAGTATATATAATATATACATATATGATAAAATCTGCCTACACTTTAGAGCCTCATCAAGTTGTACTAAGAATGGAAGAACCTCTATTAGATGTTTCCCTAGGAATCTTTTGTTGGATGCTGGGTCTTAAGAATTGGGAAGGATGCTCTGTTCTGGGGGAAATACTAGATCTTTAGACAAAAGCTTTCTGCTTAGTAAGCCTTCCTCCTTTGCTTCCTCCCTTCCTTTCTCCCTCCCTTCCTTTTCTTCTTTCCTTCTTACAGGAGCAACCCATACCAGTGTAGCTGCTTTCATTCTAAAAAGCCCTATTGTGATAAGCCCTTAGGCATGGTGAATGAGAAGAGTTACAAAGATACAAGAAAAGCTGTATAAATTACTGTCAAGATAGGTGGCTTGGATTGTGATATGGTTTGGCTCTGTGTCCCACCCAAACCTTATCTCAAATTGTAATGTCCATGTATCGAGGGAGGGACCTAGTAGGAGGTGATTGCATCATGGAGGTGGTTTCTCCCATGCTGTTCTCGTGATAGTGAGGGAGTTCTCATGAGATCTGGTTATTTGATAAGTGTCTGGCACTCCTTGCCCCACTGCTGCCATGTAAAGAAGGTCCTTGCTTCCCCTTTGCCTTCTGCCATGATTGTAAATTTCCTGAGGCCTCCCCAGCCATGCAGCACTGTGAGTCAATTAAACCTCTTCTGTTTATAACTTACCCAGTCTCAGGTAGTATCCTTATAGCAGTGTAAAAATGGACTAATACAAAGAATTGGTACAAAGAGTGAGGTAAAATGTGGAAGCAACTTTGGAACTGGGTAACAGGCAGAGATTGAAACAGTTTGGAGGGCTCAGAAGACAAGAAGATGTGAGAAAGTTTGAAACTTCCTAGAGACTTGTTGAATGGTTTTGACCAAAATACTGATAGTGAGATGGACAACAAAGTCCAGGTTGAGATGGTCTCAGATGGAGATGAGGAACTTATTGGGAACTAGAGCAAAAGTCACTCTTGCTATGCTTTAGCAAAGAAATTTTCAGCATTTTGCCCCTGCCCTAGAGATCTGTGGAACTTTGAACTTGAGAGAGATGATTTAGGGTATCTGGCAGAAGAAATTTCTAAGCAACAAAGCATTCAAGATGTGACCTGGCTTATTCTGAAAGCATTCATTTACATGCATTCACAAGAAAATGGGTTGAAATTAGAACTTATGTTTGAGAAGGAAGCAGAGCATAAAGATTTAGAAAATTTGCAGCCTGACCATGTGGTAGAAAATAAAACCCCGTTTTCTGGGGAGGAATTTAAGCCTGCTGCAGAAATATTCCTAAGTAATGAGGAGCTGCATGTTAATAGCCAAGACAATGGGGAAAATGTCTCCAGGGCATGTCACAGACCTTCACATCAGCCTCTCCCATTACAAGTCTAGAGGTCTAGGAGGGAAAAATGGCTTCATGGGATGGGCCCATGACCCTGCTACTCTGTGCAGCTTTGGAACTTGGTGTCCCGCATCCCCACAGTTCCAGCTCAAACAGTGGCTAAAAGGGGCCAAGGTACAGCTCAGCTCTAGCTTCAGAGCATGCAGGCCACAAGCCTTGGTTGTGTCCATGTGGTTTTGGGCCTATGGGTGCACAGAAAACATGAATTGTGGTTTGGGAACTTGCCTAGATTTCAGAGGATATATGGAAATACCTGGATGCCCAGGAAGAAGTCTACCACAGGGGTGGGGCAGAGACCTCATGGAGAACCTCTGCTAGGACAATATAGAGAGAAAATGTGGGGTTGGAGCCCCCATACAGAGTGCCCACTGGGGTACTGCCTAGTGGAGCTGTGGGAAGAGGGCCACCATCCTCCAGACCCCAAAATGGTAGCTCCACTGACAGCTTGCACCATGCACCTGGAAAAGCCAGAAGCACTCAATGCCAGCCCATGAAAGCAGTCAGGGGGTGGATTGAGAGGGCTATACCCTGCAGAGCCACAGGGGTGGAACATCCCAAGGGCTTGGGAACCCACCCCTTGCATTAGTGTGTCCTGCTGACATGGAGTCAAAGGAGATTATTTTGGAGCTTTAAGATTTAATGACTGCTCCACCAGGTTTCAGACTTGCATGGAGCCTGTGGCACCTTTGTTTTGGCCAATTTCTCTCATTTGGAATGGGAACATTTACCCAATGCCTGTACCCCCATTGTATCTTGGAAGTAATTAACTTGTTTTTGATTTTATAGGTGCATAGGTGGAAGGGGCCTTGTCGTAGGTGAGACTTTGGACTTGAATTTTTGAGTTCATGCTGGAATGAGTTAAGACTTTAGGGGACTGTTGGGAAGGCATGATTGGCTTTGAAATGTGAAAAGGACATGAGATTTGGGAAGGGCCAGGGGTAGAATAGTGTTGTTTGGCTCTGTGCTGCCACCCACATCTCATCTCAAATTGCAATCACCATAATCCTTACATGTCAAGGGAGGAACCTAGTGGGAGGTGACCAGATCATGGGGACAGTTTCTCCCATGCTGTTTTCATGATAGTGAGTGAGTTCTCATAAGATCTGGTTGTTTGATAAATGTCTGGTGCTTCCCCACTAACCATCCTTCCATGACGTGAAGAAGGTCCTTGCTTCCTCTTTGCCTTCCACCATGATTGTAGGTTTCCTGAGGCCACCCCAGCCATGCAGAACTGTGACTCAATTAAACCTCTTTTGTTTATAAATTGGTCCTAATTGTATTAGTGTGTTTTCACACTGCTATAAAGATACTACCTACTCAGGATACTTCTTTTTACAGAGGAGAAAACTGAGTCACAGATAAGTAAAACAGCTTGACCAACATCATATGGTGAAGCCAGGATTGGACCCAGTGAGTCTGGTCCCAGAGCGCATTCTATTATGAACCCCATACCTTTTCAGTGTAGGTACAGTGGCATGATAATTATGTAGCTGACAGATTTAAGGGTATATTGCTGGAAATGTTTAAATAAATCAGAACTATAAAATTACATAAAGGTGAGAAAAATTACACCATAATTTCCTGTACTTCTTTTGGTTCTAAGGTGACAGATGGGACTCTTTTAGCAAGACAAATGTCTTAAAGAACTTCGAGGTTTCTGACATTTTACTTTTCAGTCCAGATGCAATCCTTTGATTAATGGAGTTCTGGTTTTAGTTGCCCTAATTTTCAGGCTTACACATAAGGTCCTTGGAAGAATATACAATAAGCCTAAGTGAAAACGTTAGTGGCCATCTATCTCTTTCTAAATGGGACCATTTAAATGATTGCAGACAGATAATTTCCTACATTAAAACCATAAAATATATTATGAAACTCCCTTCTTTGGTCCTCTTACAATCAGGCGTCTTAAATACTGACTCCATGTCTATTATCCCTTCTTTCTCCCACTCTAATTTAATTGGTGTAAGTTCCTAAAGCTTCATCAGAAAAATACCTTCCAAATTTTCCCAGTCCTCTTTCATAGTGCTTTTCTAACCCCAAGGTCCTTTTATGTTTGTCCCTGCATTCATTCCATTTTCAGACATCAGTGCCACATTCACAAATCAGCAGACCTAGAGAAAGTAGATCATATATTATTCCCTTTTGAATCATTTGTGACCTAAAATTTAAATATTAGAAGTGAGGGGCAGCCTTGCTGTATATATCTGGCAGGTCCTACTTGAAACTACCTTAGGCCAAAAGCAGCAGATGCTGTGTTTCACAGTTGTTCAGAAGCATGGCATTTAAGTAAAGACAACTTGTCCATCTAATCTCTTCTTAGCATTTGACTTGGGCGCATGGATAAGGGCAGATTTGTGAGTATGATCCTCATAAATCAACTCCAACCATATCCCTTATTTACTTCTGTCCCTTCAATGGCTTCCTATCTCATTCAAAGCTCATGCCCAGACCCTCTGTGACCTCGTCTCCGCTGATGGCATCTTTCAACCTTGAATCAATTACTCTTTCTTGATTTTGCCCAGCACATTCTTACCAGGATGCCTTTTACATTGTACTTCTCTCTGCCTGAATTGTTCTTCCTCATATATTCCCAGGGCTCATGCCTTCACCTCCTTCATGGATTTTTCTCAAATACATCTCAGTGAAGCTTTCCCTGACCACCTTCATAGAATTGTAACCCTCTGTCCTGACACTACCTTACATCCCTCTTTTTCCTTCTAAGAAGTTATCACTATCTAACATTTTATATATTTTACTTATTTTTCCTTATTAGTTTGCTGTCAAGAAGGTAGATATTTTTGTTCATTTTATTCACTGGTAAAGTGAAAAAAGGCTAGAAAAGTGCCTTGAAAAGAGTAAGCAGCAAAATATTTGTTGACTAAATAAACAAGCAAAGATTATACATGCAAAAAACAGAGATAATAAATAAGGGTTTGATTCACTTTTTAATAATGTTTGAAAAATATTTGGGGAGACTTCCTGAAGGAGGTGACATCAAAACTAGGATTTTAAGGATAAATTAGGCTGGGTGTGGTGGCTCACGCCTGTAATCCCAGCACTTTGGGAGGCCAAGGCGGGTGGATCAATTGAGGGCGGGTGGATCAATTGAGGTCAGGAGTTCAAGACCAGCCTGGCCAACATGGTGAAACTCTATCTCTACTAAAAATAGAAAATTAGCCAGGCATGGTGGTGGGTGCTGAGGCAGGAGAATTGTTTGAACCCGGGAGGCAGAGGTTGCAGTGAGAGCTGAGATCCCGACACTGCACTATGGCCTGGGCGACAGAGCAAACCTCCAACTCAAAAAACTAATAATTTTAAAAAAGGATAAATTAGAGTTTTAGAGTTTTCCAGCAGGACAAGTTAGAAGTGGAAATTTTACATAGTTGAAAAAACATGTGCAAAAGCACTGATACAAAACTATACGGTGCATTTAGAATACCTTAAGTTTAAAAATATTGATAAATTGATTGGGCGCAGTGGCTCACATCTGTAATCCCAGCACTTTGGGGGGCCGAGGCAGGCGGATCATGAGGTCAAGAGATCGAGACCATCCTGGGCAACATGATGAAACTCTGTCCCTACTAAAGATACAAAAATTAGCTGGGCGTGGTGGCGTGTGCTTGTAGTCCCAGCTACTCGGGAGGCTGAGGCAGCAGAATCGCTTGAACCCGGGAGGCAGAGGTTGCAGTGAGCTGAGATTGTGACACTGTGCTCCAGCCTGGTGACAGAGCGAATCTCCATCTCAAAAAAAAATTGATAAATTGTATGATATTAAAATAAAAATATTAGAATTTATTATTTAAATCATGGAAAGTGCACTGGGAGTTTTAAGCATGAGTGATAGAGAATTATGCTCTGTTCTGCTTTTATAAAGATCCTTTGGCAGCAATATGAAGCATAAATTTGCAGAAATTGAGGATTTGTTTAGAGATTTAAGTTAAAAGCATTAGCAACAGTCCAGGCTTCAGTAGATGAAGACTGTACTATAGGATGGAGGGACAGGGATGGTAACAAAAGAATTAACATTATAAATGATTGATTGAATGATTTTCTGTGAATATGTGCGTGTTTTGGGGGGAGATTTAGAGGAATGAAGGAGCTGAACTTTATTGTTGATGAAAAATGGGGTTGTTCAGCTGAATTACCCAGTTTATTTCTTATTCGTTAACATTGATGTATTTCTTGGGGTAACTCCCGAGCTGTTCACATTCATTTTATATATCTTAAGAGTTCCAGAACTCTGGTTTATTGGTTAGGGAATGCAATTAGTAGGATAGACCTTTGTTTCTTAAAATCAATGAAAAGATCAGCAGAACACCCTAAGCTGTATTTTTTCTCAAGGTGCATAATCTGAAGACCTTGTGTAAAATCTCGACTTCTGAACTTTTTCCTGAAGTGAACAGAAAATTGTTGATTTTAGTTCACTCAAACAAAATAAGAGCTATTCACTGACAAATCTTCTGCATAAAATTATTCTGTATGTGAAATACACGGCTGTCTGCTATTGGCAGCTCAGTGTGCATTGTTCAGTAGAAAAGACATAAACTTTGAGTCACAGGGACACAGGCTAAATCCCATACCTGTGAGATAATCTTTGGCAAAATTACCAGGCCACCATGAATCTTACTTTTCTCTTCATAAGACAATATTTTACTTTTTTTTTGAAAACCCTACTTCCCAGGATAGTTATGAGGTTTAAACTAGATAGTGTGTATGTATAAGTTTGAGGGTCCTTTGATTCTGAGTATAAACAACTTTGGCTAATTAGGAAAATAGGATTTATTGGAAGGAAATCAGGACTTAAATTATTGACATGAAGCCAGAGAATGGGCAGAAACGACGGCAGCAAGAATCACAGAAACAGTCTCATAGCGGAAACAAACTGGTCTGGATGCCACTGCAAGAAAGAGTGTGTGCTAACTGTTCCTGTTTTTCCTCTTTATGTGACCTGCTTGAGACTCAGTCCCAGGAGAGAGTATCAAATTGGCAGATTTGACCCCTTCCAGCTTCCACACTGGAAGGAAGGCCCTGGGGTTTCCATCCCAGCAAGACTCCAGACGTTCAGACAGAAATAATTCTGCAAAAGGAAATCGGGATGCTGAGAAGGAAGAATGGATTCTTGCTAGACAAAAACATGAAAGCGATGCCTTTAAAGTGATTTATTAAATTGATGACTTTTGACATGTTTTGATCACAATCCACAGCAAGAAATGCATTTTACATCATGACCTAGGAGTCACATATGTATATGCATGTTTGTATTTCTTTATAACCAAGAAAGATGTTTCTTTTCTTACCAAGCTTATTCTTACCATATATGTTGCTCTGTTTTGTTCTATTTTATGCTATTTCACTTTTTAAAAGCCCAGTCATGCCCCACTAAATTGACTTCATAACTTATGAATGGTTTACAATCTACAGGCTGAACACATTTTGTTATAATGTATATAATATTAGTACCTTGTACCAAATATTAGCAAACTGTAAATATCAGTTCTCATATCATCTTCCCCCTTTATTTTGCCTCCCACTCTCCCATGAAATAAAATCACAGTCAGTGACTGAATGACCAAGGTATCTGCAGCCTCTCTCATTTTATTGGCTGATGGCATAGTTTTAGTCATAGTTTCCTGAAGAATAGAGTTGTATCAATTTCAGAACTTTTAAGAGATGTGGCATATAAATAAAAACGGTATGAATAAAGAAATAGTAAAATGAAGAATATGAGATAACTTAAGCCTCAGCAAAACTACAACCCCCTTCTTGACATATCATAGTTTTCTGCTCTGCACACAAACATCTGCTGTTGCTCCCTAAAATGAGATTCCTGAGGCTAAGCACACCTTTTCTTAATCTTGACTGTATTGAAAAACCTATTTGGATATTTTTGGTACAAACATATATTTTGGCCTAAGATGTTGAGTTAATTGGTTTAGACGTTTGAGGCTTGAATTAATGAAATAATTGACTCAATTCTTTATTTTTTATTTTAGTTAGTCTTTCACCAAAGCATTATTAGACTCATAATACGTTTGACCAAAGATCTTCAATCTAATATAATTGGATAATTTACTGTAATTATTTCATTTTTAATGATCCCCTATCCCATTTCCTAGGAGAACTGTGGCAGTCTCTCTCTTCAAACCTTTAGTGCTTGATCTATCCTTATCAAACCAGGGGATGATTTCCCTAACTTGCATTTGAAGCCTTCCTCCCTGAGATTTCTCTTTAGAATCCCTCAAATTTTAAGGTGTATCATTTCTCCTGTGTCTGGATCTCATTCCTTTTGGCATCTCCTGGTAGCCAAGTTCTTGAATTTGTCCTCTTTCATTTTCTTCTTCAAACCGGCCTTCTCTACTGGCAATATCATCTCTTTTTACAAATGTTCTCCGATGCCCTAACAAACTATCTGAACACTATTGCTCAACTTTCCTGTTCCCACAAGCTACCATTCCATAACTCCATCTTTCTTCACACGCTACATTTTTTGAAAGTACTGTATGTACATTTTGCTTCCATTTCATACTATCCATTCATTCCTGTGTCTCTAATCAAGCATTCACTCTTCAATCTACTAAAACTCTTCCCTGAGTCTCTCATGACAATATCCAAGATGTGTATTTGTTTCAGTTGGTTTCCTTTTTGTGACACTATTCTGGTGCTTTGACTCAAGCTGTATCCTAACCAGTAGGCATTTCCCAAAGCCCTCTGCCGACCAACCTTCTTTTTGGTAGAGGGGTGAGATACACTTACATCTACTGGCTCGGATACAGCTTGAGTCGAAGAGAATAGGCAAATAATTGAACTTTGGTTCAATTTGGGATCTGCCACTGTGAGCTATGCCATCTTGCCTAATTGTCCTATCCTTCTCAGCACTGTACAATGGAAATAATAGAGCCCATATCCTAGGGTCTTCTGAATGTTAAATGAGAAAATATTGGTAAAGTGCTTAGAGAGTCCTTGGCTGGTTTTCAGTGTCAGTTATCATTTTCCCACCAGGGAAACAGAGGCCCTTCTGTTGCAGATGGAAGAACACGTTTTTCAAAT
This sequence comes from Gorilla gorilla gorilla, assembly GCF_029281585.2. Lineage (NCBI taxonomy): Eukaryota > Metazoa > Chordata > Mammalia > Primates > Hominidae > Gorilla > Gorilla gorilla. Next base: position 170,401,512 of record NC_073229.2, read on the forward strand.
TCATGAAGAGTGAGTTCCTCCACTATACCACCCTAGGCCTCTATCTGGCCCTTCACTCCTCCCCCAGTGTGTCTGGGGAAAGAGTCCTCCTATGTAGCTTAACTCCTTCCATCTTCCTTTCTCTCCACTCTCCTCCTTTGTGCCCGAAATTTTGTAAAGGACACTGTGTATGATAAGTTTATCTAAGGCTAGGGCTCTATATTAGGAAGTTGATTGTGTTGCACTCCTAAGCCATCATCTTCAGCACTTTTGGATTCATCTGCCATCTCCTTTATCTATTTCAGTTGATGAAGAATTTGAGCAGAGAAAAAAGGGTGGTGACCCTGTGGACCTTCTCAAACCCCAACACTTATTGATATTTTTCCCCTACTCCATTGGATTCTCAACTCCAGGCTTTCTCTACTGTGGTCCATCCTATACAATGCTGCTTGTCATCTTCCTAAAGTCCTCACGAAATTGTTTCCTTTACAACCAGAAAAACTGCTCCCTGTTATTTACACAATTGCGTGTGGATTTCCCAGGGGTGTTCATGGCCCTCCACTGCAACGTCTAATTTCCCCACTGCTGCTTTTGTGTTACTCCATGCTCCAGATGAGCTAGATGTTTTCCTGAACAGCACATAAGTTTTCTGCCTCTGTGTTTTGTTTTATGCCATTTTTTCCACCTAAAGAATAGTCTCTCATCCTTCTTTATTTTTTGAAATTCTGGAACTTAAGTCCATCTCTTCTGCTATCATCTTTTCAGTAAAGGCCTTCTCTATCCCCATTCTGATATAATTCATTCGTTCATTAGCACGTATTTTTCAATTCTCTTACGGCATATAGACACATATAAGTGTATATATAGGCATCCTTATTTTAAAATTTATAATGGGACTGGTTTTCACCTTATACAATCAGATCATAACCTGTTTAAGGACAGGAAATACAGCCTCTTGTTTTTAAGCCCCATAGTGGCTGTGTAGCATTGAGTATTTAGCAGGGAGTCCTGTAGTTAATGAGTGCTCATTAAGTCACTAAGTATTTTATGATTTAAATTGAAATGAGTAGTCAGTGTATTATTCAGTATTCTCCAGCAAAACAAAACTAGTAGAATACATACCTATATGTGTGTGCGTATGTGTGTGTCTGTGTAATATGTGTGTATATATATGTATAATTTATATGTGTGTACATATATAATATATATTACATATAATTTCTTATAAAGAATTGACTTACGTAATTATAAAAGTTAAGAAGTTCCATGTTCCGCTATCTACGAGCTGGATACCCAAGAAAGCTGGCGGTATAGTTCTGAGAACCAGATGAGGGCAGGAGAAGACTCGTGAACCAGCTCAAGCATTCAGGTGAAGACAGCAAATTTCACCTTTCATCTTTTTTTTCCATTCAGGCTCTCAATGGATTGCAGGATGCCTACCCACAGTGGGCAGCAATCTGCTTACTGATTCCCCTGATTCAAATGCAAATTTTATTGGTAAACACTCTTCAGAGAGACATGCAGAAATAATGTTTAATCCGAGCACCTCATGTCCCAGTCAAGTTGACACATAAAATTAACCAACACATCCAGGATACACACGGAACACACTTTCCATCCGTTTGTTCTTTCGTAAAAAAAAAAAAAAAATAGTTTTTTTCTAAGAAAATACTTGTGGTTTTAGTAGCAGAATTAACTAAACTGCCCAGCAGTTACTGTTGTATGAGCAATTTTCTTCAGGTTTTCAGGTTGAAGAAGCCGGTTTAAGATTTTACAACTTCTAATAGAATTGAAGACATTGAAATGCTGGTTTGAGGACTTGCCTGATTTCTATCAGCAGCAGTGATATTCATGCAAAATTTTCTTTGAAAATGAGCTCCTAAGCACTTTAAAAATGCTTTGGGGTGCACGTTTTCCTGAATTCATCCTATAAAATATGTATCATGTGCCTATATGCACATGACTGAGCTAAACTTGATTTTAAAAATCCTAAATGCAAAGGTAGGCAGCCTGCTCTACCCAAGAGGGTTTTTTCCTGGCACTTTGCCTTTATCAACCACAAATATGCTCATTCTTTCCTCTTTCTGCCTTATTGCAGTTCACTTTCTGCCTCTTTTTGTTTCTAAGTCTCCTTGATATCTTGCCCTCTTTTGTTCCTATGTATTTTATTTTATTCACATTTTTTTTGAGATAGGCCCTTGCTCTGTTGCCCAGGCTGTAGTACAGAGGCATGATCATAGCTCACTGCAGCCTTGAAATCCTGGGCTCAAGAGATCCTCCTGCCATGGCCTCTGAAAGTGCTGAGATTATAGATGTGAGTCATGGTGCCGGGCCTTTATTTTATCCCTGACTTACCTGCCAGAGGGTTTGCTCAGGGGCCCCATGTGTTAAAATGTTTCACCAAATTTACCTCAGTTGTGAAGCCTCTGAGAATACCGGAGAGATCACTGGAACCAAATAGCCTAGAAGTTGACCTTAATACATGCAAGACACTAAATCCATGACAGCAGGGGTCATACCTACCCTACTTACTATCCTAGCTGCAGCATCTTGTTCAATGCATTGAAATAATAGATATACATTTGCTGAACAATGACTTGTCAAGAATGCTAATACATGAAAAAGCGCTTTGTATCCCATCTAGAATACTGAAGAGTTCTTGCCTGGCTGTACTCCTGGGGCTGGCAAAGACTTTTCTGTCTAAGCTTCCATGAGCTGTCTGCCCAGTAAATTTGGACTGGTCCCATCACCTGGGCATATTCATGGTTAAAGGTTAATACTCCTAGAGAACGCTTTCCCTTCCACCTCTTTCCTTGACTTACTCTTATTAATCCATCAAGTCCTAGTTTAGACAATCAATTTTAATGAAATTTAAATCTAGGATGGTGGCCTGATCTCAGGTACTACTGTGTTTTTCCTCTCTCAGTGCTTATCACACTGACTTTGGTTTTTAATTGTGTAAGAATACTTAAAATAAGATCTACCCATTTTACAAAAAATTTAAGTGCATTATATAGTATTGTTAACGTTAGGCCCAATGTTGTACATTAGATGTTTAGAACTTATTCATTTTGCATAACTGAAACTTTATACCCATTTAGCAGCAACTCCTGTGCCCCGCTGGCAGTGGCAGCCACCATTGTACTCTCTGCTTTTATGAATTTGACTATTCCAGATAGCCCATATTAGCAGAATCATGCAATAGTTGTCCTTCTGTGATGGCTTATCTCACTTAGTATAATGCCCTCTATGTTCATTCATGTTGTTTCAGATGGTAGAGTTTCTTCTTTTTAAAAGCCAAGTAATAATCCATTGTATGTATATATCCCATTTTCTTTCCTCATTCATTCGTTGATGAACATTTGGGTTGTTTGTATATCTTGGCTATTGTGAATAATGCTTCAAAGAACGTGGCATACACTATCTCTTTGTGTTCCTGATTCCAGTTTTCCTGGATATATAACCAAAGGTGGAATTGCCAGATCATATGGTAGATCTATTTTCTTTTTTAAGAACTTTCATACTGTTCTTCACAGGAGCTGTATCATTTTATATTCCCATCAACAATGTAAAAGTATTCCAATTTCTACACATCCTCACCAATACTTATTTTTATATATATATATATATTTATATATATATATATGTTAGTGACACTATTTTATTTTTATTATTTTTTATTATACTTTAAGTTCTAGGATACATGTGCAGAACGTGCAGGTTTGTTACATAGGTATACATGTGCCCTGATGGGTTGCTGCACCCATCAACCCATCATCTGCATTAGATATTACTCCTAATGCTATCCCTCCCCTAGGCCCCCACCCCTCAACAGGTTCCAGTGTGTGATGTTCACCTCCCTGTGTCCTCATTGTTCAACTCCCACTTATGAGTGAGAATATGTGGTGTTTGGTTTCTTGTTCCTGTGTTAGTTTGCTGAGAATGATGGTTTCCAGCTTCATCCATGTCCCTGCAAAGGACATGAACTCATCCTTTTTTATGGCTCCATAATATTCCATGGTGTATATGTGCCACATTTTCTTTATCCAGTCTATCATTGATGGGCATTTGGGTTGGTTCCCAGTCTTTGCTATTGTGAATAGTGGTGCAATAAACATACATGTGCATGTGTTTTATAGTAGAATGATTTATAATCCTTCGGGTATATACCCAGTAATGGGATTGCTGGGTTAAATGGTATTTCAGTTTCTAGATCCTTGAGGAATTACCACACTGTCTTCCACAGTGGTCGAACTAATTTATACTCCTACCAACAGTGTAAAAGCGATATTTTTAATAGTAGCCATCCTAAAACGTGTGAAGTTGTATCTCATCTCCGTTTTGATTTGCATTTCTCTGATGATTAATGAGCAGCTTTTCATAAATCTGTTGGCCATTTGTATGTCTTCTTTGGAAAAATGTCTTAAGTCCTTTGCCCATTTTTTAATTAGGTTATTTGGGATTTTTTTTTTTTTTTTTTTTTTGCAATTGAGGTGTAGGAGTTTCAACTGATTTTTCTATTTCTCCTTTGACTGTTAGCTCTATTTGGGAAGAAAGCTTCTCTTTCTTGCTCACCTCTATATTTTTAGCATCTAAATACTGCTTGGCAAAAGCCGGGGTAGAGACAATGAGTGAAAGCCATTGATTGAAATTTTTAAATGGGGACTTTGGCTTAACCTGGCTAGTCATTCATGCTGTTATCTAAACTTACGTGAAAAAACAAGTGGAATCCCAGGGCGTTTGACCAAGCTGGCTGTACTGTGAGTGAGGAGTCAGCAAGGATTAACGAGCAAGCTACAGACTGTGGAATTATGGAAAATCTGAAGGACAGTGTTCAGGGATGAAGCAAAAATAAAATGCCAAGGAGAAAATCCAACTGAAGGATCTGTCTGGAGTTGATGAGCAGAAGTGGGTGTTATGCAATGGGGACTGAAATGAAAGACACAGTGACATTGTAAATGAGTAGGAAAGGAGGGTAGGCTGAAGAACCCAAATGCCTTGGAACCTGGTCTAGGAGTTGTTTTGTGGATCTTCTAATCTGGAGCATAGAGTGAAGGGAAGGAACTGTTTAAATGTGCCAGTTCAAACAAGATAGATGTTGTGGTTCTCAATTTCCCAGAAAATTCTCTTTAACATGGAGAAAAAAAATCAAGATTTTCTAAACTAATTCTGACTGTAAACCATTGTCAATCTTGGATAAATCTTCATTAATTTAACATTAATTTAATTGAGAACTAGTTGGCATCTGACAGGTACTTTCTCACCTGGAATAGACCAAAACCTAAAGATCTGTAGGAAAGTAGCCCTAAGCCTAACTGCCTTATTATTATTATTATTAAGTTTCATATGTGATTTGAATTAAAAACCAGTATTGAGAACTGCTGGCATGGACGATCTAATTTAATCTAATTTTAGCATATGGGCTTGAGATGGTCTCCCAAAATGCAGAGAAAAAAATCAAATAAATAAAGTAAAGCAAAAGCAGACTATAGATATGAAAAAAATAGAAAAGAAATGTAAGCTACAAATTATAGTCATTTTCTCAAGAGAGGACAGGGCATTAGAACAGAAGCAATGATTTGAAGCATAGTTTTAGAAAGTTACAAAGGAAAGCCCCCTTGAAAGGGCATGCCATGTTTCAAGTGAAATGAATTTAAAGAGAGACACCTGGGCACATTCTTGAAATATCTAGGAATTTCAAAACATAAAAAATTCTAGTAGAAAACAAAACAAAAAAAAAAAAGAAGGAAAAGACACAAAGGTATAAACCCGAGCTAGCTTCAGGTTTTTATGATAGAAGAAAATGTAAAAATGGCCAAGAATTTTGTGAAAAACAGTTTGTTGTTATCTGCACCCAGTCAAGATGTTGTCCTCATGTGGAAGAAAGGTTAAAAAAATTATTTAAAATCTTATGTAGAAAAAATTATCTTGACAACCTGCTGAAAAATTGTATAAACATATTCGCCATCTGACTAGATTTTAGGAGTCATTAGATTTTCATCTCATGGCATATACCAAAAGTATCTTAAGTAAATTAAACTATATGTGTGTGTCTCTATTTATAATTTACTTCATGTATATATATGCTAACAGAACAATGAAAATATACATAAATATTTCAAGGTAATGCATGAATCAAAAAGGAAAGTATTCATAACACTGACTCTTTAAACATCTGTTTACAACAGAAATCATCATAAACAAAATGTTTTAAAAACCAACAAAATAAGAATGTATATATTATACACTCAACATGTATATATTATATTCTCTCTGTGTATGTGTATGTATATGCATACCTATATACACATATATAAACACAATACACACACATATATACATCCAAACTATAATGATGTAACAAATATGAAACATATGGAACCTTGATGTGGGCAAATGACATGAAGAGGAATTACAAATCTAAAAGTAAGTATATTGATAAATATTTGTTGAGTAAATGTTTAAACCCCAAATTTAAATGTATACATATATATATATTTACTCATAATGAACAATTTAATAATAAACAAAGGCAAATTAAATAAACGACCTAATGCAATTTGTCACCTATTAAATTATCAAAGATTCAAACAGCCATCCATATGGTATTTCTCATGTTGGTAACTGTGAGTAGATGAACATCTTCACAGTACCACACTTACTGCTGCTGAATGTAAATAACACTATCAAACTGGCAATATGTATTAAGAACCTTTAAAATATTTATTTCTTTTGACTCAGTATTTCCCCTTCTTGACTCTGTTCTTAGAAAGGTATCAGGATACTGATCAAAATGTATGAAAAAGGGTGTCTACTTCACTGTCATTTGTAGTACAAAAAAATTTAGAAATGGATAAAATGTCTAACTATTGGTTAGGAGAAAATATTTTTGTTACAGCCATAAAAACATTTAAAAACAATTTTTCATGATGTGAGGAATAGTTTATTATATAATTATAAGTAAATCACTGAATGTGAAATTATTAGTCTGATTGCAGTTTTGTAAAGGAAAATAGATTATGTTTTTAAGAGATTGGAAAGAATTAACCAAACATAGTGCTATTATTCTCTAAATGGTGAGATATTAGGGAATTTATATGTTATTCTTTATGCCTTTACATATAAAATTCTAAGTGTATGTTCAAAAAATTATAAAATAGCAGGGAAGTATTATTCAGTAAACAATGCGCTGATAAATAGCAATTTAAAAGCAATTCAGATTAGATCCTTATCTTGTACACAAGCATACATTTGCTTATTGCTTTAGTACAATATTTTCTATGTCTGTCTGAATGCCAGCACTGCAACATTTTGTAGCTTGATTATTTTGCATTTCAATTACTACAATCTCTACAATGTTTTAGGAAAAAAATAACAAAATGGCTAGTTTAATCTATTATACAAATCTAAGTACACATTTATAGAAAAATCAACTATTTCATTTATAGTTGGATCTTTAATTTTCTCATGAAAAAGGAACTAGGCTAAGGCATAGGTTCTTCACTTTTTGCTATAATGACATTAAAAGTCAATTTGAGAGAATGCGTGCTAGTCTTTTACTGTTGGCAATATACAGCAATTGCATTACCTTAGAACACTGTTCTTTGCAGAATGCATGCTCATTGGAGAGTTAAGTAATGTTAAATTAACATCTTAATGAAAATTGTATATTAATACTGCTTTTGTTCCTAGATAGTCATTTAATTCTGATAAATCAAGGAATTCAATTTTTGCTAAATAAAAATCACCATCTTGGAAAGCATGATGCTGCAACTGAACATTTGTTGTATTTCTGAAATTCAGAGCTACTATTAAAGAGAAAATACATTCAGTTTGAGGACTGTATGGTTTGGAAATTTTGCTTAATGTCCTATAGAAGAAATCAAATGGTGTTTTCAGTGTTCTAAAATGAGTCATTAGATACTCCAATTTAGTTATAGATATGAAAATGGTATACTGTATTGCTCACATGATAGAACTTTAACAATATTTCTATCATAAATTTAATAAAAAGTTTAGCCCAACAATAAAAACATGACAGTAAGATTCTTAATGCACAGTATAATAGTAAGAAGATAATTTTTTATTAAAATTTTAATCCAAATGAATTTAAATTTTTCAGTGCAATTGAAAATTAAGTATGAGTTTGTTGTTGTTTTTGTTTTTGTTTTTGTTTTTTTTTAGATTCGGGGGTTACATGTGTAGGTTTGTTACGTGAACATATTGCATAATGGTGAGATTTGGACTTCCACAGTATCCATCATCCAAATAGTGAACATTGTAACAAAAGGCAATTTTTCAGCCCTCATCCCTCTGCTACCCTACCCTCTTTTGGAGTCTCCAGTGTATATTATTTCCATCTTTATGTCCATGTGTGCCCATTGCTTAGCTCCTACATGTAAGTGAAAACATGGAGTATATGATTTACTGTTTCTTGGTTATTTCACTTAAGATAACAGCCTCCAGCTCCATCCATGTTGCACAAAAGACATGATTTTATTCTTTTTTATGGCTGCATAATATTCCATGGTATATACATCCCTCATTTTCTTTATTCAAGTATCACTTGATGAACACTTAGGTTGACTCCATGACTTTGCTCTTGTTAACACTGCTCTGATAAACATACAATTGCAGGTGTCCTTTTTATATGATTTATTTTCCTTTGGGTAAATACCCAGGAGTGAGATTGCTGGGTCAAATGGTAGTTCTAGTTTTAGTTCTTCAAGCAGTCGCTACACTGTTTTTCATAGAGGTTATACTAATTTACATTCCCACCAACAGTGTATAAGCATTCCATTTTGCATGCATCCTCACCAACATCTTAGATTTTTGACCTTAATAATAGCCATTCTGACTAGTGTAAAATGGTATGTTATTGTGGTTTTAGTTTGCATTTCTGTGATGATTAGTAAGGTTGAGCATTTTTGTATGTTTGTTGGCCACTTGTACATCTTCTTTTGAGGAATGTCTGTTCATGTCCCTTGTTCACTCTTTAGTAGAGTTATTTGATTTTTCTTGTTGAGTTGTTTGAGTTCCTTGTAGATTCTGAATATTATTTCTTTGTCAGATGTATAATATGCAAATATTTTCTCCCATTCTGTAGGTTGTCTTCTTATTCTGTTGTTTATTTCTTTGGCTGTCCAGAAACTTTTTAGTTTGGTAGTCTCATTTGTCTATTTTTGTTTTTGTTGCATTTGCTTTTGAGAGCCTAGTCAAAAATTATTTGCCTAGGCCAATGTCTAGAAGACTTTTTCCTGGGTTTTCTTGTAGCATTTTCATAGCTTCAGGTCCTACATTTAAGTATTTAATCCATCTTGAGTTAGTTTTTGTATATTGTGAGAGATAAGGACCCAAATTCATTCTTATGGCTAGCCAATTTTCCCAGCACCATTTATCGAATAGGGCATCCTTTGCCCATTGTTTATTTTTGTCAACCATCATTGTATGTGGCATTACTTATGGGTTGTCTATTGTGTTCCATTAACCTCTGTGTCTATTTTTGTTAACTATTTAAAAAAAATACATATTAGAGGCCAGGAGTGGTGGCTCACGCCTGTAATCCCAGCACTTTGGGAGGCCGAGGTGGGCGGATCACGAGGTCAGGAGAGCGAGACCATCTTGGCCAACATGGTGAAACCCTGTCTCTACTAAAATACAAAAAATTAGCCAGGCATGGTGGCGCGTGCCTGTAATCCCAGCTACTTGGGAGGCTGAGGCAAGGGAATTGCTTGAACCCGGGAGATGGAAGTTGCAGTGAGCTGGGATTGCACCACTGCACTCCAGCCTGGTGACAGAACAAGACTCTGTCTTAAAAAAAAAAAACATATTAGAGAGTTAACTTTTAAAACTACAATATATGTTAGTAAACATAAAATAATCCAGCATGAAATGAGCAAATAATATTTACAATAAAATTTAAATATTTGCATGCAATATTTGATTTTGAATTATAACTTAAATATAATTTAACAGGGTGTTGATAAAATTTTAGTTTTCTTAATACCTTCAATTCTCATTCTCCTATTCATTTTTTTCCTTCCCTCAATCTCCCAGGAACCCTTTTGTCTTAATTAGTTCCATCAGATTTTGACCACTAGAATTAATCATCCAACAAGAATGAATTGTCTGTCGTTCTTCAGTCTTTTCTTTAATATCAGCATTTAATTAATCACCAGGTTCTACAGGAAACTCCTCTTTCCCTGATCTCCCAGCTTCACTTATCTCCATCCACACTCCCGCTGTCCTAGTGAAGAACCCTATAAATTCTTATCCAATTATTCTCTCTTTGTAACTTGTTCAAACTTGGTAACTTTGTAACTAGCCTTACAGCAAGCCCTGCTCCCATCCATTCACCGCGTGCTAATGAAGGGCTGTGGCTAGAAAACAACTCTGCTAGTATCACCACCTTGTGTCCGTCTTTTGATGGCTCCCCATTCAAGGTCCCTGTTGAATAGCCTTCCAAGTGTTAGAGATAAAGAGCAAATTCCATAACAGGATTTGTTTTTAATTTCCAACTTTTATGTTAAGCTTAGGGGTACATGTGCAGGATGTGCAGGTTTGTTACATAGGTAAACACGTGCCACAGTAGTTTGCTGCACAGATCATCCCATCACCTAGGTATTAAGCCCAACATCCATTAGCTATTCTTCCTGATGCTCTCCCTACCCCCACCCTCCAACAGGCCCCAATGTGTGTTATTCCCCCCATGTGTCCATGTGTTTTTATCATTCAGCTCCTACTTATAAGTGAGAACATATGGAATTTGGTTTTCTGTTCCTGCATTAGTTTTCTGGGGATAATGGCTTCCAGCTCCAGCCATGTCCCTGCAAAGGCCATGATCTCATTCCTTCTTATGGCTGCATAATATTCCATGGTGTATATGTACGGCATTTTCTTTATCCAGTCTGTCATTGATGGGCATTTAGGTTTATTCCATGTCTTTGCTATTGTGAATAGTGCTGGAATGAACATATGTGTCCATGTATCTTTATAATAGAAAGAGTTATATTCCTTTGAGTAATATACTCATGTATTAGTCAGGGTTCTCTTAGAGGGTCAGAACCAATAAAATATACATAGAGGAGTTTATTAAGTATTAACATACACGATCACAAGGCCCCAAAATAGGCTGTCTGCAAGCTGAGGAGCAAGGAGAACCAGTCTGAGTCCCAAAACTGAAGAACTTGGAGTCTGATGGATTGAGGGCAAGAAGTATCCAGCATGGGAGAAAGATGTAGGCTGGGAGGCTGGGCTGGGCTGGGCTGGGCTGGGCTGGGCTGGTCTCATCTGGTCTGGTCTGGTCTGGTCTGGTCTGTTCTGGTCTGTTCTGGTCTGGTCTGGTCTGGTCTCGTCTCGTCTCGTCTCGTCTTGTCTCATCTCTTCATGTTTTTCTGCCTGCTTTATATTCACTGGTGGCTGATTAGATTGTGCCCACCAGATTAAGGGTGGATGTGCCTTCCCCAGCCCACTGACTCAAATGTTAATCTCTTTTGGCAACAGACACACTCAGGATTAATACCTTGTATCCCTCAATCCAATCAAGTTGACACTGAGTATTAACCATCACAAGTCAGTAACTGGATTGCTGGGTTGAATGATATTTCTGCCTCTAGGTCTTTCAGGAATTGGCACACTGTCTTCCTCAATGGTCATAACAAGACTTTTGAAGCCCTGTGAATTCTGATTCATTCTTGAAATTCAACCCCTTTTTGACCACTTCTGCTAACCACTTTGCTTTCCACCTCTACTAAACACATTCCTCAAGACTTGACATGTTTTCACTTATCTCAAGATTTTTGTTTTTACTTAGTAAGGTGTAAGTAATTGACACACATTTTTTAAAATGACTGAACATATAAAAATGTTAAGCCCCCGACCTACAGTAACTTTCCATTGCCACTTCTCAGCACTTTACCTCACTGAGTCCTATTATGTCCACTTATGTTTATGTTTAAGAAGTTCACTCCTTCATGACTTCTTTTCCAAAGGCTTTCTTAATTCCTGGTGCTGTTTCTTCTGGGTAGGAGCAATATTGCTCTATCTATACTGACTACATTTGTATCATTATCCATTTACTTATTTGTCTTTCCTGCATTCCTTCATTACAAGTATTTATTAATACTTGTATCTTCAATGCCAGTCACATGCTTGATAGTATTAGGCACCCAGTAAGTGTCTGTTGAATAATGAGATAAATGAAAATTCTGGTGTAGAGATTTATAAAATACTCTATTAAAATCATCCTTGACCACCATGAGTCAGCTCACATACTACCTCCTACAATAGAACTTTTCTGATTCTTTACCATTGTCAACTGGATATGGCCTTTCTGACCTTGCAGCCCCTGCAGTACTTCAGTTATCCTCTCTTAAAACTCATAATGCTCTAAAATTTTTATAGAACCACAAATGACTTCAAATAGCCAAAGCAATTTTGAGCAAAGAGAACAGAGCTGGAGGCATCACACTTCCTTGACTTCAAAATATACTACAAAGTTATTGTAGCCAAAGCATAAAAACAGACATAGACCAATGGAACACAAGACAGCCCAGAAATAAACCCGCACACTTACAGCCAACTGATTTTTGACAAAGGCACCAAGAACATTGAATAGGAAAAGAACAGCGTCTTCATTAGAGTTCTAATTTTTTTTCCCTAGACTTACAAAAGGTACTCAAGATCGGTAAGTACAGAAAAACCAACAACATATGTATTCCTTAAGGAAAGAGGCTTTTTTTTTATCCACCCTGACTGCTTCTTCTGAAGCAAACCAGGTGACATGAGTACATGTGACGTTAAGTAAATGATAGCATTATAATTTTATCAATTGACCTATAAAATAAGTATCCCCAATTTGCATTCTTAAGGGGAGCATCAAGCCAGATTTCATGTTATACTTGAATGAAAATTCAATAATCAATGTCTAACTTTGCATGTCTCTAATGTATATTTACACATCCTTTTATAGTTAATAAGAGGATTCATGCTTCATATGTCATTTAAACCTCCTAAAAATTCTATGAATTAGCACAGCTTTAAAACACTGATAGAAAGAATGGAGTTCACATACACACTTCACAGAGAAGAGAATCTGGATTTTGGCTGGTTGTTTCAGAAGACAATTACCAGGATGTTTTATAGCAGGGGTCCCCAACCTCCAGTCTCAGGTTGGTACCAATCTGTGGCCTGTTAGGAACTGGGCTGCACAGCAGGAGGTGAGTGGCAGTGGTGAGCAAGCATTACCACCTCAGCTGGCCTCCAGCAGATCAGCAGGGTCATTAAATTCTCATAGGAATGCAAACCCTGTTGTAAACTTCGTATGCAAGGGATCTAGGGTGCATGCTCCTTATGAGAATCTGATGCCTGGTGATCTGAGGTGGAACAGTTTCATCTGAAAACCTCCATGGAAAAATTGTCTTCCATGAAACTGGTCCCTGGTGCCAAAAAGTTTGAGGACCATTGTTTTAGAGGACAAAGTGTGAGAGAAAATTGACCAGGATGGTGAGCAAACTCATTAGGAATGGTTGAAGCTTGTGTGCAATAAATACTTGCTAAACTGGATTAAATGGAATAATGTAATGTTTAAATAAAAAAAAACAAGAAATGGGGGGATCAATTTGCATAAAATTCAGACACAAAATGATGCAGAGGATGCCTAAGTTTACATATTTTTTGCATATGGTATATTAAGGTTTTATGTTTTTGTCCATCACAAGGGCCTGCTAGCTGGAAAAATTAGATTTAGGTAGGTTGAACTTTTTCCTTAACAGTGCATATTTCCAAGAACTCCAAAGAGAAAAGAGAGAGAGTGTATAAGCAAACAAGGCACTTGTGACAATTATTTCCTTAAAAAAGGATTCAGAGATCTACACTTTTTTCTTTTATTTTTCAAAAAGAGATGATCAGCATTCAGAATATTTTGAAAATAAAACAATGCAAAACTCAGCAAGTGTGTTTTATCTAGTTCAATGTCTGTAAATCTTTTATTAAAACTTCTTCTGCCTCAGACAGAAGAACCTTCTACATTATGTCAGGATTTCAAGAGCAACATTGGAAAGATATGTTGCTTTCAAGTGATTTTTTTCTCCCTAGTTAATGTTTATAGGGAAGGCTTTCAGAACAAATATAGGAAACAAATCAATCACCAAAGGATGAGTTGTGCTCTGGCCCCAAGGCAGGAGTTGCTGATAACTCCCCATGACCCCCAACCCAAGGTTTGAATTCCTCCAACTTTCCTACTCTACTTTCTCTTTTGTGACACCTGAGATAGTTGGTCACAATGTTGGTGACCAAGAAAAAATTAACTGCCCTAAACCACTTGGAAATTGAAACTACAAACTAATTTTCATGAACATCATTTCAGGGAGGAACATACTTATATAGTCTCCTAATTGCAGAGTTTTTAATATAGTACCCACTAAAGATTTTCTTTTCTGTCTTCCTTCCTTCCTTCCTTCCTTCCTTCCTTCCTTCCTTCCTTTCTTTCTTTCTTTCTTTTCTTTCTTTCTCTCTCTCTCTCTTTCTTTCCTTCTTTCTTTCTTTCTTTCAAGATGAAGTCTCACTCTTTCACCCAGCCTGGAGTGCAATGGCATGATCTCAGCTCACTGCAACCTTCACCTCCCAGGTTCAAGCAATTCTCCTGCCTCAACCTGCTGAGTAGCTGTGATTACTGGCACATGCCACCATGCCCAGCTAATTGTTTGTATTTTTAGTAGAGACGAGGTTTCTCTATGTTGGCCAGGATGGTCTTGATCTCCTGACCTCATGATCTGCCTGCCTTAGCCTCCCAAAGTGCTGGGATTACAAGTGTGAGCCACTGTGCCCGGCCAGAGTTTCATTTTTTTAAGTAAGCTCTAGTGATATCCAGTTGAGAGGTTGCCAGGGCTCCCTGGCCCAGAGCCTAGAACCAGACTGTAATGAGATAGGAGGGTTTTACTATGGCTCAGGAAAGAGACTTGTTAGGAAGCTGGTGGAGGTGGACAGAGGAGGAGGCTGTGGAAAAGGAGACAAAGGGGCCTCTGAGGGAATCCTGGAGAGGGAAAGAGGCCTAGGAGTTCAGAAAGGCTTCTGAGAGGTAGGTGGTCTTTTGAACATTTACCTTATTCCAACTCGAGTTCTAAGTCTTTTGAGCTTTGCCTGTCATTAAGTTTTGTAAGCATAGAATTGCATTTTCTTAAATGTAGGCAGTTTGTCACCTTAAAAATTTCTAGCCTTGTTTGTAGAAAAGGGTGAAGAACAGCTGCCCAGATGAGCCACCTAATTTTCTCTGTGAGGACAGTCCACTAAATGGCCATGTTCAAAGGAATCTCACAATTCACAGCTATTGCTGCATAATGATTTATGAGCCAAATCACTCACCCATTAGAAGAATGAGTCTTCAATGGTCAGATCAAACATAATTTATTATCTCTAACGTCTGGTAGTCTTATATTTTTCTAACACTTTGCAGCTTTTATCAGGGTATGTATTCCTGCCTGTGGCCATAGCACTGAAGAAAATGGCAGTTCCTTTTCAGTTTTGTCCAATAATCCTCCACATGCCTGCATTTCATCAGTGTTTTCAGTGTTCCAAGACTGTGTCCAGATACACAGTAGAGTTAGCTTTGCCTTCCCTTATGTATACACATAAATACCTCCCTTATGGATATAGATACATAAAGTAAGCATTTGGCTATTTTCTGTAATTAGAAAAGATTTAAGAAAGCCCATTTTGCCAAAAATATATCATGCAAGGGTGCTTGGGGATTCTTTTGAGCTCATCATTTAAAGAAATACAAATTATCCTTAATGAATGAACATAATAATCTCCTAATACTTTAGCTGAGATTTATTTTATCATATAGGTTTCAAATCAGCAAACATTATTGGTTGCATTTTATATTTGAGATACAAAGTTATTTATGTTGTGGGACCTGAAACTAAGTAAACAGTTATCCTTGAAACTGGGGACATTTTAGACTACGAGAATGAGTTTCTGAAAGTCTGTCTTTTATAGTGCCTAGAATAGTAGAACTGATAAATAGTGTTTATTGAATAAACACATTACTAAATTATTCCAGTGGATTTCCCATGCACACAAATATCTATGATCAATACAGTACATTAGGAACACCGTGAGAATACTACAAATATTTTGGCAATGAGGAGAGACAAAGAGGATTTGTAAAGGCTTCATAAAGGATGTTTCATTTAGCTTGATTGTTGGATAGAATTGAGGAGGCTTGTGTGAAAAGTTTGTGGGAATTTCTACTGGGGTCAAGAGTACCAAAAAAGACATAGATAATTTTTTTAAGGGTAATCCTGTTCGGGAAATCAGCTAGTGCCTGTAGTAAAGCAGGACAGGGAGTGAAAAACAAGGATTGCAACCATGAATGGAATCCTGGGAGTGCCTTGTAAAGGAACATAGACATTATTCCTAAAATAAGCAATCAGGAGCTCCTGAAGGCTTTTCAGCAAGAGTGTGACTATCACAGTAACCAAATGAGATCATTGGGTACCAGAGAAGAAAACACGAAATGGTTTGGGGGCAAAAGACAGGTCTTTCTTCCAGCATGGTGGACAAAATTGGCCTAGAGCTCTGTGAATCCAAGAAGAATGTTGTGTGACTTGTTCTTTGAATACTAAGTGTCTACGTAAGAAGATATTCTTGTGCCAAATATACTTTTTCACCAAAATATAATGCCCTCTCCTTTTTGGTCCTCTAGTATTTGAATTAGCTAATACCTTTGGTAAATGTATTCTGATATATAGTATCCTGGTGAATAGTATGGGGCTTCCTTGGTGTAGGGGCTTCCTTGGTTTAAGGTGAACACCCTTCAGCTGATGGATTGAAGGAATGTGGAAGATGTGAGGCCTGCTCTGGGAAAGACATGCCCCAGCGGAGATGGAGAAAAAACCCACAGCTTTTATTATGTGAGAAAAGAAGTCAGTCAAAGGAGGTATTCTTCAAACACAAAGCCAAAGCACTGCAAAAGAATCTATGATTATTTCTTAAATAACTTTTTGTTAATGCTACTCCCTAGGTGTCCTAAAATCTCAGCTAAATGTTTAGAAATCTGGCCATGTTGTCAAAGAGCAGAAACACCCACAGAGTTGATTCTCACTCTTACAAGCTCTAAGTGATGCCTAGGGCTTAAGATGCACCATTCTTACAGAGTTACAATAGTAGTCACATGATCTCTGTTAATTTCCCGTGATGAAGACTTAGAAAGTGTTTCTTTTATAAACCAGAGGGTAAATACAAAATGTCCCCTTTAAAGGAGGCTGCTAAGAGGTACAAATGATTGGACTCAGTGTTTTGGAACTTGCTCTATTTTTTTCCAGATGGATAATTGTTAAAGGATTATTACAAGTAGTTACATGAAAAGGCAATTATGAGGAGGCTATGAACAAATCTGCCTTCATTTTGATTTGAATATTGGAGCAGTCGTGGTATTTGTTGTGTGTTCCTGGTAATGGAATTCAACCTTTTATCTTTTGTTAAAATGTTCTTCAATAATATGTGATTATGCAGATGCATAGGAATAAAACATGTATTACAGAGTCCATCACTCTGCAATCGTGTTTGTATTATAGCAAATTTCAAGTCTTTCTTACTTTATGTAGCTACAATAAGAATGCATCTTTGGATTTGCATAAGATACGTATATGAGTGCTTTTTATTTATTAAAGCCATTCAAAGAGGAACCAAACACAGGAATACCAATAAGATTTCTTTTGATTAAGTAAAAACTTGGGGAAAAATGGCAAATAATCTGGCGCTTTTTTATATTCTACATAATTTTATGTAAATGTTGTCAATTCAATTAACATAATTTTTTAAAAACTTGCATAATTGCAATACATATTTTCCAGATTTGGGAACTATTTTCAATAAAATCAATTTATATAGGCTACTTTCTAACAATATTGCAAAGAATATCACCTCCATACCGTGAAGAAATCAGTAAAATAATTTGTGGAAGTAATGTTTAATTTCATTGTATACATAACATCTAATGCAGTTCCAAAATATTCTCTGAGTAGGACGAACTCTTGTCAATTTTGTTAATTATTTTTGTTCTCACAGTATTTAAAATATGCTTTAAAATTTTTGCAAAAGAGAGATGTTTTCAACTATTTTAAGATTAAATGCAGAAAGCAGAGATTGCAATTATGAAGCTTATTTGCATGCTTCAGAATGTTGAATATATATTAGTTATTAATATTTATCTCATTTCAATGATATAGGCTTGAAATAGTAAAAGAATGCCTGCTTTATGAATGAAGAAAACAGAGGATAACTTAGCTTAGCTCCTGATAAGACCCTTTGCTTTAATAGTCACATGACACAAAAATGCATCAGGACCAAGATGTCAATGTCTATGCTAAGAAGTTAATGTCCAGACAGAAGACACTTAGCTAACTAAAAATTAGCCGGGCTTGATGGTGGGCACCTATAATCCCAGCCACTCAGTAGGCTGAGGCACAAGAATGGTTTGAATCCAGGAGGTGGAGTTTGCAGGGAGCCAAGATCGTGCCACTGCACTCCAGCCTGGGTGACAGTGTGAGACTCTGTATCCAAAAAAAGAAAAAAGAAAAAAATTAAAAAGAAAAAGATGGCACTTGGCCAAAAAATGTCTATTGAAGGACTGCAGTGAGCATTGTGGAACTGCAATGAGCTAAACTAAGTGGATGCTTATTTCAAAAAGTGAAACTGATAGAGAGCGAAAAACAAAACAAAACATGTAAATACCACAGAGCTTCAGAGGTGGGAGGTGTCACCACAAATTGCAGTGGGCAGGGAACAATTAAGCTAGACCTTTTAAGGTGGGTGAAATTTGGATTACAGGAGGAAAGAGGTAAGGGCATCTAAGTGAGTGAATGATAGCTGGGGGTTGCTAGGCATGCACATGGGACAGTTTGTACATGCAGGAACTCCAGAAGAGGGGGAGAGCTGGGTGAGAAGGTGTGGGAATCAAGTTCATTTCATGGACTCTTCAATCTCTTTTGTTCTAGTTTCCCCCCACCGGGTGCCCCTGTTGTTTATTTCTCTCTCTCACTCTCTGTCTCTCTCTCTCTCTCCCCCTATCTCTTTCTCTCTTCCCTTCCTCTCTCCTTTTTCCTATCTCTATCCCTATCCATAAGTCTATGTTTAGCTCTAGCTCTTACTAGAATCCAATCAGCCTCCAAAGCCAAGACAATTCCTTTGTTTAAAGTTTCACTCTTTCATAAACAAAATTCATTTTTTTCTGCTCTAAACATTTTTTCTCATTATTTTCTCTTCTAGCACACTGTTCTTGCCATCTAATATTGTCAGTGTTTTACTTTAAAGAGTCAGCACAGATGATACTGAAATTCTGTAGTTATTTAGTTTTATCATTCCATATAATTTATTAAAAATTATTCTGCATTGTGGTTTTGCACACATTGCTGGAATTTTCTTCTGATCAACCAATGAGTCTTGGGTCTGTTGAAAATATTATTTGTACATCTGTTTATTTTCCAATAGATGAGGAAGAGAAGAAAGAGGAGGAGGAAGGCAGAGAGAGAGAGAGAGAGAGCACAAAGGGTAAAATCATTAATGTTATATCAAGCAATTTAAAAGTATTTTAGACTCTCTGCCGGAAGATTGTGAATACATAGTGCAAGGTTTATTATTATTATTTAAGAAACACAGTCATGTTATTGGCCTAGAGCTATCTTAAAATTTATTTTAAGACCATTATTTGTGGTTATTACTGGGTACCACCAGTACAGTGAAAAGAATATTAGAATAGGCATAAAAGTGGATTCTAATTCTTCATTCACCACTATGTGATTTTAGTAATATAAATTTATCTCTCAGAGTCTTGAGTAATACCATCATTAAAAGAGAAAAGAAATTATGGCATTCTTACATTAGATAATCTAAAAATTTCATTCCAGCCTCCAAATTATGTAACAGAATTTTTGTTCCCCTTCCTCTAAAGCAAATGCAATTTGCAAATAATTTATATTACGAATTCTATCCTTCCAGTTGTTATTATAGAACATAATTATTCCTCATACATTTTATGTTAATGATTTTAGTGCATGAATGGTTTTATTCAAGACTCATTATGCCAATAATTTTAAATTATAATATGTAGAGACAAAGAAAAAAAATTAACAGGCAAAAGATGAAAGCTATCAGTCTGTCAAGTCTAGACACCAGAACAATTGTAAACACTTTGATTTTTTTTCTTCCAGAGAAAATGAATTGTTAGTTAAAAATCTTGACTAAAGAATAAAATAGTCTAATAATTACATTGATTTGTACATTTTATCTTAATATTCTTGAGTGTAAAGTTCTCCAGAGGCAGGGCACGGTGGCTTACGTGTGTAATCCCAGCACTTTGGGGAGCTGAAGTGAAAGGGTTGCTTGAGCCCATGAGTTCGAGACCAGCCTGGTCAATATAGTGATACCCCCATCTCTACAAATAATAAATAAATAAAAATTAATTGGGCATGTTGGGGGCAAACTTGTAGTCCCAGCTACTCAGGAGGCTGAGGTGGGAGAACAGCCAGGGAGATTGAGGCTGCAGTTAGCCATGATTGCCCCCCTGCACTCCAGCCTGGGCAACAGAGTGAGACTCTGTCTTCGAAAAGATAAATACAATACAATACAATATAATACAATACAATAAAATACAATAAAGTTTCCCAGCAAGTTTGGTGTGTGATTGTTTGCATAGTGAATTCTGTAATATGAGTGTGTGCTCAGGAAAGGGTTAATTTGTTCATCTTGGGTTAACTCTGGGTTGCTCAAACCCTGCAGACTCCTAAGAAAGGCCTGTCTGCCTTTGGAATGCCCCTTGGTAGCTCCTGGGAGATGAGCTAAACCCTTGGAATATTCTGCCTGACAAGAGTGTTTCTATTGGCCTAAGGCCTTGGGCCACCCAGCACCAGTTAGATCACATAGTTTAGGCTAACAGTATGATCTATGGTGAAAACTGATTTTGCTTTTGAGGGGTTAGAGACTGAGTAGCCGAGGTCACCTGACTGACTCCTGATTAAAAACCTTGGACATCAAGATTTGAGCGAGTTCCCCTGGCTTATAGACTTTGGCAAATGTTTTTACACATTTCGAGAATTAAGACTATCCATGCAACTGCCTTGGGGGAAGACACCTGGAACCTTGCTCCTGGTTTCCCCTGGACTTGACTTCTTACACTTTTTCCCTTTGATGATTTTAATCTGTATCCATTTGTTACAATATATTGTAACTGTGAATGTTAACAGTTGTTCAAGTCTCATGAGTGATTCTAGTGAATAGTTGGGACTGAGGGTGAATTGTGCCTCCCTCACCCCAAAGTATGGTTCAATACAGTCTTTTAATTAATCATATCAGTTTAGAAAGCTTTCCTAAATAATTAAATTAATAATATCACTTCAGAAAGCTTTCCTAAAATGCTTCTAAAGTCAAGCAAGATTTTTTAATTAAAAGCTTAATAGTTAACTTTAAATTACATTAAGAGAAAAAAATTTACTGAAAACATACTATCTTTAGGCTATCTGAGATTTTTAAGTATCTATTACCAAGTTTTCAACTTTCAGTGATTCCAGATCATTTGGATTCAAGATTAAAATGATTATATTTTTTCTCTTTGATTCATTATTATAATACCCATTTGATAAAGAACCCCAAAAGAAATATCATTATGTACCTTCAAATCATATTTATTTGGAAGACTCATTAAAAACCAGAAGCTATGCTGTGTACTTTAAATATATTATCTTTAGTTTTTAATTTTCAGCATAATCAGGTGATATAATGTTAATGTTGCTTTATATGTGAGAAAAATTGGGCTTAGAAAGTTAAAGAGATTACTCCAGGCATACAACTGGAAGTGGCATAGAGAGTATTTGGATTAGGGTCTATTAGGAATTAAGTTCATGCTTGTTCTATTGTGTTACTCCATATATTCACCCTTAATGACATGTTACTTATTCTCTCTCTGGTAGTAGAGAGAGTAAGCTGCTTGTACATCAATTTTGCTTCTTCCTGCTGGGCGTGGTAGCTCACTCCCGTAATCCCAGCATTTTGGGAGGCCAAGGCGGGCGGATTACCCGAGGTCAGGATTTCAAGGCCAGCCTGGCCAACATGGTGAAACCCTGTCTCTACTAAAAATAGAAAAATACAAAAATTAGCCGGGTGTGGTGGTCGATGCCTGTAGTCCCAGCTACTTGTGAAGCTGAGGCAGGAGAATCACTTGAACCTGGGAGGCTGAGGTTGCAGTAAGCTGAGATCACGCTACTGCACTCCAACCTGGGTGACAGAGTGAGACTCTGTCTCAAAACAAAACAAAAACTTTGCTTCTTCCTTAAATATTTAATGGAAATCAACAGAGAAGTTATATAGAGCTAGAGGTTACGCCCGGCTAATTTTTTGTATTTTTAGTAGAGACGGGGTTTCACCATGTTAGTCAGGATGGTCTCAATCTCTTGACCTCCTAATCCGCCCGCCTTGGCCTCCTAAAGTATTGGGATTACAGGCGTGAGCGACCGCGTCCAGCTGAGAATGTTTTTTATTGCAAATTCATTTTTATTAACAGATATTGTAATTGTAACCATTAAATTCTTCCTGAGTCCGTTTTTCTGTTGTGTCTACCAAGGAATTTTAAAATTTCTTTTAAACTGTCAACATTATTGGCATAACATTTTTATAATAATTTCTGTTCCTTTTAATGTGTATGGAATCAATAGTGATTTTTAATTCATTGCTATTGATCATTTATATCTGCTCTCTGTCTCTCTCCTTCAGTGTATCTAGAGGTTTATAAATGCTGCTAATAATTTCAAATAATGACTTTTGGTTTCTTTGATTTGCTTTAACTTCTATTACATACTCTCTTTTTTTTACATACTTTTGATTTAGTTTGATATTAATTTGCTAGGTTACCGAAGTTGAAACACATTAATTTTAAATATTTTTATTTATCTTTCATATGCATTTAGAGATATAAAAATTTTTTAACCACTGTTTTAACTGTATCCCATAAATTTGAATAGACTGTGTTTTAGTTATTATTCAGTTAAAAAATTTTCTATTTACCTTTGACATTTGTTCTCTAACCTGTGAATTATTTATAAGTGTGTTGCTTAATTCAAAATATTTGGTGATTTTTCCAGATTGTGTTATTATTGATTTTTATGTTTAATTCTGTTGTGGTGAGAGAACATTATTTGTATCACTTAATCCTTTGAGTTTTAGTGAGCTTGTGGCCCAAGCTTTTACTTATACAAAAACACCATTTTTTTGCCATCATTTTAAAATAATATTATACTGACTATAGAAATGTAGGTTGATGGGTTTTATTTATTGATTTTTTTTCATCACTTGCCTTCTTGCTTGCATCATTTTTCTATGACAAGGGTGTGATAATTCTTATTTATTGTTCACCAGTATGTAATTTATCTGGCTGCCTTTGAGATTTTCTCTTTTACTTTGGTTTTCAGAAATGTGGTGGGACTAGGGGTGGTTTTCTTTGTATTTATCCTGCTAGGATTTTATTGAACTTCTTGGATGTGTGGGTTGATTTCTTTTGGTCAAAATTGACAAGTTTCATCATTATTCATTCAAATACTTTTTTCATTCTAATTGCTCTCATCTTCTTGGACTTCAATTATGTGCACATTTCTGCCACCCTGAACTATGAATTTTATTTCTTCCACCCACCAAGACCCCAGCTCTCTGGTGTGTCTAGTGCTGTGATTTGGATAATGATCCCTGGTGGAAAGCTGAGGTTAATGCAGAGATCATTTTGTGCAGCTCCCCTATCCCAGTGATCATAGCCCTGAGTTATCCATTGTTCCGTGCTTGAAAATAGCTACTGTAGATATTTGTCAAGTTTTAGCGTTATTTAAGGGAGAACTTAACACATGATGACTATGATTCTTTCATAACTATTGCTCTGATTAGTATCATTCTGTTTGGAATCTCAGTGTTTCTAGTTTGCTAATATAACCTAGTTGTAAGGGGCACAACTGGATTAATAGTTGAATCCCTTAATATACACAGAACACTATGGGCCCAGAATGGTATAATTTTTCTTACCTGAACACATGCACATTTTCTACATAATGGATTGTATCTCCTTTCTCTTATTTTTACTCATTACTTCGTTTACATTTAGTTTGTTTGAAAGCAAGTTCTCATTCTCTCACTCAGGCATGATCGTGGCTCACTGCAGCCTCAAACTCCTGAGCTCAAGCAATCCTCCCACCTCAGCCTCCCTAGTAGCTGGGACTAATGACACTAACACCACCTAGCCCAGGTAATTTTTTTTTTCTTTCATTTTTTGTAGAGATAGGGTCGGACTATGCTGCTGAGGCGGGTCTTGAACTCCTGGCCTCAAGGGAAGTCTCCAGCCTTGGCCTCCCAGAGTGCTGGGATCATAGACATGAGCCACCACAGCCAAGTAGCATTTTTTATGTCTTCATTTTTTAATACCAACCTCACCCATCCTTTCTTTTCTTGCCTTTGGAAGACAACTTTATACTAAGAAAGCTACTTTTTTGTTTATAGGTAACTTATTGTCTAGTTAAGAACTGACTCGAATTTCAAAATAATGCTCAAAAACTTAAAACATACAACAACAAAAACATTTGGAAGAATTATTTTCTCATTAGCACTGCTTTTCTACCTTCTTCTTGATGGTAATTTGTTTTGAGCCTAACTTTTGTGATTGCTAATTTCATTATAAACCAAATTCTCCAGCTCTTTTATGACTGGTGTAACAGGAAGTAAACTAACCAGAGACTCAGGGACCAGGATTCCAACCACAGCTCTGCTCCTGACTAGTTGTAAGATTTTGGTATATTACTTAGCACATTTGGTCACAGCATTCTAACCCTTAGTAAGCAAGATGCTTTCTGATGTCCTTTCAACTCTAAGTTCTATCTTTAAGGATACAATTTGAAATGTTTCTCTTTTCCCACTGAGCGAACTCAGACTCCTAAAGAAATTGTAATTAAAAATGGCCTTTTGCTATGTTTGACAAAGGACAAAATGTGATAATAAGTATTAAAGCAATTTGAAATAGTTTTAGCAATGTAATTTAGATTATAATTATCATTTCTGGAGGCTATATTCATTTTTTATGTTCCTTGTGGTACATTATATGTAATAGATATTGAATACTTTCTTAATTTTATGATTAATATACTTCTGGAAAAAGGAGAATGACAGTTGAAATCACTTAATGTGATGAAATATATATGGCTTTCTTCTTTTCAAATTGTGGTGTTTTCTGTGATTCACTACTTCTTTCATCTATTAATCTGTGCTCTAAGTGTCTTGATCCCATCTTGGCACACACCACCATTGATTCTTAAACTATAAGAAGCTGCATTCATGCATGTGTACATTTGGCAACCTTGTGTTGAACAGAGCTCTGCATTTGATGCTGTGGATAAATAAACTGTTATGATACTGTATCTGCACTAAAGGAGCTCAAATTCCAGTGGAGGAGGTTGACAGGGCAGTCAATAATTCTAAATCCAGATGAGCAGTGCACAGGCTGCTTGGGAATCATAAACAAGAAATCAAATTTAGGAAATTTGAATGGGTCTTTCAAGAGTGGAGTGGATAATACTGTCGGCACTGGTGCCTTTCTGTACCTTTAACAGGCCACACTCTTTCCTGTCTGTCTTTGCACACACAGCACCTTCTGACTAGAATGTTCTTTCCCTGTATTTTCACTTCCCATTATCTAATATTTAGCTGAAATATCATTCTATGTAAGGCCTTCATTGTCCACCTTCTCCACAATTGTATCACCCTTACAATTTAATTTCCCTAATATTTTACTTTGTAGCCCCCTTACTATTATCCACAACTAACTTATTTATTTGTGTCATTGTTTATTGTATGTCTGACCAGATGGTAGGAACCTGTTTGGGTCACTGCTACATATCCGTATAATCTAGAATGCCCCTGGCTCATAGCAGCCACTCAAAAAATATCTGTTGAATGGAAGAAAAGATGAAGGAAGGAAGGCATTAGAAAATTACAGAATGAATGTCTCTCCTTCCAGCCCTCCACACCCCACCAAAAAAAAGGGTGGAAAATTAGTACAAAAAATTACTCTCAATTATTAATTCAGAAAATATTTATTGAGTCAAATGCTATTCTAGGCCAGAGTGCATGATGTGTAAAAAATAACATTCTCCCTTATTAAGAAAAATATTATTTCTTTCTTTCTACAGATGGTCAGCAAACTAGAACTAGAAAGAATGTAATAAAAGAAGTTGTAAAATGTTAGGTCTTGTTATGAATCGTTTCAAACCTAAGTATGTGTACATATAGTAGTGACTTAGAGCATTACCAGCAGCATAATCTGTTCTAATAGACTAGATAACTGAGAAGAAATAACATTTAACACCCTCATTCCAGAAATATTGCATAATCCCTGTCTCTTGACTTGGGGCTCAGCCATACCACTTGCCAAGGCCAGTGAAATAATAGCAAACCCCCTACAAGAAGAGAGGTGCAGTATTTTGTACAGTTGGTCTTGTCTCTTGCGCTTCTGCCATCACCACAAATAGAACTTCCCTGAAATAGATGCTGTTCTCTCAGCCCCAGGCCATGTCCACAAGGAATTTATAAGGACCAGACCTGAGCCCAATACATAGCAAGTCCAGCTTGAAGCAGAGCATCCCAGCAGAACCCAGCCTAAATCAGCTGAACCCCTGCCATCTGCAGATGTGTGAATGAGCATAAATGATTGTAGTTTTAAACTGCCAATTTTTGTGGTGGTTTGTTATAATTAAAGAATGAAAAATCAGCCAGATACAAGCCCCAAACCCCTGTTGAAGTCCTGAGTTAAGAATGTCTAATACATATGTGCTTTGTTTTTATGCTGTTGGGTATGTGGAAGTTATTTAGGAAAATATCGGGTAGTCCTGTGAGCTAGCAAGGCACAAGAAGCAGGGTTTTATGGGCATACTTCTGCAAGAAACAAAGCAAGTTTTACTCTCATTAGTCATATTCACCTTGCAAATTAAAACCAATGTCCCATGTTATAAAAGAACTTTGGATTGGCCTGTGGTGTTTATCTCCTGTGTTAACTCATGTATCCTTAGAAAAAGAGTGGAATAAAATGATAATACCTCATATTTATTAAACACTTGCTATGACAGGTATAGTTCCAGGAGCTCATCATTGATGTCAGACTCTGTAAAATATGTGATAAATATATTATTCTCATTTTACAGATCAGGAAAGTAAGGAGTAGACCACTTAAGTAATTTGCCCAAGGTCACAGAACTGGACAGTGACATAGCTGAAATTTCACCTTTATAGGCTTCCAGGATCCACATGCTTCACCACAATGCAGAAGTAAAGTATCTCTGGCCTACTACTCATGTATAACTCACGTATGATAGATAATACAGAAACAGTTGGCTTCTCAATACTATTTCCTTTAAAAATTATAAGTACTTCCAAATTGATTTCAAATACTGCAGTTTTGGCAATTCATGGTTTTGTAATTGCAGATGTTCTGTGTCTGTCTATTTGCCTGAGTCTTATGGAAATGGGCTTGGGCCTCTATCTGTGGAATACAGCAGACAGCAGAACATCAAAGATCAGCACACAGGTGATGAAAACCCAGGGTTGCTGGCTCTGAAAAGCATGTGGAAATATATGAGAAGACTCATAGTCACACATCTGATCCAGGAATGCTGGCTTAACAATGTTATTACTATTAGTAATAATATGAAGACACCAGTTTACTAACAAAGATAGGCAATGGCAACCTTGAAGTTATCTTTTATAAAAGAAGGGAAAATATCATCCAAAGCCATTATCTTCCTTTATAGCATAGGTATGGTATAAACAACCATGTATGGTTGTTTGGTAATCTACATACATATATATTAAAGAGAGCAACTGTGCATAATTGAATGTTCTTTGTGCTGGATTCTAAAATTATAATGAATGCTTCATTACATGAGTAATGCAAAAAGAGGCTTTTAAGATTCACTTCTGTGAATTTTAATCTATGTATGTGATATGGCTTGGCTCTGTGTCCCCACCCAAATCTCGCCTGGTATTGTAATCCCCATGTGTTGAGGGAGGGACCTGGTGGGAGGTGACTGAATCATGGAGACGATTTCCCCCATGCTGTTCTTGTGACAGTGACAGAGTTCCCACGACATATGATGGTTTTAAAAGTGGCAGTTTCCCCCATGTGCTCTCTGTCTCTCTCTTGCTGCCATGTAAGACATGCATTGCTTCTTCTTCACCTTCCACCATGATGGTAAGTTTTCTGAGGCCTCTCCAGCCATGTGGAACTGTGAGTCAATTAAACCTCTTTTGTTTATAAATTACCCAGCCTCAGGTAGTATCTTTATAGGAGTGTAAGAATGAACAAAAACAGAATATATTGGAAATTTTAGCTTCATCCGGTCTGCTTTTTAGCTAGTGATGGATAAGTCCTTGAAATCAAATGAAATATAAAATGCACAAATTCTAGTTCCAAGCACCTCACCCAATGAGAGCAAATTTAATAGTTCATGACATTCCCTTCAGATCACTCTTCTTTCCTCCTTTCATACAATCTTAGAATTTTAAAAATGGAGGAGACTTTAATGTCATCTAGACAAATTTCTATTGGATTCTTGAATTTCCTCTGATGGAGGCATGTACCATTTCTGGAGTATACCCAACCTCACAGCTGATACACTTACTGGCTATCTCAAACTGGACACATTTCAGGCCAAACTCTTGACTTCTCTTTTCTTGATTTTCTCTATCTCTGTTAACATCACTGCTATCCACCTGTTGCTTGAGTCAGAAATAATCACTCTCACCCTTTCCCCTTAATTTTTCACATCTACTCCATCACCAAGTTATGCTGAGTGTAACTCCAAACAAAGCTGCACTTCTCCTTGTGTCTACTGTCTCAGAGTGACAAACATCGTAACCTGTAGTCTAGACTGATTCGCTAGCTTCCAACTAATTTATCTGGTTTTGCTTCCACACACTTTTCTTCTGTTTTCCTCACAGAGTATTTTTTATTTATTAACATGAATTAGATCTCTTCCTTTCTTCTCAACCTTTCATTAGATTCATATTGTGCTCAGGAAGAACTATAATCTTTGACCCAGAAAGCTATGCTATTCTTATCTCTTTGCATAGTATTTCTGCATGGTGACCTCCGTTGATTGCACTATATTCTATTTTCATTCATACTTCAGGTTGTTGTATGAGTTGTGATACAGTACATGTAAATCACTTAGAATAGTGCCTAGCACATAGGTATGTAGTTAGACATTTTTATTAGGTTTCTCCTGCTGTTTATTTATTTCATGCTTGCTCCTCTGCTAGAATTTGAGAGCAGGAGCTGTGTCTATTTTGCTCAATAGTTCATAGCTTAATAGCTCTTAGCATACCTGGAAAATTGGATATGCATATTTCATATTTTTAATATGTTGAATGAAATCTATATTTAATGAGTTCTAGCCTATAGGAAGTTATTTTTTGCATGGAGTTGAAACTTAGCTTCTATCCAAATGTTGAGCTTCCCACACCTTTAGAACATTCAAACTAAGTTATACTGTAATTGTAATTAAAAACAGTGATATCTATATCTGTCCTGCTGTCACAACTGAATCAACATTAAATTCATCAACATCTCTTTTAAAAATATTCAATTTAAAGTACTTTAAACACTAAAAATTTATAAATCCTAGTTATTTATAAAAGTCATTACTGACACCTAACTATGTAACTATTTTAAATTTCCTCCAAATTTCCAAAGCTGTCTATTATAAGAAAACTCGATACATATAAAAGTACAAAATGGAAAGGAGCTAAATGAGGAGGTACTTTTAAATTTATGAAATGATATTTTATTTTTAAAGAATTTCACATTTAAATAGCATGTGACTTTAAAAAACATATCTACTTGCTTATTTTATCAGAAAGTTAATTGATTAGATTAGATTAGATTTAGATAGATTGCTAAAATGTCAGGATTATGTCTATAAACTAAATCAAGTACTTGTGTTTTATTAATACAGTAACTGCAGGTTCTTAAATGAATCACAGGAATCTTTGCAAGAATGAGTTATTTAGATTTTGCCATGTGTCAGTGGAAAAATACACTTTCAGTTAAATTACAAATGTGGCAACTGAAAGGGCTTCATGTTTAGATATAAGGAAATAAGTGAACAATTGGAAAGCGTAGTTGTTAACAAGTTTTTGCTGCGAGGAACTTGAAGATCCATTTTTAAAAACCTGGTTCAACTGACATTGATGACCTCCACAAGTTACAAAAGAACCATAGTGATAAAAAGTTCTGGAAGAATGTGCTGCTTCTGAAAAATGTCTTAAAACTGACAGCCTCTTGTATAGATTTTTATGAAATAGTAAACAACCTCAAGTGAAAATAATGTTAAATGGCAGGCATATTATCCCTCTAGGGGAAAATATAATGAAAATAAAATGTTTTAGAAGTGTATAAATATTAAGCAAGATGGCAAGATGAACAATGATTCTTTATTTTTGATTAGTGTGGACAGGCAATTCAATCATTTGACTCAGGGAGAAAAAAGAATACAGCTTCAAAGTTTTTGTGGCAGATTATTGCTCGAATAATCTATAGAGTGCTGCTTCAGTTTTGATTATGAAGCCATTGGTCATTGGCCAAGAGGAGTTTTTTTTTTTAACGGAAAGAGGAGTTTTCTGTAATAAGTAGGGTTTAGAGACTCTTCCCATAATTTTCGCTTGGAGTTGTGATGAAATCTGTCTGGGGCAACCTTCCTGTCTTATTCTACTGATAACTTCTCACCTTATGTAAGAGGTCAGGGTCCTAGATAAGTCCTTCTCTGGGACCTTTTACTTTCCTTTTTCTTACTGCATTTAATCATTTAAGCATGTAATTATTTCACCACATTTAGGAGGGTCTTAAGGTACAGATATAAAGTTTCATTTCTTAAAGTAATTCGGCTTGTGTACTATTTATGGCTGTTTGTATTGGCTTCAGTTTTCTCACTCCTTCGTTTATCTCCTATACTTCCACCAAAGCTATCTCTAAAAGAGATTTTATGTTGGCCTTTTTCATAAAAATATTCAATCTCCAATGAATTTAGCATTCCCCAACAGGATGTGCCAGTCCCTTGAAAATATTGACCCAACTGATGTTTACAACATAAATTTAGCCTCTCAGCTTTACAATGGGTTGTTATAAGGGAAAGAAAGAGGTAAGGGAGTCAGAGAGGAAAGTGTGGTAATAGAAGAAGAGGTCAGAGTTTTACAGCTTCTGGTTTTGAAAAGGGAAAAGGACCACAAGCCAAGGAATGCAGACAGCCAGCGGAATCTGGAAATGATGACGGGGAGATTGCTTCCTAATGTTCTCAAAAGGAAGACAGTCTGTTGATATCTTTGTCTCAACCCAGTGAAATGCATTTTGGATTTCTGACCTCCAGAACTGTAAGATAATCAATCTGTGTTGTTTTAAGACATCAAGATTGCAGTAATTTGTTATAGCAGTAGTAGGAAACTAATGCAGATTTGGCTGCCTGGAAGTGGGTTGCTGATGCAACACATACATAGAAATGTGAAATGATCTGGGTACTTGGTCAATGAGCAGAGGCTAGAAGAATTTTAAGGAACATGATAGAAATGGCTTAGATTGTCTTGAGCAGACTGTTAGTGAAAACATGGCTGTTAATGACCCTGTTAAGGAGAACTCTGGAGAGTGTGAGGAGCCTGGTAGAGAATACCCAAGTCATCATGAGCACATAGTAGGTAGAAACAAGGATGTTATAGGCAATGCTGGAGAGGGTGCAAATGGAAATGTGGACCATGCTACTGGAAAGTAGAGGAGAGAGGATCCTTATTTTACAGTGGCAGAGAGCTTAGCTAAACTGTGGAAAGCAAAACTAAGAACTTAGATATTTAGCTAAGGTGACTTCCAAGCAAAGTGTTCAAAATGCAACTTAGTTTCTTTTGGTTACTTATGCAGTCATGAACCATAGAACAATGGCTTTTGATTTTTTGTTTTTTTGGTTTTGTTTTGGTTTTGAGATGAAATTTTGCTCTTGTTGCCCAGACTGGAGCGCAAAGGCGCAATCTCGGCTCACTGCAACCTCCGCCTCCTGGGTTCAAGCGATTCTCCTGCCTCAGCCTCCTGAGTAGCTGGAATTACAGGTGTCAGCCACCATGCCCGGCTAATTTTTGTATTTTTAGTAGAGATGGGGTTTCGCCATATCAGCCAGGGTGGTCTCCAACTCCTGACATCAAGTGATCTGCCTGCCTCGGCCACCCAAAGTGCTGGGATTACAGGTGTGAGCCATCGCGCGGGGCCAGAACATTTTAGTCAATAATGGACCATGTATACTACAGTGGTCCTGTAAGATTATAATAGAGGTGACGAATTCCCATCACCTAGTGATGTCATAGTGGCCATAATGTCTTAGTACAATGCACTGCTCACATATTTGTGGTGATCCCGGTATAAACAAACCTACTGCACTGTCAATTGTATAAAAGTGTAGCACTTATAATTGTGTACAGTGCCTAATACTTGATATTGATAATAAATGACTGTTTCTTGT
Organism: Gorilla gorilla gorilla; assembly: GCF_029281585.2. Classification (NCBI taxonomy): domain Eukaryota; kingdom Metazoa; phylum Chordata; class Mammalia; order Primates; family Hominidae; genus Gorilla; species Gorilla gorilla. The sequence goes on from NC_073229.2 coordinate 170,434,058, forward strand.
TTATATATTTACTACGCCATATGAATGGTTATTTTGGAGTATCCTCCTTCTACATACTAAAAAAAAGGTTAAGTGTAAAATCGCCTCAGGCAGGTCCTTCAGGAGTTATTCCAGAAGAAGGCTTTGTTATCATAGGAAATGACAGCTCCATGTGTGTTAATGCCTCTGAAGACCTTTCAGAGGGACAAAATTGGAGGTGGAAGATGGTGATATGGAAGATCTTGGCGCTGTGTAAGCCTAGGCTCATGTGCTTGTTTGTCTTCATTTTTAACAAAAAAGATTAAAAAGTTTAAAAAGTGACGTAATTAGAAAAACGTCTATGGGATAAAGATATAAAAAATTTTTATATAGCTATACAGTGTGTTTGTGTTTCAAGCTAAGTGTTATTATGAAAGAGTCAAACAATTTTTAAAATTAAAAAGTAAATAAAGTAAAAAGTTACAGTAAACTAAGGTTAATTTATTATGGAAGAAAAAAAGTACATTTATGTAGCCTAAATGCCCAGTGTTTATAAAGTCTATGGTAGAGTAATGTACTAGGCCTCTACATTCACTCACCACTCACTCATTGTCTCACCCAGAGCAACCTCTAATCCCACAAGCTCCATTCATAGTAAGTGTCCTGTACAGGGGTACCGTTTCTTAGCTTTTTTATACATTATTTGTACGTATATTTTCTATGTTTAGATGTCCTAGCATTGTGTTACAATTGCCTACAGTATTCAATATAGTCACAGGCTGTACAGATTTATATGCTGGTAACAATAGGCCATGTATATACAGTGTAGGAATGTAGTAAACTGTACCATCTAGGTGAGTGTAAATAATGCATTCTATGATGTTCACACAATGACAAAATCACATAAGGATGTGTTTTTCAGAATGCATCCCCACTGCCAAGTGAAAAATGATTGTACCTGTAGTGAAGTGTGAAAGGAAGGAAA